>NC_058100.1:64142500-64767500 GCF_020171115.1 Neogale vison
GGGCAGCATTCATGGTAGAGGAAAAGGGACCTTAAGAATTTTTTTTTTTTTAAAGATTTTATTTATTCATTTGACAGAGAGAGATCACAAGTAAGCAGAGAGGCAGGCAGAGAGAGAGGAAGGGAAGCAGGCTCCCTGCTGAGCAGAGAGCCCGATGCGGGACTCGATCCCAGGACCCTGAGATCATGACCTGAGCCGAAGGCAGCGGCTTAACCCACTGAGCCACCCAGGCGCCCCAACCTTAAGAAATTTTTAAACATCACATCCCAAGACAATAACCCCATTTGTCTGGATGCAAATTCCTGCTTCTGATGCTGACTCTTCACTCTTTCCTTGCCTTCTGTCTGTGGAAAAAATCCCCTCAGGGCAGAGAGATTCCTTAGACCACTGGAAAAGTTAAGAAAGAACAGCTCGTGGAGACACATTACAGGTGTTTCACCAATTTCCGTGGTCACGGCACCCTGCCCCATTCTGCAGGGGCATCCCAGGCGTGGCTAGTGAAGAGGCTGGTTCTTAGGAACTGGACCAGAATTGGGGGCTCGTCCTCATTTGGTGTCCCAGTCTGGCCGCCACATCCCAGTACAGCTGAAGTGGGGGCGGCCATCCGGGGGCCCAGGGAGTGAGACTGGAAGGGAGGAGCAGGGCTGGAAGCCCGGAAGAGAAACAGGATGGATTCAGGGAGAGAAGGGGTCTGGTGGAAGTTTCCTGGGAAAAAGGTTTGGGGGTAGCAGCAATGTTTAAGGTGGCCCACCAGGGAGAAGGCTGTAGGGGGTTTCTTTTCATCCCCCCCTCCCCGGGGTGGAGGGGAGACAGCTTTCCTCCCAGTAGGAGCATTTTTAGAGCTCTTCCCTCCTGGGCTCCATCTGCGGGATCCCCTGCTAAGAGCTGCGCAGGCAAACCAGCGGGTGCCTTGGAAGCCTGGGTCTCATCCTCACTCGGGGTGTACTGAGGGGGTTCCAGAGACTCCAGTCATTATAGGGTGCCCCTTGTTCCTGCCCCCCAGCTACTTCTCTCTACCCCCTCACACCCCCGCGATGATCCTTCCACCAAGCTCCTCATTCGCACTAGATGGTGTGGAGGAGACAAGCACTATATAAATGCTAAACAGACAGCCGTGCCTGGCCCCGGATAAATAGACCGCCAGCTCCCGCTGTCAATCCCACACCTTTCACGAACACAGACACATCTCCCGAGAAAGGGGAAAATGTTGGTATCGCTTCTCCATTTCATTCTGCGATTTACCCTCGATCCTGATCCCCGAATGTTGTGCTCTGGTTTCTGGTTTGTTTTGCTTTATTGCTTTTTTTGGTGCTAATTTCTTTTTCTTTTCTTTTCTTTTTTTCCCCCAGAAAGACTTTATGGTTTGTTATTTTAATTTCCTGCATTCATATTCAGAAAAATAGGATGCTTTTCTTCTGATTGTTCTTCCAAAATAACAGTAATAACTATCATATGTATGGCCCTCTCACATGCATGATCTCATACAAATTCATTAGACTGGAGTCAGAGGGAACGGATTCCTGTCTTGAGTCCACCTCCCACTCCCTGTGTGACCTTGGGCACATGACTTGACATCTCTGAATCTTGCTTGTTTTATTCGTATAATGGGCATAGAAACAGACCTGTTCTTCGTAGAGCAAAGGAGTAAGTAGGATAATTTATATGAAAACTTGAGGTGGGTATTGATTTTTAGATGAGAAATTTGAGGCACAAGAGAACGTAAGTGGTTTGCTCCAAGGGCTGTAGCTTATAAGCAGCAAAGTCCATATATAAACACAGGTCTTCTGACAACAAGTGATCTATCCACAGACCACAAGTGAGTGATGGCTGGCACGGGAGCAGATGGACGTGAAAGCCAACAGTACAGAACATAATAATCGTTAGCATTTATGAACACTTACTGTATGCCAGCCACTCTTCCAAGAGCTTAACCGTATTAACTCTTTCAGTCCTTATAACAACCGTATAAGGCTATCGTTAGCATGTTTATTTCATAAAGATTAATTTCTCTAAGGTCACAAAGGTGGTTCTGAGCAAAGACTGCAGGTCCCATGTCAGTAATCACTACCGTGTCCTGCCTCACAGCCCATGCGCTTACACGCTGGACTTCAGGAACCTTTCCAAGAAGGAGGAGGGCCAGGGAGGGGGGAGTGCGTTACAGGAGCACTGAGCCACTGACCTCCCTAAACACATTGCAAGGTTTACCTCCAGGGTTAAATGAACAGGCCAGTGGTTCTCAACCTTCAACATGCACCAGAACCTCCTGGAGGGCTTATTAAGACACAGAGGGCTCCTTCCCTCTCTCCAGATTTTCACTCTCTTGTTCAGGGGTGGGACTTGAGAATTTGCATTCCTAACAGGTTCCCAGCTGGTGTGGATGCTTCCAATTTGGGTACCACATCTTGAGAAAGTAGGTGAGAAAGTAGAAGTAAAGTAGATGGTAGGAGATGGTAGAGCAACCACACGCCATCCAGGCGTCGAAGGGCTTGCCCTTATCTGGTCTGGAAGAGCTGGTCTGGACCCTGGACATCTGAAAAGGTCTGGACCCATTCAGTGGGGCTCTATAAAGATACCTTCTAGCAGAAGAGGGCTGGGGCTGCCCTCCCCGGGCCAGCGCAGCCTCCACCGTTGCTCTGCCCGCTGGGCTGAGGGCTGAGGGCTGAGGCCAGTGTGCTCTGCATTATGGATGAGCGCACTCAGAAGCCCCCGCTGCAGATTAAGGAAACAAACAGCCTCTTCAGCCGCAGGAAAGCCTGTGACCAAGCCCCCAGCCCTCCCAGACAGAACCTTGCCTTCAGCTGTTGTTGTTTTGTTCTGCTGCTGCCTTCTCATCGCCTTGTACTGACAATAGTCGTAAATAACCGCAGTGCTGTAGAGAAATCATTTTAACAGCAGAGAGTCAAATAAATACATTAGACCTGACAGCTTAACTACGCGGAGTCCATTTGTATGGGGTGGCCAGCTGCTTCCCGAGACGCGCGGTGAGCGCAGCGGCCACCAGAGGGCGCGCCGAGCTCACTTTGAGCGAGGCCCGCCGCGGCCGCCCCCCAGCCCTGCCCGAGCCAGGAGCTGGCCTGGGCCAGAACAAAGCTCTCAGATTCCCATTTTGGCTGGAAAGTGGTGCCAAGTCCCACCCCCATCTCTCACCCTTTTGTAAGGGAGGATTTTTTGCTTTCTACTCATCTCAGAGGTAAGGGTTAGAGTCGAGGTTTGGGGTGTTGGGATATGTGTCCCCAGAACCGCGTCCTTAGGGATGGCAGAGTCACCAGGCCACATAGCCTCATGCGTGTGCCACCCAAGTGCACCGCAGTCCCATTCACATGCTCGGGGATTTTCTTTCTTGGCCCTGGTTTTCAGTGGATTTGGCCTATCATGGCCATTCTAAGTCTGGTCCCCTAACGCCCAGGAGGAATTGTCTACCTCTTTCCCTTCCTACAGTGTACTGGTGTTGAGGCTGCCCACCCTTCCAGGAAGTGCTGAGGGTCGGTTGTGGGTCATGCAGATTTAAGGTACCATCCTTCTTTGGGCAAAGAGCATCCAGGAGGTCTGGGGACCCTGCTTCACCGGCAGCCCTGGGCTCTCCCCTTATCGGGGTCCCACAGGCTTTGAGCTCAAGGGAGCTCCCCTGGTGACAGGACTAAGCACCTGTGTGTGGAGAGGGGTTCTTCATTCAGGCTGACCACGGTTCCCCCAAACTCTCAACTAGCTCATAAGCCCCTGGGGTTTGAGGTGGAGAAGCAGGTGTGTGAGGTCTTCCCAATGGTTCCACCCAAATGCTCTCAAGCTCATTGGTTGGGGGTTGATTTTTCTTTGTTGTCTTCCTAGACACCAGACTTCAAAACTCCTTGTGAGCATAGATTGGATCTCATTTTCTGTAAAAACTCTATAACCTAGCAGGAGGCTTGTTATTGGCTGTCTCTTGATTACAGGGGACAGATGATAAGAACACTTAGCAGCTGTTTTTGGGTCTGTGGTCATGAGGTGAATATTTTTTGTTCTCTCAGGGCAATTTAGAGTACAGAGAGTCAGGTAAAAGGAAGCACTTCCTGGCAATAAAGTTAGGAGATGCCATAATGAATTCCAACAGAGTTGTGGTCTATCTCTCTGGGAGCGGACCGGGTCAGACCATGTTGTGCCTGCTTGAAACTGACACTATCTCTTTTCTTTTCTTTCTTTCTTTTTTCTTTTTTTGAAACTGACACTATTTCTGCTGTTTGAGGATGGAGTCGCAGCGGATTGGGAGCCACTGGACTGTCTGCTTGGTGTCACTCTTTTCTCCCAGCCGGCTCAAACATTGCCTTAGCAGACTGTTCCATCGCGGGTACGATATGACCTGGGTCCATCCAAATTCTTCCCTGGGAAGACTGACATGGAGATTGAAAAAAACAGAAGTTCCTCTTTTTTTGGGTTCCTGGATGGTAAGATGGAAAGCCAGGCATTCTTGCTACCATGTTTCTCATCTTGTGGATGAGAAAAACAAAAGAGGTCTTCAAGCAAATTATATACTCCTCACACATGTGAGGAGAGAGAGAGAGAGAGAGTACGCTGGAAACTTGCCATGGGGAGGTAGCTGGATTTTTGACGATGTCCAAGTCCCTGCTTCCTGTTGTTTCTGGGGGCTTAGATACATCCTTACTCTTAAGTTCCCCACAATATTTTAGTACCTCCATAGTCATTTCTTTTACAAACAAAACCCAGAAACCTCTCCTCTCTCCCCAACCCCATCTTCAGTTGGATTATTGTTGCTTAAGAGCAAAAGGATTTGGATCCTTGTGGTCTGTTTAAAGTAATACCCCAAACCACTTCATGAGTTCAACTCCCAGTGTTCTCCATCAGGTTTTATCATCACCACAAACAGACGGTACAAGTCTCTGCTATTGTATCAGGCACCTGTCCTCTCTGCCAGGATCTCGCAAAATGCACTCATCTCCTTCAGCCTCTTATAAGAAGGATGGCCCCTCTCCTCTAAAGCTGTCCCAGACAGGCAGACTTATTTGTTCCCATAGCCCTTTGTCCAAACTTCTTAGAATGTGCTTCTCTGTACAGGAGTTAGAGAATGGTGTTCTGCACAAGACTTGCCCCAGTCAGTCCCATTTCTATAATGCCTGCCACATCGAAATCCAGAGGGTGTCTGTTTAGGGACGATGAAGCTTGCGGTCCTCCCCACAAGCAGGGAAGTAGGTACTGAAAAGGTCCCTGTGGCCAGTAATTCCTAGAAGATGCAATTATAGAGGAGTATAGAAGAGAACAGAAGAGACCAATAGAGGGAACGCAGCAACACAGTGAGACACAGTGAGGACCTCTGACCCTTTTCCTTCGGTCTTATCCCCATTTAACTTACTCTTTCCTTCAGAGCATGCGCGTGTGCGCACACACACACACACACACACACACACAAGACTGCCCCTTGCCGCCATAGCTCCCACTCAGTGTTCAGAACTGGCCCACACCCCACCTCACCATCTCCCCAGCTGTTACCTTCAGAGCCTTCTCCAAGCTCCGAGTGCCAGATGGAAACTTCCAACTCAAAGGCAAAAAAGAAAAGGGAAAGAAAAAAAGAGGAAAGGAGGAGAGAAGAGGTGAGAGAGAAAGTAATACCCAATTTCAGCGTTTTGTTCTTCGCCGTTTCCTCTTCCGGAGGCGGCAACTGTACAATTTGTATGTTTTGTATCATGTCTGCTTCCTTGTGGGAGTTTCATAAATTGATGATGATAACACAGCACATTTCTTTTAAGCCCTTAGACATTCAGTCTTTATTGCTTTATAAAGTGTGCTCGGGGCACAGATGAAATGAAACTGGTGAGATTTTGCTCCGTCCATTGTGCAAATTCCATCACAGGATTTGCACCTGCTACGCAACTGGCATTCAGAAATAGCAAGTCACGTTGCCAAAGGTACCGGAGGCCAGCGCCGGGAGGCTCGGGACAGTGGGAGACCTGGGGCGATTGAACAGGGTCCGCTCCGCGGCTGCGAGGAGAGGAAGCGACCTGGTGAAGGTTCAGTCTAGGGAAACAGCTACGTTCTGTAACCTCCACCTCCATCTGGGAACTATGCAAAATTCATTTCCCTCCAGCCCTATAATAAAATACATGCAATATGTAAATAGCAGCATTTCGAATGTGGAAGCCATTAGAGTCACCTACTGTATTTAATTAATGGAATATCAGGATTTTTTAATCCGCAGCTAAATAGCGGCGCTGCTAGGAATATTACATCGATGGACAAACTCACTCCCCCCAGCCAAAATGTTTTTTTTACCTTGTATGTGGATTTCCTGAAACAAATGTGTGGCATTTGTCATTTGCACCAGAAAACAATGAGTTCTTCAGTGTGTCATTACCTACCTGTGCAGAGTCAGGGAGACTCTGAACTTCAGACTGGGAGGAAAACCTTCATCTGTTAATAAAAGGAATCAGACCTTTCCAGGCCAAGTTATAAAACTGAGCAGATGAAAATAATCTCCTATGAGTAGACTTCCGTTCTCTTACCCACTCTCAACCCCTCCGAATAACAACCCCCCCCAAGACATACACACACACAGGATTTGTTCTCTTCTTGAATGAACTAATTTATTCTTGAAGAGCAAGGGGGACTTAACTCACGCTGGCTGTATGCAAATGACAAGCTGTAGCTGGTTCCTTTCTGTGTGGCGACGAGAGAAAAAACCCCCATCGCATGGCATTATCAGGCCAAACTGGGAAACACTGCACCTACCCAAGGTCCCTAGCCTGGTAAACATGGTCTTTCGGCTGCCGACCTTGCCATGGTGGAGCAGCTTCAGGTCCCAGAGACACCTAGCTGAAGTGATGCCTGTCACTTGCCGAGTACCTTAAAATCCTGCCATTCATTCCAAGAACTTGCGCAGCAACTGTTTCCTTATAAAGTACATTCAAATGGGTCTGCGGGACACTGCCCGTGCATTGTTGATCAATATAATGAACTCGCATTATTGCCGGGTTCACTGTGTACTTTCACTTGTCAAATAAGATGCTGCGTGCAAAAGAGCCTTGCGAAACCTACAGTGCTTTGTAAACTATAAAAACCATAGGCACACCGGTTTGCTATTATCAGGGTTGTGATTATGAATCCCTGAAGGGCAGAGTATTACAGCAGACAGGCTCGGGGTCCTCGCGGACATGGAGCAAGTTGGGCTTGAAATCAGAAAGGAGTTCGAGATTTACTGATTTTATTATAGGGAATAAATGCTTGGAGACAGAAGGGGATCCTTTATGACTGCCGTTAATACCTTACTTGGAAAAAAACGAGCATCGAGTTGCCTGCCATCTAGTGGCAGGAGGGTAAATGTGCAATTCCCTGAAGTCCCCAGGAAATGACTTACAGATTGTCTCTGGGAAGGGCTGGCAGATGGACGAAGGGCTGTGGGTGGAAGCTGACCGTGCAGGAGGGAGAGAGACCCACGGTCTCTGCTGCCTCCGCCAACCCAGGAGCCTGACCTAGGGCACAGCCACAGCTTTAACCAGCATCTCCACTGTGTAAACCTCGAGAGCCCTGTGGGTCTTTGAGACATTAAGTAAGAATAACAACAGAAATGATCCGGATGATGATGATAATATTAAGAAGCATAAACAATTATAATCATAACACCAGATTGCTTCCACTGTTCCTTTCTAGGCTCTGATGAGTAAACACACAAAAGGCTGAAGCCGGGGCGGGAGCAGCCCGGGAGACCGCCCACAGCCTCTCCTCCCTTCTTTGAACTCCCCGCTCCAGGAGAGACCGCTGAATTACCGTGGGCCTCTGCAGCCCCTGGAGCTTTGGAAGGCAGGAGACCCACGTCAGCCGTCTCTGGGTTTATTCCAGCAAGTTGTTCGACTTCGGGACACCCTGGACGGCTGGCCACCGCCTGCCAAGCCCTGCCTTCCCTTCCTGCAGTGCACCCAGCAAGCGCCACTTAGGAGAGCGTCCAAAAAAGAGTCTGGGTGATCCCTGGAAGGAAACAACAACAACAAAAATTTGGTACAGCACTGGCTTAAATTGAAAACTGAAACCAAAAACTTTAAATGAAGCATTTAAATGGTTTATTAATGAATTTGAAGTCACTGATCAGAACAGCCATGCATTGCGTAGTTAGCTATGTATCCGGCCCTCGACATGCACAATGCCAGGTAAATGTCCTCCTCATCATCTCAGGTCAGTAGAGATACTGTCCCCATTTTACAGATGGAGAATTAGAGGATCAGAGAGGTTAAGCAGTTTGGTGACAATCACATAGTAAGTCGTGGAACCGAGCCCCAAAACCTGTTTCACCCATCTTTAAGTGTCTTATCCCAACCACCAAATATCAGAATCTTAGTGTAGAAAAGAACTTTGAAGGTCACCTTAATTCAATTGCTCATCCCAAGCCAGAACTTTCTTTTATAGCAATGATTTACAGACTCTGGCAGGTTTTAATGGGTCATCTTAAAATTATTAACCAACAAAACTGAAAAACAAGTTCTGAGACCACTTCCCTCTCTCACCTCTGCCCCACCACCTGCACCTTCCTTTGCCTTCGCTTTCTGATTCTGGGGCTTGGCACAGAGCTCTGGAGATTCATCTACAAAGGCTTCTGAAGTGTTTCTCCAGCCCAGCCAGGGTGGAAAGTGGGGGCCCACAGCACCTCTAGGGCACCCAGGAGGAAGAAGGAATAAGAAATGGGTTGGGGTGGGCAGAGGAGGGTTGCTGGCGTAATTGACCTCAAGGCTCAGAGGAGGGAAGGTAGGAGAGCACAAGGCTGTACAAGAGACTGGCTTTCAGGAACTGGCAGGTCCATTTTTTTTTTTTTTAAAGGGAGTGAAGAACATTATTATCATTTTCTTTTTTAAATGAAATACCAAACAGAGCTGCCTCAGGAGCCCGCACCTTGCTCCTCTCCTGTGAGCTGCCCAAGCAAACGGGCCACAGTGAAGTCAAATCCTAACTGATCTGAGTGTCGTGCTTCGGTTTTTTTGTTTTTTTTTTTTACTCACTTGCTGATCTCTAGGGCACCGTGAATTGCTGCTGTCTCTCCAACAGTGTTAGGAAAAGATAGGTCACTGGGAGAAATGTCCAGGTTAGGGTTGGCTCTCTGAGATGCATGTGGGAGCTCACATACTTGCTGTCCTGGAAATGGCCCTCAGGGACGGGGCGCCTTGTGGCTGAGGGTCTCTAAATCCTATGTAATGTGAGTGGTGGCCGAAGCCCCCTAATGCCCAGATCGCAGATCCTTGTGGTTGTGAGTTGGCTCTGGCTCCCTATTTGGCCTTTGACTTTCTAGAAGTAAACGGGTGATTATTTGAAGACTTGGGTGTCTGTGTGTAGCTCGAGTCTTTGCTTCCCATTAAAGTGAAAACATTTATCTGGCCAAATGAAGCCACTCTAGACTATTCTAAAAGCAAATGTCCTTTAGCTATTTTGTGTCTGATGTTTGTCTTCCTGTGTATTCTCTCTTATCTGGGGACTTTGTGGATTTCCTAAAAAATCAATATAAGAGGCTGAAAGGAAGTTCACACAAGCTACCCATAAAAGCTGCATTGAGAGAGAGAGAGAGAGAGAGAGAGACAGAAAGGAGAAGAGTCCCTCAGTGAGTGAACATCCGTGTGCCTAGCCCTGCGTTGGGAACAGTGAGCACACAGGCAATCAAGGCAAGTTCAACGCTTAGTGGCTCCCACGGATACTGGAGGGGACAACACAGAAAGAAAGCCCCACGAATGGATTCTGGTCAAAGGTCTTGGGTTTAAGTCTTAACTCCGCCCAGCATTCGCTGCTTGGCTCGTCACTTATCCACGCTGAACCTCATCTTTCTCAGCTGTCATCTGGGCATTGGAAGAGATCCTCTCTGTGAGAGTCAGGGGAACTTGCAAGTGATCGATGAGGAAGTCCAGTGCAAGATCAGGGAAACAGAAGGACAAGACGGTTCCGAGTGTGGGCGCGGAAGCTGAGCTTCTGTAAATGAAGACTGTGCACAGGGCAGCGCTTGCCCGCTGGAGGACGTGCGTGGGCGGTACGTAATGAAGAGCTAGAACATCACTATGTGCCCAGAAGATCACAGTGGGGTGTACTGACGAGTGCCAGCAAGGCTGACAGGGTCTGCCGTAAAGACACCTGTTTGACTTGGTTTGACCCCGTGTTGCCTCAAATTCCTTGAACATAGACTCGTTTCATTTCATTTGATATTTTTGTTTTGTTTTTACCTTCCATGCTCACCCGTGTGGCTGGAGTTCTGACAACTCGTGTTGGGCAACTGGGATCCTGATGAATGTCCTTTTTCCGTAGGTGAGGAAATGGGCCCAGAGAGGGAGAGGGGCTTGGCGGATGTCCCATGTGTCTGGCTGGTGCTGCCAATGCAGCCCTGCCCCTTCGACCTCAGCCACCGGCTGCTCTCTCTGACTGAGCACCGGTGACTTGTTGCAGGTTCATTCACATGTTTCAACAGTCAGAGAGACCTCGCAACCATCCACGTAGCGTCTGGCCGCACTTTATAGGTGGTGTGGGTTTTATTTCTTATTGGCCAATCAGTATAGAGCATTCCTTCCTCCATTGGGTCAGACCTTTCCCTTTTAGAGCCTTCTTTTCCTTCTCTTTTTTCTTGCTTTCAATTCGAGGCCACGTGCATGCAAGTGTTTTCTGAAATGCAGTCAGCATCACACTTGATACCATCTTTAGGAACTAAAGGACTTCTTGGCTTCTGAAATAATGGGTTCCATTAAACAATGAATGTATCTGTTAAGGAAAGAGTGTGATCTTTGCATCTAAAACTAGCAGCTTCATCATGTTGGTGTGTCTTTGTGTTGGGGTGGAGAGCAGTAATACAGGCAAGTGTTTACAGAATGCTAAATTCATTCACTGTTAAAAGGACACATGTGGAAATGGTGCCATAGGCTCTTTAGGGTTTTGAGATAGGGACATTTTAAAAACATTTGTCTTATCTTAAATTTTGCCTTAGATAAGATGCCGTCAGAGTGAATTCTCTTCACAGCTGTTTGCTTTCCTTAAAGCGGTAGACTTTAAGCCCTTTGTATCACATTTAGATCAACTTTTTGACAGAAACAGTGATTTTCCTGACTTTATTTTATTAATGTGCTTGTTTGCATTGACCAGCTTAACCAGCTGTTTTGGATTCCTGTGAACTCAGGGTCAAAGTGCTGATGCAGCTGAAGAATTGTAGAAATTAATCCTGGAAATGGCAGCAAAAGGAAATAAGAACCTAAGCCCGAGTCCGTGCTTGGTAGGCTAAAGCTGATCAATTTCCTGGTCCCTAATTAAAACAAGCCACCAAACACAACAGCAGCATAAAATCCAGGGCTTTTCCTGGTGACGAATGCGACCAGTCTGCACATTTCTCCTCGCTGGGAACAGAGATTTGGTGTGCTATAGCAGTTAAACAGAAAGCTTGCTGGCAATTTATGTTTGATAATCTGTATATATCTCCTCCTTGCCCAAATGCTGCCCCTACCTTACCTTCATCCTCCAACATACACACCCATTGAAATTAAGCCAACAGAATGAGAGAGGATGTTTCCTTCGTTCACAAGTATGTCTTTGAAGGGTGTCCATTCCTGGATATTGAAAGGGTAAACAAATATGGCAGGGTATCTAAATCTTTTATATTACTTGAGTTGTGAAAATTTGCATGTGAACCATCTGCTTTTAAATTGAATCCAAGCTTTCCATCAATTAGCACCATAATTTCAGATGTAATGTAGGTTAACTTCTGATTGATCTTCAATTAACACTAGTTCTTAACCATTTACTTTATTTGGAATGCATTTTCCCCTCTCAGATATATCAGGAAGTTGTAGAAAGAACTTCCCGCTTTTGAAATGCTGATAGCTCTTTCAGGATGAAAGGATCCATATTTCTCCCATCCTCCTTTCCTTCCTGAGTTTCTAAGAGCCCAGGTAATACAAAGTCAGTAGAATGAGATTTTCCAAAAGAGCATCAAGGAATTAGCTAAGAAGAATCTCATTTCATGGCACACGTGTGGTGTTGTTGTTTTCACTTGACGTATTTAGATGGGGATGTTCACAAAATAAGTCACGAAATCATTCCAGGAAGTTCCCAAAATAGCATTTGTAAAACCGAAGATCTGGTAATTATGAAAATCTGAAGGAATTTGGAGATTTGGCTCCTTTCCTAAGACACAAACTCTCAGGGTTTAAAGACAACTCAGATGTCCTCCAGCCTGGACCCACCGAGGGCAGGCCGGCCCACCAGAGTGTCCCTGCCAGATGGTCAAGCAGATTTTCCTTATTGTCACCATTGGACAAAGGTCAGATCTTACTGACGAGATTGTTGAAGAGAAATTCTGACAGCTCAGTAATGTTTATCCGTTGATACAACTCAGATACTTCTTTTGAAATACAGAATATTGTGCAGTGTTTCTAATAATTTCTCTATGGCTTATGCTAGTGTATGAGTGGATATGTTATTCAGCTTTTCTTCTGTAAGTTTGATTCATGGAAGATTTGTTAGGTCCTTGCACATGTAATTTTATCACAGAGGAGACTTTTTTTTTCCCCAGAAAAACACACACAGATCTTTTTCCGCTTTTGGTAGGGTTATGTTCCAATAAACCTATCATAAATTGAGAGTATCATGAGTAGAAAATGTACTTAACATACCAGACTTACTGGACAGCATAGCTCAGCTTAGCCTAGCCTGCCGTGGTCCGGTGTCATTATGCAACCCGAAGCCTATTTTATAACATGTTGAATATCTTATGTAACTATTATGTAATTACTTATGTAATATCTTCTGTAACTATTAAACACTGCACTGGAAGGAAAAAACAGAATGATTGTGTACAAAATGGTTGTAAAAGTACCGGTTGTTCACCCTTGTGATTGTGGGGCTGGTTGGGAGCTGTCCCCGTTCAGCATCACAAGAGAGCCTAGTACCACGTATCGCTAGCCCAGGGCAAAGATCAATTCAAAATTTGAAGTGTAATGTCTACTGAATGCATATCACTATTGCAGCATCATGAAGTGGAAACATGGTAAGTTGAACCACCATTGTAAGTTGGGGACCGTCTGTACTGGTTTTGTAATGGTCACCATTATGAGCATACTGTGTGCTTAGCAGCCATGTCTGGGATGGTCTGCTTGGGTTTTGGACCATTAAGCAAGGACAAGTTTTTTGGCTTTTTTGTTTGTTTGTTTGTTTGTTTGTTCTTTTTTTTAAATGAAAAAATTTGTGATTTTTTTTCCCCCTTTGGATTATCTTCTCTATTTATTTTATTTATTTATTTATTTAGATTATATGTACCACTGTTTCTTTTACCAGCATGCTGTGTTGAAAACCCAGCAAGGATCACTGCGCTAGTTAGGCCAAGTAATCCTCACTGCTGTAATACACCAGCCCGAAAGCTCAGTGGCTTTACCGCAGTTAGGGTTTACTTCTCACTCCGGTCACCGTTCAATGTACGTGCTCTTCGGTGGGTGGTGCTCCTGTTATACTTCCGCCATGCTTCTCCATGTGGCTTGGAAGTGGGAAACAGAAAACAGAGTGGAAGAGCAAACATGGGAGTTTGGGGAGTCCTGTATCCACCATTTCTTCTTGCATTCCAGGAGCTTAGAACTCAGTCACTGGCCAAACCCAACTGAAGATGGGCCAGGAGAAGAAACCAAGCTGTGAGCCATGACCAGTTTCTGCCACCCATGCAGTTAGATGTTATTTTACCTCTTTATCCTGGAGAACTATGTGTCCCCGATGAGTTCTAGAATTTCTATTGCATGTGTACTCTTGGTCTTCAGTGGAAAACAAGTGAAGGGAATACAAGGTTTTTAGGAGCTGCCCTGAATTCTTGGGTATATACATTGAAAGAGAGAGCGTGCAGGGCTCCAGTCTGCAGTGATCTCGGAGAATGTTCTCTGCATCAGGGAGTCCAATAAGGAAAATGTTTGTGATTAGACTCTCAGTACAGTGCCTCACCTTTTTCCAACAAAGATCTGCCCAAGACCACAGATGCCATTACAGGGCACAGCAGATGTCTTAATTAAAACCACCCCTGCATGTGTCCAGGACTTAGTAGCAGTTGGTAGTGTTACAAGTGGGGAAAAGACACGAAGTTCTTGGCAGTGTTGTCATTCTGCGCCATAATGGTATCACGGAAAAGAAGAATCAACAGCCTTCTTAAAGGAAGGCTTGAAGCCCCATAAACTTGGACTGGAAACTCCCACTCCTCCTCAACCATTCCCTAGAGAATATGATCCAGGAAGTAGGGCCTTGAAGTGGATTGTCTTAACAGGGTAGAAAAGTAGCTACCTTCCTAAACCACCGAGACATCTTCTTTCCTGATTGTTAGTTTTTCATTTCAACCTATGTGAGGGGCTAGAAGAGTAGGTGGTGGCCTTAAGCCTTGTCCTTGTTTTACTTATATCTAGTGAATCTGTAGAACTTCTTTGTGAATCTACGGGAAACCCCTGTGAAATGGGTCATTTGCTTAAGGGAAAGTCCTTTAAGCACTTGGATATTAATCTTCAACAGGACTAAAGTAAAGTGTCACTTACTCAGTGACCCCAGCTTATCAAAATGTAGCTCAGAATAAGGAACCAAGTGAAGGAGGCTCTCAGTATGAAAAGAGATGCCACTCACTGAACGCAACAGTTGGGAAGGAGAGATTGCAAGGGCAAAGCTCTGCTTCCTACAGAAGAGGCCGTATAGTCTCAAGAAGATATAGGGCCCCTTTCTTTGTCACAGGTAGCTGAGAGTTGTCTCTGTTCACTTGCTGAGAGTGACAGGGATGTAGGGAGGCAGGGGGAGGGATGTGCTTCCATGATCAAAACCATGCTGCCGTCCCATGTTCACTTACTGAAGTCAGTGCCATTAACTCTGTTCAAAATCACCCAGTTGTCCTTTTGAATCCCTACTTTCAAGGTCGATATTGGCAAAATTGGGAGTATTTGTTCTTTTCCATTAAGTGATTCAGTTATAACACTAAATCTCTGCCTCTCTCTCTTTTTGTTCTTCCCTCATCTATGGATGGAGACCCCAAGCTTAACTTTTTTTGCTGACCAATACATTTGCCCCCTTATCAGTGAGTATCTGTATGTTCACTTCTCCAGTTCTACCTGAAATGCTTTACTTTATTTCCGTTTTCCCAAGAGGCAGCCAAAGGTTGCCTCTAATAAAACTTATTCATTAGGGTTATTAGGGTTTAGTCTTGAAACTTGGGGAAAAGGATATCTAGACTTACATACTCTCCGATAAGTAGCTTTAGTTAAATTAATGCCTGGTATGAGTGTCTGTTGCCTGGAGGGCATCACGGGCAGATCAGGTAGGTGAGAAGTTCATGGGCCTTTATAATGAAAGTGCCTGTCCTTGATCCCTGGGACGTAGGGTGTAAGACCCAGAAGGCAGAGATGTAATTTATCCCTTACTGTGCCTGTCCCAGGGCCTTAACCATGATGGTCACTTAATTCCTGATTTTCTGAGTGTGCAGACAGACGTTAGCCTGTAGGCCTGCCAGCAGAAGGAAAGGGAACCTCCATAGAAGGACAGGGAAAAGAAAGAATGGTTTTTCGATTTTAGGCCACTGTGAAATGCTTGGAGGGTAGAGGTCAGTGCATTTTGATCTCTGAGGAGATGAAATATCCTGAGTTAGCAGCAGAGGAGACACCCCCAGAAAAACGCAGTTAACCTCTGAGTCTGCAAAGGACTTTTCCATCATGTGTGAGGGAGGGTACCAAGTGTGGAAGTTGTGTCTCCTTCAAATCCCATTAGTGGGGAAAGAAGATTTTCACAGCACCTTTTAAAAAAGTGAATGGCAAGAAACTGGATTTTTCTTTCCTTCTGCCCTTCCCTGGCCAATACCTCCCTATCCCCCCACCCCCGTGGGGATGGAGGGAGGGGCCCTGAGCCACTGAGTTTGGAATAATGACACCAGAGCAATAATGAGACCTTTCTCAAGGACTGATTTGTCTGCAGAAAGGAGAAGTCATCAGGTATCCATTGTGAGAAGAGTCGCCTTCTCTTAACAATGGCTCTGATGAAGCTGCTAGAAGGTTCTTATCAGGAAGAAAAGACTCCCAGCAGCAGGAGAAGGGGAGAGAGGGAAAAATGAAAGCCTACAAAACCCCCAAATCATCCTTCTGAGCTCAGTGCCGTGGAGAGGGGGAGGGGAGGCACACTTCCTGAATGCCAAGTGACAAGGGCTGGTCAGTCCAAATGCGCCTCTAAAGAGAGATAGTAACAAAGATGAGAGCGGCCAGCTTTCCTGCAGGCAGGCGTTTAGCAGGGAGTGGGAGTTCGGCTGCACTGCAAGTGTGCAATCCTGCTTTTCTCAGGCTGCAGGAAATAGCTAGAGGTCATAACAGCTTATCCTTTGGCCTCTCTCCAGGGATTTTCTAGATCCGGGTCACAGGGCTACCCGTCTTTAGCTGGATTCTGGGAAGGAAGAGGAAACTCACAGCCAGCAGAGAGTCCTGACGAGGCTCTAGGCCCATTTTTTATTTATTTATTTTTCTCAGCTACAGGCACTTGATTCAGAAACAATAGATTTTCTGGGTGCTTCGAGAAGGGAGACGAGAACTGGAATTAATTTTGCACCTGTTGACTTTTGTTAGGAGGTTTACTGATTTGACTCAATTAATCCTCATCACCTCCCGAGACAGGTGACTCTGATCAAACTCTAATCATCTTGCCTTCGGTTCAAAATGCTTCATCGACTCTTTATATTAAAACCGAGTGAAGCTCTGGCCTTCCTCCACACCCAGGACCGAGAGCTTTGGCCACGGGGCCACCACGTCCCCTGCCCTTCCTCCCACTACTTATGCGTGTGTATCTCTTGCTTTAGTGTCAGGCCAGGTGGCTCCTTGATGCTTCCCAGTCCAGACATCAGTGCTCCACTTCCTCGTCTCGCCTGTCGCTGTCCCCTCCACCTGGAATGTTCTCTTGACATCTTCTCCCGCTCTGTTCACTTGTTGAAATCCTACCTATCTTTCAAAGTCATTTGAATTTTCCTCCTCCATGAAATCTTTATCAAAATGGAGGTAACTTCTCCCCCTCTGGAACGCCCAGAGCAGTTTTCCTCTCTCTTACAAGGTTTCTCGTATGGTCACTGTTTACTGTTATTTATGGTCTTATCAAGCACTCCATGGATCCATGAGTTCTTCAAAGGCAGGGGCTGTGTCCCTCCTATTATCTCTATCTTTCAGCGACTGACACACAGTAGGTGATCATTAAATAGTGATGGAATTGGATTTTCATTCGCATTGGGGTCTTTAATTTTGAAGTAGCATGAACTTGTCTTGCCATTTCTTGCATTTGATTTGGGAAGCAAATTCATGGGAAACAGCTGGGTCTGCAGAAGCAACATTTAATTGCTAGATCATCACACGGAAGAGCTGTTCCTGACTGGCATCCTTAGTAGGGATGGGGAATTTTGGCTCCTTTCACCCCTTTTCCTTCTCCTCTAAAGAGAGTGGGCCAGAACAATACAAAATGGAATTTATTTCATACTTAGCCTGCGCCTAGCACTTGTTAACCACCTTACATTGTAAACTGGTTTAATCTTCCTAAGGGTTCTTTGAAGGAGACATTACTTTCATTGTGTAGTTGAATAAACAAAGGTGTAACAAAGTTAAATAAGTTGCTTAAGGTCAAATAGCTAGCAAAGACTGATACTGATCCCAAACTTGTGTACTTGCCCACTATTCTATGTTGCCTCCTGGGCTCAATCCAGAGGATGTTCTGAAAAGGAATAGCCAAGGAACACATGTATCATTTTAATTTCTGTAAGGTTTTGTACATAGTTTTCCATTCTTTAAGAGCTGACAAGAAAGTTTGGTTTCCTACTGTTATGTGAGAATATTCTGGACACCAGGGCTGCAGACTTGCCCTTCTTTGTTAAAGATGAAATTTCAAAAAATTCCCTTAAGGGTAGACTGGATGAATAACAGGAGGTAGCAGTGGTCCTGTATCTGTGGACCCTCGTAATACCTGAGGCTGTCTTAGTGATCATCACACCCAGGAACTGCTGGCCAGGCAGAAAGACTATGGGTGTTACAGTCAGAAAACTGGTTCAAAGCCCATCTCCACCACTGACCAGTCAAGTGAAATTTGAGGAAGTTATGTAAACTTCGAGGGCTCAGTATTCTCATCTGTAGAATAGAGAGCATAATAAGTCCTGGATTGGTTGTTCTTAAGGATCAAAAGAAAGGACTAGATGTGATGAAATGACTACGGAAGAGTTGAAATTGCCACCATGATGGTTGAGCCACAATTAGAGCATCCTTTAAACATGTCTTTTAGATGTGTTCTCTTATCCCTCCTGAAAGCGACCAGATCCATGTGATACAATGTTTTATTTTAATGCCTTTCTGCCTCCCTGCAGGAAGCTTGCCTGGCTGAATCCTTCAACTAAAGGAACTCCCACTCAGATCGCTCTTGCGCAGATGTCTCTCTGCCTGCCTTGCTCCATAGACATGATTTATGGCAGAATCTCGATTAGAGGGCACTTGGACAAAGACAGAGCGGAAGAGGCAACAATGTACCCATTTTTAAAGATACCAAAGTGTGTAGTGCTCACTTCTGCAGCACACATCTGAAAACTGGAATGATACAGAGAACACTAGCCCAGCCCCTGTGTAAGGATAACACATAAATTCATGAAGCATTTCATATTAAAAAAAAAAAAAGAAAGAATACTGTAATGTTTAATAACTTGCCTGAGACCATGTGGTTAGTTAGTAGCAGAACTCCAAAACAGATCCCAAGATTCCTCTCACTACACCAGGAAAGAGCCGCTTAGAAGAGAACTTGTCCCGGCCCAGGGAAGAGGTGACAGTCCAGAGGTAGATGAGATTAGTTTTTTCTCCTCACTTCTAATTTCCTGTGATTTCTGTAGCCCAGCTACATGCTAATGGCTTGGCAGAAACTTCAAAATTAAACTTGTGAGAGCAATCACTGTTATTGGACCTCTAGGCAATTATAGTAGCTGTCAAAGGTTTTAAAGCCAACATCCAGCCTGACCCTTTCCAAATGACTCAAAAGTGGCATTTTAATGAGAAACGAAAGCAGAAAAGGTGTTTTTAATTTTTTTTAAATAAAAGGTTCTTTTTTTTTTTTTAATAATGGTCAAACTGACTGAATTTTACTGCCTATCAAAGGGTACGGGTGGGATTGTGAGACTGGGGATCAGAGAGCCCAGGGCTGTTGACTTTTGTTTGTAATGGCAGCTCCCCTAACCTCTCCCACCGCAAGCCCATTATGAGAAGCCCCACAGAGGAGCGTCGAAGGATTAGCACCTGGTTCAGCTTTATGCTCTTGAGTGCATTTGGGATAGTAGAATTACCAGCACAGGTCCATCTGCACTTTCTTCTTTATCTCTGGGTCTGGTTAAGGCTAACCTGTCAAGATGGAGCTACTTTTAAAAATCTATTTACCTTTATATCTATCTATCAATGATCTATCTATCATCTATCTATGTATCTACCTATCATTCTACCTGTCTTCCAGTTTTATTGAGATGTAATTTACATGTAACATTGTGTAATTTTAAGCGTACAAGGTGAGGATTTGATACACGTATATACTGAAAAATTATTAACTGCAGTAAGTTTAGTTAACACTTTCACCACCTCGCATAATTACCATGTTTTGTTTTGTAGTAAGAACATTTAAGATCTGCTCTCCTAACAACTTTCAAGTAGTCTATAATACAGTACTGTTAACTGTCCGTTAGATCCCCAGAATTTATTCATCTTACAGCAATTTGCTTATCTTAAAAAACGATTTTTGTGCTACTTTTTTATTTTATTTTTATTTTATTTTTTTTTTAAGATTTTATTTATTTATTTGACAGAGAGAGAGATCACAAGCAGGCGGAGAGTCAGGCAGAGAGAGAGAGAGAGAGAAGCAGGCTCCCACCAAGCAAAGAGCCCGATGCGGGGCTCGATCCCAGGACACTGAGATCATGACCTGAGCCGAAGGCAGCGGCTTAATCCACTGAGCCACCCAGGCGCCCCTGTGCTACTTTTTTAAGACAAAATTCACACTCCATAAATGCACCCCTTTAAGATACATGATTCAGTAAGTTTTACAGCGATCCCCACTGATTCCAGGACATGTTCATCACTCCAAAAAGAAAACTGTACCCATCAGCAGTCACTTCCCATTCCCCCTTCCTCAGGGTGAGCAGGGGGGGCTGAAGCTATGCGAGCCCCTAGGGAGCATCCAGGGCTGGGGGAGTCAGCCTGCGGCAAGCTGACTCAGGGGTCCTGCATGAAGTCAGGCACTCACTTCTCCCTGCTTTCATGCCCCAGGTGTTGCCCTGCACTGGGCTACCTGGGCTTGGGAGAAGCGGTGGGGGAGACAAAACTTTCTCTTTCCTTCTCCCTCCAAGTGTCCTTTACTTCTTTACTCCTGTGCTTCACAAAAACTGTGAATCTTGTGAAGTTGTTTTCCTGTGCAGATCGGTGTTCATATGGATGTCTCTGGGAGAAGAATAAGCTTCAGAATTTCTACACTGCTGCTGTTTTTGCTGATGTCACTCCCTCCCTTTGTAGTCTTGATTCTATTTTCCTAATGAATCATGGTGTTGAGCACATTGTTTTTGTTTTGTTTTTTGTTTTTGTTTTAAGAGAGAGAGTCCGCACATGTGTGAGCAGGGGCAGGGGCGGCAGAGGGAGAGGGAGTGAGAGATTCCTAAGCAGGTTCCACACCCAGTGCCGAGCCCTATGTGAAGCTCCTCCTCACGACCCTGACTGAGATCATGACTTGAGCCAAAATCAAAAGTCTGACACTTGGGGCGCGTGGATGGCTCCGTGGTTAAGGGTCTGCCTTCAGTTCAGGTCATGATCCTGGGGTCCCGGGATCGAGCCCCACATCGGGCTCCCTGCCCCTGAGGGAGCCTGCTTCTCCCTCTCCCACTGCTTGTGTTCCCTCTCTCGCTGTGTCTCTCTCTGTCAAATAAATAAAAATCTTAAAAAAAGAAAGTCTAATGCATAACCGACTGAGCCACCTAGCCGCATCACATGGCGTGGAGCACTTTTAAGTGCATATTGGTCATTTGTGTATCTGTGGAGAAATGCCCGTTTAGATCCTTTGCCAGTTTTAATATTGGATTATTTACCTTTTGCTGTTGAGTGATATCGTTTCTCTCTATTTTCTGGATACAAATCCTAGATACATGATTTGGAAATATTTCCTTTCAATTTGTGGGATGTCTTTTCATTTTCTTGATTGTTTTTGAAATACAAACGTTTGAAATTTTAACACCATCTAATATACCTATTTTAAAAATTTTGTTGTTGATATTTTGGTGTCTTATTTCAAAAACCACTGCTTAATCTAAGGTTATGAAAGATTATGCCTATGTTTTTCTCTAAGAGTTTTATAATTTATTTATAATTAGCTCTTAACTTTGGGTTTTTGATCCATTTTAAATTAATTCTTCTCTGTGGTGTGAGGTTAAGTTCTTACTTCATTCATGTAAAGGTAGTCTAACTTTTGCATGTGAATATCCAGTTGTCTTGGCATCATTTGTTAAAAAGAATATTTTTTTCTTACTCAATCATCTGAGCAACCTTGTCAAAAGTCTGTTTACCATAAATTTAAGGTTTTGTTTCTGAACTGCCAATTTTAGTCCATTGATCTATATGTGACATTTATACCAATGCCATATTTGTCTTGGTTATTTTAACTTTGCTTTGTTCTGTAGTTTTGAAACCAGAAAGTGTGAGTCCCCCACCTTTCTTTCTCTTTTCCAAGATTGTTCTGCTTATTCTGAGTCTCTTGAAAAATTCTGGGACCTGTTTGTCCATTTCTTCGAAAAATCCAGGCAGGATTTTGGTAGGGATTACACTGACTGAATTTGTAGATCAACTAGGGGAGGATTACCGTGTTTGCAATATTAAGTCTTCAATCCATGAACATTGACTGTCTTTCAAATTACATAGGTCTTCTTTAATTTCTTTCAATAATGTTTTGTAGTTTCCATTGAATGAAACTTGCATTTCTTTTCTTTTCTATTTTTTTTTTAAGATTTTATTTATTTGTCAGAGAGATAGAACATAAGTAGGGGGAGCAGCAGGTAGAAGGAGAAGCTGGCCAAGCGAGAGGCAGGCTTCCTGCTGAGCAGGGAGACTGATGCGGGACTCGATCTCAGGACCCTGAGATCATGACCTGAGCCAAAGGCAGATGCTTAGCTGACTAAGCCACCCAGCCATCCCGAAACTAGCATTTCTTTTATAAAATTTATTCCTAAGTATTTTATTCTTTTTAATGGTAGTGTAAAAATAATCATCTTAATTTCATTTTTGGATAGTTCATTGTAAGTGGGTAGATTGTATGATTTTTGTATATTGATCTTGTGTCCTGTAACCTTGCTGAAGTTGTTTATAAGAACTAGTTATGGGGCGCCTGGGTGGCTCAGTGGTTTAAAGCCTCTGCCTTCAGCTCAGGTCATGATCTCAGGGTCCTGGGATCGAGCCCTACATCGGGCTTTCTGCTCAGCAGGGAGCCTGCTTCCTCCTCTCTCTCTGCCTGCCTCTCTGCCTACTTGTGATCTCTGTCTGTCAAATAAATAAATAAAATCTTAAAAAAAAAAAAGAACTAGTTATATGTGTGTATTTTTAAATATTTTCTATATACAATCTAAGTAACTTTTATTTCTTTTTATAACCTAATTTCTTTTGGTTAGAACCTCCAGTAAATGTCAAACAGACATCATAAGAGCAGACACCCTTGTTTTGTTCCTGATCTTAGAAAGAAAGCATTCAGTCTATTGACATTGTGATATTACTTGTGAGGTTTTCTTAGAGGCACATTATCAGGTTGAGGAAATTCTCTTCTAAGATGGTTGAGTGTTTTTATCATGAAAGGGTGTTGGATTTTGTCAAATCCCTTTTCTGCAACTATTGTGATGATCATGATTCTCCCCGCCCCTTAATTCTACCAATATAGTGTATTATATTGATTGATTTTCATAAGTTGAACTAACTTTGCATTTCTGGAATAAATCCCATTTGGTCATGGTGTATAATCCTTACATTACACCGTAGGTCTCCCCAAATCATGGGCTCCAAGCTCAATTGGATAAGAAATGCTTTTTACGGTTATTGAAGCCATTAGTTTGACCCTGTTGTTAAATAGGAAAATGACCTGGGGTGCCTGGGTGGCTCAGTGGGTTAAAGCCTCTGCCTTTGGCTCAGGTCATGATCCCAGGGTCCTGGGATGGAGCCCTGGATCGGGCTCTCTGCTGAGTGGCGAGCCTGCTTCCTCCTCTCTCTCTGCCTGCTTCTCTGCCTACTTGTGATCTCTGTCTGTCAAATAAATAAATAAAATCTTAAAAAAAAAAATAGGAAAATGACCTGACTTCAACAGCTAGATTGAGTTCAAGTTAAGATACCTCCACCTGTTTGGAGGTATGAAGGTACAGTGTTTGAGCACTATAAGTATATAATGTCATCTCCAGGCCCAAGTACTGAACTCAGTCTGGTGTATAGTAGGCATGAGACCAGCAATCTTTAAATGAATTAATTGAGTCATTCAGGAATGAATTTTAAAACAAACTCTGCCTCCTTGGAGGGACCTCTTCTATAGTTCTGAACTATGGGAGGTTGTGAGGTGAGACTCTGGAGAAGCAAATATACCACACGTAGCAGGTCTTCTGCAAACACTAATGATGAAATCCTACCTTGTGATCACAAAGACTGGTTTGAGAGGTGAAAAAAACCAACTTGAATTTAGAAATCAGGAGGTTTTTTGGAGTATATTTAATTTGATGGCCGTTTTATATACTTCTGGTTGTTAGATGTCAATACAACACTTATTTCTCCCCCATGTAGCTTTTTTCTCTATTTTCTCAGCTCTGTGCTTGTGAGAATAATGTTAACCTTGACCACTGTTTTCTTCCTTAATGGCTTACACCGTCCATGGCAGAAGAGTATGGTGGATCTCTGTTGAATAAATAGGTGAATTACAAATATACGTGGAATGAAGGGTAGATGAATGCAAGAAGAAACCAATGGAACCGGCCTTTCGGCTGAGAATCTGCATAGTCTCCCACATTCTATGTTTGAGTCAGTGCCCCCTCCTACCTCCATCGTCCCATCTCTTCCTCTAATTCCACTTCCTCCTTCACCCTATAGAAAGTTACTAATCAAGGTGCAGGCCCAGAGAGTACCAGAGGCATTACCTCAGGGCAGGAGCTCAGACCCCCTCCCCAGATGTAGACAACACAACTGTATTTTGGCAAGAGTCAGAGGTGACTCCCATGCACAGTCAAGTCTGAGAGACAGCGATCTAAAAACGTGGCCAGTTGCTTGCTCTGGAGTTGTTTCAGTTTCGCATGAATCATGGTCTCCTTAGGTACAGTTCAACCTTAGATAGTGAGAATCAGCATGAAAGGATTTGTCCCATAGTCATAAAATGAAATCAGCAAATAGTTTTTTAATCCCTATTGAACAGGAGAGTTGGCATCCCTTTCTGTGCTGGGAGGAGATGAGCCTGTCTAGTTGCCCTTGCAAAAAAATACCTCAGGAATGGCCTGCAGGGACTTCCAAATTATCTGAGTCATCCTTTTGGATTCAAATTCTTTGTCACATCTGTTGGGACAATGCAATATTGTGAATCACATTAGCATAAGTCAGAAAAACAGATATTGAATAGACCAAGTTCAATTTTGATGGGGGAGGAAGCAAGGAAAAAAAAAAATCTTAGGGTCAGACACAGTAAAAAAAGGTAAAGGTTGCTTGTGGGCCTCTGCAGGGACAGTGCCAGGACCTGGGGATGCTCTGCTCTGCGTGGGGGCAGGGGGAGAAAGAACTCAAGATACATTTCATATCCTTCACCATCTTACACCCATCTGGGTTTGGCTGCTGAACCAACGCAATAGGAGTTTTCTAACTCAGGCTTGATTTTCCTTTAATAAGAACAACCCCAAAGGATTCTTGGTGTGGCACACTGGCAACGGTGCAATAAGACATGCTTTCTTCTCCAATTTCTTTGGAGAGAGAAAGATTGATGGGCAACAATTCAAACATCTTCCTGGCACAGATGGGCCAAGCATTTTGCTCGGGGCAGTTCAGTGCTAGCACACTGAAGACAGTTCCAAGAGCCACATCAGAAGTGCTTCAGGGAATGACGGAGTTGGCTGGGAAAGGAATAACAGGAGCTAACTATGGACTGGCTGGCTAATCACCTCTGGGGAGCCAAGCCGCAAGGCTGTGCTCTTGTGGGGAAATACTACAGGGAGTTTGCCTGGGCTGTAAGGCTTAATCGAAGTCAATGTAAGGTCAAAGACTACAGGAAGAGTACCTCGCACTCATGGATTTACAGGAGACCCTCTCTCTCTTCTTTCTCTCCCCCTGGTGTGTTACACGTTTCTCTTCTTTGTGGTGTGTGCGTTTGTAATGTAAGAAATCTGAGAAGACAACTTGAAAATTGCCTGAAGAAAGACCACTTGCTGTGTGCTAACCTAAGCAGATGACGTGAATGCAACACCCAAGCCGTCTTTCAATTTCATGCACCTTGATAGGTGGACACCATTTGGAGAAAGTCTTTTGTGCAAAATGCTGGAGTGTGTGTAGTGTTGGGGGCCAAGAGCAGGGCACCCCAAGGTGGGACACTTTAGTATGAAGATGATGTGGACTTAAAAAGGCAATCAAAACCCAGCAGATTCAGGAAAAGCTCTTTACTTCCCACACAACTGCCCCAAAGAATTTAGAAAGAGGACCTGCTCCAGAGAGTTATCACCACGATAACTACGTTTTGGTATGAACTATGCATGGTGGACAGGGAGGAACCTAGCAAAGTCCTCTTTTTGTCCCCTTGTTTCAGTGTAGCGCAGCAAACATTTATCATTTACCCTTTCTCATTCTTCCTGAAGATAGCACTCTTTACCTTTGAAGTCCCAGACCCCTACTCCCTTCTTCTTAGTTCAGGATGACAACTACCTCTCATTTCACCTGACTGTCTCTAGAATTTCCATGTCTGAGTGGATTCCCTGTACATCCACTATTAAATTTTATTTTTTCCCCTGTTAATCTGTCTCAGGTCAATTTGATTCTTAGTCCAGCTAGAAGGTTCTTGAAGCGGTCAGGATATTCTTGCTCCCTGACAATAGAAGGGGCATAGCTTTTTCCTTATTTCTTTTTTGCTTGCTGTAGAGGAGTAAACAAATATTTTCTTCTTAGCCTTTGAAGTTCTCAGCTGGAGCTCTGTTAAAAAAAAAAAACAACTAGAGAGAAGCATACGCATTTATTTAATATAAGTTTACAAGATAAAAGAGCTTTTATAAGGAAATAAAGATTGAGGGGAGCCTGGTTGACTCAGTCCATAGAACATGTAACTCCTGATCTCAGGGTTGTGAGTTCAAGACCCACACTGAGTGTACAGATTACCTAAAAACAAAATCTTTAAAAAGAAAAAAAGATCAAAGGCAATGAAATTTTAGTGTTGTTTTTTTTTTTTTGTCATTCATTCATTCAAAAATTCCTCAGTGCTCATTATCAGTCTAAGTGTACTCTTCATGCCCTTCCCCTATCTCGCCCACCCCCCACCCATCTTCCCTCTGGCAAACAGGGATACGAGCTAAGTGTAGCAAACAAGGAGATGCTCTACAGCGCTCATTTATTTGGACTTTTCTTGGAATCACTCCGTCTTGGAGCTAGGATGCCTCTTTCTCTCAGGTGTAGGGAAGGTGCTTCCCACAAGGGTCTTAAGACCAGCTTCAAGGGAAGGTCAGGAATTCCTCCCTGCAAGAACCCTTCCTTCAGCCTAAAATGTTCCAGACACAGGCAGGGTTTTTTTTTTTTTTTTTTTTTTTTTTCTTTCCCTGAATCCTGTCATTTCTGAAAGAACAGTAAGATAGTGAAGGTTTTTAACTTAATTTTTAAATCCATTGAACAGTTTGGCAGGTGAACAGAGAGTGTGGGGGCTCTTTTGATTGGATAAGGAACCACTGTCATAATAATATTTTTAAATTGTTTTTCTTGTTTTTTAATAGATTCAAGTGGACCATTATGAGAACACCGCCATGGTCAGTGGTCAAGGGTGATTCCTGAATCTGCTGCCAATACGGAGGAATTAACTTTTGGTTTAAAAATTTTTTTTCTTTTTTTTTTTTTTTAACCAGTTTCATGTACCCGATTCTAAGTAATGTGGCTCCCCTGCTCCTTTGGATACAACATCAGTTAGGTGTGTGACCTCAGCAGTGCAGGTGAGGAACGACTGGCTTAGATCTTTAGCTTTTGGGTGAGAGACTGGAAATTGAGATGCAAGCTGAAGGGAGAAAGCTGGAGAGCTGGGAGCTGAGCTGAGCCATAAACCTTCCTGGCAGCGGCCCTGAAGCTTCACCACGGCTCTGCAGACGGAGGGGACGTGGACGCTTGAGCGCCATTATTGATGGGGAGCACCCCCGGAGCTGGTCCGGAAGAAACAGCCCTGTCCTGTTCCTCCGTAGAAAGGGCTGTAAACATTTACGAATCCTGAGCACTTCCCGCACGCAGCTGGCTGGGTTTTCAAAAGCAGATTGTTCCCTTGCCCAGCACACCGCAGGCCACTCATAAACACTGCCTCCTTGGAAAATCTGCTGACTTCGATTTCATTTCCCTGCATCTCCCTTTGACTTCAGGAACTGGAGTTTCCACTGAGCCAACTCCTCCTTCTAGGGTCGGTAGGACACCATGAGGATGGAGGGCTAGCCCTGTGTGGTGGGTTTTTGGCAAGCAGCCCCCTTTCAGGAAAGGGCGTCCATCTTGTGTGCGGGGAAGCATTCATGGCGCTGTGAAAGGAAGCCGGTTAGTCATGAGGTAACCAAACTCCTCCGGAGTGGGAAACAGGAAGCTGAATGACACGCATCCAGCCACAGATGTACTAATTTAATTTCATGCCTCAACATCAGCTGCTCCTCTCCACTTAAAAGGAACATTTGCATCCATCTGTCATCATCTCTCCCTTTCATTTTAAAATCTCTTTGCTCTCCTTTCTTTCCCTTCACCTCTCCCCCTCCCCACCACAACTTGATGAAATAATGGGGCACATTTAAAATCCAAAGTCAGGCAATTCAAATTCTGAACTGATGTGATTTTGTTCCATTCTGAGTCAACCTCCGAAAGAGTGTCTGGGGAGTAGAAATCAAGGGGCCAAACAAAAAAAGCAAGTGAGAGAGAGAAGATTTCGAATGCAAATCAACCTCCTCAACCCATTTGGAACAACCTGCTGTGAACTGGGCTAGAACGTATGGCCCATTAGCACCTTGTTAGGCTGTCAGAGTTGGAGCAGCTTAACCGGGTGATAATGGGGAAGAAATGGCTTGAGACCTTTTCCCTCCCAGCCCCAGCTTCTTCCTATCCTACCCCACCCACGCCAGGACCCCAGGCCTGTGGCTGCTAAGAGTAGCTCAAGAGAAAATGAAGGTGTTCTTCATGAAACACATCATGATAATTGTTAAAAGCACCTTTCTAGCAAAAAAAGAATATAGAGTTTAATTTCAGTTTTCTTGGAGTGTGAGGGTTTCATTTTTTTATGGGAATCTTTTTGGGCTTGGTCTCTCCTGCTTCATTCAATACTGAGCTTTAGTTTAAAATTAAAAAAAAAAAAGACGTTAAAGACGACATGGTAAAATCTCAGGGATTAAATCTTAATCCTCATAAAACAAATCCTCAACTATGAACTATATGGTTGACATGTTGTGGAACCTGGACTGGATCCTGGCGGAAGAACCAAGTGGCATTCGGAGATTAGGGGGCATGGGAGGTTTATTTAACACCAGTGGGATCAGAGGAGGTTGTTCTCCAAAGCTCTGAGCCCGAGAACAAGCAGAGAGGGGGATTTATACCCTTCTAGTTCCACATACTTGGTACTTTTGACATGCGCGGGAAACAGGGTAGGAAAGAAGAATCCAGAAGGGCTTTGAGACAGGGACAGGAATTCCCTGGCTGGTTTGGTCAGCCATTTTGGAGTAGGGTTTTTCCCTATGAGACGCACCTGCCAGTAAACATTATTTGCAAATGTTTTTAAGAATACAATACTTGCTTTATTTGGAGCAAGGATTCAGAGAGGGAAGGGCTTGCTGGAAGATCTACCATCCTCTTCTCTTCCTCTGCTTGGGTGGAGAGCAGCGTCAATGGTACTATCTCTAACATCATAGTGGCTAGACTGTAGAAAAGCCATAGCTCTTGCTGATGAGATGCTTACTTCTAGATATCAAAGATATTAGATAGTCCATTACCAGGCAATAGGAATATTTTCTTTTTTCCATCCTAAAAATGTGGTCTATCAGGTTTAGTATGAAATAAGCCAGAAGAACCTTACTGATTTTGATGAACCATTAGAGAGGACATTGGGGAGGTAAAATCTGTTTTAGGGTTTTTGCCAAAAGGTTTAAGTGAGATGATGGTGGCTTTAAGGTCGAGCTTGATGAGCTTGGACTAATTTAGGATCAGTGACCTGATAGACTTGGGACTTGTGCCCAGAGGGGTTGGGGAACAAGCAATAACCTTATGAATTAGTGTGGAGAAGGTCCGGAAAGAATAGTTACTGAGACATCTCCCAAACAAACTTTGCTGTTTTCAAACGAAACTTCTTTGAAAGTATTCTTATTTATTCTGTTGTCGCTACCAGGATGGTTTTTATGTGGTTTTGCTTGGAGTAAGGGGTTAGATTTCATAACCTCTTAAAGTCACCAGAATATTTCTATGCTCCCAGACTATGCTTAAATACCAATAAGAGATAAATGACCCAAGGGTATTTATTTTAGTGTTCATTTTGGTGCGGAGGTAGGGATTAGGATTTATAATACTAGGACAATTCTTTTGTCTCTCTGTCAGAATAAAAAATGAGTAATAAATAGCCATATTATACTTAATTTTATAAAAGTGCAAAGTAAGTGCAAAATTTTGCAGATTTTTCAATCGTGCCATGTAAGTGCTAACCACTAATAGTCCTTTGCTTTCACTCCTAAGGGAGATTTCTCCCCCTTTTTTCTATAGGCAGGATCCCTGAGGCTAACCCGACATCCCGCTATTCTTCAGGGATATGGAAATGTCCCCAGGACAGCTGTACTCTGCTGGCTGAGGAGCCCACAAGGTTAATGAACACCCACAAAGACTGAGGAGGAGAGCAGCGTTCTCGGCGCGATGATTAGCATGCCAGCATTCTTTCCTTTGTGGTAATGATGGTCAAGAAGGTGCCTGGCGATAGAGGGGAAAATGGAGAGTTTCTGCTTCTTCTGCCTCCAAAGCTTATTAAAATTCATTCTCATTCAAATAGCCATCGTCTGATTTTCATCATCAAATAAGCACACACTGTACATATTTAACAGGCAGGAGACCTGTGCTGGGTTCATGTCGTTTTGAAGTGAAGGCCTGTTCTCTTAATGACTGTCCATGCTTATCTCTGCATGTAAATTTCTCCCCTTCCTCTTTCTTACCCTAGCCACTTCCCAGCTACCCTGGTTCTGGGATCTTTGATAGGCAGCCCAGATGCCTATTATAATGATAATTCATTTGGAGCGGAAAGGAATCTCCTCCACTCGTCTAGCTCATTATAAAGGTGAAGCCCTCGGGAGGGCAGGCTGGGAATGAACAGGTTTACAGAGTTATTTTTCCCTCTACAAGAGGCAGAAGACAGGATGGGGGAGGGAGGTCTCCTCGCTTCTCCGTGTTGGGTTTTCCTCCCTTTGGAGCTGGCCTCCATTCCCAGACGTGGCAATTGTCCTCCCGCGCTTCTGGGGACTGCCATCCTCTGGAAGGCATCTCGGCTTGGGCAGTTTTATACCGAACAGCTGCTGGGAGCAGCTGGGCCTGCCCTACTGTTTGTCAGTGAGAAACCAAGTGGCAAATGCGAGTGTACCGGGCTTCCTTACAGGGTGCGTGTGATCTGATAATACAGCGGAACACGAAGATGTTGGCCTCTCTTGTGCTGGGCCCGGTAGGCCCTCGTAAGTCTCATTTTATTTTATTTTTTGTAAACTCAAGGGACACACAAAATCCCTTGGAAAGCTTTGGAAATCCCAGAACATGATCAAAAAGGGTATCAGGAAAGCAATCATACCAGTATTGAGAGTTTTATCAGACTCATGACAAGAGAGCTTTTTCTAACACGATTCAATTTGTAAAGTATCTCATTACAATTATAGTCCAATCGGAGCAGGACAACAAGTAACTTCCTTTTCTTTTCTTTTTACGTTTTTCTCACCTGCCTTAAAAAAAAAAAAAAAAAAACCCGACTTTAGATCTAAAATAATCCAACTCGGTCTCACGGGTTGAAAAATCATCTGTGCATCAGCAGAGTCCTGGTGTAGAGGGTGGGGGAAGAAATTAGCTTTACAAAGCATATGCTGCACCAAAATATAAGATAAGTGAGATCTGGGATAAAGCAAAGAAAAATATTTCTTGCTCAGGGTCTGCTTCTTGTGATTTCTTTCTTCTGTTGAAACATATTGTGTCTCCTAATTTTAGACATTTGATTATTCGGAGGAAGTTCATTCTGATGAAACAGTTCTCCTGTTTTTCAACAAAGAAATTGGACAAGTTCAGAAAGTTTGTCTAAGATCCTCATCTGAGTGTCTGGAAAGAACAGTTGATGGCAGGAATTGCCAGGAGCTCGTTTTTAGCCTTCGGGGTCACCTAAGAGTGGCCTGGCCTCCTCTCATTTGGGCACCAAATGACCTGACGATATCTGACTTTTTATTGCTTTGGACACATTGTTTTTCTGCTTAGGGAATGTCACTCATGGCTGGTGGAACAATGAGAATAAACTTGTATAGATGTAGAATTATGAGAGTAGCTGTTTCAACCTCATCAATACCTCGGTTGGCAAACATTCCCCTTTCTTATCTGTAACAAAAGACAGCCAAGGCAAAGTGAAGGATTCCAAAAGAGGCAATATGGATGAAACCATTTATTAGATTTACAGGAGCTGAAGGGAAGTGCTAAAGCTATCCATCTCCTATATTTTATGGAGAACAGGACCAATGACTCAGACTATCAGGACCGTATCTGCAAGGCAGAATTGAAATCCCAAAGTAAACTGAGAATAAGCGCATGCATTTTAGAAGAGGGATCAAAGGCCAGACTGAAAAGCACATGTAAGCCTTCAAATACACTGAATACAATTCTGTCTGTAACAGCTATGCAGCCACATAAGCTTGTAAATAAAGACCTCATTTCAGAAGGCCTTAAAGATTTTTTCCCCCTTAGTCCTTTCTTACATTGGAAATCAACCTCCAAATATCATGTGACAGTGGGCAAAATTATTATTTGGCTCATGTGAAATGCATGTGTGTAAATAAATAAAACTATGAATGATACAAAGAATAAATAATACCATTTAGTTGAGAAATATACAAGTTAGATCTTCTCTTTTGGCATGATGACGTTATCAGAATAAGTCAAATTGACTAAATGTGTTTAAAAGTGTCTTATAACCTATGTGTTTGGAAATGGAGTAAATCTAAAGATGTTTCCTTTAAAATCTTAACAATACAAAATGTTAACATGTTAATCTAAGGACAAAAATTTCATTTTTTCTGTTAGACATTGATTTCTTTTTTCTTTCTTTCTTTCTTTCTTTTTTTTTTTTTTTTTTTGGCCCGTGTTCCATCAGATAGAGATGGTTTCATCTGTAAATGGTTGGTTTGGTATTTATAAGCTGTGTGATCTGGGGCAAATTTTATTTGTCTTTGCTTAGGCTCAGTTTTCTCAGTTGTAAAATGGGGATAATAACAGTCTTTAGTACAAAGATGAAACTTGGTAATACAATTAAAACAGCTCAGTGCTCAATCAATAGTAATTGTTAGCTATTATTGTCATTATTATTTTGCAAAAGAGTGGGTGGCAGAACCTTGGATCCTTCTAGAAGAGAGCTATGAAGCAAGGAGAGGGCATGAGCCTGGAATCCTCTGGGGTATCTGGGTATCGCAGGGGATTGAGGCTAAACTACTAACTCCATTGAAAGAATATTCACTGAGCGTCCATCAGGTTCAAGTTACATACTCTTGCTCTCTTATAGACTGGATCCAAGTAAAAGTTATAAGAAACCCACACAGTTTACTTTGTTTCAAGCCACAATAACAGGGGTACAACAAGAGAGACACATCCATGAGACTGTAGGAGTTTAGGAAGAGATACCCACCCACGTTCAGCAGGGAAGGAGGTGGTCAGAGAAAGCTTAGAAGAAGGAGTGAAGATGCATCCTCTAAAAATAAATATAAATTTGAAAAGCAGAAATGTTCATTCATTTGACAAATATATATTGAATATCTGCCAGATACTCGTTCACGTGCTAGAAATTCAGCAGTGAGCAAAGCAGCTGAATTGCTTTGCTTGGTGGAACCAGGAAGGAACATTGGAATGAATGTTCTTTGGATTTGGAATAAAAAAAAATCTAAAACTTTATGATGACAAGTAACAGTGATTTCCACATAAATATCTTCAAGTCACAATACCTCACTTATCTCTATCCAACAAGCATAAAATTGTGATCCATTTCTCAGAATTAGAAGATGATTAGAGGCAAAATTTTATAGCTAGACATAAAGAGATAAAATCTTAAAGTAGAACGTGTACTCTTCACTGTTTCCTTGACTCATCCTCGTATCCATTAAGTTTTTCTATTGGACATAAAGATAATAATTTTCTCAATATACCCATATCTATATTTATATCTTTTCCATCTCTCAATATAAATTTCCTTTTGAGAGCTGCATATCTAAGTTCTTTCATGACTAAGATTCTTCATTTTATTTTCTAACTTGCCCACTTGGCACATTTCAGCTCCTGCCCCTTTATTTCTACTTCTAGTTTACAGCACAGCAGTCCTAAATATCTCCTCATCATGCACCGAACAATTTACTGAAGGAGACAAAACAAATCCACTTATGATATAAGACTCAACGATGCCAGCCTGAGCTCTATAATTCCCCCCAAGGGAACAAGATAGAAACCTAGTGTTGTTGAATCCTGGCACCCTGTTCCTAAAATACAAAATTATTGAATTAAATATAACACTACTATCAGCATATCTGGTGACATCATGATTAAAAAAGTAATTTTTCCTACAGGACAAGCACAGTTGTCCTTGGTCTGCCTGAAGGCTTCAGCCTCTTGGGCAATATCGATTTTCATTGAGTTTTGAAATCCCAGAAGCTCATACAAACCAGATGGCCCCCCCAAATTAAGATGAATGCATGTAATTGTCATTCAAAACTCTCAACATTAGATATTGCCATATGCATGAGGAGTTTGCCGCCTGCGTGTGTCCCTGTCCATGGTACTAAAGAGCCTACCAGGACTTCTGGGAACTCTATTAATGAAGATAATAGTAAATATTAGAAAAGCATGTTTGAAAGCAAGGTTCTGGCAGTGCTATTTCTCAGAGATCCATGCACTTCATTGAAAACTTTTTCACACAGCTGATTTACTAACAGTCTCCTTTTAATTACCATCCTCTCTCTTTCCCTGATTGATTGACCTTGGGTCATGGGAGGAAAATGTCAGGGTTTGCAGGGGGAAAGGAACATGTATTTATTAAAGGCAGATAGTTGAACTGAGCTAGGATTTGTCATTTCTTATTATAAAATCTTATTTTCAAAGATTTTACAACACAACCATGAAAAATTACACTCTCGGATAAAACTTAGAAATGACTCTTTGAGAGATAGTTAATTAAGGGAAAGTCCTATAACCTGCAAGTTATGCTCATGGAAAATAAGGCAATGCTGACTGTAAGTGCCTAACTATCTACCACCTATTGTGTGGAATCCTATAATTCGAAAATCAATAACTGAGTAGTGTATTTAAGACTTCAAACCTCAGAGTTGTACAAAGCTTACCGATGAAAATTGGTCTTTGAGCAGAAACATTGATAGTGGTGCCAAGAAACAGTGGGAATGCTGAAGTTCACGAGGCAGGTGTTATGCATTTGTTGTACTTTCTACCAATGTCATTGTGAAGAAGAGGGTTAGTGAGTTGGCAAGAAAACCTATTGCCTGATGCTTTTGAAATCATTAAGTAAGATGGGATTTCCTCAGCTTATACCAGGGCTACCTGAGCCCTTTGAGAACAGGTACAGAGGGGATGCCTTAGTGGCTCAGGTGGTTAAGCAACAGCCTTTGGTTTAGGTCATAATCCCAGGTCCTGGGATTGAGCCCAGCATTGGGGTCCCTGCTCAGTGGGATTCTGCTTTTCCCTCTCTTTCTGTCCCTCTCGCCTGCCCCTGTTCCCTCCCTATCTCTCAAAATAAAGAAATAAAATCTTTCAAAAAAGGAACAAGTACAGAGATTTCTCTACATAACTGATTTAAACGTAAAACCAGAAAAAATAATAATAAAAAAGTAAAAAACAGGGCAGCTTGAAATTCAAGATTTCTAGTCTTGTATTAGAAATTGGTTCATATATCTCAACAGAAAAAAAAAGAGCAAAACAGTCTTTTTTTCCTCTAGTGGCTGAAAAAGTAAAACCTATAATTACAATGCAAAAAAATGTTCAAAACTTGTATTTCAGATCTCTACAACCATTAATGTGTTTGTTCAAAAAAATAAATTACAGATATTTGATTGTATGGGAAATTCTTCACAGCTGTGACTAACTAGATAAAAGAAAAGAGAAATGATAATTTTGAGAAAGTGCTGTATTAATTCTAGTGAATGAGTTAATATATTAAATGATTTACATTGAGTACTTAGAACAATGAATGGCACACAGCAAGCCCTTTTACTATAAATATGCTTTGTTGTTGCTGATGAGGAGTGTTATATTATTTTCATTAAACAGAGTCAGAAAATTTCTACTCTTGGCCACAAACCCACATTATCAGTTAAATATGATCGGATATTATATCACTTGGTGATATAATTGCTTGGGTCACTTTCTTCCCCCCTCTTTCCTTTCTTCATATCCATCCCATTATGTACACCTCAATATGTGATTTCTTGTCCTTATAATCTTGGGTGAAATTGTTATAGCTTAAATAAAAATTAATCATTCAAGGTAAAAGTCCTCTGTGTGTGATCTAATAGTGATAGAAGGGTCCTTAGCTCAAATAACAAAAACATATATTTAATATATGAATAATCAGTAGTTTAGTCTGGGAACCCACAGAATAAAATAACGTCCTCAGTTTCCTTCCACAAAAAACTGAATGAACAAGACCTATCACATAAGGGTGCCTGGGTGGCTCAGTCGGTTAAGCACCAGACTTTTTGTTTCAGCTCAGGTTATGACCTCAGTGTCCTGAGATTGAGCCCCACATTGGCCTCTGCACTCAATGCGAGTCTGCTTGAGATTCTCTCTCTCCTTCTCCCTCTGCACCTCACCCTTGTGCTCTCTCTCTCAAATAAATAAATAAAATCTTAAAAAAAAATAAAGGACCTACCTCCTAGAATATAACGTAAATATCTTCAAAGTAATTAGAACAAGGGTTGGCACTGGATATCTAAGTGTTTTAAAATAATTTTTTTAAAGATTTTATTTATTTGACAGAGAGAGAGCAATCACAAGTAGGCAGAGAGGCAGACAGAGAGAGAGGAGGAAGCAGGCTCCCTGCTGAGCAGAGAGACCTATGTGGGGCTTGATCCCAGGACCCTGAGATCATGACCTGGGCCAAAGGCAGAGGCTTAACCCAATGAGCCACCCAGGTGCCCCTTAAAATAATTTTTAAAAGAAAATTAAAAAGTTTTTTCTTAACTGTTTGTATTTTTCACATCAGAACTAGAATGGATATGAAGATCTTGGAGGGTCTGAGGTGGTTCTGAGTAAAAGACAAAGAGTAAAGCCCTGCTTCAGCAAACTAGCCCAGATCTAATTTAATAAAATCAGCTCAGTTTCTAAGGCCCAGGGAGTTCCCACTTTGTCTCTGTACAGATTTTCCCTTTTATATCTCTCTGATGCTTTCCTCCTACAGAGAGAATACGCTTAGGGTCCTACTCAGTCCTTCATGGGGCATATGAAGCCACTGTACTCACCTTAGGCCTGAAGATCATACCTGGGAGTAATTTATAGACGTCAAGGGTCATTGAATCTTAAAAGACTCTGCTGAAGGCAATGTTTAGGATTATAGGGTAGCCTCTGCATTTTATCCCCTAACTCTTCCTTGGCTTTTAACTCTGCTCCAAACCAGAGGTCACCCCTGTCCATTTCCATGAGGTTGGAGACAGCTAGCATGTCTGGTTTCTGGCTGGATTATGCAGGAATTACATGTAATCCAGGCAGCCTTCAACATTGGGAGAACCCCTGGCTTTGGCTTTCCATTGTTAAATATCTTCTTAAATTAATTTTGTTTTTTTCCAAGTCATAAATTCTGTGACTATCTCTTTGTTTCAGGTCTTTCCCAGGTGGATGTCTCCCTGTAGCTCTCAAATTTGTATAGTGGCCTGATTTATGACTTTCCCCCACATCTAACCCTCTACCAACCAACTGTTTGTTTTTTTTTTTTTCTTAAATATTTTATTTATTTATTTATTTGACAGACAGAGATCACAAGTAGGCAGAGAAGCAGGCAGAGAGAGAGGAGGAAGGCTCCCTGCTGAGCAGAGAGCTCCATGAGGGGGCTGGATCCCAAGACCCTGGGGTCATGACCTGAGCCGAAGGCAGAGGCTTTAACCCACTGAGCCACCCAGGAGCCCCGCACCAACTGTTTTTATTTCTATTTCTAGCTTTTGTTTTACCTAGGTGAACAAAAGTTCCCTAGCCCATACGTAACATGTTTATTTTTATATTTATATTATAATTACTTTTGACAAAGTCAAGCAGATATTAAAAAAAAATTAGGGGTGTTTGCACTGCAACTCAATGGAGATATTCATAACTCAGGTGACTTGAACTAATATTTTGATCTAGACATAGGTTATATAGCTATTTTCTGTAGCTTGCCATTTTTTCCCTAGTAAACATTTTTATTTTTTTTTAAGATGGTTTGGTTACACTGGCTAGATATTCCATAGTCACGTATCAAAAGTGCTACACAAATTCATCTCCTAGCCACTTACAATGTGAAGTGCAAACTTTGTTTTGGTAATTGTTGATTTGTTTTCAGTAGGGCAATTTGACCTGCCCATAGGCTCAGGATGACATAGTGGAGGGGTGAAAGAGGGAAGAACAGTCATTTTCCTCGACAATACTTACAAGAAGCCTACACTCTTCAGGAGTGCCAGAATGGGAAACTCTCATCTGGTCCCTCATATCTTCTGGGTCCAATATCCTGAGACAACTCAGTGGGGGTGACCATGTATACACAAATAAGAAATCATCTTTTATTCTTCAGAACATTCTCCAGCACTTGCTTGTGGAAACAGGAAGGTGCAAACCCCGTTTGTTTTAATATCTCAGAAATTCACTTGTACTGCTAAGTTGCTTTCAATAGTCAACTGTTGACTCTTTGGCTACCCCTGTGTGTAGGGTAAGGAGATAATTGCTCTGATCCCAGGGTGAGCCATCTGCTAGTACAAATTGCTCTGCGATCTGCTTCATTGAAATGCTTGTGTTCGTTCTATTACGTTGAAATGTTCATGAAACGTGGTTTATACTAAGCAGTGTTCCTGGAAAATTTGATTCTATAAATGGGCAGAACACTTTTAATTGCAAAGGCTCATCTCTCTCTTTAGATTTCTAGACTGCTTTGCTGATTTGATCTGGGGCACTGGAAGGGCAACATCCTCTGATGGCAGCTGATTGTCGATGCCTGGGGGGTAGAGCAGTGCCAATCCAAGACTCATAACGGTTTCTGAAGCCTCTTTCAAAAAACAGACATTCCTGAGTTCTGGAATCTGGGGGAAAAAAATATGTCTTGTTATTAGCATTCTAATAGTCCTTGTTGGTACTGCTGTTGGAGAGTTCAGTTAGCGTCTCATCTATCAGCTTTACTCTTGTATTGTAATACCAGACAGGGAAAGTATAATTTGATAAATGTCCTCTCCCAAATCTTTTAGTTTGCTGTGTTAATGTAAGATTAATGACCAGGATGGCATGAGATGGGATTTTTTTTTTTTTTTTTGATGTGTTGCTTTCTTTATGCCTCCTGATATCACACAGATCTGCAAAATATATCTATGGCACAAAGAGAGATTTAAGTAAGAAAGGGGAGTAAGGTCTTCAATTAATAAGACAATGTTAACATTTATAGGTGAATTTCATTATTCTTCAGACACATCTGGTGGAAATTTCAAGAAGTAAAGGTAGGGAAAGGCAGAGAGACAATGTTAGGATATTAGCAATTTCCTCCTGCCATAATACTTCTTACTTCACTGTGAATAAAGCTAATGCTAATTTATGTATTCATCCAACCTTTGAACTACAGTTTAAGAAGTCATAAAGCAAAGATTTGGGCAAGAGGGCAGATTTTCTCTGATTGAATACTCTAGTGATTTCTATCATCTGAGGTCTCTTGACATAGTAAGAATATTAGAGGACCTGGAATCACCAGGTTGACCCCCTTTCACGGATATCTTCATCAATCATGATGAAATATTTCTTCAGGTGGAATCATTTTACAAATGATGGGTGGAGATTCTATATATAGGGCCAAGAGTTAGAAATATTTCTTCAGGTGGAATCATTTTACAAATGATGGGTGGAGATTCTATATATAGGGCCAAGAGTTAGTAGATGCAGCTTCAAACAAAAAGTTATGGATCTGACCAATGAGAGCCTTCCATCACTTGCTAGTAGGCTGGACTAGACAGATGGGAATTTAGGCTCTTGTGTAGTAAATTAGTTTTAAAATTCCTCCTTTGTCTTTCCCACCTGTGTTGGGCAGCCAAGACCGAGAGAAGAGCTATTTATTTGAAACATCTCTCCTCTCTCTCTTCCTCATCTTTCAACACATTTGATCCCCTTTTTATTATCATTATTTATGTTTTGTATAACTAGAAAAATAATTTGTCATGGATTACATCTTATTTGCAGGAGGCTCTAGCAAGATGGCAACAAGGCATGCACAATATATCATAATTTAGCAGCTTCTCTTGTAACTATACAGAAGTAATGGTGGAAAAAATATATATAAACAACTCTGAGGACAGATTTTGAATGATCCAGTAATTTTGATTTATACTTGGTATTTGATGGAACTGTATTAGCCGTTAAAGTCAATGGCTAAATGATTCCCAGCACAAAATGAACCAGAAGTACAAAAGAAGCTTTACAATGCACGATTGAGAGCTCCGAGCCTCCCAGCTTCAATTTCCAAAGTGCAGTGTAAATTACAGGCCTGGTTGTCACTTTTAACTAACAATTCTACCCAATATGGTCTAGCTGGGTAATTTGTCCACTATTCCTTTATGAAACCGTAAACACCAGCTTAATTCCATTGGCTTTTCTAACGCAAGCAGCCTCATTTCTCATATCTACTGCAGAGGAGGGGTGACTCTCCTGCCTTTGATGACAATAAGCCCCACAAAACAAAACACATGTGGAACCTGGGATGGGATGGAAGGGCTTTCTGTGTCTATCAGTAGCACGGGCTGCTGATCATCTTGAGGATATCTCAAACTCCGAGGCCTCCCCGGGGTAGGACTCTCCTTTCCTTGTGTTTCCCTTCCTTAGCCAATATCCCCTCCCACCTCCTAACCATTCCCTTTGCACTTGTTTCCGCAATGGCTTTCCCTGAAACCGACAAAAAAGAAATGGCAGCGTTGGAAATCAAGTCCCAGCACTGTCCCAACATTAGCAGAAAGAGAAAAACAATCCAAATTTTAATCAGAGCCTCAAATCCAACCAAGCCAAATAAGCAATTAGGCAGGCAGGTGCTTGTTGGGCAGCCACTGATATGGACTGATTTCTACTACTTCATTAATTTGACTTGCATACCCTGGGCGATTGGGTCCGACTCCCACACACGGGATCTCTGAAGATTACAGATGTTATGAGGGAAAGGCCATTCAGACATGAGATCTTTGATCCTTGCAGGCCAGGTGGGAAAGCTCATAGATGTGCATGAGGCACTGCAGCGCTGAGGCAGAATGTTTCAGCAAGGGGCTGGATGTGGACTGGAGAATCCTCTCTCTTCTTTAACCTAAACGCAACACTGAGGCACAGAGCACGGTCGACCTTTATGTCTATCCCCCTGGTCTTTATTGAATCTCTTTTGAATCGAAGAGGATGATCCCTGCTACTATCTTTCATTTGAAAAGTGTCACTGGAATCTCAATCATACGCATTCACCAAATATTTACTAAGTTCTTACTTTGTTAAGCGTTGCAGTGGACTTTAGGGATGTAAAAACGAACACCGCTTGGCCACCATCCTTACAGAACTCAAGGGCTAGAGGGAAAGACTGACCTGTGAATAGACAGCTGTAACCACTATAATCATAATAATGTGTGTAAAAATTTGGCATAAGGATCCTGAAGAGCACTGAAGAGGGAGCAACTAACTGGGAGAGTTAGGACAGCGTTATTAAGAACAAGTGATATTAGAGCACGTTTCTAGAAGATACCTAAGAATTTACAGCTTGTAATGGGGACTTGCTGTGGTGGGGAGGGCCTGGGAGAATGTGGTCTCTACTCAGTCGAGAAGATTTCCTTGAGCCATCGCTGTTCTCAGCATCGTGCCCAATGAACTCATTATGCCAATATCCCTCCAGTGTCCGACCCTGACCTTCCCTTGAGCCATCTCCTCCAGGATGGAAAAGAAGGGGGTGGAGCTGCGGAGCGGGGAGGAGGAAACGGTGAGATTCATTACCTAAAGGTCACTTGGAGAACAAGATGAACATGATGTGGCTTCTCTTTGGAAGCACATCTTCTCTTGAGCTGCCAAAAATGCCACCATTTAAGAAGACACTGGCAGAGTTTTACTCTTTAATTTCTCTGCTCATTAAGCCTTCACTTCTGAGGTGTGAAAATGACTCCAGGCTGGTAATAAACTGCTGGAGAAGTCATTATTTTAAAAAGGATCTTGCTCCCAAAGGGGATGGAGTGGTACAAAGCACAATTGGTCCAAGATCAGCTCCTCTGTAGGATGGTGATTGTTCAAATGTTTTAGTTATCATAAGAATAAAAAAGGGCTGTCTGGTTACAGTCAGAAAAGATGAAACGCAAAGTACCCAGATCTACTCAATAATCACACTAGTCTGTTTTGGGGGGTGGGGAGAAGGCACATTTCAATGGGGGAAAATTATAGTATTGTTATAGCTTGTGTATTATAATGCAAAGACAGCTGAAAAGGTTCTGAAAGGATCGAAGAAGACAGAAGTCACTTTCAGAGAATTTTGTGATGTTAAAGAAGGGATCTGGAATACGTTGGAATAATAATAATAATGCTGCTAATAATAACACAATGCTCTTGGAGTGGTAAATGTCACTCACCTTCACTTTTGAGAGAACTTAGTCCCCTGTAGGACCCCTTCAGTTTTGTTTTTTCACAGGGCTCTCATTTTACCCCCAAATTAGTAAGGGGCAGAAAAGTTTCTCTTGACTAACACAGAATCTCCCCTTATCCACAGGGGATACACTCCAAGCCCCCCAGGGGATGCCTGGAACGTCTCATAGTCCCCACCCCTATATACACTATGTGTTTTGCTGTTTATACACGCATATGAAGCTCAAATTTATTTTTTAATTTAATTTTATTATTAAATACAATTATTAAATAAATTAAAACTTTTCTTAAGATTTTATTTATTTATTTGACACAGAGATAGAGAGCACAAGGAGGCAGTGTAGCAGGCAGGAGAGGGTAGAAGCAGGTTCTCTGCTAAGTGAGGAACCCCATGCAAGGTTGGATCCCAGGGCCCTGGGATCATGACCTGAGCCAAAGGCAAAGGCTTAACCCACTGAACCACCCAGGCGCCACATTAATTTATAAATTAGGTCCAGTAAGAGATTAACAACAATAATTAATAATAAAATAGAACAATGATAACGATATACTATAATAAAATTTCTGTGAATGTGATCTCTCTCTCAAAATATACTGCACTTACCCTTCTTATGATGATGTGAGATGATAAAATCCCTAGTGATGAGAGGAAGTGAGGGGAATGATATAGGCATTGTGACACACTATTATTAGTCTACCACTGACTTTCTGACACTATGTCAGAAGGGGAATCATCTGCTTTTAGACCTGGAGTACCTAGAACCTCAAAAGCGAAAGCATAGATAAATGGAGGCCATTGTATTTTCCTAAGGCAGTAAGTCCCAGACTTTTGGGACATCAACTCTCTGTGTCTTTTCCCTCCTTTCCTTCTTCCCTTCTTTCTTTCCTCCCTCCCTGCCTCCCTCCCTTCCTTCCTCCAGTTCTTTCTTCAGGGCTTATGGCTCTATTTCTCCCCTAAACACCATCACGAAGAAGGCAACATCTGCATTTCTAAGTAAAAGTAAATTAAGACAATTTGATTTTGAGAAATTTTTGAGCCTGCAGTAGAACCCAGTGAGGTAATCAGACAGCTCCTGTGTTGTTGTCTAAGTGGGATTGTGGGAAGTATAGAGGGAAGAATGATTGGTTGAATGTGGATAAAATGTTATTCTAAGGATTCTGCTTTTCATCCAGCATTTTTAAAGTCTGAGCAATCAGCTCCCTCTGCTTGGGCCAATTAAGGGGCGTGATTAGAGGGAAATTGAAGCTGCCGGCTGGTGATCCAGGGATAATGTTTCTCTTCAGGAGGTAATCTCTTCTCTGGGAAAGAGAGTTCACTCAGTCACCTCACCTCTGACCTAGAGCCATTGGACCTCTGATGGGGGAAAGGAATAGTAAAACCTCTGTGGCCTATGCAAGCTTTTTGGCTTTTCTCCTGAGGTTACTAATTATTTCCCTCCACAGCAATTTGGTCACATGTCTTCCATGCAGAATCGCCCAGGGACTTGGCCTTCACTTCTAAGGACTCATTCACAGGTTTCCTTCTGCCACCAGGTACATGACCTTGTACAAATACATAGCAGATGCTACTCAAGGCATAAACCGAATAACTGTCCTTCTGGTGTCTGCTCTCTGGCTCTGTGGTCCAAATAGCATTCACAAGTGATAGCTCACCTCTTCTCCCACCCCTTACATCATCTGGCTAGCTTCCATGGGATCATACTTCAGCCCTTTGACAGTCACTTCTGCATCAATAGGGAACTAATGAGAGGACTGAATTTTACTCACCAAAAGAAAGCACAAAGGAAGAAAGAGAAGGTGATCTCAACTGGAGTGATGTGGTAGGATTCTCTCCTATTTTTTGGGTTGGCTTGATAAATGAGGCTGGTGCAGGAATTTTATCAAATAGAATTCCTATGTCTTGTTGGAACAGCTCAAAAAGCTTTGCCCTCACAACCTGTGCTAAAACACTGTCACTACCTCCAGCTCCAACTTCACTATCACCTTCACCATCTCCTCTGTTTCCTTCTTTATGCTCAATGTCACTATGATCACCTCCATCATCTCCTCCATTTCCACCTTCACACTCAATGTCACTGTGATCACCTCCATCATCTCTTCCATTTCCACCTTCACACTCAATGCCACTATGATCACCTCCATCATCTCTTTCATTTCCACTTTCATACTCAATGCCCCGATGATCACCTCCACCACCACCTTCCCCTCCACCCTGGTACCACTCCCGCTACTACTTCTACCCCTACCATCTTCCCTTCCATCACCACTAGCATTGCACCCTCAGTCATTTAAGATCAGCAAATAAACAGGCAATGGCATCTTCCTTATATTCAAATAAGGTATTGATCAGTCTGCCTTCCCTCTAGTTCCTTTTCTTTTGGGAGTTCCAACCAAAATGATCAGTTGATTATTTACTTAATTTTTAAAATGTACCTTTATTTTATTTAAAACTTAGACATTAACACTGAAAATTCTCAAAATACAAATATATCCCTTTCACACAAATGGTAGCAGACTGCATGCAACACTTATTTTTAATTCTTCCTTAACACAATGACTTGGATGTCATTCCAAAAGAGTACATCAAGAGCTTCATTCTTCTTTTATATTTATTTGAAATTAAATTTTAGCTCTTAAGTTATATTGGTTCTTTCCCTTTATGCTATTTGGGTTTATTTTGATGTTTTCATTCTAATTTCTTTTGAAGGATGCTTAGCTCATTGATTTTCAATCTTTCTATTTTTCTAATATGAATAATTATGGCGATACATTTCTATGTATTCTATTAGCTTCATTCCAGGTCACAGTATTTACATTATTTTGTGATTTTTCAGTTCAAAATATTTTAAAATTTCCATTATGCCTTATTCTTTGACCTATTTAAAAGTATGTTTCCTGACAGAGATTTATCAAGGTATCTTTTTGTTATTGATTTTTAGCTCAATTGCATTGTTGTCAGAGAATGTATTCTGTAGTTTTTTATAATTGTCCTTTTGGTCTATGTCTCAGTATATGATTATTTTTTAAAAATCTAGTAGCTGAGGCTCTGTTAAAATAGTTTCTCTTAAAGGCAGGTCTTGTTAAGAACATAATACTCTGGTATATTTTAAAATGGTTTCTTTTCCCCTTTTTCTCTGGTAGCATGAGGGGGTTTTTCTCTATACTCACTGTGAGAACTTGGTACAGTTTGTGGGGGTAAAACTCATAAAAGTGTTGGTGCACCGTGCCCCCTCAAATACTGAGCCCCATGGACTTTTTAACTCTCAGACCCATCTGCTCTGAGCACCTAGCAATTCTTCAATTACAGTTTCGGTTCTGCTACCCCAGTACTGGTTTCTATAGAGGTTTTTTGCTCCTTTAAGTTGTGATTCTTTGTATCTGCCTCTCAGTCTCTCCAATTCTGGGGGCATCAGTTTGCTTCTGTGACCTCAATTCTCTGATGGATTTAAGAGAGTCATTGACTCTCCCTTTAGCTGTGTGTGTGTGTGTGTGTGGTGATGGGAATCATGTCTTCGAAGCTTCTTACATGCTGAGTTTGAAACACTTTTCCTCAAATGCTGTCATTTTCTTAAATTGAAGTATAATCGACATACAGTGTCCTATTAGTTCCAGGTGTCTATCATAGTGATTTGATATTTTTGTACATTATGAAATGATCCCTACGATAAGTCTAGTTACCAACAGTCACTATACAGTTATTGCAACATTATTAACAATATTTCCAATGCAGTATATCTCCAGAAATACTTATTTTATTAACCGTGAATTTGTACTTCTTAGTTCCCTTCACCTGTGTTGCCTGTTTCCATCAAACCTTCCTTTCTCTGTTAACTAACAGTTTGTTTCCTGTACCTATGGGTATTTCTGTTTTGTTTTGTTTGCATGTTTTCTTTTTCAGATTCCACATATAAGTGAAATCATAGGGTATTTGTCTTGCTCTGTCTGACTTATTTCACTTTGCATAATATCTCCTAGGTTCATCTATGTTATTGAAACTGATAAGATTTCAATCATTTTATGGCTGAGAAATATTCTGATGTTTGTATATACTACATCTTTATCCTATTCATCTATGGATAAAACTTGGGTTGCTTCCAGATCTTGACTTTTGTAAATAATGCTGCAATAAACACAGGGGTACATAAATGTCCTTGAATTGGTGGTTTCATTTTCTGTAGATAAATACCCAGAAGTGAAATTACTGTATCAGGTGGTCTTTAATTTTTTAATTTTTTGAGGAAATTCCATGCTATTTTCCATAGAGGCTGCACCAATTTATGTTACTACCAACAGAGCAGAAGTGTTTCCTTTTCTCCACATTCTTGCCAATACTTGTCATTTTTTTTTTTTTTGTCTTTCTGATACTAGCTAATCTGACAGGTGTGAGGTGGTATCTCATTGTGGTTTTGATTTGCTTTTCCCTGGTGATGAGTGATTCCGAGTATATTTTCCATGTGCCTGTTGGCCATCTGTATGTCTTCTTTGGAAAAATGTCTATTTTAATCAGCAGCCCATTTTTTAAATTGGATTTTTTGTTTGTTTGCTTATTTATTTTATTTATTTATTTTATTTATAAAGATTTTATTCACTTATTTGAGAGAGAGAAGACAGAAAGCATGGGGTGCCAGGGGGTGGGAGGGGAGGGGCAAAGGAAGAAGCAGACTCCCTGCTGAGCAGGGAGTCCCACAGTTCAGGGATGGATCCCAGGACCCTGGGATTATGACCTGAGCTGAGGGCAGAGTCTTAACTGACTGAGCCACCCAGGTGCCTCTGTTTTATTTATTAATTTTATTTTTGAATTATATCCATTCTTTATATTTTGGGTATCACCTCTTTATTGGATAAATGATTTGCAAATATATTTTCTGATTCAGTAGGTTGCCTTTTTATTTTATTGATGGTTTCCTTCACTATGTAAAACCTTTTTAGTCTGATATAATCCCATTTGTTTATTTTAGCTTTTGCTGCCCTTACCTGAGGAAATTAGTCCAGAAAAAATATTGCTAAGACTAATGTCAAGGTGGTTATTGCTGATGCTTGCTTTTATGAGGAGTTTTATGGTTTCCAGTTTTACATTCAAGTGTTTAATTCATTTTGAATTTACTTTTATTATATGGTGTAAGATAGTGGTCCAGTTTTATTCTTTTGCATGTAGCTGGTTTTCCCAGCACCATTTATTGAAGACTTTGTCTTTTCCTAATGTATATTCATGCCTTTTTTGTCATAGAATAGTTGACCATATGTGAGTGGATTTATTCTCTATACCTATACCATTGATTTAGTGTCCATTTTTATGCCAGTACCATACTTTTTAATTATTATAGCTTCATAGTATAGTTTGAAATCAGTAAGCATGATACCACCAGCTTTGTTCTCCTTTCTTTGGCTACTGCTTTGGCTATTCAGTCTTTTGTGGTTCCATACAAATTTTAGGATTCTTTTTGTTCTGTGAAAAATGCCATTGGTATTTTGATGAAGATTGCACTGAATCTGTAGATTAATTTATATAGTTTGGACATTTTAACAATATCAGTTTTTCCAATCCATGAGCATGGTATATCTTTCCATTTACTTGTATCTTCAGTTTTTTTTTTTGTTTTTGTTTTTTGTTTTAAGCAATGGTTTACAGTTCTCAGCATACAAATCTTTCACCTCTTTAGCTAAATTTATTCCTAGATATTTTATTAATGCTGTCATTTTAAAAGATAGATACTTTAACTTTTGTTGTGGGGATGAAAATTTTTTTCTTTTACCCTTCTAGGTTCTTTGGGTGTTCTAATAATTATATTAATGTTCGAGATTTTAACAAGAGAAAAATGAATTTAATTATATACAGGGGCCTCTCAAACACAATGAGATGCAAGGACAAGCTGGGAAACTGAGGCTTATATGCCATCTTGAGTTAAGGAAAGAATTAGAGGCCTGGGACTTCAGTGGGGAAAGAGTGATTCACAGGATGATAAGAAAAGCAGATGTTTGGTAATTAGACTTTTGTCCTACCATACAGATAGGTCATTCAGGAAAAAAACAAAACAAAACAAAACAAAAAAAACATCTCTTGGTAATAGCTCTCTTTCTGAACCATGTGGCCTATCTAAATTATTTTAGGTAGTTTAAGGGAGAGGCATCAGTTTTTCTTGAGTCTGATGGGTCTTGATTGCATTTAGCTCAAAACAGTCCACATTAAAAAAATAACACATTTTAGGGATACTTGTTCTGAACGCCTCTATTTTTTTTTCTTTAAGTAGCAATTAGAGTGGTTTTCAAATAAATTCCAATGATTTTTGTATCTGAACTTTTTAAGGATCTGTTTTGTATCTGAAATTTTTAAGGATATGTTTCTATTTCTTGTTTTCTGATGGTTCTCCTACTACCTTTTTTCCTTACATCATTCATAAGAAAAGCTTATGACTAGCACAGCTGTGCCACCCATGGCTCTTAAAAATTATTTGTTTAGGTTCTCATAGACCCTGGATGAAGGTATCTTCCACCAGAGTTAACTTGCATTTCTGTTTCTAGGTATCTGAAGATAATAGAACCAGACTTGACATTTTTTGACCACTCTGACCATGACAATTTGAGCAATTGCTAGCAGATTGTCAAAACTTGGTTTACAGCTAGTTAAAAGCTGGGTTTGTTTTTCTCCCCCAGGTCATCATTTTATCCTTCCCTCCCCCCACCTCTTGTCAGGATGTGGGAGATTTGTTTCTAAGGAGCCTCTCTCCTAAGAGGGTAGGACTTTAATATACTGGGTGTGTGTGTGTGTGTGTGTGTGTGTGCACATGCATACGTGCACGCACAAGTGCCTGCCCACAAGCATGTGCCAAAGGGACATTGTTTTATAGTACTGCCCACCTTGGTTTTCAGTTTGCCCTTTTTACCTAGAAAAGCCATCAAAATTTTAGCTCAGTTTTATAGCCATTTCCTCTCAATTGTCAAATGCCCCAGGGGAAAAGCAGCATGGAATCCCACCTTACTCCTCTGAGTTCTCAACTTTTTCTCTATCTTAAGCCCAGTAATAACTCCTTTCAGCTCTTCGATACTTTTATTTAGAACAGCTATTTTGAATTCATACCATTTGTGTGTCTCCATTTCTTTGGGGTCAGTTGCTGGAAGTTTACTGTTTTCCTTCAGTGGTGTTATATTGCCCCAATTTTTCTTGATCTCTGTAGCCTTGCAAAGGTATCTCTGCATTTGAAGAAGCAGTCACCTCTTCTAGACTTTATGGTCTGATTTTAGTGAGGAAGGACCTACTACTATGGATGGGCAGGGACACACTGGGGCATGCTGTGACCCCAAGTTAGGGGTGCAGAGTATTAAGGGCAGGGGCATAAGGTGACTCCAGATGGGAGGGATGCGAATTCTAATCAGTTTAGGCCACTGGGGTTCACAACAACAATAACTGTGTGGTTCTTGGCAAGAGTTGTAAGGGTTCTCCAGTGGCTGTGAGGGTTTTTGATGTCCTCAGCAGCGTGTCCAGATCCAGCGGCTGGGGACCAATGCAGACTAGCAGTGATGGGCAGAGTGGGTGGTGTGCACATGTTCCATCACAGGGGCCCAGCTGCAGGTGCCTGTGAAATAGCAAGGCCCAGCTGTAGAGTCACATGGTGTTGAGGGCCAAACCCAGCAGTAGGAAACCAGGCCAGCTGTGGGTTTACTGGAAGCTGTGGGGGTCCTGGCTGTCAGCATGAACTCATGTTGTTTTAGTTTCTCACCAAAGGCAAATGTGGTGATGGAACCTGGTGATGGGAGTCGGGATGGCAGTGCAGGTGCATAGCTGTGGGCTGGGTGCAAGTGAGCCTAGGAGTGCTGGCAAGTGAAGTGACAAGAGCCACGGTTGGATCCGTCTGGGCCCAGGACCAACTATGGGGGCCTGGGATGGCTGTGTGCCCTCCTGGGGCTGCTGGGGCTAGCCAGGAGCATGCAAATGGCAGTGGAATCAGGGGCCAGTGTCTAGACTGGTGCCTTGCATGCTTATGGCCACAGATGCCTGGGCTGAAGGCTCTTGTGGGAATCCTGAGCTCCTTGGAGAGGAAAGATTTGGGCAGCAAGTTTTAGGGAACATGACAACATGTGGGGAGAAAACCTCATTAGTGAAGTCTGTGGGGATACCAGGACGACTGTCCTGGCCATTGGTTTCATGGGCAAAAGCTGTTGGGGTCCTCCGCACAGCTGGGGTCCTCTGCACAGCTGGGGCCCATGATCTGTCCTCAGTGAAACCTGGGGGTACCTGCAGTCTCGACAAGAATTTTTAACGTCCTCAACAATGAAGGCCAACAGACTCTTGTGCAGAGCAGGCTACTTGGAACTGCATTGTCTCCCACTGCTTAACTGATACATAGCCCCTGCCCTTCTGTCTTCTTCCTAGATGTCTCTAGATGTTTCAGCCTTTCTCCATCTTTGGGGAGGGGGGTGAAATGGAAGCAGGTACTTTGTGAAGTGCCCTGAAAAGTTGGGATAGGTGGCTGCTCACCTCAGTTTCCCTTTACTGGTGAGGGAAACTCTTTTGACCTGAGGAGTTCCCTCTTGGGGCTGAGCAATAATGGCCTGAGAGATGGACTGATATAGGCAAAATATTCTTTCGACCTTTTTTGTGCCATATTTCCAGCTATTTTGTTTCGCTGTATTGCTGAAGCTTCTTAACTGGACTCCTGAGCTCTCCCTGGGATATTTTTAATCAAGGATAGCTATCTACCTTTTGTCTGTACTGTCATTTGCAAATATCTTCTCCCATTCCGTGGGTTGCCTCTTTGTTTTTTTGACTGTTTCCTTTGCTGTGCAGAAGCTTTTGATTTTGATGAAGTCCCAAAAGTTTATTTTAGCTTTTGTTTCCTTTGCCTTTGGAGACATATCTTGAAAGAAGTTGCTGTGGCTGATATCGATGAGATTACTGCCTATGTTCTCCTCTAGGATTCTGATGGATTCCTGTCTCACGTTGAGGTCTTTTATCCATTTTGAGTTTATCTTTGTGTACGGTGTAAGAGAATGGTCAAGTTTCATTCTTCTACATATAGCTGTCCAGTTTTCCCAGCACCATTTATTGAAGAGACTGTCTTTTTTCCACTGTATATTTTTTCCTGTTTTGTCGAAGATTAATTGACCATAGAGTTGAGGGTCCATATCTGGGCTCTCTACTCTGTTCCACTGGTCTATGCGTCTGTTTTTATGCCAGTACCATGCTGTCTTGGTGATCACAGCTTTGTAATAAAGCTTGAAATCAGGTAACGTGATGCTGCCAGCTTTATTTTTTTCAACATTTCCTTAGCGATTCGGGGTCTTTTCTGATTCCATACAAATTTTAGGATTATTTGCTCCAGCTCTTTGAAGAATGCCGATGGAATTTTGATCAGAATGGCATTAAAAGTATAGATTGCTCTAGGCAGTATAGACATTTTAACAATGTTTATTCTTCCGATCCAAGAGCATGGAATGGTCTTCCATCTATTTGTGTCTTCTTCAATTTCTTTCATGAGTGTTCTGTAGTTCCTCGAGTACAGATCCTTTACCTTTTTGGTTAGGTTTATTCCCAGGTATCTTATGGTTCTTGGTGCTATAGTAAATGGAATCGATTCTCTAATTTCCCTTTCTGTATTTTCATTGTTAGTGTATAAGAAAGCCACTGATTTCTGCACATTGACTTTGTATCCTGCCATGTTGCTGAATTGCTGTATGAGTTCTAGTAGTTTGGGGGTGGAGTCTTTTGGATTTTTCATATAAAGAATCATGTCATTTGCGAAGAGAGAGAGTTTGACTTCTTCATTGCCAATTTGGATACCTTTTATTTCTCTTTGTTCTCTGATTCCTGTTGCGAGGACTTCTAATACTATGTTGAACAAGAGTGGTGAAAGTGAGCATCCTTGTCTTGTTCCTGATCTCAACGGGAAGGCTGCAAGCTTTTTCACATTGAGGATGATATTTGCTGTGGGTCTTTCATAGATAGATTTGATGAGCTTCAGGAATGTTCCCTCTATCCCTATACATTGAAGCGTTTTAATCAGGAATGGATGCTGGATTTTGTCAAATGCTTTTTCTGCATCAATTGAAAGGACCATGTGGTTCTTCTCTCTTCTCATATTAAACATTGATATCCAGGATCTATAATGAACTCTTCAAACTCAACACACACGAAACAGGCAAACATATCAAAAAATGGGCAGAAGATATGAACAGACACTTCTCCAATCAAGACATACAAATGGCTATCAGACACATGAAACAATGTTCATCATCATTAGCCCTCAGGGAGATTCAAATTAAAACCACATTGAGATATCACCTTACACCAGTTAGAATGGCCAAAATTAACAAAACAGGAAACAACATGTGTTGGAGAGGATGTGGAGAAAGGGGAACCCGCTTCCACTGTTGGTGGGAATGCAAGTTGGTGCAGCCTCTTTGGAGAACAGTGTGGAGATTCCTCAAGAAATTAAAAATAGAGCTTCCCTACGACCCTGCAATTGCACTCCTGGGTATTTACCCCAAGGATACAGATGTCGTGAAAAGAAGGGCCATCTGTACCCCAATGTTTATAGCAGCAATGGCCACGGTCCCCAAACTGTGGAAAGAACCAAGATGCCCTTCAACGGATGAATGGATAAGGAAGATGTGGTCCATATACACTGTGGAGTATTATGCCTCCATCAGAAAGGATGAATACCCAACTTTTGTAGCAACATGGATGGGACTGGAAGAGATTATGCTGAGTGAAATAAGTCAAGCAGAGAGAGTCAATTATCATATGGTTTCACTTATTTGTGGAGCATAACAAATAGCATAGAGGACAAGGGGTGTTAGAGAGGAGTAGGGAGTTGGGGTAAATTGGAAGGGGAGGTGAACCACGAGAGACTATGGACTCTGAAAAACAATCTGAGGGGTTTGAAGTGGCGGGGGGGTGGCAGGTTGGGGTACCAGGTGGTGGGTATTATAGAGGGCACAGATTGCATGGAGCACAGGGTGTGGTGAAAAAATAATGAATAATGTTTTTCTGAAAATAAATAAATTGAAAAAAAAAAGGATAGCTATCTAAATTTCAATTCTATTGGGACACGGAAGCTGGGGTCATCTACTCTGCCATCTTGATGATGTCATTGTCTCAGCCCTTTGATACTTCAAAGAAATTACTAAAGAAAAATATATCCAGCATTTTATTTGTTTTCCCCTGGAAATTAACCCAAATGACCTAGTGTCATTACTAGAAGCAGATGTCTCCTATATGTTTTCAAGTTGTCCTTGATTATTCTTTTGAACTTTTGCTCAAAGATGTGTCAATATATCTTTTCTACCAATCCAAAATCTCATTTTCAAAACCATTTTGTCCCAGAATTTTTTGCAGCAAAATGGGAACCTGCTTTGTCTCTACTGGTTTATTCAGAGATATACAGGGAAGAGGCATGCTTATAGCCCCTGCAATCTGATCCATTTGGCTGGTTCTGATCCTGGCAGAGGGTAGCGGGAGAGGTCTTGTGACCCTGGCCTCAGATAGCTAGTCCAGCTAGACAGATGGTCCTGTAGGCATAGGATTTCAAATGACTCCTTCACATACCTAAATCATTCTTCTACCCTCAGATTTTACTCCACTAAGGATTTTTCTATTCTTTTCTTTTCCTTTCTTTTTCTAATCTTTCTATTCTTGGGTCGTTATTGACGTTCCAGTTCTCTACCTCTTTCTCAGACCTGAATTGTCTCTTGTGAGATGTTAATTCTTTTTTTAATTTTTCAGACATCTCCTAATTTATTACTCCTCTTTGAACCACATCAGGAGTTGAGAAGGTCTGGATCCAAGATAAAGCTTTTCTGCTTTCCACACTATATCTCTTTGCTGAGTCTCAAACGATGACATTTTTTGAAGGTTTACTATGTGTGCTAGCCATTTTACTCATTATCTTGCTGAAATTTTACTCACGTCATGCATGATTGTTTGGAAGACAAATATTACATGTGAAAGATTTGTCTTACAGATTTCAGACATCGATCATTTTCTTGTTTTTGTTTGCTTATGTGCCTTCTCTCTTTGTTTCAGTTTGAACCCTTGGGGATCATTTTATCTAAAAGTTTTCTTTTCAAAGATGAATAAACCAGGAGTCAAAGAGTTTAATTTTTGCAGATCATACAGGTAACTCATAACAGAATTAGGTTTAGACCTATAGAACTGACAATAGTACAGAGAATTTCCTTCTACCTTTAGCCCAGATTCCCCTATTGTTAATATGTCATGTGATCATATTCCAGTGATCAAAAGTATGAAGTTAGTGTTGGTACAATAGTATTAGCTAAGCTACATATTTTATCCTGATTTCACCAGTTTCTGCACTGATTTCTTCCTTCTGTCCGAGGACCCAATCCAGAATGCTTTGTTCCATTTAGTTCCTGTCTCTTTAGTCTCCTCTAGTTTTTGACGTTCCTGTTTTCCCTCGTCTTTCTTGACCAGGATAATTTTTAAGACTTCTGGTCAGGTATTTTGCACAATGTTTTTCAGTTTGGATTTGTCTGATGTTTTTTCATGACTGACTGAGATCATACATTTTTCTAAAAATACTATGGATGTGATATATATGGCCTCTTCAGTACACTGTATCAGGGCTGTGTGGTGCTGGCATCTCACAACTGGTGGTGCTGATATTGAACACTTGATTAAGGAGGCATCTGCTCGGTTTCTCCCCCGAAAGCTGTTATCTTTCCTTTATAATTAATACATATTTGGAGGGAGGTATTTTTTCCGTTTCTCCATAATCTTTTGCCCCCTAATTTTAGCATCAGTTTGTTGTTAAATCTGTATTTTACCTTTTATAAAACAAACCTCTCTAGCAAGAGAAAATGGTATCAAATTTTCACATTCTGCCTGAAGGACCAAGGGGACAGTATGGGGTAGTTTATGTTGAAACCAAAAGAGAGAGTTGATATGAATTTGAACTGATGTAGAAATGTGATGTATCAGAGTAGGATATAGACTAGAATATGGATCAGAAGTGGTAAATGAAACCCAGATGCAAATGGCATCCAGACTTAGGACCAGGCTGTTATATGAAAAAAACTTGGACAAGACACATAAGCTAAAACCATGCAAAATGATAAAGACTACTCAATTTGAAGATATGGGTGGAAAGTGAAATGTCAGATAGAGAAGCAACTACAGCTACCTAAAGCACTGTGAAGGGAGTGCCAGCGGAATGGGGGTTTACTAGGGAAGACTATTATAAAAGGCTTTTGACAGAGGGGCATTTTCACCAATCAAAATGAGATTCCATAATAACAGAGAAATAGTCAACTTAAGCAGATATTATAATTATTTGTGGAGGACTTTTTTACCATATCCATTAAGGGACACATAATTGGAGCCCAGTTGCCATTATTCTTGTTTTTGCTTTACTGGTCTTGGCCACATCCATTGTTTCTTCCCCTCTCTTCTCTCTCCTTCATAATCTCAGAGAGGAGATTTAGTGGGGTCATGAGCCAAATGACCCAAAGAGGAAGCACAGAGTAATTCCCTTCCTTTGCCTCCTTTTCTGTATTGGGAATCCTTTAATGGGAAAAGTAGATTGTTATAGAATGTCTCATTGCTCCCGAGCTTCCTTTTTCCACTTTTCTGACAGAAAGGAGTTTTGAACAGTCCCTGTCATCTATTAGGGAAGTGCCTTGTAAGGTCTAAGAGAATTATGGAGAGAAGAGAAGACGGAAAGCAGGAACAAGAGAGAGCCAGGAGGTCAAGAAGTAAGAAGTACAGTCCTGTCCAGTCTAGACTTTTGGGACAGGAGGATGTCAGGGTGCAGGGTGTGTAGATGCCTGGAACATCCCTCTGACATATTTCTCAGGATCCCAAGCAAGGGGTTGGAGGGTAGATTGTCCATTGAGGCAATGTTAATTTCACAGGCTGGGGAATCCTTAAAAGACTTTTTTGCTCTTTATCTTTGTGTTGACAATGTTAATATCAAGATTTTAAGTTTGATAGTGGAGAACAGCCTGCTTTGGGATGGCCATCCATGTCTCTTCTATTTTTTTTATACTGCTTCCAAGTTTGAAAATGCAACTTCTCCCGTGAAGGGTAAGATAGGTAATGTAAACCACCTTAAAATCAATCAACTTACCAAGGACAAACAAGGCAGTTACTTTTGAAGCACTTAAGTCTTGGGCTAGTTGTCTATTGCCAATGTAATGATTTACCACAAATTAGCAGATTTGTATAACATAAATTAATTATCTTTAGCTCAGGAGTCAGAATGGTTCTTGCAGGGTCTAAAATCAAGATGTCTGCAGGGCTGAATTCCTTATTGGAGGCTGTGAGGAAGGAAGAATCTGCTTCCAGGCCCACTTGGGTTGTTGGCAGAATCCAATTCCTAGTGGTTGTAGGACTGAAGTTCTCATTTCTTTGCTGATTGTTGGATTTAGCTTTTAGAGACTGTTTGTCTTTCTTGGCTTGTGGCCCCCTTCATCATCAAAGCCTGCAATGGTGGGTCAAGTCCTTTGCATAATTCAATCTCCTGACTGCCATGCCTGTCTCATCTTTTTTTGCTTCCCTTTGCTTTATCTCTGACTCACTTCAGCTGGAGAGATTTCTTTAGCTTAGACTGGGCCTGCATGAATAATCCAGTATAGTTTCCCTGTTTTAAGGTTTGTAACAATTACATCTACCAAGTCCCCTTTGCCATGTAATAGGATGTATTCACAGGTTCTGGGATGTAAGGCATGAACATTTTGTGGGGGCTGGGGGTTGGTAGGGACGTTGTTTGTTATATCGTCTGCTCAAACAACACACAAGGAAGGTTATGAAGGGGGTTGGGGAGAGAGACAGGCCAAGTCCTGGAGTGTTGCTTGTGATAAACCCAAGGGACCACTGGAGGACACCACAGTGATGGGTAGGAATGACAGAGAGGAGCGGGAGGCACTGGTCTCCTGTGCAGATGGGAGATAAGAATTTAAACTAGAATGTCAGCTGGAGGCAGAGATCATAGAGGACAATATTGCCTTCCTAAATTTACCTGGCCTGGCTTTGCTGAGAAGAGCTAGTGGGTGACCGGGTGGGACTGATCCCTGGAGCACTTGACTTCTTCGAGGAGTGTGTGGATGTCTGTCTAGAACCTGGCCTATTGGGCACATAGGCCAGCAACAGAAGACAAAGCAGAACTTAGAGAATCCTGGAGGAAGTGACCTGCTGAATCCAAGGCACAGCTCTCTGGCCATCTCTCTGCTTTGTTGGCAGTTCTGTGACAGCTCTTAGAGCCCTTTGACTCTGACTGTCAATGGCACTGGCCTTATGGTATGGCGTCTGAGAAGCTCTCACACTCCGTGACTTGCATCCTGACTCCCTTCCCTGCTTTCCACTTTCTTCTAAAGGAAACTCTGGTACAGCCTGTCATTGGAGCTGGGATGTCCAGTTTAGACATGTCTTATACAGGACACTTTGTGTGCCCCATCTCACATTCCTGCAGCCCTCTCTTTACCCTAGCCGTTGGTTGCTAGGGCAGCCAGCTCCACACAGGTGCCACCAAATATCTCCTTGCTTCCCTTCTACCTCAGGAACATGTGACACCATGGTGGGGTTGGTGCAGAAAGCAATTGGCACCACACACACCTCAAAAGTGAGTGAAAGTTGGGACGCCTGGGTGGCTCAGTTGGTTGGATGGCTGCCTTCGGCTTGGGTCATGATCCCGGAGTCCTGGGATCAAGTCCCGCATCGGGCTCCCAGCTCCATGCGGAGTCTGCTTCTCCCTCTGACCTTCTCCTTGCTCATGCTCTCTCTCACTGTCTCTCTCTCAAATAAATAAATAAATAAAATATTAAAAAAAAAAAGTGAGTGAAAGCTAATATTCCGTGGAACAATCTTTGACTAGCTGGAAATGGGAGCTTGTGATAAATCTCCCCACTTCTTTCTCTGAGGTGGATGTTTCTGATGTGTTTTTTATACCAGCTCCTCACAGGGTCCTAATGAAGAGGATTCCCACAGCAGTGACCAGCTTGATGACATACCCTCATACTGACTCTTATCCCTCCCTCGTTTTATGCTCTCTACCTCACTTTCCAGAATACATTTCCTGTATGCAAACATTGCCTCAGGTTCTGCTAAGACATGTGCCAATGATATAAGCTGGCAAACCTGAAGAAAATCTTTGTCAGAATCAAAAAATTCAGTAGGACAAAGCTCTGTCTTTTTTTATAATACCTACCCATGAATCATAGGCCAGGGCTGGGAAAAAACAGCCTGGAGCATCTCCCACCACAGGCTCTTGGGGAGACACATGGCTTTGTAAAGCCCTTTTAACTGCAGGCCAAGTTGTAGATGGCTTGCTTGTGTAAACAAAAGAGGCAGAGAAGCATAGAGGCAGCATCCTACTAGTGTTATCAACAGCTTATATGGATATTGTGAGGAAGCAAAATAGAAAGCCTATGATATATCAATTAGTCAAATGAATTGATTGCTGTATTTTAGGCCTATCCTTTGGAAGGAATTGGGAGGGAGCCGAAGAATAGAGATAGAGTCCTCATCAATCTTTTATTTAAAAATGTATTGTAGAAGCTTAAGTATTGAAAAATCTTAGTGATGCTTGAAAAGACAGACACTATAAGGTTGGAATGAAAACAAACATCCTAGAAAAGAAGAATACTTGGTTGTGAGTAAAATATGTAGTTTAAAAGTTCTGACTCTACCTCTTCCCTATCTGTGAGAACCTGCTTCCAGTGACTTAACAGGTTTGAACCATAATTTTCTTGTCTGGAATTTGGGAATACTGTTTTGTTCTGATATGTTGTAAGAATCAAATAATATAAAGTATGGATGACAAAATTAATATAAAACAAACATTTGGGGACACCTGGGTGGCTTAGTCAGTTGAGCATCCACCTTTGGCTCAGGTCATGATCTCAGCATCAGAATCAAGTCCCGCATCGGGCTCCTTGCTCATCAGGGAGCCTGCTTCTCTCTCTGCCTGCTGCTTCCCCTGCTTGTCCTCATGCACACGCTCTCTCTCTCTCTCTCATAAGTAAATACATTAAAAAACAAAAACAAAAACAAAAGCAAACATTTGGTGAAAGCCCACTTTGTACTAGGCCTGCCCTGGACAATAGGGAATATAGAGATGAGTGTGATATGGTCCTTGCCGTTGAGGAATTCCAAGGTATGAAAACAGAGAGAGGTACACATGTGAATATATAGAAGGCAATGCCATTAAAAGAGGGGAGGAAAATCTAAGGCATCCAGAAGAGAAGCCATCAATTTTTCTGGATGTGGGAAATGAGAAGTGGACATCTAAGATAGAAGCTTAGTAGCTTTATTAGTGCATAGAAAGAAATGGAATATGTGGGGGAAGCAAGGACACTCCAAGGAGACTGGTGAGCAGAACTAAAGGCATCCGTGTGCAAGTTAGAACAAAGAGATGGTAAGTTTGCTATGGGTCTTACTAAATGGCAAGTTCCCATTGAGCCTCCACAGTGTTAGTGTACAGTAAGCAGTTGGAATTAGGATGCAGAGACTCAGGTAAGGGGATGGAACTGGACATAAGGATCTGGAAGTAATTTGCACATCCATAACTGTTACCATGACAGTGGGAAACTATTCAGAGAAGACTGGAGTATTGAATGAAGGAATGATTGAGTCAAGGACAGAAACCTGAGAAATATCGAGATCCAGTGGGTGAGGAAAGGAAGATGAAACAAGAGGTTACACTGGACATTTTCACGGAGACAAGTAAAAATAGGTTTGGAAACTACACATTCAAGCATTAGATCACCAGACAAAAATTTAAAAGTAGGTGTCTGAGAACACTTTGTTCACTCACATGCCAACAAGGAGAATATGAAAGAATCTGTAGAGATTGACAGAAGAATTTTATAATGAGGACTTCTTAGAGGAAAGTTCATTCTGGGATTCCTATTGTTTCTCACTCAGGCCTGTTGGGAAGAGCCTCAAAGACAAGCTTTTGGAGAACTTGGTATGCAAATCTCGTATTTGGAGTCCAAGGGGTCAATCTCTTGGCATCCAGCACATGACTTAGGAATTATAACACGAGGGAGGGGCCAGCTGGACTGGCCCGTGGTAGCAGCACAGTGAGAAATGCTTGCATTTTCTTCTAATGGTGTGTCCAAGGTACATGATCCTCTGGACCTCATGATAAGATGTTCATATGATGTCATTTAAAAAGTTATCTTGACCAGGAGACCTTATGTCAGAGAGAGTTCTCGTTGGAGATTTTGGTGAGGGGAGCCTGCAAAACACCCACTAATTTGCTCATGAGAAGGAGTCAGATTTACATTCCTGTCAAGTCTGGAGACAACAGAACCTCCTTAAGACAGTACCAGTCAGGGCAGAGCCTTCTCATTCCTCTTCCCTTCTTCTTTCATTCAATCCCCAATTAAACTGCGGGAAGTTTAAAAAGAGCAATTAGGAGGAGGTGACAAAGAAAGAGAGAGAAACTGAACCTCACATTTTTTCTTGAAAATAGTCAATCTGCTTCCAGTCCTGTGTTATTTGGGAAGTGTGTGGCTGTGGAAAGGGATGGATGTACCATTGAATGAAGATTGAAATGCCAATTAACTTACTTGAAATGCCTAAGTTCCAAATTGAGACTCTATGAGTTAAATCATTCTTTTGTTTTGCTTTCCAAGAGTGACTATCTTTTTTTTTTTTTTTTAAATAAATCCAGAGACCTGGGAAAGACATCTCCCAATGAAAAAGCATAAATAAATAGCAAAATACCAAAATAAGTTTGCAGTTTGAATAGATCCTACAAGTTTTTTTTTTTTTTTTTTTCAAGGCTTGATTCACAGAGGATTCAGACAAAGAAAGAGAATAAAAAGCCATAGAAGTCAATAAGATTAGAGTGGTAGAAACCGGGGATTGGAGGAGGAAGCTATCAAAAATAGGGCTGATGCACAAGATAGTTGTTTTCATCCAAACGATGAAGACAATCTGGATAAACTGTAAAATTATACTTTTTAAATAAATCCATCTGAGATCTGAGGTTTTAAAGAATCCTAAATGAACTAAATCCAGAAGGCAATGAGCTCTTTCTAAGAAGGAAGGGTCTTACAGATGCTTTAAATGCTGGAGATGTAATGGCAAAAAAACGTAAACGCCCATAGAAAGGATAATGAGAAGCTGGAATTTTAATGACATTTCACGACTGCATATGAACCCGCATGACAGGCCAGAATTTTGAAGAGTTCCAGTTACAGGATGATTCTTCATATACCCACTGAATCTTTCCCATGGACCTTCTCCACACCCCCATAGCACACCAGGGCAGTGAGCCAAAGGTTGGGGGGGTGGCAGGGCAGAAGAACTGAGAGAGATTTACCCTGGGGTATGAGGGGTCTTTTCTAAGGGTAAGGCAGGGACCAACAGGGCATAAGTAGAGGGAGTGGCAGAGAAGTCTTTAAGTTTCACTGGGCCTTTACCAAGTACAGGTTAGTGGCTCAATAAAGGCCAGGGATGGGCCTGCAGAACACATAGCTCTTCCAAGGCACAGAGAGCCAACATCTGAACTGGACAGCAAAGAAAACTCTCCAGAGACCCACAAATCTGACACCCAGGAAATAAAGGAATGGAATATCCCACAATTGGAAAAGGAAGTACCTGGGGAGATCTCCACATCATTGCCGGTATATAGATTCCAAAAGATCTGATCCTACCTTCACAATATTTCAAACAATCAGTAAGGTGAGTTGGTAACTAAAGTTATGAAAAGGTCCAGATCCAGGTCAGTGCATTGCTGTGTCCACCAACTGGCACTATGGCACAGGAAGAGGGAAGGCTTTTTCTGGAGATTAATATTATTTACTTTAGTATCTCTTGCCCTTTTATACAGGATGTCCTGTGAGCAATAAAAATTATAAAACAAGAGAAGAGGCAAGTAAATGTGAGGTCTTATAGGAAAAGTCAAAAGGAGACCCATAGGTAGCCCAGATAAGGGCTTAAAATGAATCATTATAAATATATTCAATATTTTGACAGAAAAATGAAAAGTATAAAATGGACCTACATAGAAGTATCAGACATGAGGAGTTTATATTGGAGATAAAGAATTGATTCAATGGCTCCATTAGCAATTTAGGGACAGTGGGAGGTGTCCAAGGATTGGTATATTGGTTAATGAACTTACCCAAACTAAAAAATCAAAGAGAAAAAGACAATAGAAAAAAACCAAACAGAGTGTCTGAGACCTGTGAAACAATCCCAAAGCTCAAGAACATATGTAATCAGAATCTCAGAAGGAGAGGAGGGAGAGAGAATAGGGTGGAAGAAATATTTGAACAGAAAATAGCTTGGAAGCTTTCAAAGTTGATGAAAGACATCAATTCACAGTTTCTAAAAGCTCAGCAAACCCCAAGAAGGATAAACACAAAGAAAATAGCACTTAAATAAATCATAATCAAATTGATAAATGCTAAATATAAAAATTAAGTCTTAAAAGCAACTAGATAAAAAAAGGCACCTGAGATGTGGGACAATAATACGACTAATGGTTGACTTCTTATCAGAAAGACAAGGAGTACCTTTTTAAAGTACTGAAAGAAAAAACAAGGCAAAAAAATTTGTCAACCTCAAATTCCATATACCGTAAGATTATCTGTGTTTTTTTTTTTCAGGCAGAAAAGAGCAGAAATAATTCCTCTTCAGAAGACCTGAACTGCAAAAATGAGAGAGGATATTCTTATACCAGAGAGAAATCTGGTTTTTCAGGAAAGTATGCAGAGCAACACAAAGGGTAAAATTGTGAATAAATATAAATGATCTTTATATTTTCTTTAAACTTCTCTAATGGACCATTGGCTGTCAACATAAAAATTTTAGCAATGTAGGCTGAGTATGAAGAATTGACCAGTTGTCTGGTGGATCCTGTGGGACCAGGGATAAGAATTTCGTTTCGTGGGGTATGGTTTGGAAGGATCAAGGCAGTTTTTGTGGCTGTGGCTGGGGTCAGAGAGAGAACCTGATATTGATTAAAGGCAGGGAGATTTAGCAAATAAGCAAATAATTTAAGAATAGTGAAAATGAGATTCTGACTATTACAGTTACAAACATAGAAAGAGGGAAGGCCATAATAAACCCTCTGGTGTTGGTTTAGGGTTGGAGCTATTGGTGTGAGCTCATGGTTTTACATCTATCTATCTATCTATCTATCTATCTACTATCTATGTATCTATCATCTATCTATTGATAAACATAGAGATATGGAAATAGAAATATATAAAGATGTTTGTGGATATATACATAAATAAATTTTCTAGATTTGCCCATTGAGAGGACCTAGAATCAATGATATTCCAGAAACAATAAACACAGCTAGATTTTGCTTTCTAAATACTAATATCCACTAAAAAAAACAGAACTTCCTGAAAAAATCATTGTTTCTTGGACTGGGTCAAGAAAAGTTCAAGGTAAGTTTGTCACTTTTCATGCATCAAAAGCAAGAAAATGCACAGAGAATGTTGGAAGATATAACAGAAGCATATAAGACCATGCTTGTGTGAACTCCTGCTAGCCAAATCTGGCAATATGAATATCAAAATAAACAGTGATAGCAATAGGTTATGATCCATTGGATAAAATAAAAATCTATGTTTCTGTATTAATATAAATTAATGAATTAATGGAAGAGAAGGGGAAGCTCTATCTTATGGTAGGATGACAACTAATAAATGTGGAAGTACTATAGGCATTAGAAAAATCAACATTTCAGTGCTATCATAATATGAAATTATTTAAGCAAGAATCATCAGTAGATATTAGAATTCATGGATAAAAGTTTGAGTAGGAACAAGATATTTATGTACTGTCAGAGCATTTTCCCACAAGTTAATTATTAACTAGTAAGTGCACAATACTTAGTAATTTACAGTAGAGACTTTTTCTAGCAGACTCCATTTTAATCAAGAGATGTAAGTTAATATCACCAGTAATAGGACACGTAAACATTGTATGCTTCTGAGATGTGTCATCGGGAAGCACACAGCATCACTGCTGTGGAGTTCCTGCAAAAAACACGTAACCTAAAATTTAATTATGAAGAAATGTCGAACAGCTACAAACTGAAGGTTATTCTACAAATAAATAGGTTGTATATAACAATGATTTTTGTTTTGAAAGACTCAGCCAAATGAGTTGCTTCCTTCGATTCAACCTCAGTATGTAAATAAGAAGCTTTCAGTGGGCTAAGAAAGAAAAGGGAGCAGTTAGCCAGAGTAAGCAAGGCCCAGGAAAGGCCCCTAGTCTCCCCATACCTTATGGACATCCACGAGGAAACTTATTTTATGTTTAATGAGCTTCTCCTTTAAGACAAAACCTTTATGAAGGTTACACCTCCTATTCTTACCTTAGCATGAATTTATTTAATCAGATAATTAAATTGCTTTCTTTTGGACAAACTGAAGAAACACAAACTGAGAGAATCTTTTTTTTTTTTTTAATTTTAATTAAACATTTTTTGGGGGTGGTGGTGGTGACAGGGAGCACATGACATTTAGGAGAAAGAAAATACTTAATCAGAGAGTGGGGACAGCTGAAGGGCAGTTGAAAGATATCTCCCTGTAATAGTGAGAAGCATGCAGGGAACAGTTGAAGATTAAGGGTAGAGAAAGGTCAACTGAAAATTTTGTTTTCTTACTTTTTTTTTTTTTTTGTGGACTCAGCTATTTGTGTTTATGCTCTGGAAAGTCACCCAAATGGCCATTGTCCTATGGGAAGAAGGTAATCGCCAATGCCTTGAACAGAACTAACAGCTGGTCAAGACAATTTCCAAGAGAATAGTAAGTGATGAGTTTGCAGCAGTCGCCCATCCGATCAGAGCACTAGAGAAAATCATTCTCAAGGGGGTGGGGGGGATTTGTTGCCCTATCAGATATATATAGTCAGAAAAGTCATCTGGGTGCCAGAAAGATTTTATAAAAGCCACGGATTCTGTTGTTCTAACGCCTCAGAAATCCATCTCCTTGTGCTATCTGATCACCTTGAGGCCAGCCCCAGAAAGGAATATTGCCTCAGAATGGGATCGGGGACATTAGAATTTCAGATAAGTAAGAAGCAAAGCAAAGTGAAAAACCTTGTTCTATAGTCACTTAATAATGTTTCCTATGAGTAGCCAAAAAGAAAGGCGAGATTGTTTTAATCAAACAAATCCTGGCAGAGAGAGAAAGAAAAAAAAGTTTAGAATGCTTTGCTGTGTCCATCTAGCTTAATCTTAATATCTTCTCAAATTCCTGGAGAGAGGATGTGTTTGAGGATGGCCATGGGCAGCTGCCTACAGATCCATCCTCTCCATCAGTGAGACCCCAAAGGGCAGAATACAGATGCATAGTTATCCATTGAGTTCCAGCGTTCAATTGGCTAAATGACAATGTCATCAGTGCCCTTGTGCTAAAGATGCCAGGACGCTGAGAGTTGGAGAATAAAAGTAAGCATCATTTGGGGTTTATTTGGGGTGATCAGCTGATCTTAGTATGCCTGGGACTCTCCTGGTTTTAAACCCCATGTCTCAGTCCCAGGCAAACCTAGATGTCTGGTCACCCATCTAGTGGGTCAACCTCAATGACACCTAAGGTTTTTTCAACCCTAAAATCCTTTGTTCTGATGCTTGTATCTATAAGTCCAGCATTTCCTTCGTGAACTCTGGGCTTGGTAGAGCAGAAACAATAACTGTGTCCCTCACTTGGTCAGGAGGGCAGAGTGTTGGACTAAGAACTGGTGATTTCACCAATAAGCAACTATGTGACCTTGGGTGGGGGGGGAGAAGTCTCTCCTCTCTGAATCTTTTTATTTCCCAGAGTGAGGGAACTCATATGGAGATTTTATAAGATTCTTTCCAAGTCTACCATACCTTGGCTTTTTTCTATGAATTTAAATAGTCTCATGTGAGTCTTAAGAAGATGCTCTTGCATACCAATTCTCTGCTTATCTGTGTGTTTGTGGAGGGGAAGTAGGTGTAGGAAGGGAGGCAGGGAAAGCAAGCAGATAGAACAAAAAATAGGGGATAGAAAGAATGACAACAACAACAACAAATAGGAGAATTTTTGAACTTTTAGTCCAAGAAAGTCAGAGGACACATTATAAATCTATTCACTTACTGTACAGAATTCCTTTTAGGGCCGTACAAAGCAAGATCTCCCCTTTCCCCACCGAGGCCCACAGAGAAGAAGTTTGTTCAAGGTTACACATTACATTTGTGGCTAAGGTAGAAGTAGAGGTTATGTCTCCTAGACTGCGCCGTTTTCTTGGCAGGTTGTGCTGCGTATGAAGTGGTCCTAATTAGAGCAACTGCTCTTTTCTCCTTCTCATTTTGAACCGAAGAGGGGAGCATTATGTCTGATAGAAAGCAGACACGGTAGATGGGGAATAATTTTCAGGCTTGGGCTCTTCTCCCAACTCATTGTCCAACCCTTGGCATTGTTGACACTTTCAGATACGGGTTAAATACAGCAAGGGGAAGTCAATGCTACCCCTTAAAAATTAATTGTTCAAGTACTAGGTCATTTCAGAGTAATGCACCATGAAATTATGTTATTCTCCAGAAGAATTTCCATAAAGTTTAACATGCCATGACACATTCTTTTTCCATTGGAGTTCTTTTTTTTTTTTTTTTTTCTTTTTTTTAAGTACATAAAGAGTCTTTGGAGTCCGGGGATGTGTGGAAGACTGGCCGCAGACCAAGCAGGGATTGTGAGACCAGACTTCCACGGCAGGAGATGCTGCCAGATCACTGCTAAAGAAGACCCCATTACCATGGCATGTCCCCTAAATGCACAGCCTGGCTGGTATCTGCAGAGGCAAGCGAGGAAGAAGTCATTAGTCTTGGTGCTTTTTTACTGTTATTCACACTGGGATAATGAGATTATTGGAATATTTTTTTTCCTAATGAGAATGAGACAGAATACCTTGGTCTCTAAATGATTTAGTCACAGGGGGAACACATTACTCTTCCCTTGATTGCTGTCAAATGCTGGAAAATTGGAATATTATACTGATATTTATCGTGATGGGCAATATTTTTCCTGCTTTCTCAGTGTCAAATGAGATGGCAAAAATATTTGTCTGAAAAGCAGACTCCTTTACAGGTTTATAGAAAGGAAGACAGATGAAGATGCGAGATAAGGAACCAGGGGTGGAGGTTAGAAGGAGGATAATTGGGGGATGGTTTTTTTGCTATTTCTTTTTTTCCTTTCCTTTCCCTTTCTCTGCACCCCCCCCCTCGCCCCCCACCAGTAATGCTAGACCCTTGCTTTAATTTCCTACAGTCTTCTCTTCCAGTAAGCTCACCAGTGCTTGGGGCTAATTAGACATTGTTTAGATTCAGAATAGAAGGTTAATTTCAAGGGGAAATGAGTTTGTGCTGGTCTGGAGGTCATTAGTGGCAGCTAGTTAATTTGTGTTGCTTGGTTAGAAATAACATCCTGGGGATGGAGAATTCCTTGCAGAGGGAAGGAAGGTTTTCGCGATTCCTCTTAAGAACCTTTCACCTGAGACCTGTCAGCCCTGGGCTTATGTGGCCAGTACAGACTAATTGGGTGACCTGATGAACCGAGGTCCAACCCAGGTCAGAGGTAGCTTTGCAGCCAAGCTGGACAAAGAAATCCTGAGTTCTAACTCCTGCTCCAAAGTTGTTCTCCAAGAAGGGCTGAAGCCTCAGAAAAATGAAAAATACTAAGTGAAACACTGCCTGTCATCATGATGTGTTGGCTTTGGGAAGGGAGATGTCACTGCATTTCTACATTTTAGGAAATTCTACATTAGGAAATTCTACATTTCAGGAAATTTTGGTGTTCTCAATGTTATGGCAGGGGTCGAGGAGAGATGCTTCCTGCATTAACATTGGCCCTTGATTTGTAGAGATGACTATTTGTTGGATTCATTCTGGGATCCTGTTATAAATACAGTAATTCAGGTTTACTCACTAGGGTCCTGATGCAGTGAATTCAGGTGAGGCCCTACTTATCTGCCTTCTGATAGGTTCCCAGAACATCTTGTTGAAGCCCTGATCATAAACTGGGGCTCTTACAGGGAATGGAGATGTTTGAAATGCTTAGGACAGTGGGGAAGCAGCCAGAAAGAAATGTTGAAGACCTCATGTCAATGAATGACCTGCACGGCTGTAGATGTGTCTGGGGTTATGATGGTATCTTCTTACCACGAATCCCTGGAAACGAGAAATTCCTTAGTGCCAGGAAAGAGGGCATTCGTGTAGCTTAGGTGATGCTCAGGTTCTAGCTCCTCTGTGCAATTTCCCACTCCTGGCCCAGAATCTGTCTTGAAACCTTGTACATTGAAATCTTGAAATCTTGTATGTTGAAACAATGTACACCTCCAAATTAAACTTAGCAACGTCCAACTCAGAGTATTGGTCTCCATTATCTATAATTGACCCCCTACAGAACTATATGCAATTTGAGATGAGAATCATCTGTTCTATTCCTCTTTGAGCAAATATCTGGGGATTTCTGGAGAACCTTCCCTGTAATCTTTTTGTACTGAATTAATTAAACGGACGAAACTGTGCCACACAGAGAGATCACCTCATGCAGTGAATGGCCCTCCTCTATACCATGTCATATACCCTTTCTGTCTCTTACTCCTTCTTTGCTTTCCTATTTGGATGTCCTCCTCTCCCCCCATCATCTCAAGTTCCCAGATAATGGCTTGCCTTATCTCCTTCCTTTCCTAGCTCAGTATCACCTACAGGAACACTGCTCCACCCATTACTGGGTGAAGGCTCCCTACTGCTGCTGGGGACCCTGGAGAGGTTTGGGATTCTAGCATCGTTTTGCATCAGAATACATGCAAATCATTTCCTTGGGTGGTGAGGGATGGTGTATTTTAGTCACATCAGTTAGTTTCAAGCTAGCTTGCAGCTCACCCCCAGTAAAACCACTAATTTATAACATATCAATGTATTGACAAGGTCAGAGAGCAAGGCTGTCCTAAAGTGAGATGCACATTCCAAAGAGGCAAGCACTAATTGTCCCAGTGATTGTTTATCTATTATGACGACATAATTACTCTCTTTGGGGTCACACATTCCCCTCCAGGTTTCTATGTCTTTGTGCCCTTGGGATCAGGCCAGGGCAGAGTGTGGTCACTGACAAGCAAACTTCCAAAGCAATCAGCTGGAACCTCCTGGAGAAGGTGGCCATCCTGTTCCCTGTGGGATGGAAGTAGTGGTGGAGAGGCTTGGATTCTGACCTGCTGTGGGAGCTCGCTTGGTTTTTTTGAAGTGGTGCAAGTACCATGTGGGTTCAATGTATTACCCAAGTGACCCCAAAGGGAAATGGGCACAGCAGACACAGAGGAGTCTGTCGGGTCCTGGGAAATTAGTACCAGGGCTCTGCATTTAGAGGTGTGCAGCAAGAACCTGTTTCACAGCCCCTGCATTTTGTAAGCAAAATTGCTTACAATTGCACAGCTAAGTGAGGAACCCCTGAAAGGTATTGTAGGGAAATGTTTAAAACAGATTTGCTTGACTTCCGCACGTCTAGCCACAGAAAGTACATAGCAGGCTCTGTTCCTGATTGCGAAGCAGTCATTTCCCAGCAGTGTGACTGAGCTCACCTTCAGGGACCCACGGCCATCCTCGGAAACAGGGAAAATGAGACACCTGCGTCTGGTTGGCCTTAGCCACCCCTGGGGGCCCCAACAGGGAGATGGCTAGGTCTGTGATTTTTTTGGCGGAAGCATGCTTGCAATGGTAGGCACAAACCCAGAAACCCAGTGGGCTCCTGCAGCCATGGGTGCTGCCAGCTGGCCCCCTACCTGGGAGCCATCAGGGCCCTGCAGCCACCCTGGGCTGGGACTTGGGGTGAGTTGAATGTGCACTCTGGCCTTCCCTGGCTCAGCTCTGGGAGAGGGAAGAACGGATGCAGGGAGAGGGCTGAGCATGGGAGAAATGGGTTTCCACCAAAGTGATTTGTCCAGTGTTTTTCTGTTTCCTTATACATTTTTAAAGCAGATTTATTGGTAGCGAAAGTGCTGGCTGGACAGAGCTCTCTCATGCTGTGCATTTGCTTTATCTTCTCTTGAATGTTTTTAAATCTCTCTAGGTGTTTTCTCCCTCTGACACAGACTGACAGAGAGACCTAGCAGTCTGGATTCCCAGTCCACTGCTGGAGAGGTTTCGCTGCTTGCTGGCTGCCCTGCCTGGCCAGCTCCAGGCCTACGGGCCCCACGCAGCGGGACATGCAACACCAGATGGAGAGAGGGAGGGCCGACCCAGCGAGAATCCTCTCGAAGAGAAGCAAACTGCCCAGGGAGGAGAAAGATGGTGAGGGACCAGTTGGACAAGAGCCCAGCTCCGAGTTACTCCCCCCATTTGGGGGAGTATAAAATCACAAATGAGAACACTGGGGGGCCAAGAACCAGCTGGAGACAAAGGGGTGTTAGCTTCGGGGTGGGGGCTGTGAGACAAGGAAAGCTCTGACGAGATGTTCAAAAGTCTGGCCTGCCGTGGACAGCTGCCACCGGAGCTCCAGGCCCGGATCATTGTCACAAGTCCAGCAAGCCGGGCCGTCTGCCTCAGCCCAGGACCCAGGAAGACTGAGGAGACAAGGAAAAGCCTCAGGCCTCCTCCCCCCCTCCCCCATCTTTTAGTTTTTCCTGTCCACCCCTGGTGATGTATCAGGGAGAGCCAAGATCCCTCTCCCTAGGCAACTGGCAGCAGGAGGAAGGGGGAGCAGGAGGGAGAGAGAGGAGGGGAGGGAGGAGGGGGAGAGGAGGGAAGAGGAGAGAAAATAACAGACGGATGGAGGTGGGGGAGGGCAGAGTGAGGAGGAAGAGGGGGAGACTAAGGGAAGGGGGAAGGAGGAGGGGAGGTAAAGGAGGGAAGGAGGGAGAGGAGGAGGAGGAAGAGCAGGGGTTGAGAGTCACTGAGTTACACAGGAGAGGCTGCTGCTCACCTTCCCCACCCCCGGGACACTCTCTCTGGGCAAGAAGCTGAATTGGTCTTTCTGGAGGGTTTCAACTCTCCAAATTTCCGAACAGCAAACGGAAATGGAAATCAATAGCAGGAGGATAGCCTTAGTCTTGCTGTTCCTATTCTGTGGGGCCGGCCACTTGCTCCTTCCTGTTCTGGATTAGAAAACCATCTCTGTTTGTATTCTGACTGAACTTTTTATCCTGGAACATCAGAGAGCTTCTCCCCGCTGTCTATTACTGTACGACTCTGAAGATTAAAGACGTCTTCCTCCTCCCCCCCCAACCTGAAACAAGAGTAACACAAGGTGTCATTTAGTCATTTCCTTACATTAACTGACGATCCTCTCTTGAGCTGACTTGAGGTTTTCCAAGGCATTTTCCTACTTTCCAACTGGGTAAAGACAAGGCTGAGGCCTGGTGTGCGGAGGAGAGAAGTCAGGCTCTTTAAAGGATATTATGTAACACAAACACACACACAATTCATTTATGTGTACACACACACACATACATACAGATATATATGTACAAAATTTATATATATATTTATACATACATGCTTATATCTATGTTTAAGTGAGGTTTACACATTATTTAAAATATCTGTATGATGCTTCATATTTTACAGTATTTCCATATCTAGTGTCACACTTGAGGTGACTCCTAGGACAATCTTGAAGCATATGTAACAACAGAATACTGATTGTTTTTTTTTAAGATTTTATGTATTTATTCAACAGACAGAGATCATAAGTAGGCAGAGAGGCAGGCATAGAGAGAGAGGGAAGCAGGCTCCCTGCTGAGCAGAGAGCCCGATGCGGGACTCAATCCCAGGACCCTGAGATCATGACCTGAGCCGAAGGCAGCGGCTTAACCCACTGAGCCACCCAGGCGCCCCCAGAATCCTGATTTTACAGAGGAAGTTAAAGTTCAGAGAGGTTGGGACTTGTGTAAAGTCACACAGCTCCTGAGAGGCATAAATGGAATTCAAATGTCATTTCCTTTTTCAACGTAAGATTTTATGTTCTTTCCTTTATACACTTCTGCTTTGTCTCTAAGGTAAAAGAACGCTCATGAAAGGGGTTCCTTCATCTTTACCAGGGAATGTGCTTGACATGATTTCATCTAATTTAGTTTTATAAATAGTTATTTAAAAGAGAAATTAGTATTCTTTGGTATATAAGCGGTAGAGCCAGGATTTGAACCAAGGTCTGGACGGCTCTAGAGCCAGGCTCTTTTCCATCACTTCAGAGAATGGCCAAGGTGACATCCTGCAGACACGTGGGGACAGGATAGTCCAATGGCAAGGCATGGGTTCCCACTGGAACTTGGCTCTATCTGTTATGAGCTCTGGTAATTTGGGCAAGATCCTTAGTCACTCTGAGCCTCAGGGTCCTCAGGCATGGTGGGATTAACAGTATCGATGCTACTCTGTGCTCTCAGGATTAAGTGAGACCAGGTAGGTCTCCAGCATCATGTCTGAGACATAGTAGGTACTCAACACTCAACACTCTACGTTCTGTTTTTATTGCCAATTTGGGTATGATTCCCTAGTCCTCACTTAGACCAAATAACCCGTAGAGATCAAGAAATGTTGTCTCAGTAAGAACAGGCCATGAAGATCCACAAGAGGGTTTCTGATGCTGAAACTCAGGCTCTAAGGCAAGAAGAGGATATCCTGGACCAAAGAAGTTCTGAGGATGACTGCTGTTGGTTCTCTCTTCTCCACTTACCCAACTTTCTGCCTGAGTGGGGGACAACACAGAGCTAAAACCTCCAGCATTGCTCTCCCTTCTAACCAACACCCTGGGGGCCGTGTCAGCTATGCCCACACCATCTGCTCCATGCCAGGTGGAGGGGGTCATTCTTCTTTGCTTTCACCTTCCTGAAGGAAACAAAAGAGAAGAGTAGTTTAAGTTATATACTAGGACAGGGGAAATTCCACAATGGACCCTCCTCCCCTCCCAGTCCAGCATAATCCCACCTCTGTCTTGCCTTTCTGCTCACTGACAGAGTCCTCACACCTGTTAGCAATGACGGAGCAATGAGTTTTCAAAGTAAGGCCCGCACCCCACCTTCTCTGTTGCAAATGCGATATCCCTTGGAAGCTTCACATTAACAAGTTCTGTCCCTTTATTACTTTGTATTTTGAATTAAATTTTTCTAATTTTGTCTTAAAAAGAAAATAAAATGCCAAATTTGCCCCCTAGCTCTTTCTTTGACACATACAGACACTACCTTTCCAGGCTCTTAGTATTGGTGTATTTTTTTTCCGCCCCCTCTGATGCATGTGACATTTTAATAATTCTAACACCAGGGGTGGAGAAATGAAAAAGGAAACAGCATGACAAAATACTTCTGGGCCATTTTGGAATTAGTGATATTTTTCAGGAGTGATCAATTACATTACTTAACTGGAGAGCTCAGATTATAAAGAGAAATATAATTAGTGGCAAATGTGGTGAGATATATAAAGACAGATAGGCAGGCCAAGGCATGGGAGCTCATCAATTTTTCCAGGTTCCATCAGGAGGGCAGCTGTTTTAGTGCAAGACTCCATCCGAGTGATTGGAAAGCAAAAGCAAGCACACTCTGAACCTTGCTAGTGCTCAAAGGAAAAAGCATCCGCTGAAAATCAGCGGGTCTGCATCTGGTCTACCATTGATTACCACGCAATTCACTTATTCTGCCCTGTGTCTCAGTTTCCTCCTCTGTAGAAGAGGATTAATAATGCCTATCCATCCTGCCTCCCTGGGAGCTGTTATGGGGCTTAAATAAGCCATATGGATGTGGACTTGCTTTGAAAATTAAAAGCCCTATATACATGCAAAGGAGGATTAGGAATATTATCGCTATTTGAGCTGGATCTTGCAGAATAAGTAGGATTTGACTTTCTGGAAACAGATATGGGGGATATCAATTAAAGGATACAGAAAAAGCAAGGCATTGAACCCATAATTAGTCTCCTGTAGCACAGAATATTGAAACAGAAGAGGAAAATATTACAACCAAAATGTGGGCTGGAGCAAGAACATGAAGGCTTAGGAGTTTGAGGTTTTTTTCCCAAAGCAGGAGCAACTGCTGGCAAGTTCTAGTGGAGAATTCCATATTCTAGCCAGCTTTGCAGAAAGATGAAACAGAGAGTGTAGGGTAGAAGGATTTCTTGAGGGGAAGTGGTTAGGACATTGTGGTAAGAAATAAGGGAGGCTAATGCAGAGGCATTGGCTCTAAGAAAAGGGGCATCACGGGAGAATTACTGAGGCAGGATCACAGGGCTGATGGAAATGCCAAGGAAGAGGTGGGGAAAGTGAAAGGGGCAATCAGTTTATTTCAAGGATTCCAATGTGAGTTCCTGGGAGGATGGCTATGCCATTGACAGAAATCTGGAATGCGGTTGAGGAGCACCTTGGGACAGAGATGGAGAGCATAATACATGTGATCCATCCTGCCAATGTTGATTTTGAAGTACTGATTAGACCTACAGTGCAAAGTGCCACTTAAGTGGTAAAACATTGCCAGGCTAGACCTCAGGGGGGGTCAAGGCATTTTGAAATCATTAGGAAACAGGAAAAGACAATGCAGTTGAGAAACCTCTAGGAAGAGGACAAGAAGAGTCAAGGAAACAGAGGCAGGAGTTTCAGGAAGTTGACTGGAAGGTGAGGTGGTATAGGCTTAACTTCCTCATTGAATTTTCTGCTTCCCTTCCAAAACCGGATTACCTTTCTTTCGAGGACAGCGATGGGGAGGGGAGGCATTCTTATGTCCTCTGAGGAGGCAAGCAAGGGCCATAGAGGTAGTGAAAATGTTTGCTCAGACTGGTCATCCCTGGAGTGGCCCTTGAATAGGGAAAGGGGCAGGGGCTCTGTCAGAGTCCACTAAAGCCACGCTTGGCCACTCTGTGGCCTCAGAGAGTCTGGGAGATTACTCCGCAGCTAATTAGGATTCACTCTTAAGGATCAAGATCATTTTTGGGTTCCCTGTATCCTTAACCAGAACATCAGCTTCTCTCTGAGAATATGGATGGTCTGTAGGGCTGCTTTGTTCATGGAAAGCTACATTCTACTTCACTGGAATGTTTTTTCACACTAGCAGCTTGTTGATGTGGAGAAGCTATGAGCTTGCAGCATTCCTTTCCCTGGAACACGGGCTGGACACTGTCACAGGAGAAAGGAAATGGATTGGACTGACAGATTGGAAACTCTGGTCGGACAACTTTCCATTCCCTGACTGGAAATTTCACCCCCGATTCGGAAGGCCAAAAATGGCATCTTTGCTCTTGGTATTTTCCTGTGCCTGGGTATGATTTTTATGACTTTGTTTACGTATGTGCATGAGTGCGAGTGTTTGGTTTTGCATTCTCAAACACACATTTTACAGGCAGAGTACTGGCATTTCAGAAGTCATTGATGTTTTGGCTTATTGTATCCGAGAGATGTGGGTCATTGCTGAACAATCTGACATGGGCATTATCAGGCTTGCAAACCTGTTTTCAAGTGAGATGTTCTAAAGCAATATTTATAGCAAAGTTATGACCTCGAGGCATCTAAATGTAATCCATTTTTAAATCTCATTTTTTCCCTCTGAATCTTTCAATCTAATTAGGCTCACATCAGTATATTATTACGGAGAGTAATCATTCCTTTCTTCTAATAACATTCATGGATAATTTTATTTCTCATTTCCAGCCTCCTACTCCTGTGGTGTAATTAGTGTCTTTGGCACCTCGTGATGCTCAGAATGAGTTGCAGCTGCTAATTGCTAATTGAAAAATTAGAAACTCAGTTAGAAAAAGGATCTAATTAAAATGAAATTAGATAAAATCCCTTCAAACCAGCTCCTGTCTCTCTCTCTTTCTCCCTTTTCTTTGTTTTTCTTTTTTCCCTCCTTCTGTCTTCTTTTTCAACCGCAGAACTATTAGCACTTGCAAAATATGTGTGATAAGTGGCAGTGAAATACCTTTCCAGAAAGTGCTATCCAGGGGCCTTTAGGAGGGAGCTGCAGAGAGTTTATCACAACTGAACTCAACTTCAGAACTTGGACTTTCTCTCTATTCACGTTCCACCCATGAGTAGGAGTTCCACCCTACAAATTAGACTTGCAGGCTCTCTTCGGAGGGTAAGTGTATGGTCAGCCCCATGTGCTTTTCTTGTGTGTTTGGAAGGGTCATTGCCAGGCTCACGCCTGTGAACTCTAGGGAGCCACTCACTTCCTGCTGCAAATCTATCTCACCCTCTTCTCTCCTGCACTGTCCCCCCCATAAAGGACGATTTAGTAAACACTCAGCCTTGGGAGAGACACAGAGTATACCAAGTGTCTTCTGTTTCCAAAGTACTTACAGTCTGCCAAGAAGTCTAGACAGATAGACATAACAACAGAACATATTATCAAATGCAAAATATGCATTAGACTATATGTGGTATTTAATCCTTCTAATATTTTTAAGCACTTTCCAGCTCTACATGCCAGGCACTGTGCTAGAGCTCAACATGTAAAATATACATCACATAATTCCTACCCTTCAGGAGTTCATATCTGAACATATGAAAAGCAGTGATTTATGATATCGTACGACAAAAGCAATAATAACAAATGTACAAGTTGTTGAATTCCTGTAGAAATATGGGTGGGGAATTCTGGTGGGCCAAACAGAGAGGACAAGAGAATACTTCACATAGAGGAAGTGACATCTCCATAGGATTTTGAAGGATGAATAGGAGTCCAGTGGGGGGATAAGCATTTTAGACATGACACAAGGTGTCATTTCCAAAAAACAGACACATAAAATAATACGTGACTTCTGGAACTATAAGTAAGTTGGTATTGCTGAAGCCTCAGTTAGGAGGTATATAGCAAGAGGTGAGATTGGGGAAGTGGGTAGGGAGGGGTCAGATTACAAAGCATCCTGTGTGCTTTTGAAGTCTAAAAGAAGAAATAGATTTGAATATTTGGGAGCAAATTTCTTCCACGATATAGGAATTAAATGATGGAAGAATCAATAAAAATCTTCAGGAGGGGATTTTGGGGAATTAGAGGTACATTCTAGATTAAACCGAAAGATAGAAAAGACTTCGAATATCTAGTTTGGCTATAACAGAGAGAGTAGTTTAGGAATAGGTAAAGTAAAGTGAGTTTAGACTGTGGTTAAATATCAGGCAAGAAAGGAACACTGGGGTGGCTCAGTCGGTTAAGGGTCTGCCTTCGACTTCCATCATGATCTCTCGGTCCTGGGTTGGAGCCCCCTACTAGGCTCCTTGCTCAACCGGGAAGCCTGCTTCTCCCTCCTCTGCCACCTCCCCTGCTTGTGCGCTCTCTCTCTCTGACAAATAAATACATAGAGTCTTTTTAAAAAGATCAGGCAAGGAAATTTCTCTTTAAAAAAACAACAGTAAAAATAAGCACTTTCAATTGCATATTTTCCTTTGTAGATATAAGTATATGCTCCTTTAAGACATGGACACTAAGAGTCAGAAAGAAAAGCTTAAATAATTTATCCAAGATCACGCAGCTAATCTGTGACTCAGAAGCCGTGCAACCTGAGCGGGTCTGATTCTCCAAGCCATTCTCTCCACCCTGCCCCAGCCCCCCACCTCTGGCCCTGCCTCAGTCCAGTGTCGCCTTTCGCCCCCTGCGCATTCTGAAGGAGGCTCCATGCTCTCAGCTGCTCCTGTCCCCAGGTCCCCGGCAGACCTAGAGACCTCATCCTACCATTCCTTGACTTGCCAGTCCTCCCTGCTCAGCTAGCGAAGCAGTCGCTGCCAATTGATCTGCAAGCCTGCACTTAGGGGAAGCCATTCTGTTTTTTAAGAATTCTCAGTCAACAAAAAGCAAAGAAATAAATGAGAAAGAGTGCTGAACTAATGGGCCAAGGGAGTACTTCCCTGCACATGCTGCAGAAGGAGAGATCCGGAAACCTCTAATACCAGGAATTCATTCGCCGATAATTTAATGTGTCTGGAAAGCTTCTACACGAGTAATCTATTTTCTGCTTTAGGAATACTGCCCAAACAACTCTGAAAACAGAGGTCTACATGTTCTGTTCCTCATAACTTATTTTGATCCCAAAAGATAACGGAATGGCAATTTGAGATAAGCCTTGCCTTCAAGAAGTCCTTTTTGATAGCTAACATATTTTTCATGCTGCAGTTCAGCTAACTTCCCTCCAGTTTATCAGAACCAAACCTGATACTTTTTAAACCTACCTACATCTTCTAGAATAATTGAAGTTCTCTGGTGTGCCCATGACTCATCTCACTAAACAGAGTTGAGGAAAATGGGTGCAAAAGATGGAGGAGAGTGGTGTTAAGTGTGTGAGCTTTGCAATGGACCACTTGGATTCACATCGGAACTTTTCCATCTAATTGTGCGAGCCAATAACTCTCTCCATGGTGATGGGGATGGCAAAAATCATAGCATTTATAGGGTTTGGGGACTTTCCAATGAGATCATACATTACGTGTTTAGTCCATGTTTGGCACACAACTGTTACTGAGATAAGAGAGTAGGAAGGAAAAAAAAAAAAGACGGAAGAAGAACAGAAGAAAATGATGGCTGGCCTTATTTATAGCGCTCAGCTCTGTGCCTGCCAGAGACTAAGCCCTCCGTGCTCATGGCTCGCTTGTAGAACGAATGTCTGGATAGCACCAATTCTTTGCCTGATTTGTTGCATGTCACTTTTCATCATCCCAACTACATTGACCCCATGCTCTCTTGGTGGAGGTGAGATGTTCTAAAGCCTACCAAGAGGAAATGACACACTGGCAATCTCCTGTTTGTCACTACTCGAAGGAGACTGAACAAGGAAGAAAACGGCATTGTGAACCATTGGAAAGAAGCAGCCTGAATTCAATCTTCGGAGGTGACCCGAGGGGAGCTACTTCCATTGCTCCTCTGCTTCTCCGTCCTTGCTGCTCTCTGGGCTCTCCTCTTCCAGGGTCCCCCGGGGCTCTCCTGTGAAGTTCTGGTGAAGCTTGAAGCTTTCTGCCTCCTTATTTTGGGGGAAGAGCCTGATAAGTAACTGGGTAAGATGTAAATAAAGACTACGGGAAAGTTAATTGAAATGACCACTTCCTGGAAAAGAAAGTTACCGGAGGATCTCCCCTGTCTATGCTAATTTACTGAGAGGCATGTTTTAAAAACAAGCTTTTAAAGATGTTCAAGGGAATATTTATGGATTATAAATTATAACACCCTTAAAATTCGGTAGCAGTCAGCTCAACTCTCAGGAAATACACTGAGTAACTTGGCTCTGCTCAACTATTCCCTTGAACATCACCTTTTTCCATTTTCCTCTTACATAAAGCATCACTGCACGTCAACACAAAAATAATTCAGCCTACATGCCAGGGGGAGAAGCATTTTTCCTACTTCGACCTAAACTGTCTCTCTCCTCAAATAGGCATCTGGGGAATTCTCCACCCTCTTGGACTCTATGTTTTAAAGAGGAAAATGAGAAGATGCACATCAAGAAAGTATGCAAAGCACATCCATATTCGAAGCATGATTCTGGTGGACAGGTCAGTTCTTCTGGGGTTCAGCACGCTTCCCCCTCCACAGACCCCGTGAACTATAGCCAAGATGGCAAAGCTATTGCTATTCTGCTTCATAGCGAAGGGATTTTTCAAAGAAAGGTGACTTTGAAGGATTCAAGGTGAAAGTCACTGTCAGCTGGCAGAGATGGCTGTTTGCAGAGAAGGAATTCACTAGGGGATATAAGAAGGGCTGGGGGTTTTAAGTCCTTGCAATGGCTAAGCTTCCCATTTCAGAGAAGCAAGTCGTCCTGCTAATTATCTGTCATGTCACCCTGGCTCTCCACAGAAACAGATAATTTCCTTCTCTGGGTTTTTCAAATCCATTTAAAGTCGCAAAAAACCCATCCTACCCTGTCTTTCAGAGATTCTAGGAACAAGAGTAAAGGTTGTGACCGTTGGAGCAATTTTCTTCAATGACTTCTGAGTATGTTAATATTTCCATGGAAAGACAAATGTGCTAACTCAGTCACCACAATACCTTTAAGTGAATAGATGCTGTTTTATGGTTTCTAGCTACCTGGAGGAGGAGGGATGAAAATAGTAGCAAGGGCAGATTTACTCAAGGGGAATAGTATAGCGTATTATAAGGCCCAGGTAAATGTCACACATAGGATTTGGACCATCTGACCCAAGGGTGCCAGCATCTAATAGTCTAATAATCTAGATGTTATTATGTGCAAACGTCTTGAATCACCATTTCCCATAATGTGAAAATGACAGAAGGATATCAGAGTAAAAGGAAATGCAGAGGGGTGTGCCCAAGGAAGGCCTGGCTTCTGAGAGACCTACTAAGACTGGTAAATTCACTGAAATCTAGAGACTACCTCTCAGCTTTATTGGTTCAGGTTCACATTTGTCAGTTTCCTAGAGTTCAACAGGGAGACTGATACTCAGCAGGAACAGTAATATAAGAATATTCAATACAAGTGAGCCCATCGTGTATCCTTCATTATGGTAAGAGATGGCAAAATCCAGTGCCAAGAAGAGAATGAGCCCTTGGCGAGGTGATCTGGGTACTCTTTGTAGCTTCAGCATCCAGCCCAGGGCCTCGCCTTTAAATCCATTTTGCCAGATGGCAAATGACCACTCTGTGACGGAATGATTGGCTGGCTGGTTGGGTGGGTGAGAGATGGGGAAAATGGGTGGACAGACAAAAAATAAGCGGAAGAGAAAGAGTGAGGGAAAGGAACACAGCAACGGACGCAGCTGATCTTTATGGGACAGCACTGCGTGCCCAGCGCCGTGCTAAGTGCTTTCACCTGCTTTAATCCCATCCCTCACAACAACCCCAGGATGATAGAGAGGCTGTATTTGCCATTTTATACAAGAAGAGAGTGAGGTTTAGAGGAAGGTGGTTGGCTCTAGGGTACCCCAAGACTAAGTGGTAAAGTCAGAATACCTACCCAAGAGACTAAAATAAATAAAATAAGTTTTTGAGGGCACAGTGAGAACTTGAACATCGACGTTAACACCCGCTTACCTCCTTTGGCAAGCATAGTCTCTCCTGCTGGACAAGCTGTGTAGGATGCCAACCGTAATTAGTCATGTTCTTGTGGAGGTGAGTCTCAGAAGGAGGAAATAGCTATGTGGTTTACATGTTTAAAAATTGCCTAGTGCCTCCTTCCATGTTCATAATAAAAAGGGTAACTACCAGGGACCCAACCCTCGTTGAAGCCTTCTGAGCCCTCTCTCCCTTGACAATGCTCATATGGATGGCTCGGTTTCTCTACATTCTGTGCTTCCATCGCTCATCCTTGAAATTTATACTACCTTGGAAATCAGAGGTCCTGTAAGATAGTTTCAGGTAAGTCTACTCTAGTATATATTGCGTGGAATGTGTCGATATCAACAGCTTTTCTTCTTTATTTCATTTTTCAGTGGCTGCTGTGCATTTCAGTGTCACCTAGCATTAGCACTAAGTAGGTGGTGCAGCACGAGGAACGGGAAGTGCCTTGCTCTGCCAGATGGGGCTGAGTCTCCTGATTCCAGCCCGGGGCTTTCCTGCTTTATTATACCCACAGTTGAGTGAATAAATATCATTTCACAGAATCTTGTAGCCATCAAATTAAAGTTGTTTTTAATGAGATAGGTCATGGTTTTTTAAATGCTTCATGAGTTCCACAGAACATGGGATTTCTCAGCTCTTCAGGCTGAAAGCTCTTCTACTTTGTTAGATCTTCCCTGGCCAGGGACCTGACCCCAACCTGCAGGTTTCTGATACTGGTTTTTGGAATCTGAGTGTGTCTTTGTCTTGTGGTTTAAGAACTTTGGAACGCAACCACAGATCGTATAAATGACTCCTCCTGTGAGATAAGCAGACACCACAGGGACAGGTCTCTTAAATCTACAGATACATCTATTTTGACAGCAAAATGTCGTCGAGATTACTAGGTATTCTGGACACCTGTCAATCCCACAGTTAATCATAAATTCTCCCTGATCTGGAAATACTTTTCCGTATGCCCTTCCTAACCTTACAGGACTCTGAAGGCAAATTGATGACACCAGAAGCTCTTGGGGAGATCGAGCATCTTCTGAGATTTTGTTTTTTCCCCAGCAAAAAAGTGACGAAGATATGACTGCCATGGGGAATAACGGATGGGTCACTTTTTGCAAAAAACAAGGGCTATTTGTAGGGAATTTATCCCTTTAAGGAATAACAACATTCATTTGTTCCATGACAAGTATTAGCAAAAGAAGCCACAGGAGGAGTCCTGTGTTAGGGACACTCCCTCCTCACCCCCTACAGCCTCCCCATGCACCTCCAGGGGAAAACCTGAAAACTAATCAGGCTGGCCTTACATAGCTAAATAGACCTCACCATTATTTTTCCCCACATATTTTTTTCTATTTCTGGATAATGTGTCCCATATGCTCTCCAAGTACTTCATTATCTGCTTATTTTCTGTTTGATTCACCCCTTTCCCTGGCTAGCAATTTCACTGGTATAGCTCAAAATTACTTTTAATAGTTTTTTTTTTTTTAACTCATTTAAAAATATCTCCCCTTTCCTAATCCTTTCATGCTAGACTTGGCTTTCTCCTAAACTAATCTCTGTGGTAGCAAATTAAGGTCAATATATATTAAATATACCACCAATCAAAGTTTATAATGAGAATCCTTCCATTTATTAGTTTTGTTTTAAATTAAGTGGAATGATTGATGGGAGGGATTCAGAGCATTGAGGGTGATGGTCTAAATTCTCCCAGCCAAGACTACGGCGGGCATCACTGAATCCAGATGGTACACCTTCCAACATTTCTGTGTCAACACAGTCTGAGGTATTGCCTTATAGTGAAAAGCACTTCTCAGCCTCACTGTGGGATCAGGATCCCAAGGTTTTCAGGACCCTAGGGCAAAGGTACCAAATGGAGGCTCCCATGCTTATGTTTTTATTCTAAATCAAGTTAACAAACTGTTAAATATGTTCTAAGTGTCTACGGCGATGATAATATCTAAGTTATAACCTGAACATTGGTTGACGTTTAGAATGCTTCAACCCTTCAGAATTCTGTTCTTGATCATGGTAGCTAGCGCAAGAGCATGGGAATGCCTGGCTCCTGACATGTGACCTTCCTTTGTTTGCTTTCCATTGTTGGCTCGATTTGCCTTGCAAAGGCCTTCGTGGGCCTTCATAGGAACATACATCATAGTCTGTATACCCAAGATAAGTCCAATCTTTACCACGAAACCTCTCTTCTCTTCTCAACATGAGGTGTGGGTAAACAGAAAATCTGCAGAAGAGACTTACCTAGGTTCTAAAAATGAACTCCAGGCTGACTAGGTTGGGAATTGGTAAAGGGGTCTGTGTACCCTGAGTGTGGTCAAGATAGATGGGTGTGGGGGACACGTACACTCTGGGTAGACATCTCCTCTTGACTCCATGGGGTGGGGAGCAGTCAGGGGAGTAAGACAAAAAGGAACCCTCTAAAGTGTGGGGCCCATAATATAGGCCCCTCTTGTGGGGCCAAATGGTAGCACTGGTGTTAGAGACTCAACAGCGTTTGGAAGAAATGTGAGAAGAATCGGAGCTGACAACAAATTATTACTTTAAGGATATTTTCATCTTATTTTTATTAGGTAGTTTCCATTATTATAAGCAATAACCATTTTTATTAAACTAATAAGCATTACACACTCTCGAGACTCCTCATAAATCATTCAGAGTGCTGCTGTTTTAGCTAGATGAAACAATCCGCCAACTCCGTACCATCTACTCTTCTCCTGGACGTGTTCGTTCCAGCCGGCATTACCAACAGCATGTGCACACATGCAACGTTGGTACAGACGATCAGAGGAGAGTTTTGACCTAAATTAAACCTCACTCATATAGTAAATATTTCTAAGCTGTAAGTGTCCTGAGAAATCTTTACTTCCACCCCATTCACCTTGTATACGGTAAGAACTGACGTTGAGAAAGAGGAAGTGATTTGCCAGTGCTTTGTTTGCCTACCTTCACGTCTTCAGATCTCCACTGTGACTGAAAATCGGGATGTTGGGGCCACCAACAGGGTTAATTCTGGGGAAGGAAAGTAACCAGGTATCCCTTGACCAATGGTTAATTGGGGGTGCTCCACTAAGAATTCATCCCCCCCCATTTTAGAAATCTTCTATCTACTCGTGGGGGAAGTTAACTAATCGGAGGGAATGGAAATATTTTCACTTGATTCTAGATACAGGAGACAGGCTAGCGTGTGTCCAAGAACAGAACCATTTTTACACCAAAAGGAGTATAAAGATTTTTTTTTAAAAATCAGGATTATAGGGGTAAATTTTACATTTAATAAAAATCATTAGTTTTAAGAGTACAATTTGATGAAATTTAACACGTGTTTATAGTCAAAATCACCATTAAAATCATCACATAGACTGTACCCCCAAAGTTCTTTCCTGCCCTTTAGAAGTCAATACCTGCATCTGTCCTAGCATCTGTCAAGTCATCAGCTCTTTGCTGCCATTGTTTTGCCTTTTCTAGACTTCCATATAAATGGAATCATATAGTAAATAGACTTTTGTGTCTAGTTTCTTTTACTTCTGAGATTTACCCATGTTGCTGCATATAATAGAAGCTAATGTTATAAGTTGTTGAAGAGTATGTAGTTAGAGAGATAAACCACAATTTGCTTATTCATCAGTTGATGGACCTTGGATTGTTTCCAGTTTTTGACTGAGAAACAAACAAACAAAAAAGAGCATCCCCCTAACATTTGAAAGCTGGCCTGGCACTCCCAGCTTGGTCATGCTATTGTCCTGTAGCACGTAAACAATCTCACAAAATAAACATCTCAAACAAGGTGATTTTGAGACCACGAGAACATGAGACAAAGCAGTTCTGCCTCAGATTTTTGCCTAGGTACAGACAAAAATATTTTATTTTTTAAAGAACAGATTTATTTATTTGTTTGAGAGAGGAAGAGAGAGAGAGTGAGCACCAGTAGGGTGAGAGGCAGAAGGAGAGGGACAAGCAGACTCCCTGCTGAACAGGGAGCCTGATGCGGGGCTCGACCCCAGAACCCTGAGATCATGACCTGAGCCAGTCCGATGCTTTACCAGCTGAGCCACCCAGGTACCCCCAGACAAAAATACTCTTATTTGCTACTTCCAAATTCAAAATGTTCCCCTTCTTAGACAAATAGGTGACTAGTGCTTCTTTACTGATTATACCTATTTGTCTATCTATCCTCCCTGTAGATTTATTATCTAGATACCCAATCACAGAATTACCTTCACTTTGACACACTCAATCTAGGGCCAAACCCCACTTCCTTCTGATGCCTCTCAAATCACCCAACCAGAGCCGAATCCTATAATAGTCTCATTGGAATACCCTCTTGTTGAGATTCCCTAAGCTTCCCCATGGTATGTTTTCTACTTTGCAGTGAGTAATAAACCCAACCTGTTTAGCAATAGGCATCTTCCAGGAGAGTTTTGGTGGGAGAGCTATTACTTTAAAAAAATTATTTAAATTAAATTTAGTTATCATACTGTGTATTATTAGTTTCAGAGGTAGAATTTAGTGATTCATCAGTTGCATACAACACCCAGTGCTCATTACATCAAGTGCCCTTGTTAATGTCCATCACCCAGTTACCCCATCCCCTCATCCACCTCACTTCCAGCAACCCTCAGATTGTTCCCTATAGTTAATAGTCTCTTATGGTTTTCCTCCCTCTCTGTGTTTATCTTATTTTTTATTTTTTTGTTCCTTCCCCCTACGTTCATCTGTTTTGTTTCTTAAATCCCACATATGAGTGAAATCAAATGGTATTTGTCTTTCTCTGATTGACTTATTTTACTTAGCATGATGCCCTCTAGCTCCATCCACATAGTTGCAAATGACAAGATTTCATTCTTTTTGATGGCTGAGTAATATGCCATTGTGTATATATTCCACATCTTTTTTTTTTTTTTAAGATTTTATTTATTTATTTTGACAGACAGAGATCACAAGTAGGCAGAGAAGCAGGCAGAGAGAGAGAGGAGGAAGCAGGCTCCCTGCTCAGCAGAAAGCCCGATGCGGGGCTCAATCCCGGGACCTTAGGATCATGGCCCGAGCGGAAGGCAGAGGCCTTAACCCACTGAGACACCCAGCTGCTCCTCTTCCACATCTTCTTTATCTATTCATCTGTAAATGGACAACTGGGCTCTTTCCATACTTTGGCTATTGTGGACAGTGTTGCTATGAACATTGGGGTGCAGGTGCCCTTTGAATCACTATTTTTTTATCCTTTGGATAAATAATTAGTAGCACAATTGCTGGGTCAACCACAGTGTAGTTCTATTTTTTTTTAAGATTTTATTTATTCATTTAACAGAGAGAGATCGCAAGTAAGCAGAGAGGCAGGCAGAGAGAGAGGAAGGAAAGCAGGCTCCCTGCTGAGCAAAGAGCCCGATTCGGGACTTGATACCAGGACCCTGAGATCATGACCTGAGCCGAAGGCAGCGGCTTAACCCACTGAGCCACCCAGGTGCCCCTGTAGTTCTATTTTTAACCATTTATGGACCCTCCTTATGTTTTCCAGAGTGGCTCTACCAGTTTGCATTCCCACCAACAGTGTAAGAAGGTTCTTCTTTTGGAGGGCTATTACTTTAAACACTCAAATATAGGTCACTACGTGTGTTTGTATTTCCTTTCCTGCTGTATGAATCTAGGGGTGGAATGGTTGCTGTGTTGGTAGCGTATGCTTAATTTTATAAGACACTGTCAGAATGGTTTCCCTAAGTGGCTGCAGTGCTGTGTTCCCATCCGCAATGGAAGAAAGTTTCAGTTGCCTCACATCTTTCCCAGAGCTCTATCTTTTAGGTGTTTTTGATGTGACCACGATGGGTTTTTTCAATGTGATACACCATGTCAGGGGGTGTGTCCAGGTATTTCACTGTGGTTTTAACTTACATTTCTCTGTTCCCTAGGGGTGTTGAGTATCTTTTAACTTTTATCTTCTCTGTTTCCTAGGGATATTGCGTATCTTTTAACATGATCAAACACAATCATATATCTTTGGTGAAGTGACTTCAAATCTCTTGCCCATTTTTAAATTGTGCAGTTTGCCTTTTATTGGGTTCTAATAATTGTTAGGTTTCTTTATATAGCTTGGATTCAAGTCTTTTATCGTTATACTTTGTAACTAGTATATAGTTATACTTTGCAACTATTTCTCCTCATCTATTGTTTATCTTTGTTTATTTTTGTAGCAATTGTATTTGAAGAGCAGATCTTAAAAACTATAATATCTATATTATCACTTTTTTCTTTTTTGGCTTGTGGTTTTTGTGTCCTAACATGTCTTTATTTACCTAAGGCAATAAAAATTTTTCTCCTATTTTATTTTTCTAGTCTTTAAAATCCTGTGTATGCTTTATACTTATAACACATTTTATTTTATATTAGCCACATTTTAATTGCTCAGTAGTCCTGTGTGGTCTGTAGAAACTATGTTGGATAGTTCAAGACTTAAGGTGCATCAATCTTACCGGTCTTTTTAAAGAATCAGCTTATAATTCTTTGATTTTCTCTACCAATATCCTGTCTTCAAATTCACTTAGCTCTGTTCTCATCTTTTTTACTTTTGCTCTTCTGCTACTTTGGGTTTAATGGTTTCTTCTTTGCCTAGTTTCTTAAGGTAGAAATTTATATAACTGATTTGGGACTTTCTTTCTTTTCTATAAAGCTTTATCGACAAATTCTGATATGTTTTGCTCTCATTTATACATTTCAAAACACATTCTGATCTTCCTTTTGATTGTCTTTATTTACTCATGTGTTTCTCAAAACTATATTTTTTATTTAAAATATTTTAGAGTTTTCTAAATTGCTGTTCATTATTCATTCCATTTTCTTTCTACTGTCAGAGAACGTATGATTTTAATTTTCTTAAATGTATTAATGCATGTTTTATGGCTCAGTATATGGTATATATGGTGCATGTTTCATGTGTACATTAAAAAGGAGAATTCTACTGCTATTGAGTAGAACAGTCTATAAACGTAATTGATATAAATATCAGTTAGGTCATGTTCATTTATGTTTTTTTTTTTTTAATTTTTTTTTTCCTATTTTATTTATTTGAGAGAGAGAGACAGTGAGAGAGAGCATGAGCGAGGAGAAGGTCAGAGAGCGAAGCAGACTCCCCATGGAGCTGGGAGCCTGATGTGGGACTCGATCCCGGGACTCCAGGATCACGCCCTGAGCCGGAGGCAGTCGTCCAACCAACTGCGCCACCCAGGTGTCCCTCATTTATGTGGTTAAAGTGTTCTATATCCTCATATTTGTGTGTGCGTGACTAGCTATTTTATCAATTACTGAAAAAGAAATGTTGAAATCATTGACAGTAATTGTGAACTTGTCTTTCAATTCTGTAAATTTACTTTAAAAAAATTTTTTTTTTTGCTCCATCTAATCTGCTAGTAATTCTACCCAATGTCATTTGCATTCCCGGTACTGCATTTGTTATTTCCAGAAGTTAGTTATTTAGTTAGTTTGTTTATTTCACATATCTTTTTGTCTCCTCTCATCATACTCCTACTGTCCTTTGCCTTTGGAACAAATGAAGCACATCCGTGTTAACTGTTTTTACATCTTTATTGACTAGTTCTATCAACTGTCATTTCTGGGTCTGCTCTAATTAATGATTTTTCTAGTTATGGTTCATGTTTTCCTATTTCTTGCATGTTTTTTACTAAATGCAGACATCGTGAATTTTATTTTGGGAGGTACTGAATTTTGCTGTATTATTTATAGAGTGTCATATTTCATTTTGACTTGCACTTAAGTTCTTCATATCAGTTAGTCCTTTGTAAGGCTTGTTTTCAAACATTCTAGGGCAGAGTTTGGACAGCGTTGTTCTAGTGCTCATTTAGTTCCACTACGGAGTCAATTTTATTCTGAGGATTTTATCCAATGTCTTGTGTATTTGGAGTCTCTCACCTTGGCTGGTAGGAGAATAAATTATTCTCATCCTTATTTGATGTCCAGATATTAGTCTGTCTACTGCTTTCTGGTGGTTCTTTTCTCAATTTCAGGAAGACTTCTCTCATGCATACTCAAAATGGTGCTCAAAGACTCCAGGGAACCTTTCTTAGATCTCTGGATCGCTCTTCATGACTATCTCCTCTACCACATTCTTCCTTGCAAACTCTAGCCACACTATCTCCAACAAATCCAGTTGCTAGGTCTTTAACTCAGCAAGACCATCAGCTTTACTTGTGTTCACCTTCTCTGAACAGTAGCCTGAAGACTGTCTCATTTATTTTTTATTCTCTTAGGACTCAGTCATGTACTACCTGGGACTAAGTCATTTTCAATGGCTGAAAAAATTTTTTTTCCTGGTTTTCCAGTTGTTTGAGGCAGGCAGATATATCTGATCCCATTTTTCTCAACATAGTCAGTAATGGAGGTCATTAGTATACACCTTTTTGAATAATCAACTTTTTCTGTTGAGCTCTCAGTTATTTTCTGATCACCAATAAAGATCTATTGTTGACTGAAAAGGCAGGAAGTAGGTAAAAGCCTTAGGAGGATAGAAGTAGGGGAAGGGTTTTGAATTTTGGGTTTTAAGCACATGGGCTCTTCTATGTGGTCCTAAGATCATTTAGTAGTCCAGAAGGGTTGAGCTGGTGGACTTTGTCTGGAGATCCTTTTTAAAATTTTTTTAAAGATTTATTTATTTATTGGGGGGAGGAAGGGAGGGGAAAGGGGCAGAGGCAAAGAGAGAGAGAATTTTGAGCAGACTCCCTGCTGACCATGACCTGAGCCAAAATCAGGAGTTGAATGTTCCCGTGACTGAGCCACACAGGTGCCCCTGTATGGACAAGGTGCCTGGGTATGGACAAAAATCACCCGAGTAATTTCCCTTGTGTAACGGGGATGCCACATCTTCACCTGTCATGAGAGCTGAGCACTCTGTAAGACTGACATTTTGCACTCTCCCAGTCACTGCTGCTGGAGGATGGTGGGACAGCCAGTGTGTATATGTAAGGGTAAGTGGGTAAGGAGTAGTGGGTAAGGGTAGTGGGTAAGGAGTCTCTTTTCCCAAACCAGTTCTCAGAAGCCAGACTAGGGCATCCTATGCACTTTTACTACAAAAAGAATGTTGCTTCAGAGCTGAGCCATGGCTGTAAACTTTTTTCGTTTTAAAGCATTTTAATCCTTCCTATGTCACAGCACTGGGTGGAAATAGAGGGATAAATTAGCGGATGAGGCTCAGGCTTAGTATAATCTTTCTTAATTTTTTAAAAATTTTATTTATTTATTTGACAGAGATCTAGAAAGTGGAAGCAGGCAGAGGGAGAGGGAGAAGCAGACTCCCCACTGATCAGGGAGCCTGACGCAGAACTCAGTCCTAAGACCCTGGGATCTTAACCTGAGCTGAAGGCAGATGCTCTACTGACTGAGCCACCAAGGCGCCCCTCTTTCTTGCTTTTAGAATTAAACCAAAGATAAGCTAAAAGTTTCATTATTTCTCATGAGATATATAGTTATTGTTTTTGAATAAATTAACACTTACTCTTAAATTTGAATTTTTTCTCCTTTCTTTATAGTCCTAATTGTTTTATAAAATGATTGAGCCTTTTTTATGGATATATTTCTATGGATACATTTCTATGGATATATTTTCTATGGATATATTTCCATGGATATATGGATATATTTTTCTATGGATATATTTCCAATCGATTGATTGGAAATTAACTTATAGTAATTTAAGCCTACATCCTATTTATAGATGTATATAGAATAGTTCTTTCTCTCTCTTTTTACATTTTTAAAAAAGATTTTATTTATTTATTTGAGACAGAGAGAGAGGGAGCAAGCACACATGAGCAGAGGAAGGGGCAGAAGGAGAGGGAGAAGCAGGCTTCTGCTAAGCAGGGAGCCCGACAAGGGGCTTGATCCCAGGACCCTGGGATCATGACCTGAGCTGAAACTAAGAGTTGGACACTTAACTGACTGAGCCGTCCAGATGCCCCAGTTTCTTCTGTATTACAGATTATGCTAGGTGCACCTGGCTGGCTCGCTTGGTAGGTCGTGCAACTCTTGATCTCAGAGTTGTGAGTTCAAGCCCCACATTGAGGGTACAGATTATTTAAACATAAAAACAGTCCAAAAAATTATGTTATTTGACTCATTTGGACACAAGAAAAACAGATCTTCATAATGTCTGATCACTCTAATTTATAGGATTTTTAATCATGACACTAAGAAAGTTGGGAAGACAGGAAACCCCAGGAACACTCAGCTGAACGATAAGGGGAATGAGAACATACTTTAGGATCAGCGGGAGTTCTGAGAGCCAAGTGTTACATTTTAGGAAGCCTTTTGATCCTGTACCGCTCCCCACCCAATCGCTCTGCCATTACAGTCACGATATATGACTTTGCTCCTCTGTCTTTGCTTTGGCTTATTCTCCTTCTCTGAATTGACCGTGTCTCCTCTCTTACTCATGGCTTCTGCTCGTTTATGGTCTTGCTATATCATAGCTTTTGCTTACTGCCTTCTTTCTGCATGCATCTCCTCTTCTGTCCTTTTCAATTTTCTGCTTAGTCTTTCTACATTCTGATTGGATGGAATTCTCATTTTGGGTTGCATCATAGGCTGCTGGACAGATGGCTGTGTTAGAACAAGTACCCATCCTTGGTTCAATCACTTGTAACAATGCAGCATGAATAATACTACCAAACTGCTGGCTCATCCCTAAGCAACCGCTTAGAAGGGCGCTGGGATTACTGAAGGCACTGTGAGATATTCCAGAGGGAAAATAGAGGAGTGGACGACTTGTATTGAGTATACGACATGTAGATGTCAGCGAAATTATCACGGAGTGAGTGAATGAATGGAATAAAAAACCTACTCTCCTTTTTTGGATGAGGAACCCTTAGCTAAAGCTTACTTTATGCTTGAAACTTCCATCTTTCTTCATCTGAGCCTGGTTTTCCCCCCTTTGTAACTTTTCCTCTTCTCTGCTTCCCCGTTTGTAACTCAAAATGGACCTGGGTACCTCCAGGAAGAGCAGATCCTCTACTGTTAAATGAAGGAAGGTGTTTCATTTTCTGTAGCATCTCATCTCCTGACAGCCAAGTGCCTCATTCCTCATTTGCTTTGCAGGGCGGCTGTGAGGAGGAAATGAGATCCTTTGTACAGATTCACCAACCTCCGTGTCTGTGCCATAAAAAGTGTTTCATATCAATTGGGTATTATTTTTCTGTGCTCCTTATGATTGGGTCCTCATTTAAGGCATATCCCAAGCTCCAAAATTACTTTTTAAAAAATGTTCCCTTTCATATCAGGAGGTATTCCTTATTGCTGAGCTATCAGTGCTGTTGCGGGAGGGGGCAATAAATTAAGTAATAATCATACTAAGGGATTCATAATTTATTTTTCCCTCTTCGTAAGATTTTTGTTTTTAAAAGAAGATTTTGTGAATTTTAAAAAGAAGATTTTTAGAATTAAACTCTAAGTGTATGTATGCTGAGCCAATATGGGTTGGGTAAAGAGCATCTTATTCATGAGTGTTCAAAGGCAATTAAAATGCAATAGGAAATACTTATTTTGGCTTACTTGACTTTCTTAATTCAAGGGCTGAGTAAATCAGATCCCTAATGTTAGGGCCAGGTTTAATTTCCACAGCTCCTAGAAGACAAGGACCAGATCTATGTGTTAACTTTATGAAAAACCCTCAGCAATCAAACACTTAAAAACCAGGGGTGACAACTGAGTTCACAACGTGTAGTGAGACGTATTTTTCTGCTTTAGAAAAGGGTGAATGAAGAATGAAGATTCTTGGTCAATCTAATTGATGAGTTAGGATGTCAATATGGACCCCATATTCCTGGACTGCTTTGTTGGCCCTTGAGCCCCTATTTGTTTATGTTTTCAACTATTCAGTGAACTCTCCTCTTGTTTGGAGCTCAAGGAGAAAGTGGACATTGGTGAAGCTGAGATGACAAACGCCATGAGACCCTGGAACATTGACAACTTCTCAGAAAGTCGTCGCCTCCCCCCCACCCTCACACTCATTGAGGTAGATAACCATAGGTAAACTCCTGTATCCCCTCATATACAGCTGCTTGCTTTGGGGACATCTTGCACGCTAGCTATTTTAGCAATGTTTCAGCAGACAGTGCAGCCAAGCAGAAATACCACACTCTGCGAAAACCCGAGGTCAGCACAATTTCTTCCTAGGGAAATTGTAACCTTTTGTGCTGAGATTGGGATGTCTGGGTTAGAAAAGAGGAGAGAAAAAACAGTTTCTGGGGTCCCCAAAGCCCTTATCTCTTTCCAGAGCACCAAAGCTCAGATCACAAGTTCATTCCTGGCAGATGGAAAGTGTCTTCTCTCTCAGGGCTGCTAAGAGAATGCAGAGTATTTTGCAAATCATACTACCAGGAATATCTACATTGAAGGGATGTATGCTTTTGAGTTTCCCATTGTCTTGTTCTTGCCTCTTTCCCATTTTATTCCCTCCTTCTTTTTGCCTCCTCTGGACTAATCCCTCTCCATCCTCAAAGATTCAACTCTTCCAAAAAGTCTTCCCCGAACTTGACACATCACATGGGTAACTTCTTTACCAATTCTAGGTAGTTGAACTTCTTTGCTCCTGCAACCTCCCGTGTTTGCCTCCAACCTAGAGAGCACAGACGATGGTATTAAAGTCTGTTTACATGTCTGTGTCTTCCATGGTCTTGTGAGAACAAGAACCATATCTAATTTATCACCATGTCTTGAGGGCTCAGGGTTGAGTAAAAAGCTTTCAAATTAGGACTTCTAGATTCAAACCCATACAGTCTCTGATGTCTTCATGAAACTTAACTTCCTCTTCTTTAAAATGAAGAGAATAATGCCTTGAAGGTTGATAAGATTTTTAAAAATATTTATGTAAGTTCCTGAGATTGTGGCAAGGTTTTTGGCTTTCACTGAATACATGTTTGCTGAACATCAGGACCCTTGATGAAGGAGAAAAGATGCTGTGAAAGAGACACAGGTTGAAGGGCATGTAAGAAGGTGTAGACAGTAGAGCAGCCTGACTTTTGGTGACATGGGTCCAGGATGTGGAGATGGATGTTACAACCTGATTCTACATGTTTAGGTCTGCCAGGTCTTTCATCTGTAAGTCCGCTTGGCATCCACTTTCTTGCCAGGCCCAAGCTTCTTCTCCATTGCTGTCTCTATCCTCTACAACCTGAGATGTATGAACCCGAATCATTGCCTGGAATTACCATGTTTTATGGACAAACATGGTATCAGAATAAGGGTCTCAAGAGAAAAGGTCTTTCTGTTTTCATTCAGATCACAACTGAGGCTGTATTAGCTGGACGTTGACCTTTTCTTAGAAGATTGGAATGGTTCCGTTGGTTCCAGTGGATTTCCGTTTGTGTAGAAACAAGTTAATCACATAGGCCTATTTCATATCTCATCTTTATGGGAGGGGAAAAAAAAAAGCCACGAAGACTTACTTTGTCAGTCTGTGACAACTGACTGACTTTGTCAGTCTTTCAATTGATAACTTTCAATCGAAAGTTATCAATTGAGATGGTGAGACTGCTGAAGTGGGAGCTGGAGTAGTGGTGCTCAGGGTTCTGTTTCTCTAGATACACCCTGAAAAAACATTCCTCGAAGATTTCTGGTGTGCTATAGCCCCAATTTTTCCTTTTGACCCATTTTTCTTAATTTTTACAGCATGTGAGATAGATATTATGGTTATAATTTGTAGAAAGAGAGACACTGAAGTAAAGTGACTCACATTGGCACATACAAAATAAGGGGAATAGTCAGGATTTGAACCCAGGTTTGCCCTAGTGTCAAGTTCAGCTTCTCTTTTTTAACCCCAGCCATTTCCCCACTGTCAAAAACTACTTTTCTCCAAAGCAGTACAAATGCCGAGGTCAAGCACAGCCATTAGTTTCATATATTTGGGAAACCATGGCCTCACCGTGAATCTGACAAAAACCATACTCCTTACTCTTAGAAGAAATATACATATGTATCAAATTTTACATCTGATTTCTTGGATTAACAGAGCCCTGAATCCCATCCGTATCCTCAACTTAAGAATTCACAGTCTGTTCTAAGTCGTCAGGTTACTTAGAGAGAAACTAACACCAAGAGAGAGGGGAAGGAAATAATTTAGTTGATCACTTTGTTGCAGAATCCAGGCCTTTCAAATCTTTATCTAGTTGGTTTTTTTTTTTTTTTTTAACCACCCAATGGCCTTCCCCTATGCAACTGTACACTGAGAGAAAAAGTCACATTTGGGAAAAGAATGAAAGTCAAGGTGAGGGAACATAACTGCTTTAACTATTTTAACTCCAATTTCTAGGTCCAAGTTACTGTTGAGTGAGGACACTACCTGACAGAGGGGAGGTAGAGCATTCCCGTGATTTTAACTCCTTCAGGTGTTTATTAGACCAAGAATCCAGAATTTCCAAGGCACCTCATTTACTAAGGAGCAGCATCTACATAGAAAGAATCTATGACATCAATATTCTAGCCTTGCCTCATGTGCTATAGATCAATGGCTTGTTCTTATCTGACAGCATCCACTGACATATTTCCCTGAGATCGAAGAGAAGAGAAGAAATTGCAGGTAGGATTTGCAGCTGGTTGGCATATTGTGTTTTTATTGAAGGGCTTTACTGTTCCCACATTGCCTGGATTCCCCCAAATCCATGCAGTCAAGAGTCTCAGCATGCATGAGAAGGTGAGAGGAGAGCCCTGTCAATACGCCTCCACTATTCCACGTTGGTTGTCTCCTTACCAAATTGGAAAATCATCTTCAAGGGCTCTGACTCTTATCCTGGCAATTCTGTATTTTTATGAGAGAATAAGGGGAGGAAATCTATGCTGTGTAATGTAGATCCATATACAGACTCTCCTAGGGCACTCCTTATGGTGGACTATCTACACTGTTAGGTTCAGGATCTGCAAAGGGAAAAAAATGTATAAAGGCACACTGTAATTTTGATGAGTTGTACAAAAGCACCTCTCAGGTAAAAATCAACTCTTACAAACTCTTAGTGAGTATCGAGACTGTGTTAACTGGAGGGATAGAAGATAAGTAAGAGCTGAGGCGCCCATCCATCCATTCGTCCGTCTGTCCATCCATCTATCCATCCACTCTTTCAGGGGAAAAATGTGTTCTAGGCTTTCTTCCAGGAACACAGAAATAAGTGTAAATCAGGTAGGATGACCTAGAGAAATTGGCCATTAAGCTAAATTTGGAAATGAAGTGAGACACCCTGGATAAATTAGAGATTGAGGTAGGATGAGTGGGGCATTGGTTCAGTGCAGAGATTGTATGATCCACTGGCATGGAAGTATTAACCAGCATGGTGGGCTTAGGGAATTGCATGTACTTCAGTATTGTTGGAGTAAAGGTCATGGAAGGTGGAAGAATGGGGGCAGGGAGGGAAGAAGCTAGATAGTTAATCAGGGACAGGATCACAAAGAATTTTATGTGCTAAGCTAAAGAGTTTGAACTTTACCTTGAAAACTAAGGGGAGCTATTGAAGGATTTTAATAGAGGCAAGTGGTAGGATCAGATTTACATTTTGGACAGATTATTCTGTCTGCAGGGAGGAGAATGTGTTGGAAAGTGGCCAGACTAGAAGCTGGGAGATGAGTTAGGAGGTTATTGCTGTAATCCAGATGGGATCCAGAATGAAGCAGTAACAGTTACTAAAGATAGGAAGGCATAGCTATTAAATAGATATTTAAGATGTGGAATATACTGTTTGTAAGTGGGAATGAAAAGGAAGAAGGAGTCAAGCACTCTGCTTTGGGCAATTATTTGTATGTTGGTGCCATCCACTGAATGGGTGGCTATAATGAGAGCAGCAAGTACACATTAGCTTAAGGCAAAGTAATTGATTCATTTTAGGATATTTTGTAGTTGGAAGAATGTCCAAGTGGCAATACCAACATAGCAGTTGATTATATGGGTCCAAGAAAATAAGTTTGAACTGAAAATGCAGATTTTGGATTCATAGACAGCTGTGGATGAGATCACTCAAGGGGAGCCTAAATCCCGAGAGGAGCAAAGGTGATAATGGAGTCCAGGAAGTGGCCAGAAGGTTAGATGGAAACTGTAGAAAAGTTCTTTTCACAGAGGCCAGAAGAGGAGAAAGTTTTAGGAAGAAGTCTGTGTGGTCAAGTGCTTTAGAAGACAAAGATGAGGTAATTTGGATTGTTTAATGATATGAAGGACTTTGGGGTCCTAGAAAAGATCAATTTCATGAGAGAAGTATGGTTGGAAGCCATAGTATAAGGGAATGAGCGATGAGTGGGAGAAATGATAAATTGTAAGAAATTAGAAACAACTGATGTGGATGATGCTTTCAAGAAGACAGTAAAAGGAAGAAGAGAGATTGGGCTAGTGGATATAGTTTTGATTTGTGTTGTTTCACTTTGTTGTTGTTTTAATAGGAGAGACCTGAGGGTGTTTATGTCCTCTGTGGGAAGAACCCTTACAAAAAGGGAATTAAGTAAAAAGGTGACAGAAAGGATGGAGCTGCATTAGGAGGTGCAAATGGATGGGATCTAAAACATGAATGGAGAAACCATTCTTAGATAGTAGACCATAAGGAAAACAGAGGAGTAGGTATAGATGGAGGTAAGAGACTGAGGGAGCAGTCCTGTGTCTTCACCAAGATAACATAGGCAAGTCTTATTTGAGAATTGCTGTGAGTTATTACTGAGGGTTTGGGATAACTAGGCTCAGAAGTTACTAGAGCCCTAAGAGGGTGCTTGGGCAGCACCAAGAGCCCAGTGGAGATAGCAGACTTGAAGCTGTAGTGGCACCAATGCATTCTTCAGAAGAACCAATTGTAGTGTCACCTAAATCCTGACGATGCATCAGATAGCCATCTGGAAAAAAACCCTACCTTCCCACCATAGCAGGATGCAGGTGTGGTGCAGTAGAGGATACACTGAAGAGAGGGGAAAGAATATCCCGTGTCTTCATTTCACTAGACCTCGTTCCGCTTATGTGACCTTGAGCTGGTAACTTTACTTTCTGAGCCTCATTTTTCTGATCTGTAAAAAGGTTAAGATGGCACATATCCAGGGTGGTTACTATGTATGAGAATTCACTCTGTCAATTATTTAATAATATGTAAAAATGATGGATGTTTTTCTGAATATGAAAAATGAATTCAGAGCCTTGGAGAGCTTACTACTATCTGATATAAAATAAAAGTAAATGTGAGTTGACATGGCCGAAACACAAAGTTGAGCTGTGCTGAACAGAAAGGACCTTTGAGACTGAAGACAAAGGCCCAGGAAAATCTCTTCTTCCTAATTTTTTTTTTTTTAACTTTTTTTTCCTTCCTAAGTGAAATTGTAAAAGTTATAAGGTAATGTGGAGTGACCAAGATGCCTACAGTATCTCTATCCTAAGAAGCTCATCTGAGAATAAGAATCAAAGGAACTTGCTGGTTGACTAGCCAGGAGATAAATATGGGGAATAAGATGCTGGTATGAGCCTTTAAGAAGTTGCCCCAGGGGGGCACCTGGGTGGCTCAGCGGGTTAAAGCCTCTGCCTTCAGCTCAGGTCATGATCCCAGAGTTCTGGGATGGAGCCCCACATCGGGCTCTCTGCTCAGTGGGGAGCCTGCTTCTGCTTCCTGCTCTCTCTCTCTGCCTGCCTCTCCGCCTACTTGTGATTTCTGTCAAATAAATAAATAAAGTCTTTAAAAAAAAAAAAGAAGACCTACATTAAAAAAAAAAAAAGAAGTTGCCCCAGGGACCTGCAACCAGAACACCCTTCAGGTCCCACATGAGATTAAACGGAGGAGTCTGCCATTTTGGGAAAGGCTTTTGGACCCTTTCTGAGGAACTAAAGATAGATCTCTTGCTCTCTGACAGCCAGGTAACTTGGTACTGCCACATGTAGTCTGCCCACCAGGGCATCATGTCAGATGAGCAGTGTGTGTGTGTGTGTGTGTGTGTGTGTGTATAAAGGGCTGCTACAACTAATCTCTTATTTATAAAATCGATCCACTTTCCAAAAAACACTGTATGTTCTGAAATGCCATTTGTGCAACACATTTTGAGGAGGGAACAACAGGAAACAATTACAGAACAATAGAAGGTGGCATGTAACCTGGAATGAAACCGTGAGTTACAGCCAGTAAGAATTACAGGAATTCATGGTAAGAAATTGGGCATTGTGGGCTGGAAGATCAGAATTGGGGGGGAAAAAAAAGTCAAAACTGTAAGAGCCCTAGAAGTGATATAGGTCCTTGGTCTTTTTTGTTGTTGTTGTTTTTTCAAACTCAACGCCATTGTACAGGTGGGGACGCTAAAACTCAGAAAGATGAAGTCACTTACCTGGGGTCACAGTGAACGAGAGAGCGGTCGTAAAAGCCGTAAAAATGGCAGCCACAGCCAAGAGGCGGGTGACTAAAGCAAGAATGAGGCAGCAAGAGCAGCCACTATTATGAAAACAATTTCCATTGATGTCGTGCTTACTGGGCACCTTCCCTGGGTTAATCATGATCTATGCATAATTCTCTTTTAATACATGTGGCAGCTCTGTGGGGTAATTTGTAGGTTATGAGGAACAGTTATCTCATTTTTTGTTTGTTTGTTTTTTGTTTTTTTAATTTGGCCATTCAACATCTGAATCGCCTTCTTATGTTTGAAGAATTGGTTGCTTTCAAGGCAGACAGTGAGCTTCACTGAGTTAAGTTGGAAATTCCAGGCAAAGAGCAGAAAGGAGAAGGGAGCTGGGGAAAATTGGAGGGGGAGGTGAATCAGGAGAGACTATGGACTCTGAAAAACAATCTGAGGGGTTTGAAGTGGCGGGGGGGTGGGAGGTTGGGGTACCAGGTGGTGGGTATTGTAGAGGGCACGGCTTGCATGGAGCACTGGGTGTGGTGCAAAAATAATGAATACTGTTATGCTGGAAATAAATAAATTTAATTACAAAAAAAAAAAAAAAAGAAAGGAATTTTCCTGAAGATAATGGGCTCTGAAGCCAGACAACTTCGGTTTTCATTCCAACTCTGCAAGGACTCGCCAAGTTACTTGGCTCTACTGTGCCTCGGTTTCCTCACCAGTGAAAATGGGGTTGATGTAGAGACTTCACAGAAGTCCTGTGAAGAGTCAGTGAATTTGTATATAGAAACACAGAAAAGTGTTTGTCACATAATAAATGTTCAGTAAATTATAGCTACTTTCTCAGACTCCCTAGCAGCTGCCAAAAAAAAAAAAAAAAGAAAGAAAGAAAGAAAGAAAAAGTCATTTTTAGTTAAGATCGAGTGGCTGCACCGATGACAGCAGCTATAACTAGTTTCTGAAGACGTCGGTGGCAGCCGTGGACTGCTGCGCTTCCTGTGAGCTACCCAATTTCCTTCTAATAGATTTCTTTTCTCCTTAAATTATCAGCTGGTATCAATATCCTACATCTAAGAATGCTGACTCATTAAGGAAGGCGTGCTATTTTTGGCTATTAGCGCTTAAGAAATGTGTTGAAGTAGCTCGTGTATAGTGAAGCTAGGACGCTAATTCGGATTTTTCTCATTCCAAATCCTTGTTCTTATGCACGATGATGCTCTGCCTTGGAGACTCATGAAGTCCTCATGTTTATGAACATGAGGAAATTGTGTAGACCCTTCAGGGCAGGGTGTCCTGTACAATATCCTAAATGGTGGTCGTCCAGACTCTTTATGAACTCCACCCACGGTGGGGGAATCACTCCCCTTCTATTTGATTAATTGTCAGACATCTTTTTGGTTGCTGTGCTTTTCTCTCTCTCTCTCTCTCTCTCTCTCACACACACACACACACACACACGCGCACACACGCACACATGCACACACATGGTGGTTGGTGGGGCAAAGAGCATAACTTTTGGAACATACTGTTTTATTTGTTTCCTGGGACAACTGAACCGAGTTACCACTAACTGGGTGGCTTAAAACAATGGCAGTTTCATCTCTTAACCATTCTGGAGGCCAGCAGTTTGACATCAAGGTTAGTTCCTTCTGGAGGCTCTGGGCAGGAATCCCTCTCTCCACTTCTCTCTCCTCACTTCCAGCTGCCACCGGCAATCCCCAGCCTTCCTGTGACAGAGTCACAGCTCCAAACTGGGCCCCACCCTCCCGTGGTCTTCCTCCTCCAAAGGGTTTTCAGTGTGTCCACATCTCCCCCTCCCTTCTCTTGCAAAGACAACTATCACTGGGTTGGGGTCCTGTTTAATTCAGCATATCCTCATTTTGACTTGATTAAAATGACAAAGACCCAACTTTCAAGTAAAGCCACATTCAAAGGTAGGAGGGAGAGGACTTGAACATAACTTCTTGGAGGACACAATTCAATCTACAACTGTGGTCAATGAAATTAAAATATGAAAATATTTTTAATACGGCATAGAGGAGTTTAGCAGAGAGAGATTAAAGGCACAATTGGTTCATGGGAGGAGGAGGAAGCTAGGAAAGTGACAAGGCAGGGAGCTCGCAGACAGTTCTGTCTGCTGGAGATGGATCAGGTCCCTGCTCCAATAAACTGCATGAGGTCTTAGAAAAGTCTAGAACTTGACAGACACTTAGAAAGTAAAACATTAATATTTACCTCCCAGGCCCTTCCCTTTCCGATAGGTAACCACTACTAAAGGATTTTCTCTATTTATACATATATATAATTTAAAAAGTATATATGGGATCAAGCTATATTTTATATACATATATATATATACATATATATATATATAGCAGCTCTCTGCTGAGCAGAGAGCCTGAGCGGAGAGCCCGACATGGGGCTCTATCTCAGGACCCTGAGATCATGACCTGAGCCGAAGGCAGACACTTAACTGACTGAGCCACCGAGGCATCCCATATATTAATTTGTATTGATTCCCATCTTGCTATTTTCTCTTAAATTTATATCCCATATGAACATGTGTAGGTCCGCCTTATTCTTGTTATTTTACTTTTGATCTGAAATTGATTTAATTTTTTTTACCAGTGCAAGCAGATTTCAGTTAAGAACTTACAGAAGGGGCACCTGGGTGGCTCAGTGGGTTAAAAGCCTCTGCCTTCAGCTCAGGTCATGATCCCAGGGTCCTAGGATCGAGCACCACATCAGGCTCTCTGCTGGGCAGGGAGCCTGCTTCCCTTCCTCTCTCTGCCTCTCTCTGCCTGCTTGTGAGCTCTTTCTCTGTCAAATAAATAAATAAAATCTTAAAAAAAAAAAAAAAACACCTTACACAAAAGAAGTCTTTGCCCACAAATGCAATTATTTTATTAGATCTTACAAGGTGGTGTTATGATATCAAAGGGTATACATTTGAAATCTTTATTAGATACTGCTAGCTTTTAGAAATCAGTTTATAAATTCATTTTCTCACAGCCTATTTTATGTGTCCTCACCTAATATTATATTATATTATAATATTATATGTATATATGTTATATATATGTTATATATATTAGCATATATTATATATATGCTAATATTATATCCTTTATTTTTGCTAATCTGATATGAAAAAAATATGTTTTTTCCCTTCATCCTTACTAGTGGTAATGTTGGAAAACTTTTCTTGTCTTTATTGGTTATTTAATCTCTCCCATGAATTAACTGTTTATAGTCCTTATATTTTTATTGATCTATTTATCTTTTTCTTATTAATTTGTAGGTGTAACTATTATATTTTATATATTAATCCTTTGTTTTATATGACCACTGTAAATCATTTCTCCTATGTTCCTGGTGTTATAACTTTACTTACAGTTTTTTGAGGATAGAAGTTTTAAAATTTTGTGTAGTCATATTTATAAATTTTTTTCATGTTTTTACATCTTTTACATTTTTGGATACTTTTATAGTTCTTTGATTTAATGTTTTTTATTTTTGTGCATATGTGAGGGTCTAGCTCCATTTTTTCCAAGAAATAGCCACTGATTTCAACACCAACACCATTTATTAAGTAGTTTATATAAAGCATTGAATTCTGCTTAGTGTCTTTTTTTAAATAAAGTTTTGTTGGAACACAGCTACCATCAATTTCTTTGGTTTGTCTGTGGTTGCTTTCACTCTGCTCTGCCATGTCACAGCTGAATGGTTGCAACTGAGCCTTGATGTCCCACAGAGCCTACAGTATTTGCAATCTTGCCCTTGACAGAAAGGACAAGATTTTTTTTTTATTATTTAGTTAAATTTTTTTTTAGCTTTATTGAGGTAAAATTAACATAAAATTGTAAGATATTTAAAAAGTTTATTGTGGTGATCTGCTACAAATCCACTGTAGAAGGTTTCCCATCATCTAGTTAATTAACATATCCACCACCTTTCACATTTCTTTCTTTTTTGACCCTTAATTCCCTACTGAATTGAAATACTTTCCTTTATATACCACCCATCGGCTCATACAGTGACTTTTTCTGAGTTCTCCTCTGTCCCGCTGATCATGTCTCTATTCCTGGGTCAATGCTGTACTATACAATTATAGGTTAACGGCATATTTGGGTATCTAGTATGTTGAATAATCCCTGTGTTTTTCTGTTTCAAAAAGTTCTTTGTACTTTTGCGTGTATTATTCTATATATGTGTGTTAGAGCCACCTGCTGAACTCTAAAACAAGCAAAACCTCTTGCATTTCTGATCAAATTCCAGTAAGTGTGTAGATTTGGTGAGAACCGACATCTTAACAATATAAACATTTTTCTTTCTGAAAATGCCTCATCATTTGTTTTATATTCCTTTTACTTCCTTGGGGAAAGTTTTATAGTTTTCCTCTATAGATCTTGACCATTTCTTGTTAGATTTGTGCACATCAGTTAATAAATTCTGTTGCTATTGTATGTTGGGTATTTGCTATTTTGCTGTCCATACTCATCTTTTTTGGGGGGGAATCTCATGGTAAGAAAAGGAGTCACTCTGATTTTACCTGCCTCTCACTACAGAAGAAAAAGTAGAGGGAATATTTTCTCTCCTCACCTCTGGCAGCTACAGAATGAACATATAAATTAATCTTGGTCCATGAAATGCTACTACCAGAGACTTTAAACCTTAAGTGAATAACACAAAGGGTATGTTAGAGATATTTTTGGTGTAGTAGCTTCTTGGAGACCAGAGGTTTAGTGGCTTGGTGGTGAGTGTGCTGGGACAGAGGAGACCAGCAGCATGGCTGTGGGTATCCAATGGTGGCATTGCCATGCAAATTGCTTTTGGCCTGATCTTGGCAGTGCATTACCTATTCTTCGTTTTTGCCTGAACTTCTCTCAATCAGTTCAGTGACCTATTTGATACCCTGCCAATAAACTTTGTTTTTGCCTAAGATAACCAGAATTAGTTTCTATTATTTATAACCAAGAACCCTGACAAGGGATCATCTTACCATTACAGTTTATAATTGGTTATTGTTGATGCATATACATGCTAGCAATTTTTGCAGTAGTCTTAGACATCAAGGCAAAAATGGATTATTTGACCTTCTGTTCACTCATGTTTAGAGGATTCTGAGGCTGTCATTGTCCTAGAGTGCCTGGCTATTGAACGCCTACCAGATGACGGATGCATGTGTCCTTACTGCATTCAATTCCTGCAATTATCTTGGAGACCTAGCATTTTTTATTCTACTTTTATAAATAAGGAAATGGAGTTTTAGAGAGATTAGGGTCCATGGTTATGTAATTAATCAGGAATGGAGCCAGACTTTGAACTTGTATTTGTCTTGTCACTGAGGCTCTGATTGTTTTAGTTCACCAAGCTGACTTTCTAAATAAGTGTCATCTTTAAAACATTTACTTTCCAAGTATACACATGTAATATTCATGACATTTTTTTCCCCTAAGAACACAGACGTGGTCCTAGGGCTTCTCTTTAGACCTCTAAGCTTTGTTCATGTCTGTCTTCTCTGCCCTCTGCAGCACCCCCACACCTGTAACCAGACAATTTTTGCTTCCTTGCTACAAACACATCATTCTTTCCCCTCCCTTTCTCCAGTTTATGTAACTGAAGCCTTCTGTGTGTTCTCTGGTGTAGAAGGTTCTTTCTCTCCCTTCTCTGAACTTCTGCAGCACATCTCAGTTCCACTCCTCTGGAGTCTTACACAGCTTTGCATTTTTATTACCTCATCACCCCTAAAGAGCTGATCTAATTCTAGAAGGCATGCATTTGCCCCCTTCATCTGTGAGGTCCCCTACAGGGGGGACCTCATGTTAAATGGCATGCTCGCAGTAACTCTAAAAGCCTCAAAAGTCATCGAGGCTCTGAGGTCTTAGAGAACAACTGATGCTTGTGTGAGATGGTTTGAGTTCATGCCGCAGGTGCTCTATCCCAGAGCACAGACTTCTGTGGAAGTGGTTTTCAGATTCCATCTAGAAATTAGCTCAGGCCTGTGGAATGTTCTTGCCAATACCTAAGGTGCATTGTGACCACCTGATAGTCTCGACCACCATGGAACTGATTCAGAAACGCATGGCCAGTGCTGCAGTGCCCAGTTGTAACGAGGGCACAGGATAAGGTGGCCCCCGCCATCTGACTTGTGCTTCCCAAGCCTGGTGCTCCAGACTGGAGTGGGGCCGCCAGAAAAGGCACTTTTTCCTAATTTGCACAAAGGTTCCCTGTGGCCTCTAGAGGCCTGGGATGGGTGAACTTTGCCTAAGTAGAAAGTATTGGTAGTAGATAGCACGAAGTACTTTCTTATTCAGAAATCCAGGCATTGACTTTGCTGTTGGTTTTCCCCTCTATAGAAATTTTAACCAATAAAAAATGACCATGTCCTTAGAGAAGTTTAGTTTTATGTTTACCTGAAGACAGAATGGATGTGCCTAAGGACTGCTGGTTTTCGTCAGCTGCTTACATTCACCATGATTTGAAAGGTTTTTGAAATTCATTGCTCAGAGGTATGTGTAGGAGATCAAAGTGGGGCTGACACACCCACAGACTGGAACTGGAAGGGATCACATCCACAATGTCCTTGACCTTTCTCCACACTTACTCTTCTGTTCCTTCTTACAACATGTGGGTAAGGCACACACACTCACACATGTACTCACATGTATACACATACACTCTCTTTCTCTTTCTCACACACAGACACACTTGATCCATCTAAGCTGTGCTGTATCCTCCAACCCCCTGTGCTTATCAAACTCATGGCCACACCATAAACTTTTTTTTTTAAGATTTTATTTATTTATTTGACAGACAGAGATCAGAAACAGGCAGAGAGGCAGGCAGAGAGAGAGGAAGGGAAGCAGGCTCCCTGCGGAGCAGAGAGCCCGATGCGGGGCTCAATCCCAGGACCCTGGGATCACAACCTGAGCCGAAGGCAGAGGCTTTAATCCACTGAGCCACCCAGGCGCCCCCACACCATAAACTTTTTATAGAAACTCAAGCCCTGGGGCTCCTGAGTGTCTCAATCAGTTGAGCATCCACTGCTGATTTCAGCTCAGTCATGATCTCAGGGTTGTGGGATCAAGCCCTGTGTTGGGTTCCACACTTGGTGGGGAGTCTGCTTGAGATTCTCTCCCTCCCACACCCTCTGCCCCTCCCCTGCTCACACACACATGCCCTCCCTCTCTCTCAAATAAATACATTTTATAAAAAAAGAAAGAAAGAAAGAATGAGCAGAAAAGAAAAAAAAAAAAGAAAAAGAAAAAGAAAAAAGAAACCCAAGCTTTTTCTCCATTTTGAAAGGGAAGGAAAATATAATCTCCTCTTTTTCAAGGAAAATAAGATTTGGAGTTTTAAGAAGGGACAGTAATTGGAAAAATTAAACCAGGTGCCACAAACAAGTACAGACACATTTTGCAGAACACAGATATCTGAGCATAATTTTATATACTGTTTAGTCAGCAAATCATGGCACATATTTCAGAGTGCTCAGAGACCAATTTCTTTGTTTCTACTCACCCCATTCTGGAATAGATATTGAATTATGATGTTCAGATTTCTGGCCTTGGTAGATTTTACTGAGTGTAACTTGGGTTGTAATGGAGTCTTCAGTTTCCTTCCCCAAACCTTCACTGAGGCCCAGTTCTCTTGCTCATCTCCTCAGGTCATTCTTTCTGGCTTGGTAGGGTGGAGATGGGAGTTGGGAGACAGCCCACGTGTGTGCTCTGAGACTGCCTTCTCTTGGAGCTCTCCCCCTTCCCCATCTACCAGGAAATAGTTCTATCCATCTGATTATACAAATGCCTCTCAGGGCAGTAGAAACTCTTACACTAACTTTTGTGTCCTTGTTTCTCTCTTTCTGGAGGTCTCTATGGCTTCAGTCTATAAGCTCCAATTCTGCCCCAGAAAAGGTTTGTTTTTCTGAAAACTGTTCATCAATATCATTAAGGTGGGGTCTATTCCCCTAGGCTAATATGCTGATCTAGTGTCTTAAAGATTTGGTGGTCACATTTTCCAAATGCAAAATTAGAATATATGGTCTGACAAGGTGACCGTATATTTGGAATTGAGACTGACCTAGAAAATTCAGGACATGCAGTTGTCATACATAATGGCCAAGCGACCTAGATAACACATACCACTTTCCCTGACGCCTTGTCTGCATCATGACAGCTTCATCTGATGGTCCAAGATAGCCTGTCTCTTTCTGCTTTGGGTCACCCCGTTAGTAAATCCCAATTTCCTCTCAGAGGATGGAATCCTGTTTTCAGCTTATTTGTAACACAGTGTTGAGTGACAAGCCTTATAACTGGTTCCACCCACTATAACAGATCAACTTGGCTCTACACAAAGTGGGTTGCTCCCAGAATCTCTTGTGGCTGAGGAACCAGCCTAGCCACACTGAGACTCAGGCTATGGGAGGCTGAGAGTCTCTCCTCCAGCTTGTTCACATGAGCTAGCATACAAAGGGTGGGATGGAGACTCTTTGGGGAGAATAAAATAAATTAAAGAATTTTCCCCTGGGAAAAGGCAGGGGGAAATGAAAATAAAGGTGGGGGGCATGCTGGTTTTACTGTTGTGGACTGAGATGAGGCGCTGAAATTGATTTGTAAGACAGAGGAGCAAGACTAGCTCTCTTGAGAAGCTTTGTGATTTTCTAAGCATGAGTATGGTTGCCTAGCATCCAGGCAGTAAAGGAGAAGACAGAATTTTGGAGAAAGGCTCTCTTCTTCTTTCTGGGTATGGGGCATCTCTGTAATTTATAGTTTGGGAAGCACCAAAAGAAGGTACTGCTATGGACTGGATGTGTCCCCCCCTCCAAGTTCATTGTTGAAGATCTAGCCCCCACCCCTGTGACTATATTGGAGATAAAGCCTCTAAGGGGATGACTGAGTCTAGATAAGTTCATAAGCGTGGAACCCTGATCTGACAGATCTCCTCTTTATAACAGAGGAGGAGGTACCGCGAGCTTGCTCTCTCGTTTGCCTCCATGTTAGGACAGTGAGAAGGCAGCCATGTACAAGACAGGAAGAGAACAATCAGTAACTGAACTCTGTTGGGACTTTAAGATTTATTTGAGAGGTGGGGGAGGGGCAGAGGGAGAGAATCTCTCATGCAGACTCCCTCCTGAGCATGGAGCCTGGCATGGAGCTCTATCTCAGGAGCCCGAGATCGTGACCTGAATTGAAACCGGGAGTCTGACCCTCAAACCACTGAGCCACCCAGTGGCTGCTGTTTAAATGCCTTCAGTCTATGTTGTTATGGCTTCTTGAGCAGACTAAGTCACCCCCAATACAGATGTTGTTTCTTTAGACTTCCCTGGCATTAGAGGCAGTGCAGGGTAGAGAGCAGAGAGGTTTAGCGGAAAGGCTCTGGAGCTGGTTGAATGGGTTTGTATCCTGCTCTGCACTCACTAGCTCTGCAATTGTGCAGGTTAATTGGCCTCTCCATGTCTTGATTTTCTCATCTGACAAATGGGCACAACTGAAGATTAAATGCACAAATACAAGTGAAGTGCTTAGAGCAGTGACTAGCATATAGGAAGTTCTGAGCACCTGTTTGCTTTTACAGGCATACCTTATTTTTTTTTTAATATTTTATTTATTTATTTGACAGAGAGAGAGATCACAAGTAGACAGAGAGGCAGGCAGAGAGAGAGAGAGAGAAGCAGGCTCCCCACTGAGCAGAGAGCCCGATGCGGGACTCGATCCCAGGACCCTGAGATCATGACCTGAGCCAAAGGCAGCAGCTTAACCCACTGAGCCACCCAGGCGCCCCCAGGCATACCTTATTTTATGCACTTTGCAGATACTGTGTTTTGTTTTGTTTTGCTTTTTACAAATTGAAAGATTGTGGCAAACCTGCCTCAAACAAATCTACTGGAGCCATTTTTCCAACAGCATTTGCTCATTTAATGTCTCTGTGTTACATTTTGGTAATTTTAGCAATATTTCAAAATTTTTTTGTTGTTGTTGGTTTTTGTTTGCTTGTTTTTGGTTGGTTTTGTTTTTTAGTGAGCTCTATGCCCGATGTGGGGCCAAACTCACAACCCCAAGATCAAGAGTCACTTGCTCTACTGAATGAGTCAGCCAGGTGCTCCTCAAGCTTTCTCATCATTTCTGTATGATGATCTGTGATCAGCATTGTTTGATGTTGCTATTACAATTGCTCTGGGGCACCGTGAACTGTGCCCATGTAAGTTGTGCCAGCAAATTGTGCCAAAAACTTAGTGGGTAAGTGTTGTGTGTTTTCTGATTGCTCTACTGACCAACTGTTTCCCCCACTCTATCCCTCTCTCAGCATCCCTATTCCCAGAGACACAATATTGAAATCAGGCCAGTCTGTAGCCATACAATGCCTTCTAGGTGTTCAAGTGAAAGGAAGAGTTGCACGTTTCACACTTTAAATCAAAAGCTAGAAATGAGGAAGCTCAGTGAGGAAGGTATGTTGAAAGTCAGTTAGGCTGAAAGCTAGGCCTCTTGCTCCAGTTAACAAATTTGTGAATACAAAGGAAAAGTTCCTGAAGGAAATCAAGAGTGCTGCTCCAGGGAATACATGAATGAGAACAGAGGCATACACACACTTATTGCTGATATGGAGAAAGTTCTAGTGATCTGAATCAAGTGAGCCACCATGTTCTCTTGAGCCAACACCCAATTCAGTACAAAACCCTGACTCTTTTCAATTCTATGGAGGCTGAGAGAGGTGAGGAAGTTTCAGAAGAAAAGTTTGAAGCTTGCAGAGGTCAGTTGGTGAGGTTTAGAGAAAGAAGTCATCTTCATAACATCAAAGTGCAAGGTGAAACAGCAAATGCTGATGGAGAAGCTGAGCGAGTTACCCAGAAGATCTAAGAGAATTCTTGAAGCTGGCTACACTGAACAATAGCTTTCTATTAGAAGAAGATGCCATCTAGGACTTTCACAGCTAAGGAGAAGTCAATGCCTGGCTTCAAATCTTCAAAAGACAGGCTGACTTCCTTGCTAGAAGCTATGCAGCTGGTGACTATAAGTTGAAACCAATGCTCAGTTGCCATCCCTAAATCCTAGGGCCCTTCAGAATTATGCTCAATGTACTCTGCCCGTACTCTATAAATGGAACAACAAAGCCTGGATGATAGTGTATCTGTTTACAACATGATTTACTGAATATTTTAAGTCCACTGTTGAGAACTACTCCCCAGCAAAAAAAAAAAAAAAAATTCCCTCTAAAAATGACTGCTCATTGACAATGTACCAAATCACCAAGAGCTGTGGTAGAGATGTCCAATGAGATTAATGTTGTCTTCATGCCTGTAAACACAGCATCTGTTCTGCAGCTCAAGGAGTAATTTTGGCTTTTATGTCTTATTGTTTACAAAATACCTTTCGTGAGGTTATGGCTGTGTAGATGGTGCTTCCTTTGATGGATCTGGGCAAGGTAAATTGAGAACCTTCTATAAAGGATTCATCATTCTAGATGCCACGAAGAACATTGGATTCACGAGAAGAGGTCCAAATATCAGGATTACCAGGAGTTTGGAAGCAGTTCATTCTGACCCTCATGGGTAACTTTGAGGGATTCAAGACTTCATTGGAAGAAGTAACTGCAGATGTCGTGGAAATAGCAAGAGAACTGGAATCAGAGGAGGAACCCAAAGCTGTGAGTGAACTGCTACCACATCATGAAGAAACTTGAATGAATTGAGGGTTGCTTCTTATGGGTGAGCAAAGAAATTGCCTTTTTTTTTAAAAAAAAAAAAGACTTTATTTATTTATTTGACAGAGAGAGATCACAAGTAGGCAGAGAGGCAACAGAGAGAGAGAGAGAGGAGGAGGAAGCAGGCTCCCTGACGAGCAGAGAGTCTGATGCGAGGCTCGATTCTAGGACCCCGGGATCACGACCTGAGCAGAAAGGCAGAGGCTTAACCCACTGAACCAAGCAGGCACCCCAGAAATTGCTTTTTTGAGATGGAATCTACTGGTGGAGTTCCTGTGAAGATCACTGAAATGACAACGAAGTATTTAGAATATTATGTAAACTGTGTTGATAAAGTAGGGCATTTGAGAGGATTAACTCCAATTTTAAAAGCAGTTCTACTGTGGGTAAAATGCTATCAAACAGTGTCACATGTTACCAAGAAATTGCTGATGAAAGGAAGAGTCCATTGATGTGGCAAACTTTGTCTTATTTTAAGAAGCTGACAACCCGGGACGCCTGGGTGGCTCACTTGATTAAGCAGCTGCCTTCGGCTCAGGTCATGATCCCAGCGTCCTGGGATCGAATCCCACATAGGGCTCCTTGCTCGGCAGGGAGCCTGCTTCTCCCTCTGCCTCTGCCTGCCTCTCTCTCTGCCTGTGTTCGCTCTCTCTCTGACAAATAAATAAATAAAAAAAAAATCTTAAAAAAAAAAAAAAAAAGAAGCTGACAACCCAACCTCCAGCAACCACTTCCCTGATCCCTGAGTACGCATCAACCCTGAAGCAAGACCCTCCACCAGCAAAAAAGATGATGACTTGCTGAAAGCTCAGATGATGGTTAACAGTTTTAAGCAGTATTTCTTATTAAGGTGTATACATTGTTTTTTCAGACATAATGCTACTGCATAGCTGCTAGACTACAGCATCATGTAAATGTAACTTTTACGTGCAGTGAGAACCTCCCCCAAACCCACTTGTGTGGCTTTATTGTGATATTCGCTTTCTTGCGGTGGTCCTCAACTCAACCTGCGCTCTCTCTCAGATCTGCTGTGTTGGTTTGCTCTTATTTTTGTTGCTGCCATAAGGACTTCTATTATCATTTTCTCTTGTTTTTGTTGTTGCTATGAGGAATTCAGAGGAGGGTACCATTAATGAAATTATTTTTGAGCTCATTAGAGATCTTGCTGGAGCTCCCACAAACAACCTGCCTGAGCTTTTACACGGGGCATTGGGGAGCTGTAGTTAATCAGTTGATACAAAAGCCTTTGCAAATTTGGATATAAATATTAATGTAACCTCACTTTTAGCCATAGGCTGATGAGGCCTGTGTGTATCAGTCTAGCCTATAATTACTGTTTTATCATGCTCCAGAAGCACCTGTTCTCTCCTCACTGAAGTCTATGCTTCCCTGTCCTTCCTGTGTAAGAAACATCCAGCTGTAGAAGGTGACATGGAAGTGATATGTGCCACACCCAGGCTTGGCCCATGCAAAACTCCCAGGGGCGTGTCTTGTGAGTTCCTTCTTCTAGGTAGCAGGAATGAGAATATCGCTGAAGAACAACAACCAACCCCTGAAAATGGCAGAAACTCCATCTGTCTGGGTCTTTGAATGATAGCACCTGTTCACTCTACTGGCAAAAAGTAAGCGATTGTGTTTGTGCTTTACATTTTCAAAAGGTCATTTGCTACTGCAGTTAGCCTAATATATTTCAAATATCATAAAGCTACCATAAGTATAAAATACTTCTTTCATGTTTCTTCAGAACGGTTATTTACCCACAGCATTGTAGATGTACTTATTTCTAAAAATAAGCAAGACTTGTGGGATTTGGTCAGAAATCTTTTTTTGTATTTATTCCCCACTGTCTTTTTATACCTGCTCAGTGGTAGAGGTCCTTCTTTTCCCGTGGACAGAAACTAGGGTGAACCTCACAACATTTCTGGTCACTTCTAGGAAAGAAAAACACCTATGCTGATTTAAAATTGCAAACACAGGGGCACCTGGGTGGCTCAGTGGGTTGGGGCCTCTGCCTTCAGCTCGGGTTATGATCCCAGGGTCCTGGGATCGAGCCCCGCATCGGGCTCTCTGCTCAGCAGGGAGTCTCCTTCTCCCTCTCCCCTCTCTCTGCCTGCCTGTCTGCCTACTTGTGATCTCTGTCTGTCAAAAAAAAAAAAAAAATTGCAAACACAAATTCAACTTGGTAAGAAGCGTGTTCCTTCCTATAAAATTCCAACCTCATCGAAAGGTCACATTTCCTTCCTTCATCTTCTTGCTAGGAGCGTGCTGCAGATGGAGTCCCCTGCCTTAGGGAGAGATGGTGTTGTCAGTTTTTTCTCTATGTTTTATCTCACCTTCCAGGATAGAGTGGAGTGTGGAATATGAGGGTGGGTATGACAGGGATATGAGGAGAGAGAAGGGGAGCAGAAAAGTTCTTACTTACCGGCACTGTCAAGCTGAAGAAGTCAACCTTTCTATCTCTTTTTTTCATGAGACTCTTCAGAAGTTTTTTGGAGATATCGCATCACTGGTAATCTCTCACCTTCTGTTCCTTAACTTGGGTGTATGGTTCTCTGGCCCAACTTTATTATTGGAACTTGATTCCTCTTTCAGTTTTTAAAAGTCTGCAATCCGCCTCCAGATTCTCTCTGGTCTTAGCAGCCTTTCAGGTGGGCTATTTTGAAAAGCATTTTTAAAACTCTAATTCTGGCTCTCTTTCTTTGGTCTTCTTTGATCTGCTAACTTTTATTTCTTGTTGGCTGGCTGAGTAGTTAACAGATACCCTCCTTTGTTCTACCACCAAGCCTCTAGCCAGCTTATCTTTTGTTCTCTTGATTTCTGGAATGGAATTAAGATATCAATACATTGTGGCTCCCTTCTACCACATCCAAGCACAAGAACACATTTCGCACTCACTGAGTGTTCTAATTGAATCCCTCTCTCTTGGAAGTTAGGTGAAGGTCAAGAGGAGATACTCAGCACCACTCTCCCCAAAGAGATTCTCATCACAGATCTCTGCATGTCTATTCTCTCTTTCTCTCTTAAGATTTATTTATTTATTTAGTTTAGAGACAGAGAGAGAGAGGAGAGAGAGAGAGGAGGAGGGACAGAGGGAGAGGGAGAAAATCTCAAGCAAACTCCACCTCACACAGGGCTAATCCCACGACCCCGAGATCATGACTTGAGTCAAAAGCAAGAATCAGACACTTAACCAATGAAGCCACCAAGGCACCCTATGCATTTCTATTCTCTGGTCCCTTAATATATATCCTTAATGTGGGTGAAGAGGTCTAAGAATCATGACACTGGTTCTTATCATTTCCTCTGAAAATTTGCATCTTGATTGTGTATCTGAACCTGGTGTCCAGTATAATTGTAACTCATGTAAAACTTTAATTTAACATCCTGCTACAAAGAAGTTAAGTGTGTTATATGTCAAAAACTAGCAAATGAGTTTCTGAGCCTCAGCAAGTAGACAGCTAGGGAAACAATGAAGAGAAATCAGGATTTGTTAATTTATTCAACAAATATTTACTGAGTCTTTATTAGACAATAGTTTCTGAAAAAGGCATTCGAGGTTGAGTAAAGTAGAAAACATACATAGTCATTGCTTTTATGGAGTGTAGAGTCTAGATAGGGAGGCAAATATTAAATAATGAAACAAAATGATATGTAATTTAAAATAGTGATGATTATATGAAGGGGCACTGTTGGATGTTATGAGACAGAATCAGAGAAACATCTGATTTAGGTGGAGAGTTTTTAAGGTAAAGTCAGGAGGAGGAGGTAGCCAGGTGAAATTTTGGAGAAGAGTGTTTCAAAGAGAGGGAAGGTTGTCTTTAAAGTCCATGAGGCTATAGCTAGCATAGCAAATTCGAAGAACTAAAGGAAGACCAGAGTCAGTGTTCCCTCAGGAGCCCAGGCATGCAGTACCTTGGAGGCCACATGGAACATTTTGGAGATCGATTAAAGTATTTTAAAGGGGGAGTAAAACGATAAGATTTGTGCTTAGAAATGGTTACATTAGTTGCTTTAAAGAGAATGAATTAGGGCTTGGAGTAAACCTAGGTAATCCAGAAGAAATATGCTTCAGGCCAGGTATGCTAATGAAGATGGATGGAGAGAAGAAGTTTTATTTGAGATATATGTTGGAGGTATACACAAAAGGACTTGGATCTGAACTGGATGAAGGAAAGGGAAGTATTTAGGACAACTCCCAGGCTTGTGACTTGGGTAAAGGGTGGACAGAGGAGACATGTACTGATGGGGAGACTAAATAGGGGCCAATTGTAGGCAAGAGTAAGACAGAATAGAGAAAGCTAGAGGAACTTAACTCCTGCAAAGCCACTGGTCTGAGGGAAGGATTAAAAATTCCATATGCTGGGGCGCCTGGGTGGCTCAGTGGGTTAAGCCGCTGCCTTCGGCTCAGGTCATGATCTCAGGGTCCTGGGATCGAGTCCCGCATCGGGCTCTCTGCTCAGCAGGGAGCCTGCTTCCCTCTCTCTCTCTCTGCCTGCCTCTCCATCTACTTGTGATTTCTCTCTGTCAAATAAATAAATAAAATCTTTAAAAAAAATTCCATATGCTTAGAGATGAATACCTCCTTCTGAGAAAGAGAATAAATGAGTGAGAACAGCCATTAGGGAATAATGGTTGCCTGAGAGAAATTAGAAGGAACAGTTTAAAGCCTGCTTTAAATACATACTGCTTGCATAAGTATTTTTATTTTCCAGGAGCCCTAGAGAATGTTGATCATGAGCAAAAGCATCCTGTGATTGTCTTGTGCCCACTAAAACGTAATGACTACAAAATAATGACTGTGGGACTGAAGGATGCTTCCCTACTCCCAGCCGTTCACCCTTTGGAAAAGCGCCTTTATAAACAAGCCTTGCATGCTCCCCTGTCAGAGAGTGAAAGTCCTCCTTCGTGTTGGCTCCCTGGTATACAAGCTGTCCCTAATTAACTCCACCTGCTTTCTTCTCTCAAGTTCACTGTTCATTTCTATGACGTTAAGACTCAAGAACCTGGTCTTGCAGGTTCGGTAACAGGAGGAAGGTAAGAAATATAGTTCAAGACACACTGAATTTGAGGAGTCCATGGAACTTCTAAACACAGAGGCTAAACCAACAGTTGCATAGAAGGATCTGGAACTTAGGAGAAAGATTTAAACTGGAGATGAAAATGTAGGAGTTGGTGGCATACCCTTGTCACCTGAGGTTGGATAAGGAGGAGGAGCGAGTGAGGTTAGAAGAAAACCAGGAGTATGGGACATTATCAAAACAAGTATATCAAGAAAGAAAGGGTGGCCAACTCCATTGAAATTCGTTGAGATATCAAGTAAGAACGGGAACTAAAATGTGCCCTTCGGATTTTGCAATATGGAAGCCATTCATGATCTTAATGAGAACATTTAGGGGAGAAAGAGCTTGGAAGAGAAGATACTGAGTGGGTAGCAAGCATCTCAGGATCAAATACTGGAATGATGAAGTTTGTGAGAACATTATCAGAAACTGAGATTCAGAAAGTAGAGAGTAGGAATCAAGTAGACAGAAGAATGCCCCCGGGCAAAGTATTACATCAAAGTGACAAAGAATGATTTGGAGTAAAAGGGTCCTTAGTGATCATTTAATCAAACTCTGGCTCTATGGATGAGTGAGCAGAGTCCTGGAAAGGACTTTGAGGACAGATGCCACACAGTGAAAGGATGGGTGAGCCAGGACTAGAACCTTGTCCGGGATTGGAGTCCACTGCTGTTTCTGTTACCTGTGTTGCCTCCCATGGTCTGCTTATTCCAGGCAAGCGACTCAGGAAGAGGATCTCGGCTCCATTGTCAGGCAGCACCTGGCACTCGCATCTGGAAGAAACTCATTGGAGCAGACTTAAGTGACCTGTAACTTACAACCGGCAAGCCAGGGTCAGAAATAATCAAGCCTCAGTCTGAGTTATCAGCAGCCAGAAGCACACTGCCGAGGCTGCCTGTCTCTTTGAGTTGCTCAGGCACGGGCCACACAGCTCTCCCCCAGTCCTCCAGTGGCAGGCAGACTTCATAAATGACATTTGATTATGCTCAACACAGCAGCCGGGGGCTGTACACCAACTACAGTCAAGACGGCAAACACGAGCGATCTCCATAAACCACCAGAGCCCGGAGGGAATGGAATCGAAATCTTAATGTAGAGATCCACGGCCACAAAGGCAAATGACAGCAAAATGGGAACAAATTGCAAAACCAATAATAATAAAATTCCTGCTTGTGCTGCCTGTAAGGCATCGGCTCTCCAATATCACCCCCAGGGAGCAAAGTCAACTCTCCATGGGGTCAGTGGAGGCTATTAGAAGCCTGCTTGCTGGGCTTCTCAGCTGGAACCTGTGGCTGCTGAAATAGCTTTGTGTTCAATTGAGTTGGAACCCTCTAATCCTGCTCTTCTGCCTGAGGGGAATCATACGCAAATTTGGCCTTATTCCCAAACTGGGAATATTCCTTGATACATTGGAGTCTTGATTTTTTTTTTTTTAAGATTTCTCAAATATTTAGTTTTGAATGAAATTTTTGAATTTTTGAATTTTAATGCTAGAAGAAGTCTTGGAGAGATCATTTAGTTCTCCCCCAGTCTTTATTCACAGAAACAGAGAGCCAGAGAAATAGGAGCCTTTGTCCCAAATCACACTACGCGTGACAGTGCTTGAATTGGAATCTGGGGCTCTGAATACAGTCACTGCTCCCGGGCAGATGTAGTGAAGGAGAACTTACTGTTCAATCAGGAACTAAATATAGATGGACCTTTCTTTCTTTCTTTTTTTTTTTTTTTTTTTTTGCATTCTAGGAGAGTCACAGAATTTACCTCTGGGGGAAAATTTATTCTTTTGTTTAGAAACACACTTTAGTTTAAACAAATTTTTTTTTTCCATAAAAGGCACAGCCTTGGGTCTTGTCTAAAATGGGAAGTAGACTGTGTAAGATGGCACAGTGTAAGTACAGGATGCTTTCTCCCAGGGGCCAGACGGGTTGTTTTGATGTGTTGAGACTTAGGGATAGCCGCGGAGTAGATTTCCTCTGGAGGAGAGTTCTGGTGGATTCTTTGAAGACAGAAGGGAGAATGGACCAGGTTGAGTGGAAACTGGCTGTGGGTTCTACAGACCCGGACAATATGGGGAGCAATGTCCCCCTTGCAGTGGAGGTGACTCTAGAATGTCCGACCCGGCCCTGACATTATCCCCATTAGCCTTCAATGATGATGGTTCGTTTCAGCCGCTAACCATAGTGTGAGCGGGTATGGAGAGGAAGGGAAGCAACGTATGGGCGTCTGTGCCCTGAGTCGAGAGGCCTTCCCAGCCCCTCTCTCCCGGGAGAATTTGAGGCCTGGAAGTAATAGCAGCATCCTAGGAAAAGAGACCGCACCCCAGGATTCTAGCAGCTAACCAGCAAGCGGAGGCCTTGAGGAGATTAGGCAGGGAAGATGACCAGCCACGTGGCAGCACGGGAGTGGGCATCAGTGGGACCCAGACTCAACCCCAAACCAAACTTTACTGGGGGAAGTTACTCTTGCAGGCAGGGGTGGTGGGCCAACCATAAAGGTAGGAGATTCTAGATTCTGCTTTACGAAATGAGAAACCGTGTGGGTAAAAGTGTCAGAGGCTTTGAACACATTATTATTTCTTTCTACTTCTGCTACATGGGCCATCTCGACCCCAAAGCGAATCTGTGCTACTATCAGTACAATCATTCATTTGCCTCTATGCTCCGGATCCCGGGCTTAGCTCAGCCACAGGGTCATTCCAAAGAGCAGGTAAGCAAGGGCACTGTGGTATGGAGGGTGATTCCAGGCCCACGCCTCCTCAGGAAGCCAACATTTCTTTCCTTGAACCTCCCTTTTTATTTGGGGTTTCAGAATAAAAGATTGAGGGGCTGAAATATCCCCTCTTCTGCATTTTGAGGTTAAGATTCCAGAGATATCCATAGTGGGGAGAAAGTCATGAAGAAAAGTAAAGCCGTTCTAATCACTAGATACTTGCCTATGGTCCAAGGCAAGGCGGAAGGGATAGCAAGAGAGGAGAGAGGAAACATAGGAGGAGTCAGAGAGGGTCCGAACCTCTTTTACTGGGAGTCCTCTGGAGCTTGTGGGAAAGCACGATATGTATTTTGAGCTGTGGACATCTCATTTCACTGTTTAAAGGAAAATAGCAGGCCCAGGCCACCAGGGGCCCACACGGAGAGAGGGGTCCTTGGGGTATGCATACACTCAATACTGTGACCTTCTCAAATATAAACATTCCAGAGATGAATAGTTTATGACTTCTGCTGGTGCTTGAGATAGCTTCATAAATGAATGAATTAGATTTGGCCACAGTAAATATGAACTGTAAGAAATCTGCAAGACCAGCAAAGGAAAAACAAGGGAATGAAAGTTTCTGGTTGTTCTTACAAGAAATGTGATTATTTTTCCTTGTAGCCTCTGTGATACATATTAATTTTCACACAGTAGTTTGGGTTTAAAGAAAGCAAAGTATTCTTACTCTTTGTGGCAAATGCTGCAAATGGTCTATTTGACATCTATTTTGTCTTTTTTTCTTAATAATTCGACCCTGACTTTGTTTAGGGTGGCAATGAGCCTAGTTAATTGCCCAGCCCCTCCCTGTACCTAAGGGTGGCCCAGTGGAACAAATCTGGCCAGTAAGGTGTGACCAGAAGTCACTGGATGGAGCTTCTGGGAAAGGTCCTGGGAGGGGTACAGAGTGATCTAATTCTCACTCTTCCTCCCTTGCTTGTTCTTCTACTGTCTTCTTGAATGGAAGCCAGGATGCTTGTGACCATGAGGATGGCCGCTGCTCACTGGGGTGGCTGAGAGGAAACACAAGGCTCCTGATTTCTGCTGGAACCTTGGGGCCACTGCACTGTTCCCCAGCAGCCTACCTCCGGACTTCTTTTTGCACAAGAAGAAGTAACCCCCACACTGCCTTTGTGAATTTGTCTGTGGAAGCCAAGAGCAATTCTCTGGCCATTTTTTTACATCATTTTTTAATCTTGAGGAATATTGTATTCTAAAAACAACATTATTAATAAAATCATAGGTCTATTTTAAGATTTCTTACTATCTTCTGTAACATTCCACTTGGAAGGTAGAAAACCACTAAGTTTTTTTTTCCAAGGAAGGGTGCAAATGGAATGCCATACTGCATTACTGCATGTACCGAATGCAAACCAGGAGAAGAAAACAATTTATACCCCCCCCCAAGAGAATAGCAATTTTTAACTGTAAGACACATATGGAGAGAAATGAAAGGCAGTAACAACCATAACAAGTTCACCATGATTTCCTCTGAAGGATGCACAGGGCTGTCCCACTGGTGGCCAGGATTCTCCATGGACCTGAACAGCCTCGGGCAGGGGGTGAGAAAGACTGCCTCCTCCTGGAATTAAAGAGGCAAGTTGAATGTAGCCCTCCCAGATTACCTCCGGGATGAAATGATCTATAACACACAGGCCAGAACCCAAGTTCATGCACGTGGTCTCAAACCCCGAGCTGGATCTTCACCCATCACCTGCGGGGAAACTTCAGAAAGGTAGTCACACCTGTCTCACGACGGCTTCATAAGCATGATTAGGTATTTTCATGCTAAGAGTGCAGTAGTCACTCCACAAAATTTTGTGAGGTGAAGTGGAATTCAGAAGTCTCTTTAGAGTTATCCAGGCGTTTGGGCAAATCATAAGGGTGTGTGTGTGTGTGTGTGTGTGTGTGTGTGTAACAGATATGAAGGTTCAAGGATATCCGATTATTTGAAAAAAATGAATCCAAGCTTCATCCTAACAGGGTCAAATGCTGTGTCTGTGTTGACTTCTTCTTCTTCTTCTTCTTCTTCTTCTTCTTCTTCTTTTTTTAAGATTTATCTAAAAGAGAGAAAGAGAGAACGAGTGGAGGAGGGCCAGGGCCAGAGGGAGAGGGACACTCTCCCCATGGAGAATGGATCCATGTATGGGGCTCGAGCCCACGACCCTGAGATATGACCTGAGCTAAAACCCAGAGTCAGATGCTCAACCAGCTGTGCCACCCGGGTGACCCTGTCCCTGTGTTGCCATTAACTGTTTTTCCTTTAGGGCACAGTTACCATTAGGTTGGTAAAGTCTATGTGACATCTCTACCTTTACCCACAAGACAGTGACTCGTCTTGAATCCTCTAAGCCGAGTCAAATTAGAAGGCGCACAAAGGAAGCATGTCAGATACATGATGAATATTTTGTAAAGTTAATCAGAGTCCCTTCTCCACTTCATTTAATTTCAAGTTACCTATCTACTTTTTTAACTATTTAACTAGAAAATTTTTTTTAATTTTTTAAAATTTAAATGTAAAAAAATAATTTTTTAAAAATAAAAATATTTTAAACTATTTAACTAGTAAATTTTTAACTATTACAGCCCAGTTTTCCTTAAAGGAGGCATGCTATTGGCAATTATTTATAGCCTTTGAGAACAGACAGAGCAGCCCCATAGAACACGAAGGAGACCACCAGCAGCTGAGCAGTTAAGAGAGGCATTTGCTGGTAAAAGAAGCAAAAGTAATTGTGCAAAGCTTTTATGAGTTTTTTGAAACAGTCTGGAAGGTGATGATCTTTCTGACGGCTAAGCTCCGCCTGAATGACAAGGAGAGGTAAATACAGTAACAAATTGTTCTCCAAACGTGGCTGGGAGGTGACTTTTTTCAAAGGAAGCATATTGGAGATAAAATGAGGCGACCTTTTAATGTTCTGCTCCCAGTCAAGTTATTATGAGCTGCTTTATAACAAACAACACCAGGAGTAACATCCCCAGGCAACTTCCCTAACGTGGCCCTCAGGAATCCAATTTGTAGAGGGGATAGAGACCTCTGGAAAGGGCAGCCTTCATCAGAACCACCCCACTCTCCAAGAGCTTCACATCCGTGCATGCGCACATAAAAATGAATTCAAAGTGATTTTTGATGATTTGGCAGCGGCAGGAGACCCTCGTCCCTCCAGCAGCATTTCCCATGGAACACATTACTTATCAGAGCTGGTCAGCATCAGCAATCTTGCAGATAAATAATTTATAGGGGGAACTAATAAAACAATGGAGTTCTTCGGGGGAAGGTAATAAGCAGGCAGAGCCAGGGTCTCCTGGGGACAGTCTTGAGAAAAGGCATGGGTCTACAGCTTGGGTGCAGTGCTTGTCTTTGCTTTAGCCCCCAATGGCCCCACTCCCTCCACTCACCCATGAAATGCCATCTCTTATTGTCCTTGCCTGTACTTTAAGTGCATGTCGATTCTCGACGCCCATTCCAATAACCAGCTCAACTCTTTTCTTTTTGGTGTAGCCTTTCCTACCCCTTCAAACCTCATCTCTCTTTCCTTCAAATGTTCACAGTATTTATGTTTATATGGTTTGTTCAATATCTCTCTGATATAGCTATGGGTTACCCCTTATCTTGCACGTTTTTGTTTTTGTTTTGTTGTGTTTTGTTTGACTAAAATTAGATTACGAGCTCTCTGGAGGCAGGACATGTAGAACAGTCTCTGAATTCCCAACAGTGTATATATAGCCTATCATTTCATATCTATCAGTTGGACACATGTGCTGATTCACCTCCAGGGCAAGAATCCTCTCAAGGAATTATTTCTTATATTGTGTGAATCTAACAGGTGAGGAAGGGTCTACATGTATTGGATTTTGATGTCAATTTCAAAGGCAAGGATTTTTTTTGTTTTTTTTTTTTTTAAGATTTATTTATTTGACTGAAAGAGAGAGATCACAAGTAGGCAGAGAGTCAGGCGGAGACAGAGAGGGAAGCAGGCTCCCCGCTGAGCAGAGAGCCTGATGTGGGGCTCGCTCCCCACACCCCAAGATCATGAGCCGAGAGGAAGACAGAGGCCCAACCCACTGAGCCACCCAGGTGCCCCATGTTTTTGAAGAAGTATACAAGCTATGCTGGAGAAACAAAAATATAGTATTATTTTGGAGGAAATTAGCAAAGAACAGGGACACTCTCATTAGCTGTCAATTAAAAAAAAAAAATGTCCTTTCTAGAAAGAGGTCTTTGTTCCAGCTTGCATTTCTTTGGGCCAATGGAATGGCATCAAAGAGAAAGGGCCTTAAAGGCAGAAAGGAGATAAGGGACCCACCTAAGTGGAGCTCCCGTGTGCAGCTCCAAAATCCTTTGTTTGATGCCTGACTGGCTGTTTGGATCCTTTCTTCGATCTCTGGGTCTTCTTTGCAGAGCAGGGATCTTTCACAGAATCATCAGTTCTAAGAAGCAGTTATAAACCCTTCTCTCTTACTGCCCTGAGCTGACCTCCCTCCTGCATTTCCCCATTGTCTTTTCTTGTTCAGGAAATCCTGACATCTGGGTAGAAGCCAGTTTTCTCAGGTCTTAGATTCTCTCATGTTCTCTCTCTCTCTCTCTGTGATACTTCAGATCCCCACCAGAAAGCCAGTGCTTCTTTGAGCAGGATGGTCATGATGGATCCTCCAGGTAGCTAGCATTTAAGCTGAAGCCTAATGGATAAGAACAGCCAGCCGGGCAAAGAGCAGGAGACTGGTGGATGCCCAGGCAACACCAGTCAGCTTCCTCACCCCGCAACCATTGGTTAACACGGGTGTATATACGTGAGTAGGGAAGCATTATCTTTTCTCCCTGGACAGGGTGGGGAGATTTCTAGGGTCAGAGCCCAGGAGAGCCCTAGCTGAAGGGTTAATAATGGGTGGTGATTTGAAACAGTTTTCAGGTGTATGAGATCCTTGAGAAGAGAGAAGGACTTCAACCGTGTTGAAACAAGGTTGGCAGAAAAGACCAGATGAAATGTGGGGAATGTGTAGAGTGGTCACAATACCTTGGCTAAGGACTCCCAGATGTTCAGACCCAAGTCTCACTCAATCCTCACTTTGTGCATTGGACATGTGTGTTTTCCCATTCTATGTATGTGTCTGTAATAACTGTGACAAAGTAAATGTTCATAGGAAGGGGCAGTGGGTAATACATGAGTCTAGGCTTTGGGTACTGCAGCATTATGATCAATTTAAGCTCACATCACTGCTGAGCTCCAGGAGATTCAGGAATCTTGCCTAGTGTTGTCATACGTAATAATTTTTCAAGAGAAACTAAATCTCTGAATTTGCAAGTGAAATTTACTCATTTCCAAATGTTAACAACTAATAAGGAAAACATTTTGTGGACCAAAGAATGTCCTTTGGTAGACCATGTGAGTCATCTGTTATAATGTAGCACAAGACTGAAAGCAATGTAAAGGTGAGAATGGGCTTCTTTTGTACACTATTGTCTCCTCAATCACATACCACGTCTGGAACCTAGTTGTCTTGAACATGTGTAGATGAATAGCTACCTGTACATCCCATCCTCTAACCACTGCCATGCCTGGCTCCTCCTAACATAGTCTTTGAAGTCTTACACAAGATCAACTTCATCAAAGAGAGTCCATTTCTCTCAACCCCAATCACATACCCAAACCCTTCCAGGCCTTTCCCAGTCAGACTGATCTTCCTAATGCATTCCAGCATTTTCTTTCAAGCAGCCATGATGAGGTAGTTATCCCCACCCCCCCGGTCTGGCATCTCAAAGTGTTTTTTTTAATCAAACATCTAATTAATTAACCTTAATTAATTAGAATTTTAAATCACTTTCCAAATCCACAATAACGTAAAGCTGTCCTCTCTCACTCTAGGAAAATTCAGTAGAAAGTCTTGCATTATCATTAACAGCATAATATTCTTAAAGCACGTCTCTCATGAAGACTATGAAATTGTTCAAAGAGAAAATCAGGAGAAATTGTCTCTATCAAGTGGCACAAGGCTATTTAGACAGAATTACTTTGTCAAGCCAGCTTTGAGCTAAGTTATTCTTTTTGAGATTTCTTTTTTGCTTTGAGTATTTTTTTCCCCCTTCCCCTCTCTGATTCTTGTTAAAAAAAAGAAAGAAAGAAAGAAAGAAAATCAATGTTTTCTGGAAGAACAGAGATGAGAGCCTTTGGAAAACTCCACCTCCTGTTTGCTGCAAAAACATTAATAAATGTCACCAGCAACGTTGGGTACCAGGGGAAACTGGATGACCTCATGAATATATTTTCTAAAGAGCTTAAAATGTCCATCTTGTATATTATTCGTCCCTTAAAGAGTCTAAGAGCTATTGATTCCTTCGACTGCTGCAAAAAGCAATTTAAATGCACTGAAAGCTCTAAGTATGAATGTATAGACAGAGCCGTGCCTGTTCAGAGTGGCTTCTAAATGTCCCCTTTCTCAATGTGGAGAACTGCTCTGCAGTAAAGGATGCCTCATGGTAGGGTAGTCATGGTGTCATTGAGTCTATTAGAGCAAAATAAAAGAAAATTAATGCTGCTTTCACTTAAAATGATATTAGAGCCTAGCCCTGTTAAAAGTTAGCTGCTGATAAAAATTGATTTTTATATTCATTGGTCACCCTTGCAGGGCTACCCCCTGACCTTCTAAAGGGGCAATCATCTGATACCTTTGGCCATTTACTTACTTATTTAGTTCTCCTTCTGCAAGCATCCAGTGATAGGTATGATATTCCAGAACAGCGCCTAGTGTAAGGAGTGACATAGACATGAAGCTATGGACAGAGATCTTGTTGTAATGGGTACCAAGTGATGCATTCTTATCTCTGCCAAAGATCTTCTAGGTGATGCTGCATCACCTGCTTCACCTGTTAGCTCTGATTTCCCTGCTGATAAAATGTCCTTTCTTTATCTCTTGGGGGTGGTAGGAGGGTGACTCATGAATGTTCTCTGAGATTAGTCGTGTGCTTTGTCAAAATGAGGCAGCTGTAGGTCTGAGCCTACAAGTTCCAGGACAAAGGAAAGAATATTTAATATTTTATCCTTCAGGAATTTCAAGGCTCTTTGAGGCTTTTGGCTCTGGCTGCTGCTGCTGCAAATGTTCTACATCAGCTCTCAGCCTGAGGAAAAGGGGGCTTTTTCGATTACCACTCCTTATTCATACTGAGACATCTTAGCAGGGGTCCACAACTAGGTCTGTCTTCTTCAGTTCCCAGTGACAGGAGGAATCAGGGATTCCTGACAACAGTGATGGTAGTACAGAGGGAAAGGCACAAAGCTGAGACTCAGAAGGCCTGCTCTTTAGTTTCAACTCTGCTAACTAACTGGCTGTGCAAACTTGGCTGAGCCATTGGCCTCATGGAATTTCAAGTTTATCTATCTGTAAAATGGGGATTATGATAAAATAAAGGTGAAAAACACTGCAAAAGCATTGTGTAAGCTATAAACAGAAAAATGCTATAACGAGAAAGGTTAGTCACAAACAAATATATATATATTTTTCCTTTGAGAACAGTTTCCAACTGGTTTCCCCAGGATCTCACTCATGGGTTCCATGATTCATCACTGATCTTAGCGTAAGCTCCTCTTCTAAATTTTCCTCATAAACACTCTCACTTCTGCCATCTCTCCTCCAACTGTAATCCGAGGATAAAAACCCTTACAGGCAAATCGCTCCTTCAGCAGATGAAAACCCTTTGGTTCTCTCTAGCTTCCATCTCACCCAGGAAGGAATTCCACCCATTCCAGAAAACACTAGCAACAACACAGCTAGGATCCATTACGTTCCATCCTAAATACAGGAATGTGTTCTACATTTTAAAAAATGGTCCTGAGTTAGTAGCCAGATGGTTTTACTCTGTACCATTGTTCCAGCCTCTTTGTTGTAGAGTAGATGCTTTTTCAAGAACCTTAACCCTGTTGCCCTTGTATTTGCTGCATTTTTGATATCCATGTGCGATCTCACAGGTGATGACGTCTGGCTGGGCAGAGCCACTCAGGTTCACAAAAGTTTAATGCCAAAAAAGGGCAACGCTTCTCTTCGTAGGAAGGCATCTATTTTCTGTTATACTCATGGACACGCACAACCCAAACTGGCTTTGTTTCAGGTGATCAGGGTTTGCAGAACAGTACATTCAGTGCTCGTCAGGCTCTCGCTAGGGCTTGGTGGGGATAAAGCCATGAAGTTTGTTAGTCTGTCCTAGCATTCTGGTGATGTCAACCTCAAAAGATTTGGGATAGACGTGAATTATTTTACTTTTCTATATATTAACTCATCAAAACTTTTGAACGTACATATTTCTTTTCTAGGCTGCATTACTCCCACAGGGTAACAAATGCCCGAAACACATTTCTAAAACGTGAGTCTGATTGTGTCATTTCCCTTCTTAAAAATTCCAGTGGGTCCTCCTCCCTGGGTTGGAGACCAATTTGCAGGTTTGCCACCCCTCCTTCCCACTTCCTGTAATAGACCAACTATTTTCATATCCCCATGCTTTCTCATGCTTTTTTTCTGTGCCTGAAATGATCGTGTTCACCTTGTCTGATGACATAATCTTACTCATTCTTCAAAGCTCAGATCAAATGTCACCTCAGCTGTGAAGTCCAGTGATTCTTTTCTTTTATTACCACATACTTATGATAATGCAATCATGCCTATTTTTCTATAGTTCTCTTTCTCTTCTGGTAAGTTTCCCATCAAGGGCAAGTCACATTCTATTCATCCAGGTGTTTTAAGAGCCCGGTTGAGGGGTTGGCACATAGTAGGTGTTCCATAAATGTTTCGGAAGAATAAAATATTGACAAACACCGAGTCTTTTACTGGTTTCAATATTATTATTTTTTTTTCTTTTTTCCTTCAAAGATTTTTTATTTATTTATTTGACAGAGAGAGATCACAAGTAGGCAGAGAGGCAGGCAGAGAGAGAGAGGAGGAAGCAGGCTCTCTACCGAGCAGAGAGCCCGATGTGGGACTCGATCCCAGGACCCTGAGATCATGACCTGAGCCGAAGGCAGCGGCCCAACCCACTGAGCCACCCAGGCGCCCCCCAATATTATTTTTTTAAGGTTCAAGAGTTAGTGTCTACTTTGTATCTATACACAGTACAGTCGGTGGATACTTTATGTGACACATTTTTTTCACACTCTGTACCCTTAAATAATTCACAGCACATCCTCTCTCAATTTTTTTTTTTCTTTCCAGATGGTTCTAATCTTTCTGATTCATTTTCATATATTGCATCCTGTTGATAATTTTAGTTGTTTTCTCTGGAGCTTTGCAGTATTATTTCATCTTTTATAAAATGAGGACAGGTTAGACAGCCTGAGCTGTATCCAGGATTCAAAGAGTGGAAGATTTATGGTTTGTACAACACTGCAACAATGTTTTCTGCCTTATTACAATATCTTCTTGCCCCTGAAGGCCAAAGGCTCTCTTCCGGGAATGGTTGCAATGTCTCTTGAATCCCCTTATCAAGTTCTAATGATCACTCAGAGCCCAGTGTCTTTTGAGTATAGATGGATTTTTTTCCTAAAGTCATTGCCTTATTCTTGTTCATGTGGAAATGTGCCTCCACCTTTTGACCTGAACTTGGTTTTCCTGATGTTTTTTCACAAGTACATCACAGGAGTTTTCCTTTTCCCCATATGAAGAAATTCTCTGTTATCTGCGAACTCGGAGATTTCACCAGATACTCACTCTTCTACTTCATTAGCCAAACTTTTAACTAAGAATGATCAAGAGTCTGATATCTTGGTGATCCTACTATTAACATTTCATCACAGAATGCTCATTTATTTCAATCCTTTCATTCCTGGATCTATGCCAGTTCTTTCACTACAAAGAAAAAAGATTTCCTTAATTATGTGTTTTTAGAAAAAAAATCACTTAGCCTATAATTTAGTCAAAGTCTTTTTAAAAGTGCAAATAATTGCATCTCTTAATTTTATTTTACCAAGTTCAAGTTATTTGTTCAGAAACACCACAAGGATCTGGTGGCCAGGCCAAGCTGAATGAAGAGTAGATCTAGCTGTCAGTGGTAGCCAGAAATACACTGATTAGTAGAAAGACCAGATAAAAGAAGAGCAAGGAGAGGAAAAGCAAAACAAGGAGGTTAGAGTTTGCAGAGAATAGAGAATGGGGGTGAGTTTATCCAGGAGACCAATAAGGTAGGCAAAAGGCTCGGAAGACAAATGCCCATGAGACCAAGGCTGATGTAAACCAACAAGCAACCAAAGTTTCAGAAGTAGATATTGATGGTGAAGAGGAGTATCCTTGAATTGTGGTTATTTTTAAAAGCTGGGATCTCATTTTTTTAAGGGTTTGCATCTTCCTTAAGTGCATGAATCCCTAATGTTTGACTTCTGAAAGTATAGATTTCCCAGGTATGATTTCTCCCTACCAGTCCTGTGCTACTGTATTTTAAAATCATTTCATCCACTGTTCAGTGATTCTATCCTTTGCTATCCAGTCAATAGACACTTACTGGACACCTGTAATTTTGGGGTCCTTGTAGAAAACATCCACAAGATGGAGAGAATAAAGCTCTTCACTGCCTTAAAGATATTGCAATCTAGCAGAATGCATAAGGCTAATAACCACAAAAGTTGAATATGATAGACTAGAATAAATGCTGTAAAAAAGGCAAGAACAAGGTGTTCTGCATGCTGGCATCTCTGTTTAGAAAGTCCTTCCTGGGGTGCCTGGGTGGCTCAGTGGGTTAAGCCTCTGCCTCCGGCTCAGGTCATGATCTCAGGGTCCTGGGATTGAGCCCCATGTCGGGCTCTCTGCTCAGTGGGGAGCCTGCTTCCTCCTCTCTCTGCCTGCCTCTCTGTGTACTTGTGATCTCTCTCTCTCTCTCTCTGTCAAATAAATAAATAAAATCTTAAAAAAAAAAAAAGAAAAAGAAAGAAAGTCCTCCCCATCATCACCAATCTCTGATTGTCAAAATATCTTTCCAAACCAACCTGTCCTATGAAGTCTTCTCTGACTAGCCCATTCCATATGCTTTTGTTTACACCTTCCTTATGGCATGGTGTGTTTGAGGAGTTCTGAGGATTCTAGTTCCCAATATTAACACTGTGAGTATTCATCCTAGATTTTTCTGGACAGGTAACATTATGTAACTATGTTTCTTTCTTTTTTTTTTCTTACTAGAATAAATTCAATAAGTATATGATTTAATTAATAAGTGATTTGGTCACTTATTAGATGACATGTTCTGATCCTGACCTTTGGTTTGGACAATATGGTCTCTGTAGCTAGAGTCAGAGATAAAGTGCATGTTCCCTAGAAATGGCTATATGTGATTGGCACCCATCCTGACTGATTAGGAAAAGTCTACTCTGACTGGTCAGAGCCTATGCTATTAACTATTTTGAATATTACTCTAAGTGATAGGGCATTCATGGAAAGGCAAATTGGGCTCAGAAAAGAAGAAATTTATATGCTGCATTAGGGAACTTTGAAGGGCACTATTATACCATCAGTGGTTTTATACTTATTTGCTCAGGTTGATTCACTGTCTGCAAACTCAAAAAAGCCTCTTATTGGTGTAGACATTCTCTTTTATTTATGCATCTTGGATCAAATTATTCAACAAATACATATTTAGGACCAATGTTTCAGGGACTGCTAACTGTTTATCCAAATCCACTTCTTATTTCTAGGCAAAGCTATACATTTTTCTGCCTCTTTTGTAGTTAGGTGTGACCATGTGACTGGACTCTAATATGGTATGACTGGGATGGAGCGGTCCCATGAAAACTATGGGTTTGATAAGGCAAAGTGGCCATCATCCTGGGTTGTGAGTAACTGTGTGGACCAGTGTGCCCTCCACTTGTATCTCACCAATCTGGCACAGCTAATGAGCAAAAATTAAATTTCTAAGCCTTTAAGCCATTAAGAGTTTGGATCTATTTATTATTATAGGCTGACTATCTCAATTAGGATAAGTGAGGTTATGATTTTTTTTTTTTAACTCAGTGCTCTAAACAAGTGTTTATTTCTTACTCACACTACTTAATCATTGATGGTGTTCTGAGGGATATTCTCCCATATTGTTCTTTGTCATCCTCTCTCTGGGGCCTAGCCACATGGAACATCCACTGTCTGGATCATGCTGGTCACTCTGAAGGAGAAAAAAAGAATCCTGGAGAAGCTTTCATTAGCTATTAAACAAGCAGCCAGAGGGACACATTGCTCCCACCTATAACTCGTTGGTCAGACTTGGCCATATGGCCCTAGTCAAGGCCGGAAAGTACCACCCAACCACGTGCCTAGAAGCTGGCGAGCAAAAGAATTCAGGGGGTATCACTAAAGACCATCACACTAGCCTATCTGAAACAGCCTACTGTGTGATAGACAGTATGGGAAGTGTTGGCATTTAAATATAAATATGCCATGGTCCCAATTTTATAAATTTACAATGCATTGTCTCCTAAACCTGTGGGTTGATACCACCTGTATTTGCTGATTTTCTATAATATGTTTTAACACAACAATGTGTTGCGTTAATAAATAAACTAATAGTTTAATAAATAAACTAATTTATTCCTTCATTCTATCAGTAATAGTTATTAAGTATTTTTTACTACATATCTGTCCTGGGAGCTGTGGGGTTTACAATGATGAAGTCAACATCAATCCTCCTCACAAACAACTCAGACTGTAGAAAATGTGTTTGTTCTTATACCTCCAAGCTACCCCCATAAATAACTCCCTGGCCATTTTCTCAATAAAACTAAGGCTGGGGTTTCATTTTGCTGCTTTGTTCTCATCACATGGGAGTCAAGTGTTAAATTGGAGGAATGTCTAGACCACTTCCTAAGGCTCATGGAGAGATCCCCTGGTGATCTTCTATTGCTTGGTTCGTGGGCCCTCAGCTCATTTTGAGGTCCTGTGAACCATACTCTACGCGTGATATGGACCTCCACCAATATAGCAGAGAAACAAAAGTGGGGACATAGACTGAGAACAATGTACTCTGCTCTAATTTATTCTTCTTTAGATATCTAGGCCCTACTTACTTTTGGAAACTTTCTCAACTTACAAGTCTCCCTGAAAGTTAAGAAAATAGTGGTTTTCAAACTGTGTTCTACAGTGCCCAAAGGAAAGAGGAAGGTTCCCCAGAGAGGGGAGGGGCAGCCCAAGCAGGAAGCTGTAGTCATTCTGTCTCAACTCCAACCAAAGCAGCTTCACTTTTGGTGGTTTTATGTATTGGAATTATACCTATGATTCTGTGATTAGAAAGTTTAATTTCTTTAAAAAGATTGAATGATCTAATAAGTTGCTATTTCAAAGCATTGCCAGGAGCTCAAGAGAATGCACAAAGTCACCTTCCTAACAAATAACAGACCATAAAATCTGGAAGGGACTCAGAATCATCCAAATTCTTTGGAAAGAGAAGCTTTGGTCTGTGGCTCACTCTGTCATTCGGAAAGTACCAAAGATCTCATTGAACAGACTCCATCCCCTTGAGGCCATGTTTTCCCCAAAGGAAGCAGTTAACCCCCTGAGTTACACACAGTAGATGATCAAAGAGTATCTGTTGAATGAACAAAGGAAAGAATCAGGATTAACCTTCTTGGTCATGGGTAGGACAAAGCTCAGAGTGATGATGGTTTGGCGCAAAATTACACTGTAAAAACAAAGGCAAAGTCAGGAGAAAATTCCAGGGCTTTGTACACTGGATTATGTCATCTTGACTCCTAAACATCAATAAAACATCTAAACTCAATCTCTTCTCCTTTGCTGTCTCCACAGCCATCCTAATGGTGTAACAGAGATAGCTCGAGTTTCAACTCAAATGATCAGTGGCCTCGTCTGTTTGCTACTTCTTTCAATATGGGATGTGAACGAGGGCAGGTGTCTCTTTTATCCTCCACTATACAGATTGTAACTCTCCTCTTCCTACCCCTGCCTCACCAAGGGCAGGACACACTCAGTGGGGGACAGCCCAGAGGCAGAATCTGAGGGAAGTGCTGGACAGAGGATAGGGGGCAGTTGAAGAAGGAAAAATTATGCTAGGGTTAGGTTCTTGCTGTTTCTCTTTCCTTTGTGCCTTCTTTTCTTTGCATCACCAATGATGTTATTTATGGAATGCCAGTTTCTTTTTTTAATTAAAAGGAGGAAAAATCCCGTCTTGTGCAAGAACAAGAGTGATGACTCAACAGAACTGCTCGGTGCCAAATGATTTCCTGTAATCACTTCTCTAACAGTGTTTCTTACAGAAGCCAGCTCTTGGACACACGGTGAGAGGTGAGACTGCAGCCTCGGATGCCCACCTGTCCAAGCGACTCACTTGGACAACCTGGCGGCCCAGGTTGTCTGGCAAGCTGGCAGTCATGAACTCTGGCCTAGAGAACCCAAGGCGACCAGATCTTGCTGGTGTGTGAGCACGGAGAAGGGAATAACTTAGCAGAGAAAATGGAATTCTTGCTAAATCTTTAGGTATAATATAAATAGTAGCCTTTTCTGGCACTGTAATACATCAGAGGATCATTATTTTTAATGATGTAAATTTCCTTGAAACTCACCCATTTTAACTCCTTCCTATGTCGGGTGGGAAAACCGAGACCTAAATCAATTTGGCAAATATTTATTGACCACCTACTCTTTGTAAAGGATAGTGCTCAGCCTTTCTGGACCAAATGACATTTTAAGGTCTCACAACTTATTGAGTGACAGAATTAAAAACTAAATGTCCTTACTCCCTTGCCAATTTTTTCTCCACCATTCAAACCTAAAGTTTGAGTTGTTATCATATCTTGCTGGTCTAGAAATTCTAGACTGGAGTGTGATTGAGTGTGAGCATATGTATGTGTGCGTGTGTGTGTTTCTTTTAACCCTGGGCACGTAACTAGGAGAGATACATAGGGACCCAAGCTGATAACAGGAAATGCTGGAGGCGACATATCAGAGTCAGAAAAATACTCACTTTGGGATCAAACAGACATAGTTATGAATCCTGGCCCTTCCACTTACTATGTGATCATGGCTTGATTTCATAATCATTTTGAACCATCCTTTCTTCCTATACAAAAGTATAGGAAGTTTGTTTCATGTGTACATTAAAAGAATATATATATATATATATATATATTATATATATATATAATATACAGAAGTAAGATATTAACCACATCTTTTATTGGTGCTTTAATGTTGGGGACTTTCTGACCATGGAAGGATTGTCCCTCCTGAGGTTAGCTAATCCTAGTAACTTTCATAGGCAAACCTAACAATCTAAAGTCCATATCCCCAACCACTTCCTTGGTTGAGCTCTCACAGTCTCAACCACTATTCCTCTGGCCTAATCACTCCTGGTCCAGGTTCCAGAAGCATAGGGACAGCCCTTATGATCCAGAACCTCTGAAATTACTCAAACTGGTCGATCCTAAACCTGCTCACCCTGCCTTGTCCATTCTTTCTCATGGAAATGACAACTAAGGCTTTTGCCTCCATTTTCCCCTCCTCCCTCTGCCTCCCCATCTTGGTCATCCCCCTGTGCTCTCCCCTACCATAGCTTCAGCCTCCCACAGCCTCCCCCATTGGGATCTGTGAGTGACAGATGATCTTTTCCATGACAACCATCCAATCTATGGGCCTCACCATACCTGAGTAATAATAAAACCTATATTTTCAAGTATAGTGTGCTTGACAAAGCACCTCATGCTGAAAGGTTCTCAATAAGTTCCTTCATGGAACATAATGTAGTAATGACTTGCTACGTGTGAAGTTCCTGGGTGCGCGGATATGAATAATACCTAGCTCCCCTTCTCAAGGAACCCTACTGAGAACAAGGAAAACAGCAACCTAACAGAAGTGGAGGTAGGTCATGAGCATTTCTCTATGGCAGATGGAGACGGAAGAGAACAGCAAAAGCATTATTAAATGACCTGCTTAGGGACGCACAGCAGAATGGCAGAGAGGAGGACTCCAATTCAGGCTCTTCTGACCACCAGCCCAGCATCTGGTTTTCAGGGGGGTCTATGATTTCTTTGAGTGCACAGGGCTGGAGCTGGAGGAGGGGAGCACACCCGGGTGCCCCCGGAATGGTCATCCTTGGCCTCTCTCCGCCACTCAAGGGATTTGTTCCTGCAGTACTTAAGAAAAAATATTCAGTTCTTCTTTGGCCTCTGTTCTACATTCCATATTCATTTATTTTCAATAAACATTTTCAGATCCCTTATTTTTCCCTGTAAAGCTTACAAATAAATTTTTCTGTCTTGCCTTTCTTGCTACATTTACATAAAAGCCACACTGAAAAATTTATAGCAGTAATGAAGGTCTTGGGGAAAACAAAATGTTCTGAGAACAAATGTTGCCGAAACCCTTTCCTGAGGAGCAGGGCCATGTTGGCCTGACCACAGAGCTGGACCCTACAGGGCAGGGGACACACTGTGGCGCTCCTCTTACCCATGAAGAGCGAATGATGGGCTCGAGTTGGGGACCCTCATGACTTCGTTCATGACATTCTTTAGACGATGAAGGATACCATGGAAATTAAAGTGAATTCAGTTGTGAAATTTTGAAGCTGCTATATAAATTCTGTGAAAGTTTACTGTTTAGAAATACTGAAAAGACGGAATATAGCTGAGGGCGAAATGCAGCTTCCTGAGAAGTCTGCATAGCAATATTTTATAAGGATTATAATTCGACCACTTTGAAACACAGTACATATAAAATAAAAGACAAAATCATTCCTCCTTTCATCCAATGAACATTTAATGAGCATCTACTATGTGGGGGGTCCCTCAGGATCCAGAGAATCTAAAGTATTCCTTGCCCACAAGGAGTACGTAGCCTAGTGTTCATTAATAGAGAATCAGTACTAATAAGCCAAATAAGTTAAATTAGTAAAAATAAGGTTCTTTTTTATTTTATAATGTAGCATACACAAGGAAATACTTGAGCACATGAGAATTAATTTCTGAATGCCTGGAAGTAAAAGATCTTTAATTTATGGCGTGTTCGGTTCAGAAAGGTTTCTAATTTTAGGATGAATTCCCTTTGTGGGAGAGCCCTAGAACATTCAGAGAGAGACATGATTCAAGCCTTTGTAGTCACTCCAATCAAGCACACTCTGCCTACCATGATGGAATTTGTACCAAATCCACATTATGAACACTGGGCTCAAATATGCTTTGCTGACAGTCACAGTATTGGTACCATCCAGCCCTTGAAAAGGACATAAGCGGTCTCTGCCATCTGGTTGCTTCAAGCCTTCCTTACCTTGAGCAAGTGAGACAGGTAGATGGGAAGATTTTGCAAATCTTCTGCAAATGGTTTCCAACCTCTTGGTCAAAATGATCACGGCTGATATTAAAAAGCTATTATATATTGCCAATGTTTAGGACTTTCCAGTCCAATCTTCCATGTTGCCCTCTTTACTTGCCGGCACCCAACCTCCAAAGCTTTGCCTCTATGTTCTTCTATATAATCCGATGAATCATCTAACTCCACTGGAGATTCAGAGAGTTTCTCCCATCTAAGGGTAGGGTATGTACATAGAGTGTGGTAGTCTTGAATGCTGTTCTTCCTCTTCTTGTTTAGACACATTCTGATTCTATCTGGAGGCCTAGGCTGAGGATTGCTTCATCAGATCCAGGGGGTACCAAGGGAAGTCTAGCTTGGTAGCTGCCAAGGCAACAGGTATGTAAGGGGTACTGAAACACCCCTAGAAATGTGCCCAGAGGGATAAATGGTATTTAACCCAACACCTTTGCAGAGGATAGCAGAGGATGCAGTTGGAAAGAAGATGACGAAGTCACTGGGAATGATCATGGGCAAGAACCGACAGACAGGTGACACACAACCCCCAAGAATGGATTCACTGGAATACAGGACTTCTTTCGGGACACCTGGTTGGCTAAGTCAGTTAAGGGTCTGCCTTCAGTTTGGGTCATGATCCCAGGGTCCTGGGATCAAGCCCCATGTCAGGCTCCCTGCTCCCTGGAGAATCTGTTTCTCCCTCTACTGCTCCTCCTGCTTGTTCTCTCTCTCTGTCAAATAAATACATAAACAAATAATCTTAAAAAAAGAAAAAAAACCAAAAAACAGGATTTTTCTCTTCCTTGATGTGTGATACAAGCTTGGAACCAGAAATTAGTTGCTCTTATGATGGAAGCAAGGTTGAGTGATGCTGACTTTAGTTCCACTTCTCCATCCTCCCTAGCAGAGCATTCTAATTTTCCTCCATGTAAATATTGAACAAATATTTAAAACTATTAGTACCCATGTTTCAATCTCTCCCTGATCATAGATTGAATACTCAGGGAAGTTTGTGTTTCTGTTTTCAAATCACATGTGTTTGACATTCAAGATAATAATAATAGTGATAGCATAATAAAATCAGGAATATTACTTGTGGTGATGTCAATAGTGGTGACTATTATTTGCTGACCTCTCCTGTTGTCTTAAATGAGGAGACTTGGAGTAAGAACTCTGGGTTTGAAATGCCTGGTTTTACACCCCAACTCTGTCGTATAGACTTGGTCAAATTAGTTAACCTCTACTCCTGTTTCCTCCTTTTTAAAGTGCAGGTAATAATAGTACATGACTTCATAGGGTTGACAAAAGGATTAATTGAGGTAGCAGATGCAGAATCTTTAGAATGTTCCCGACATGTGATATGATTATATTACTTGAATTGTTATTACAATTTTATATATTCCTCATAATAGCCTAAAAAGGGAGGTATTATTCCCATTACATACTTAGGAAACTAAAGTTCATGGAAGTTAAACAATTGGTTTAAGACCAAATTCCTGATCAGTGCCAGAGTTGGGATTCAAACGCAGGTCTTGCTGATATGGCAGGTTCTCTGACATGACATTTTCTGTCAGTGTTGCATAGTCCTTGAATGGAGTGGCACTGGGATTGAACTGATTGCATTCAAATAACAGCTCACCTTTTTTGCTGTGTGACCCTGGGTGAGTTCCTTTCCCTCTCTGTGCCTTCATTATCTCATGTCTAAGATGAGGATAACATTAATCCCCATCTCAGATGGTTAAATAGTGAATATACATAAAGTACCTCACACAGCACCTCGCACACAGTTAAGTACTCAAGGTTTGTTATTTTCACTATTGTCACCAAAGTCATTCTATAAATTGGAAACATTTTGTGTCCAGGGTACTAACTCCAGTGTTTTTCTTTACCTTGCATCCTGTAAATAAACACATTCACATTAGTTGACTTTTGTTGAGGGGACATAAAACCTGGGTTTAGGATATTCTCTGCCACTCTATCTTTCTCCCTCTCAGAAAGTGTTCAGACTTCCTTCTGCTTTGTATGTTGTAACCTACTGCTCCTCCTGTCCAGTTTGCCAAGCCACAGTGAGCTCTGTTTTTTGGGGTGATGGGTTGAATTGTGTCTTTCCCCCCAAAATTCATAAACTGAAGCTCTAGCATGCAGTACCTCAGAAAGTGACTTTATTTGAAGACAAAGCCTTTAACAGGGTGATTAAATTAAAATGGGGTGGTTGGAGAAGCCCCAATCCAATATGACAAGTGTTCTTACAAGAGGGAGATACCAGGGGTACTCATGCACAGAGGGATGACCAGATGAGGACAGAGTTGTAAGAGAGCAGCCATATGCAGGCCAAGAGGAGAGACCTTCAAGGAAACCCACTCTGCCAGGACCTTGATCTTGAACTTCCAGCCTGTAGAACTGAGAGACAATGAATTTTGATTCTTTAAGCCAATTGGTCGGTGGTTTGTTGTCATGGCAGCCATACCAAATGAATATTTTTGGCTTCATGTACTTGCTTCAGCATACCTACAACCTTGTGTACCTCGGTCTCAGGCAGACCATATTCCGATACTCCTCCTCTATCTCCCCACCTTGCTTGGCCCCAGAACCCACAGCAGATGGGCCTTCTTCCTTCCTCCCATCTTCCCTGGGGTAGAGACTTGGGTGTTGGGCACCATTTCCTGATTCTTCTTTCCATAGTTGTAGTACACGAACGGATTGATACTGAGAACAATTACAGTCTCACAGCCATATATAATTAAAATAAAAATAATACTCTGTTAGGAAGCCTAACAAACTTCTAATTTTGCCCAGGGTGGTTGTTTTTTTGTTTGGAAATAAAAAACAAATAATAAATTTTTCTCTACCCTCATGTCACCTTCACTTAATTTTATGGCTTCCTGGCACTGCTGGAATCCTGAGCACACATGTATGTTGCCTATCTATTGACAAAGATTTAATAAGAAGTTTCATGCTTATTAAATTCATGCTAGCAGTTTCATGGTCTCACAGCTCTGGCATATTTGACCTGCTTCCTTGACCTTCCCTCTACTTTAGCTACATAATCTAGGTTGACCTCCAAGCCTCTGCACCTCCAAACCTCCTGTTTCCAACTTCAGTTTTCCTTTCTAATTTGCTCCCAACTTGTAGCTCCTCTGCTTGGTGGCAAAGTCTGGCATGATAGGCACCTACTTTGCTAGTCATTCACCATGAGGTTCTGTTTCTCCATGTACCAATTTCTGTTTTGTTTTGTAGGAACTTTGAATCAGTTTAGTGTCACTGTACTGTGGGGAGATATGAGAAAAAAGCAAGAGCTTTGGGGTTTGAGGGATTGGGGTTTGAATGCTGGTTCCACCTTCTGGACTATGATTATGTGTAATGTATGAGTTTCTTGTGACTGCTATAACAAATTATGACAATCTGGGTTAAATGAGTTAAAACAAAGAAATTGATTCTCTCACTACTCCGGACACTGAAAGTTTGAAATCAATGTGTTGGCAGAGCCTCACTTCTGACAGGCTCTGGGGGAGAATCCATCCCTTGCCTCCTCTAACTTCTGGTGGCTGCCCAGCATCCCTTAGCTTGTGGCCACATCACTCGAATCCTTGATTTCGTGGTCACATTACCTCTTCATCTTTGCATGTTTCCTCTTCTGTATATCTATCTTATAAGGATACATGGGATTGATCACATTTAAGGCCCACTGGGATAATCCTGAATAAGCTTATCCTCCCAAGATCCTTATCATAAACTCATCTTTTACCATGTAAGATAATACTGACTCTTTTTTCATATAAGGTAATGTTTACAGAGGCTGAGGTTTAGGACTTGGATAAATTTTCTAGGAGTCACATTGAATTCACTTCAAGCAAGTAAAAGTGCCTCAATTAACTCATATATAGAGGAGGAATAATAACAGCTACTTCACAGACTCGAAGAGTGAACAAAAGGGGTTCAGCAAATGGTAGCTGTTACTATTAATAAGTCAGCAAAAATCTGTATCTCAAAGAGCCCCACACACTGCTGGGTATAAACTGTACAACCCCCAACTGTCCCAACTCCAGACCAGCTGTATTTCAGGAAGTTTGTTAACCTGCAACCCAGCTCCTCCCAGTCCTAGACCGCCCAATGAGAGGATATGCCCTAGAGAATGGTCTCCAGGAACCAAAGGCAACTCTAGGCTCATTTTCCCAGTGCGAAGGGATGGAGTTAGTTTTCTAGTTATTTTAGGAGCAACTGCAACATCTACTTTCTCTAACTAATCCAGTCTTAACTAATGGACCTTTAGTCTTAGTTACTATCTCAGCTTTCAGAGTGTGCAGTAGATTTTAACCAGATCTGGTTTCTGTCAGTCTGTTTACCAGAGATAGGAGTCTGCTTGTCTGTGGTATCTATCCTGCCTTGTAGGGACCTGCACTCAGCCTCTTCCCTTCCTCACCTGCCTACTCCCTCTGCCCCTGAGACATTCTCTCACTTATCTGTTCCCTTTGTACTTGAGCCATTATCTACCTCACCTGGTCAGTCTCTACACTTGAACCATTCCCTGCCTCATTCCTTCTGTGCTAAAGCCACGACACGTGGGCACATGCTCTCTCAGTGGCACCATTCCCTGCCATCACTATCCCTTGGCATGTGTAATTTGTTTCCCTAGAATGTACTCTCTGCCTTGTTTGTCTGATTACTGCTGTATTTCCTTGAAAATTATTAGTTCGTATAGGAAGTCTTCTCATGTTGGGGCCAATGTGCCTTCGCTATGCCTCCATCATGGCTCTGATACTGTATCATGCTTGTTTTTTTTTTTTTTTTTTTAAAGCATGACTGGCTTTCCTAGGAAGCAGTGAGCTTCTTGAGGCTGAGTGTCTTTTTATACCATTGGCCTCTAGTGCAGTGCCTCAAGATATTTACTATTCAAAGAAGGACTATTGAATTGTCCTTATGTCAAGAACTATCATCTTCCTAAAGTCATGATGCTCTATTCTTTGAATTGGAGTCTCTTTAACAGACAATGAATGGGCCCCAACTGGACTTTAAAGTATTAATTGAAATTGTTTTAGATCTCCAGATCCTCTCAAGACCATCTCTGCCACTGTAGTCAATTGTTGTTTTTAGACCTATCTTGGGCTAATCCAAACGGGTTCCTAAATCTATCCTCCTCCTTGGTGGAGGCTCTCAGGACATGCTGAAGTGGGTCTGTGATGCGTTTGACAAATGAAAGCCTTTAGGAAATGAAATTCACTAATCTAGCTGAATGCACTCAGCTGGGAATGAACTTATTCACTGTGCTTTCTAGATCCAGAAAGAGGTCCTGTTTTTATTGCTATTAGGAGCAGTAACAAACTACTTCATAGTTTGCGAAAGTGTTCTTTTATAAATTGTGTTAAGCCTCATATTAACCCTTACAGGTAGGTATTAGTTTTATTATTTTCTCGTTTCCTCTCCTTCTTTTCTAGAAAAGTATCATGGAGAAAGATAATGGTATAGAGTTTGACTTAGGTTGGGATTTCATCTCTGTTGATTACTGGCTGTATGTCTTTGGAAAAATCAGTTAACCTCCTTGAGCCTCAGGATTCTTAAGTAGCAGGATATTTTAACCATACCAAATTGAAACTGCCATTTGATTCCACCATTTAAACTTCAGAGATATTTCAATCTTGCTGCAAAATTGAAATGGAAAAGAAATAATGCTAATGAAAATGGGAAAAAATTACAAATGATTAAATTGTGCAATATGGAACATTGATCAAGGAATTAAATTGGCTTAATGGAGTTCGCTGGAAAAATACTCTCTCCACAAAAATGCATTGATGTTAGCATAATTCTGATTATAATATTTATATCTGAAATGTACTTGGGGGCCAAAATGGGGTTGAAATGGTGAGCACAAATAGCCTGGTCCCTGATGACCAGAATAATAACTGTAATACTTTTACTGAGCACTATTTCAAGGGCTTTGCATGCCATATCAGCTAATTATCCTAAAAGTCCAGGGGATAGGGCTCTTATGTGGCTCCATTTTACAGAAATGGAACAAGGTCTGGCACATTTGACTCCATGATCACCACCATCATATCTCCATGCCTCCATGCTGACATTTTATGGTCTCTCAATACAATCAGGATAAAATCCAAATTCTTTGTCAAGATCAGGAAGGCCCTGCCTCATTTGTTCCCTAAGCTTTTTACCATTTTTTTCCAGTCTTTTCGACTCTCATTTATACTTATTTCTTAAAGCTTCTGCACACAAGCTTATTTCTGCTTTACGCCCTTGCTAGTCCTATTTATGAAATGACCTTTCCCTAAATAGGTGCACGGTTCTCTCAGTTCATTACTCCGGGGCCACCTGCCATGGAGGGTTATTTTGACAACCTTGTCTCCAGTCACCACCCCGACCTTTTTGTTTTTTTACTTACTCTGCTTTTTCCCCCTTTGTGGAACATGTATGAAACTATATATCTATAATTTCTTGTTTATTGGCTATCTTCTTTGCAAGAACATTCCATTAACCCTTGAACAACATGTGTGGCTCCATTTATACCTGGAGTTTTTTTGTTTTTTTTTTTTTTTTTTAGAAATACACACAGTACTGTGAGTATATGTTCTTTTCCTTATGATTTTCTTAATAACATTTTCTTTTCTCTGGTTGCTTTATTGTCAGAATACAGTATGCAATACATATAACATACAAAATGTGTTAATTGACCTTTTATGGTATTGTTAAGGCTTCCAGTCAATGGAAGGCTATTAGTAGTTGAGTTTTTTAGGAGTTAAAAGTCATATGTGGATTTTTGAATGTAGGAGGGCTAGAGGGGGCAGGCTTGCCTAACCCCCATGTGGTTCAAGGGCCAACTATAATTGCCACGAGGGCAGGGATTATCTCTATTTTGTTCATTATTTTCTCTCGAATGTCTGGGAGAATGCTGCATAGTAGGTTCACAATAAATAATAGCAGAATGAATGAAGAGATAAATGATTGTGAGATCTTTGTATACCATCATATGTTTCTAAGTACCTGACCTTTGGTTTTATTTGAGTAACTTGTTCAGAGAGGTCCAAGTAAGAGGTTTCTGAAGGGGATATACCAGAAATCAAGTCTGCCTGGTCTCTCATCTTTACCCTTTAAATGGCACTTTCCAGGCTTTCTGCTCTCTATGAAGAGGCTTTTGCCCAAATCTTGTCCATACACTGGTCATTCTTCTTCCCTTCTTTCCTGTGGCTCCAGCCTGTCACCCTGGGAATGACAGGATCTATTGAGAAAACATAAAATCACTTCTGTGAAAGTCCTGTTCTGGGTGGGGGTCATTGTGTTTTATTTACTTAATGAATTTTTTTACAAAAGATTTTATTTATTTGTTTGACAGAGAGAGAGAGAGAGAGAGAGCACAAGCAGGGAATGCAGCAGAAAGAGAGGGAAAATCAGGCTCCCCACTGAGCAGAGGGTCTGATGTGGGGCTCCATCCCAGGACCCTGAGATCATGACCTGAGCAGAAGGCAGATGCTTGACTGATTAAGCACCCAGGGGCCCCTTTACTTAATGAATTTTTATGTGTGGATTATGGGCATAATTTCTGGGGTCTGCAGAACATGTAAAGAGCCGTGACCTGGGAAGGAATCGTGGGGAAGCATCAGGTAAGGGCTGGCTTCCCAGGGGCCTGTCTGTGGCATTGGTCCCTGTGCTGACTGCTGCTTTACAGAATGCAGATCTCATTCCTATTGACAGATGTTACACGCCTCATGGATGGAGTATGTTCAGTCTCCCAGGCGGAAATTGATCTCAATTGAATGACCAGGAAGTTGGATTTACATTGCTTGCAAAAACAGCCACCTTTTCTCTTTGGATTAAAAAAAAAAAGGGACATAATAAACAGAGTATGTCAATGTTCAGGGAGAGGGATGAAGGCAAGTGAGAAAGGGGAAAAAATCAAATATTGATTAAAATAAAAAAAATTGAAAATGAACAAAGACCCTTTATTCTTCTGAGCAGGGTAAGAATTTTTTTTTTTTTTTTCTTTAAATGAGTGATCGGCTTGAGTTGGAGGGAAAGAGGCCTGGTGGAATTGGGAAAACAGCCTAAAGATATATATTTTGGATTTTTGAAGTATTTATTTGAGTAAGTGAAATCCTAATGGAGAGAACAGAGAAGAGGGACAAAACAAAGATCCCTTAAATGAACACAAGAAAGGGAGTCCAGGTCCTGAATATGATTTTGGCTTTGAGGTTTTCTAGTGTCAATCAGCATCTTTAAAAAGGTCTCCTCTGACCTAATCCAGAAGCTGTATTTAAAACATGAATGAAAGGGTGCTGGATAGATCGTCTCCACATTCATGGGAACAACTCACAGCCTCTCAATTATCCACTAATACTTTTGTATCACAAACCAGCCACTGGGTGGGGCAAAGTGCAGAAAAACTGAAATCAAAGGAAAAGAAGAGAAAGTCTAAGGCAGTCAGAAGAAGGCAAGAGTGGCTATGAGGGAGTGACACGGGAGTAAACTCGTGGGTCTGAGAAAAGAAGGCAGTTGTAGACATGGATTACGGGTCAAGGGAAGGAACCTGAGAGAAATAAGGTGGCAGGGGAGGGGGGCGGTGGGGAGGGGGAGACCGGAAGGAGAGGTATGGGTGGTCCAGCTGAACTGACTATGTGCCATCTCGCACACCTAGATTTCTTTGTATCTTTTAAAATTTTTAAAAATAAACAATCAAATGAATGTAACCAGTCATTTTATTTGGGCAGAGCTTCTTTTAATCGGTTTTGAGGATATCATGTGTATCTTCTATGCCTGGCGCTGTTCATTTTTAAAAGCTGATCTAACACGTGACCCTTATCTCACATAAATATTAAATGTTTCCCCTTCAAACTAAGATTTGAGCATCAGTGAGGGTAACTGCTATGTACTTCTGTGGCTTAACATATAAGAAGATTTTTTTGTCTTTGTTTTTTAAGTTTTTATTTAAATAGCAATCAGTTAACATACAGTGTGATATTAGTTTCAGGTGATTCAAGGCTTACAAACCACATGCAGTGCTCCTTACAAGAGCTCTCCTTGAACCCCATCACCTGTTCAACCCATCCCCCCACCTACCGCCCCTCTGGTAAGCATCAGTTTGTTCTCTCTAGTGAAGAATCTGTTTCTTGATTTTCCTCTCTTTCCCCTCCTATGTTCATTTATTTTTTTCTTAAATTCTACATGTGAGTGGTGACATATGGTGTTTGTCTTTCTCTGACTGACTTGTTTCACTTAGCATAATACCCTCTAGCTCCATCCATGTTGTAAATGGCAAGATTTCATTCTTTTATTTATGGTCGAGTAATATTCCTCTGTGTGTGTGTGTGTGTGTGTGTATCTCACATCAAGACTACTTGAAAAATAATATTTTATTATGTTGAACCCCAGGTCCAGGTGATTCATTTTGTCTATTTTTACTATTCCACACTGCCAAATATCTTCTTCTTTTAAAATTTAAATCCTATTAGCCAACTTATAGTACAGCATTAGTTTCAGAAGTAGAGTTCAATAATTCATCAGTTGCATATAACATCCAGGGCTCATCACATCATGTGCCCTCCTTAATGCCCATCATCCAAGTACCCCCATCTCCCCACCCATCTTTCCTCCAGCAACCCTGTTTGTTTCCTGTAGTCAAGAGTCTCTTATGGCTTTTTTCCCTCTATAATGACTTCCCATCCAGATATCCTCCCTCCCTCTATGGTCCTCTGCGTTGTTTCTTATATTCCACATATAAGTGAAATCATATGATAACTGCCTTTCTCTGATGACTTATTTCTCTCAGCAAAATACCCTCCAGTGCCTTCCATGTCAATGTAAATGGTAAGTACTCATACATTGTATATACATATACCACATCTTTTTTATCCAATTTATCTGTCAATGGACATCTGGGCTGTTTCCATGGTTTGGCTATTTTGGACATTGCTGCTATGATTATTGGGGTGCAGATCATTACATTTATATCTTTGGGGTAAATACAATTGCTGGGTTGTAGAGTAGCTCTATTTTTAATTTCTTGAGGAATCTCCATACTGTGTTCCAGAGAGGCTATACCAGCTTGCATTCCCACCAACAGTGTAAGAGGGTTCCCTTTTCTCTACCTCCTTGCCAACATTTGTTGTTTCCTGAATAACTAATTTTAGCCATTCTGACTGGTGTGATGTGGCATTTCATTGTAGTTTTGGTTTGTATTTCCCTGATGCCAGGTGATGTTGAACATTTTTTCATGTGTTAGTTGGACATTTGTATGTCTTCTTTGGAGAAATGTCTGGTCATGTCTTCTGCCCATTTCTCAACTGGATTATTTGGGTTTTTTGGGGGGGGTGAGTTTGATAAATTCTTTATAGATCTTGGATACTAGCCCTTTATCTGATATGTCATTTGCAAACATCTTCTCTCATTAGGGAGGTTGCCTTTTAGTTTCATTGGCTGTTCCCTTTACTGTGCAGAAGCTTTTTATCTTGATGAAGTTCCAATAGTTCACTTTTCTTTTGTTTCCCTTGCCTTTGCAGACATGTCTAACAAGAATTTTTGCCTAATATCTTCTGATACCTGCCTTCAAGATCATGTTTGCTGAGATATGAGGTACAGGACATTTCCTAACATGTTTATCAGCTCAGAGAAAATAATTGCTATATGCCTCCACTTTAAGAGGGTTTTATTCATGTCACCATGTCAGTTTGGAAGGAAAAAAGGTGACAAAATCATAGCTTTCAACTTGGGCTCTGCTCTCTGTGGTTGTGAATGTGTGGCAGGAAAGGTAATGTCACATCTGCTTTGAGGCTTACCTTGGGCATGTCAACATTGTGTTTGTCCCCTCAGTGAGAAAGGAGCCATTGGACTTTATTTAGATCTTATAACTTGTACCCCTCTTCCTACTCCAGGGCAGAGTTGTTGGGCCATAGGTAGACTCTGACCCAAGGACAGACAATCTCCAGCATAACTAAAGTCCTCTTACATTGTTTGGCAAAGACAGGGCTGTGCCAATGAAGTTCACTTCCCCTAGAATTAGAGTTGAGAAATATGGGGTCCAACAAAGTTGAAGTTACGGGGTCAAGTGGAACCTAAACTATGTGGAAAGAGAGACAATAAATGTGGAGAAGTCATGCGGTAAGAAAAAGTTTAAAGAGTTGCATAAAAAGTGAGCAAGTTAGTAGGAGGAAAAAGGAGCAACTGCATAGAAGAGAAAGACATGACATGGTGGTCACATAGCCCTTGAACAAGAAAGCAGTTGACTCCAGGAACTGCATTGCTTCTGATAGAATGACAGAACAAGCTTCAGATCTAGCCCACATGTATAAATATAACCAGCACAAATCCCTTGTTTATTACCTTATGGTGTTTTTGTGAATTCTGTCCCATACACCACCCCCACAAAAAAAGCCATACACAGGAAGAAACCTCACCACCAACAAAAAATACAAAAGTTAACCCAAATAAAACAGAGGTGATACAGGCAAAAGTTATAGGCTGTTGTTACCTCCTGTCAAGTAGGAAATTTAGGCCTTAAATTTCAAGCACGTTTTGTGATAGGGGAACTGTTTTCCAGGGCTGTGGATCCCATTGTGACTCACCAAATAATGATCAATTTGAACCAGTTAGCATCCAGGCAGGAAAGCAGAAACCAATCCAGGTTTTTCTAACAAAAAGAATTTAACTCAGGGACTTTGTTACAGAATTATTGGAAAAATCAAAGAAGCCAAAAGAGTGAGAGGGAAATTATCTAAACATGAGTGATTGTAGGCAACTCTCACTACTCCTTGAGCTGCAGGAATAGAATGGAAGATAGTGTTACCTAGAGCTCATCAAGCTGCTCATCGAGGCTGCTGGAGCATACTCTGCTTCTGCTGCTGTGGTTAGAAACTCTTGTGTCACTTTGCAGGTTCCCTGAAACATGGACATCACCCCAACTTGTATTAACTTAAGAATCTATTTGTATGCAGAACTTGCCCTGCATGACATGCGTTACAGTGGAACAACCAGCACGTGCCACCCTCATACACAAACATAGTCTGAGTCATTCAGAAAATTCCCCAAAGTTCCTTGAGTCAGATCTTACTCTAAGGATTAAAGCATTCCAATAATTCTGTGACCAATTGCCTGTATTGAATTCCTGCTGTTTTAAATATCTAAACTGGCTTCTACTTTCCTGGCTGGATACTGACTTACACACCTCCCATTGATTACGGCTCAGCAGAGAGACACAACTGGAGATTCACTGCCCTTGACAGAAAATGTCTTCCCACTATCAAAAAGAATGAAGACAAATGTGGACTTACAGATTTTTAACCTCAGTGGAGAAGACCTCTTTTTTGTAAATAAAATCTTCATTGGAAGATCTTTAATTTATGTTTGGTGATGAATATGTGTTCTTCCTGAAGCTATATCCTAATAATTGAGGGGGTAATAAAACAGACGTAAATGGAATAGATACTGCATGCATCATCCATGAAAGTTACTCAGAATCCACTGAAGAACAAAACAGTTCAGCTGGCTAATGTGATGGCATGGGTGTCACACTACAGAGGCTGTAGGCTTGTTGCTATAGACACCATTGCTGGGATTGTTCTATTTGAACTTGGAGCCCCCCACCGCACCCCAGCACACACCCATGTCTTTAATGCTTCAGCTGGAGACACCCACAGAAATTGGCAAATACTAGATTCTACCTTCCAATCTCTCCTACTTCCCCACACCAACAGAGTCTAACTATAAAGCAGCTGGGAAAGAAATCTCAGAAATGTAGTTTACAGGCTTACTTCTTACCTCTGTGTTACAAAGAAACTCAAAGATGGGCAAAAACAGAAATGAGAGCCAACAAATAATTGACTCATGGGATAAACTTAAAAAATAATTTGTATTTATAAAACATTGAACCTTGTGGATATTTAGCTTTTCATTACAACAGTACACATTTCCATTGCCTTATGGGAATCGGGGCACAACCCACACACAGCTCTGGAGATAAACTCTGATGAGTCTAAGCCTGATTCTAGGGTCAATTTTCCCAGTGATTAGGTCTATGGTAACATATGTGAGGCACTTCCGGGTCAATGGTAATACATGAAAAAGTGCTGGAAGAGGTTCTTTTCTAGTTCTTTGAGAGAGATGAGAAGCCAGTCTCTCTTTTGCCAGACACGGTCAAGAAAACAAAAAGCCATACTTGTTACTCTGCAAGTATGGGAGGAATTAGAATTAAAGTTGCCCATGTAGATGGCTAAACAGAGATTTGGAAAGAAAAAAAGTCCTTCAGGAAATTACTGAGCTACCAAATCCATCAATCCTGAAGTCCCTAACGTACCCCTATACCACTTTTATATGAGTTAATACATATTCTTATTGTTTAAACTAATTTAAGTTGTTGGATTTTTTTGTTACTTGCAGCTAAGATCCTCATAATAGACGCAAATATATTCAAGGGTATTTTCATAATAATGTCACTTTTTTTGCTTTCTGATAAACTTCTTGTGTGCGGGAGGAGATCAAGGGGTAGAATTATATCTAGAACATTAAGAAGTGTATGTAACACCAGGACACCTACATGACTACGATCCATTATGTCTACTGCAGTTGTTAAAAAAAAAAACAAAAGTATTGTCTATATATTAAAGCATTAAAAGAAGATGCAAAACCAATGTTCACTGAGAGAACATTTAACCAAGAGATGGACAAATTTATGGCATAGTTCTCTTTGAGCTTCTTTACAATATGGGAGATGGATTCTTCCCTCTACAGGATGCAGTGAGGGCAAAACTGACAAAAATGACAGGGAGGTAGGTTTCAGTAAATTAAAAAGTAAAATTATAGTTTCAGGGCTGCCCCAGATGCACAGGGCTTCTTGAAGACAAGGAAATGAATCCCTTGTCATTGGAAATGTTTAAGCAGAGATTGACTACTCTGCGGGTGTCAGACCGGGCGTCATATTGTGTGTGGGAAGAGGCTAAAGAAGATGGCACTGGAGGTCTTTCCAACTCGAAGATAGAACGATTTAACTCCCGTTGCACTCGCCAGAGAGAGCGGGGGAAGACACTTCACCCAATCCGTCTCCCTAACGATGAATCACCCACAGACAGCTTGGCTTTACCGTCTCTAGTTTAGACTCCAGCGCCTACTTCAGAAACAATTATTTTGGGGGAAAGGAAGTTAAGCCCACCGACTAAAGTAAGATTTTTAGATTCTCCACGGGCTTCCCTTTTTAGCATCTGAAATCTATCCTGGGAGCGGCTGAAAGTTGGCACAAAACATACTACAAACGTTAGAGAATATCTGCAAAGCCTGGGCAAACTCTTGTCCACACAGTTCATACCATGAGGCATGCCTGGAATTCAGCACAGCGCAGCAATTAAAATATCACAAGATGAGCCGTAGCGCCCAGTAGGTAGAGCTCCTTTGTCTAATGACCTTTTTCATCGTGTGATAACAAATACAATAGCCTGGCCTCATAAATCATACCTCCAGAAAACATCCACAGGGCAGACTGTGACACTGTTTGCATATTCAAATGTCACCCCGTTCATAAGAGGAAAGACAAAACACTTTTTTTTTTCTCTCAAAAATGTCAGCATAGCTGGATTAGAAAAGATAATTCGGAAGTACTTCTAGACAATAATTACCTCTGGCACCTATCTGCGGTGTACCTAATGAATGGAAAGAGGAATTTTTTTAATTTTTAAAAATTATGATTATTACAGTAATTAATCAGCTGCTCAGTGACAGCTTCCTTGAGGGGGGAAAAAGTGTCTCCAAGGCCATCTTGCTTCTGTAGGGCGTCTTGCTGATTTCACATCACATATGCAAGACATATCCTATTATTATTAGCAACAAAAATGCTTGTGGAAGTAGAATTAGCCTCAATTTCCTAAAGAGTCAGGAAACTCTCACATTTTACAAGTGAAAGAAAAAAATTTCTAATCCCAAATGCTAGTTGGAAAAAAAAAATGATTCAGACTTGCTCAGCTGTGGTTGTTAAACCAATCTCTTACTCTTAATTACATGCAAAAGGTTCCCGGTTCTAATTATGGACCTTAGGGAAATAGCCCATCTCCCCAAACCAATAACGCCTCATGTTAACTTCAGCTCTTTTGTGTTTAATATCCTACTACTGGATTTCCGCTTCCCCAGATGATCTGTAAATTTGGCTTTTTCCACTTCATTTTTCACAGTGCTGCTCAGAGCAGGGGCTAGGAGACCTCACTCTCCCCAGTGATTCTTTTATAACATTTCCTGCTACTTGAGTACAAAATTCTCTAACCTAAGATATCTACATCACAGGCCAATTCTTTCCTGAAATTCTTTCCTTTGCTGCGCTCCTACTTTTCCTCCCTCTGCCCACATCCCTCCAGTTATTACATCAAGGGTGCCTGGGGTGATGTGAATACAGCATTCTTGTAGGGACTCCTCTGTACATGTGTGGAGGTGGAGATGATTCTAGAGGTCGACAGGCCAGGTGCCTTCTCCTCTTTGGACCCTGTGGAACATCCTGGTGACCAAGTGCTGGCTAGGCACTTAGAATCAGAGACTTAGTACTCTAGGGCATTAGAGAATGTTCAGTCCAATCCCTCCATTTTCTCAGATGATGAAGCTGAGCTATAGGAAGGAAAACAAAGGGATCTGTTCACAGCACAGATGTAGTTAATGACCATGTCGGTGGATGTACAAACTCCATGGCTAGTGCTTGGGGATTATGGTCTACATTCTAGGTTCATCTCAGTGGAACAGCCAGCATCTCTAGCTGAGAAAAGATAAGCTAACATGACCTGGAAGTTCACGACTCTGGCCATGGACCTTCTTCTTATCTTTTCTGTTAAAGCATATTTGGACTTCACATCTGAGTTCTTTCAGCAGTGAAATGGGGATCATAATACTCACTCTTCAGTGTTATTGTTAAGGGAGAGAAAAGGGGAAAGGGGAGGGGCCCAAATGTGAAAGGTCTTTGAAGAATAAAAAAAATGCAAAGGAATGATTTGCCGTACATTTTGCAAGGATATCAGATCAGACCACTTCTAACATTTTCAAAAATGTTTTTGGGTAAATCTCATCCAAAGCTTTTCAGCAAAAAGTACTTTGAATATATTAAAATGAGGAAGAGATCCTGTGGCATAAGGATGTGTCTACTTTCTAAAACAGACGTTGGGTGGTAACATTTTTGCACTTTATAGGGAGCTCATGTTTACTATTTCTCATGTAGCAAGTGTCCAACTCAGTACATTTCAGTGAAATGAGTGAATGTTTTCTTTTTGCTTTACCCATCCAAATCCGATCCATACCTCAAAGCTTATCTCAAGATTTACCACGTCATTTCAGACCTCAGTGATTTTTCCCTTCTTTTAACTGATGCCCTCCACGCCTCGAATCCGTGCTCTGCACCCTGCTGCAGGCTCTTGTTTATAGACAGTGTTCTATTGTAATCTACTTCTTTGGTGTGTGTTCACATTAGCATTTGGAGGAAACAGGGAGTTCCATAAGGACAGAGGCTGTGTTATAATTCTCTTATAGACCCATAGCCCCTGGCACAGCACTCATTTGCAAGCAGAATCGGTCATGCTGCAAATCATTGACTTTTGCTTATACTATGGCCTTCTGTAAAGCAGCTGCCTATATACCTACATAAAATTTATTGGCTATAATTTGTGTTTAACGTTTGTTTGCCAACTCTTACGTAGATGGGTGGCAGTTCACTGCTAAGAGATTTCTGTTCTTCCGGGTGACGAATGACTCCTAGTCCTAGGTGAAATCGCATATTAAAGAGAGCCAAGAAATCTCTCTGAGCTGAGACTCAAGGTTAGTTGGCAAGTGAGAAATGGTTAAGGAGACATTAGCAAACCCATGAACCTTCTGTGGAGAGAACAGGGTGATTCTAGTTTATTTCTAGAGAAGGTGGGAGCAGGACTCTAAGAACTAAATATAGACTATTTCTTCTTTGATTGATTAAGAGTATTTAGTGTGAAAATTTAGCTGGGATTGGGAATAAGGTCATGGTTTAGTCAGTAAATACATAATGAGTGACTAAAATTCCAGAAATAACTAAAGGAAAATCTGAATTTTTAAACAAAGTTTGCATCACGAAATATGCTGTAAACAATCTGTGAGCTTGGGCAAAAATATTCAAGGCAGATAATACAGGCAAAGAGATAATAGCTAAATAAATAATTTTTAGAATTGAAGAGAAAAGGACCAAACACCTGATAGAGAAATGTAAAAAAGGCACACAAAGACAATTCACAAAAAAATCCTCAGATAATGAAAAAATGTTCAAACTTGCTTGTAATAGGTGATATACACATTAAAACAACTCTGAGATGCTACTTCTCACCAGGCAAGACTGGCAAAAAATTTAAAAAAAGAAATGTTCCACATTTTGTTAGTGGAACTACACTCATTTTCTCTGGGAAAAAATTTGTTAGTATCTAACAAAACTACACATGTACTTGCTTTTGGGCTGACAATCCCATGGCTAGGAATTAACCTCTATTAATAGGAAAATACACTCGCAGACAGCTACTTATTATAGCTGTTTGCGATTACAAATACTGAAAATGACCCAAGTGTCCATTCATAGACTAGTGCTTGTATAAACTAGCTTACACCCACACAAGGAAAAGCTACATGGCCGTAACAAAAAATGAGGAAGATCTTTATAAATTGATATGAAATGATTTCCAGGACCTGCTGGTAAGTAAAAAAGTAAAGTGTGAAAGAGTATGTATGGTATGCTACATTTCTGTATGAAAGAAGAGGATATAGGTAAATGCACATGTATCCACTCATTCATACAAAAGAAATAAGGGAAGGGTAATTCACAAAATAAAGAAATTGCTTGCCCACCAGGAGAAGAGGCCATGAGAACTGGGCAAAAAGAAAGGGAAATTTTTTTAGAAAGTGAAATGGGCTTATAAGACTGAGGAAGGAGTTTACTTCTTTGAGCATAACTTCTGGCTCTTAAAATCATACTAATGTTTCACACACCCTTTAAATGTCACCAAAATAAACAAACCAACCAGGGTGGGGATGAGGGAACAAAATAGAATACAAAAATAACAAATTAACTTGATTCTATAAAGTCTACAACAAACGAGTAACACAGTTGAACTGGAGAGGGTAGAGAAGAAAAAACTCACTTTTGGTGAACAGTATCTTGACAGGATACTATAAGGCAACCCACAAAAAGAACTGTGAACAAATGCTGGATTTCATCAGTCCAATTGTTTCTCACTGGAATGTGGGTTAATGATTCTACACTAACTTTAGGAACACAGCAGAATCCATGACATCAGCAAGCATACTGTATACATGAGAGACAGCTTTCTTGCCATTGGAGAAAGAAATTACAAATGAAGGGGAAAAACAAAAATAAACTCTGTAGAATGCATTGAAATCAGTTATTGGTATAAACCCATGGTTTTTATGTGTAAATATATACATACACACGCACACTACATATACATATATATATAAACAAGTGTACATATGTACACACACACACATGCATATACCAGCCCACATCCATATGCACATGACACAAACACAGTTCAGTACATATGTGTGTGGGGGGGTTAGCATATATACATGCATTTCCTACTTTGTGCACTGAGAAATTCTAGAAGCAAAGACACTCCAGTTGCAATGAACACATCCAGTGTCTAGATCTTGATGCCAGATCAGAGGCAGAACCAAAAAAAAAAAAAAAGAAGAAGAAGAAGAAAAGAAAAAAAAAATCTGAGCTTGTAGCATTTTTAGATGCCACAAAATAAGAAGTGCTCAAACGAAAAAAGTAGGCTTTTCATAAAAGACAGTGGAATCAACTAGAAAGCTCTCCTAATGGCCTTAAGTTGGAAATACTTGATCATAAAAATAAATAATAACAGTACTAGATTTTAACAAATAGCATAAAATCAATACCCATAAGTCATATTGGCATAAATATTTGAATAGATAAAGAGATGGGGGAAAGAAAGCTCGTCCTTACACAAAAAATTCAATGAGTAAACATAGAAGGAAATAGAAAAAGAGAAAAAAACCCATCAGGCCCACACCAAAGTAATAATTGTTGGAAACAAGATCCACTGGTGGATGCTAAAGACAACGGGAGAAAATTTGAGGGGAAATAAGATATGTGTGCAGTCTCTATGTATCTCCTACAGATGTTTGGTGATCACAAAAGGAGAAAAAAGTCACTTTACAGAGGAAAAAACATCTAGCAGGACCCCACCTTAACCAGATGATTAAGGTTAATATCAACATTTTTAAGGTCTACCAACAGAATGAGGCCTTTGATAAGAACACAGCATCATTTCTGTTATATTCTTGCCGAAACCACTGGGAAATTTTGTATCAGACCTCTCGTGTAGTTAATGTTATTGCACCAGGGTTAACAGTAAAAATTGTACTGTGGTTATATAAGTAATTAAGAATAGGGGGAGCTGGGTGAAGGGTATATGGAAATTAGCTGTGTTATTTTGTAAATTTTACATAAGTCTAAATTTAGTTCAAAACAAAGAAGATGAAAAAAAGTACATGTAATCAGTTCCTACATTTAGACATTCAATTTACTCCAGTCTGGCCTCCATTCCTCATACTGGGAATTTAGTTAGTTCTTACTCCATTCTTGTACTTTCATAGTACCATTTGCTTGACTTTTTCTTCCTTAAGATTTTATTTATTTATTTATTTATTTATTTTCTTTTTCCAATTTATTTATTTTCAGAAAAACAGTATTCATTATTTTTTCACCACACCCAGTGCTCCATGCAAGATGTGCCCTCTATAATACCCACCACCTGGTACCCCAACCTCCCACCCCCCCACCACTTCAAACCCCTCAGATTGTTTTTCAGAGTCCATAGTCTCTCATGGTTCATCTCCCCTTCCAATTTACCCAAAAGCACATACCCTCCCCAATGTCCATAACCCTACCCCCCTTCTCCCAACCCCCCTCCCCCCAGCAACCCAGCAATTGCACTACTGGGAATTTACCCTAAAGATACAAACGTAGTGATCCAAAGGGGCACGTGCACCCGAATGTTTATAGCAGCAATGTCCACAATAGCCAAACTATGGAAAGAACCTAGATGTCCATCAACAGATGAATGGATCAAGAAGATGTGGTATATATACACAATGGAATACTATGCAGCCATCAAAAGAAACGAAATCTTGCCATTTGCGACAACATGGATGGAACTAGAGCGTATCATGCTTAGCGAAATAAGTTAAGCGGAGAAAGACAACTATCATATGATCTCCCTGATATGAGGGAGTGGTGATGCAACATGGGGGCTTAAGTGGGTAGGAGAAGAATCCATGAAACAAGATGGGATAGGGAGGGAGACAAACCATAAGTGACTCTTAATCTCACGATTTTATTTATTTATATTTATTTATTTATTTATCTATTTTACAGAGAGACAGAGACAGAGATACTGAGAGTAAGAGAGACTGAGGGAGAGATTGGAGGGAAAAGAGTGAGCAGACTCTGTCCTAAGCATGGAGCCCAGGACAGGGCTTGATCTCACAACCCTGTGATCACGACCTGAGCTGAAATCAAAAGTTGGTCGCTTAACTGGTTGAACCACCCTGGCATCCCCATTTGCTTGACTTTCATGATTTAGCTCCTCCTGGTTTTCCTCCCCTGCCCCTCTAGTTTTTGTTTTGTTCTTTGTCTCTATTGCACATTCATTCTCCTCTGTACAGACATTAAGTGTTAGAATTCCCTAACCTTGGATTATTTTTTTCTTATCTCACTCTAAACTTAGTTTCTTAAGTAATCTCATCCAAAGTTTTCATTACCATGTAAATTTATAAGATTCATGATTTTTGTAACACAGCCCAAGTTTTGTTTTGTTTTAACTTGGGCTCCATATTTACATCTACTTGAGGTTGGAATTTCTAAAAGGCAATTCAAACTTAGTATGTCAAGAACAGGTTCATCTAACAGTCCCCTCACATGATGTTTTAAAATATGTCCACAAATTACTTGACACACCCTTCAAAAGTAGGACCTAATTCTACCTTAAGCATGGGTTGGATGTAACAATTCACTTAAATAGAATACGAAGAGAGATGATGGTGTTTTACTTTAGAGACCAGGTCATAAAAAGCACTTCAGCTTCCTGCTTTCTGTCTCTTTCTTGGATGACTCATGCTGGGTAAGCCAGCTATAATAGCCCCCATGGAGAAGCCCATGTGGTAAGAAAGTGAGGCCTCCAGCCAACAGCCACATAGGAAACTTTGGAAATAGATTTTCCAGCCCCAGGTGAGCCTTCAGATGAATGGAATTCTGATCACCATCTTGATGGCATCATCCTGAGCCAAAGTCACACAACCTTTTCCAAATTCCTGAGCTTCAGAAACTGGAATAATAAATATTTATTATCTTCAGCCACTGAGTTTGGGACCATCTATTATTAAATAATAGAGAGATAATACATTCCCTCTCCCCATGCAATAAACAACCAGGTCATATTCTCATGCCTGTTTTGATGCTTCATTTTACTCACTACCCCTTACATAGTCAGAAAAAGAGGTGTCACTCTTGTCTACTAGCTGTCTCTTATTCATTTCCCCATTTGAAATCCATTATTAAGACTTATCGATTTAAACTCCTGAATATCTCTCAGATGTGTCCACTTCTCTCTCATCTTCACTGCTTCTACACGTGTCCAAACTACCATTATTTCTTGCCTGTATGGCCTTGTAATAATTGCTTGACTCTGGCACCCCTCTGATACACTCTTCACATTGCTGTCAGGATGATCTTTTCAAAAACACTCACTAATCACCAGTTCTAAGCTAGAAGCACTGGCGTGGATCCCCAGACAGCCAGAACTCTCCTAAAGGCAGGAACAAGAAAGAAAATGCAATGATAGGAACGTGTCTTCTCCTCAGCTGCTCATTACCTCCACCATGAACAATGTCAAAGGCCACCATTTGAGGATCGGGAAAGTGGCCTTTGATCAACTTGATCATTATTGCTAATCTGGAGTTGTGTATGTGGTGAAAAAAAATGTTCATAGTCTCAAATTTTTTTTTTCAATTTATTTATTTTCAGAAAAACATTATTCATTATTTTTTCACCACACCCAGTGCTCCATGCAAGCTGTGCCCTCTATAATACCCACCACCTGGTACCTTTAAGTGCAATACATGCACATGTTTAAAAAATTTGGAAAACATGCACAGATTTTAAAGAGCAGGAAGAAAAAATCATCTTTAATTCTACCATCCTGAAATTTTGGCTTATTTCTTTCAAATTTTCCCCCAATGCTTTTAAAACCTTATTAAAATCGTTCTGTATATTAATGTAATTTTCTATCCCATTTTTGTGCTTAAGGTTATAAGATTCTTTCCATATCATTAAAAACTCTGTGTAAATATCATTTTAATAGCTGTTTAACATTCTGTGATATTAGAAATTTCATTTTGAAATTCGTCTTCTTGCCCAATATTAAAACAAATTATTCCACTTTTTGGGGTTGGGGGAGGTAGTGATGGTGGTAGTTTTGGGGGTCTCTTCCATGGCTTGATGATACTTGGAGGCTGCTGTTTAAATATTTAACAAAATTGCATTTCTCTAGCTATGGCCTCAATCCAAATGGTAGCAGAGAATCTGCTTGGTGATTCCAGGACTTTCTAATAATATTTACTCCTTGAGGCTTCTAAAGTTAATGCACTCTTGGTTTTCTAGTGGATAAGCTGATAGTGCCTCTAGGATGTCACTCAGGTCAGACACCTTTAGAGAAGGGAGGAGGGGAAAAGTCAAGAAGCCCCAGAGAAAGCTATGCTGAACTCTGCAAACATACACATGGCCCTTAGAAAACCCGAACCTGGCTGTGTATCTTTTCATTACAATGCACAGTGATTAGTTATCCATAATTTATGGCTTTAATTTATTCTTCCCTTCCTCATGGAGAGAGACTCACCCCAGCAAGCCACTCTGACGCTTGCACATACTGCTCCATTCAAGCCCTGTATTTCCTTGCTGGAAAGTCATTTTGCAAAACTCATTAAAGCTGGCCAAAGATCCAGAAAGCAATCCCTCCCCCATTCTGCTTTATTTCATGAAAAAAAAAAAAAAATAGACTAACAGAAAAAAAGAAAAAAGTCTGATTGTGTCCTTTCACTGAGGTTACATCTCCTTCAAGAGGACCCTCTTTGGGTCCTCTAACTGCAGCCAAGGCACGTGCACAAAGAGCTGACATTCTACTAAGGCTGTGAGGCTGCTTCCCATAGGAAAAGGAGAGGGCGGCAGAAAATCAAGTGGCTCTCCAGAGCGCGTCTCTGCATATTACACACCTTCTGATAGCATCACTTGGTCACCCTTCACCAAGCCACTCTCTCTTGGAGCCTGCTGACCCAGTTCAAGTATATCCAAATCCTTGAGAGCGTCAACAAGGGTCTTTTCATAATCTGGCCATAGCCCTGCATAATGCAAGAGTGGACATCATCTGGTGACTAGGGCTGGGCTCAGCAGTCTGCTAATCTGTAGTCCGCCTTCTTGTATGACTTTAAAGGATAAATTTAGGGGTGCCTGGGTGGCTCAGTGGGTTAAGCCGCTGCCTTCGGCTCAGGTCATGATCTCAGGGTCCTGGGATCGAGTCCCACATCGGGCTCTCTGCTCAGCGGGGAGCCTGCTTCCCTCTCTCCCTCTCTCTCTCTCTCTCTCTCTCTCTCTCTGCCTGCCTCTCCATCTACTTGTGATCTCTCTCTGTCAAATAAATAAATAAATAAATAAATGGATAAATATAAATTTAGTTTATGTTTATTGAGAATCCACTCTATACCAGGGATTTATTAATTCATTTGATGCTCATGAGAACTCACTCTTGTTAATTAGAGTGGACATTTCTGACAGCAGAGCCTCTGTTTTGTTTTCTACTGTATCTCCATCTAGAACTTGCTTGGCATACAATAGGCATTCAATCAATATTTGTTGAGTGAGTACTCATTTTTTGCACGTGAGAAACCTGAGACACAGAACAAGTAAGTAGCAAAATAGAGTTCAATCCCTTGCATTCTGGTTCCAGAGCTAAAGCTTAGTATTACTCCGTGGTGTGTCCTTGACTTCTGCAGAAGTTTGATTTTATTTCCTTTTTAGAAGATAAATCTATTTATGTCCCAAAATATTTTTGAGTTCAAGGTGTAATGTAGATGCCAGGTGTTAATTACCACCAGCATGGAATTGAGATATAAGGCAGGGATAGCTGGCCATTGATGACAGCATTGCCACTATTATTAGTAAAATGATCATGGCCTGCGTGCAGAGGAGACATCTATTTCTCTCCTTCCCAAACCACTCTTGAATGTTCTAAGTCCTTTACTTATGACAAGCCATGTCAACCTTCAGATGCCTTCACACACAGGCCAAAGGAAATGACCGATTTCTGCAACCACAAGGACAGATACCCTTTTCTACCACCTCACCTTTGTTCCTTTGCCCTCTCAGGTTGGGTTTAATTTCATTTCTTTCTGATCTGCAGGTTGATGAAAATCTTTCATCTTCTCCAAGCCTGCCTGAGCCCCAGACTGTGGCCCGGGTGTTGCCACGTGAGAGCAGAGCCCGCAGCCACAGCTGAGAGAGGTGTTATTTACATATTTATTAGAAATTCTGTCCTGCTGGCAAGAGACGCTCACTTCTGACTTTAATTCCGATAAGTAAACAACCCCATTGGCAAGGAAGAGGGGGAAAACAAACCAGAGTAGTTTGCACAAGATAATACAGTACAGCAGAAAAATATCCGTAATGCAAAACCATTTGCAGTACAAAGCAAGAGAGAGGAAAAAAAAAATCCATCTCCAAAGCCTAGCTTAGGTTAAATACTCCAAAAGAAATAATTACAAAGTAATTCAATTATATTTGGTATCAGTTGCCTCACAGGCCAGTGGAATGACAATTAATCCCAGGGTGTCCTTCTTTTTTTTTTTTTTTTTAATACTTTGTGGTTTGTTCAGAATTGCCCTCCAGCAGTTAACCACACTCTGCAGTCCTCTGGCTGATTGTGCCTCTCTCTCTTCTTCCTCATTCATTCTGGCCTGATAACACCTCACACTAGGGAGCCATTCTGCCAAGTTCAACCTTCTCTGACCCTACTCTCAAACTGTCCGCATCCTAACATTTTGCTTAGGTGCCCTCCTGTTTCCCCTTAATTATATTGTATTGTGAGGATTGCAACCGTGGGAGAGTTTAGTGTCCTATGGCTTTCTCCAAACATTCAAAATTGAGCCAACATCATCATCCCCGTGACAACACAGCAAATTAAATCCTTCTCAGGATCACATGGCTAGCTATTCCCAGAAAAAAAATTACATTTTAGGAACATTAAAATGGACTGACTTTAATCCACAGTGGCAAAGGAAGGAAGAGATATGGTTTAAATCCTGCCTGATGTTCTGACCTGAACTTACTCTGCAGATAAAATCATACAGATTCTCTGCGTTTCTATAGTTTCTTTCAGCCAGGGATTGCAAGGTACTTTACACACAGTAATAAGTTCCACAACCTTTCTTTGATGCTGTTCCCTTGCTCCACGAAAGGTTCAAGCATCAGAAATCGGCAATGATGGACAGAAAGGGACTGGCCCAGGCAACCAGCCCAGCTGGCAGTGGTGGAGAAATGAGATCTCAGGCATCTGAATTGTCGCACTCCACACTGATCATCAGAAAAATCACTGTACTTCTAAACCACAACATACTTCTAGAAATAAAAATTAAAATTATAATGAGACCATGGGGTGCCTCAGTGGCTCAGTGGGTTAGGCCGCTGCCTTTGGCTCAGGTCATAATCTCAGGGTCCTGGGATCGAGTCCCACATTGGGCTTTCTGCTCAGCAGGGAGCCTGCTTCCTCCTCTCTCTCTCTCTCTCTCTCTCTGCCTGCCTCTCTGCCTACTTGTGATCTCTCTCTGTCAAATAAATAAATAAAATCTTTTAAAAAAAATTATAATGAGACCAGGATTGTGGATTTGTTCTGCAGGGGAGGAGAAAACCTTTTCCTCTACTCTCTTAGGTTATCCAACTGGGGCCCAGCACTTTAGACTGACAAAAAAAACAGGTTAACAAGAAAAAACAAACAAACAAAACCTAGAAGTTCATCAACCTGCATAAGACAGAAGAAACCCAGTGACGAGTAGCTCCAAGGGTTGCTTAGAACTTGGAGCTCACATAGCATGTTTAAAAGAATAGTGCATTTGTGGAGAAGTGACAAGAGAAAAGAAAAAGGGTTTAGGCTTTTAGAGTGTCATGCAGAAAAGGGAAACCTCCATGGAGAAACTAAGGAAGACAGAGGCATTTTCAGTAAAAACTGTTATGTAGATGTCCCTCATACCTTCTCTGGGCTGATAGGAGTATAGAATTGTCTCCAGTGATTAAGAATCATCCTGTCCTTCCTGGTAGTTTTTCCTGTGTCTGCTTTTTTTCTCCATTGCTCTCATCTCAGAAGAATCCTTGGCCAGGAGGCCATATTTTGGAGTGGCATGCTCTGAACTCATTCTGCAGTCATCCAGCTGACTGAAGGACACATGGACCCAATGGCTTAGAGTGAAAATAATTTCCATTAATAAACACATCTGTATTGTTTCACAGCGATTCTTATGACCATGGAAAAGATCCGCCCCCAACAGTATGATATTGCCAAAATCTTGAGTTACAAACCGGACAAAGGGGTTGTCCAACAGTAATCGCCACAGCTAATTCAGTGCCTATTATGGGGAAGATGCTGCACTAGAAACTTTATATGCATTGATTAATTTAATATTCCCTACACCATCATACAGATACTAATCTCATTTTCCATACAGCTAACTAAGGCTCAGAGAGTTCAGGTCACTTTCCTAAGTTCACACAGCTTATAAGTGGTAGAGCTGGGATCCTAATCAAGGTAATTTGGTCGCAAAATTCAGGCTGAGTGTTCTCTGACAGTGAAAATAAAATATAGAGCTGGAAGTATGTGGATGCAAGAGAGGATTGGGTTCAGGTGGCAAAGTGAGATGAGAAATCTTTTTTAATCAGGTACAGAATGTCCCTAGTCCTTGGAAGAAATCTTTGCTGGACCTTCAAGATCATTCCCTCCTAACAGAAGACAGTTCTGTGTCTTCATTATTTAAGAGTAGGGCCACTAAACTGGACTGCTTGAGTCTGAATTGCTGGTCTGCCACCTTCTAGTTGGGTGACCTTGACTTCTATGTGCCTCTGTCTCATCTGTAAAATTCAGGTAATGATTACTGCCTCAAAAGACTATGCTAAGGATTGAGGTGATGCATGTAACACGCTTAGAACAGTGCTTAGCACTCAGTATATTTTAGCTAATATGATTCAAGATTATTTTACGAAGGTAGGTTCATCTACTGGTCAACATATCCTCTTTTATGTTTCCCAAACTTAGAGCCTTGGGGTGATGGTAGGGCTTGATACGTATAGATTCTAGAGCTTCATCCCTTCCTGGTAACCCTAAATAAGTTTAACCAAAATTGAAATTGTCATGAATACTATAAAATAAAATTCCAGAAGATGAGATAAATGCCAGAAGATGGGATAAATACCATTCCAAGCATATGTAGAATGTTTGGGAGGGAATATAGCAAAAAAGTGAGAGATGACCAGTGAGAGGAGAATGCAGGTGGAGGGGGGATGGATTTGGAAAAGATTAGACACTTGTGGATATAGGTAGTGGCCAGGCCATAAAGATTCTGATCCTTGTCCTGTGAGCAGTGGGAACTACTAGAGGGCTTGAAGCAAGGATCACCAATCAGATTTTGTTTTTAAGAGATCATTCTTCTTCTTTTAATCCAGTCTCCATCATCCCAATACCCATGTAAATAACCAGTTAAAAACAGTAACATCTTGCGGCACCTGGGTAACTCAGTCGGTTAAGTGCCTGCCTTCAGCTCAGGTCCTGACCCCAAGGTCGTGGGATTGAGCCCCACATACAGCTCCCTCATTAGCAGGGAATCTGCTTCTCCCTCTCCCTCTGCCTCCTCCCCCTGCTTGTGCACATACTCTCTTTTCTTCAAATAAATAAATTTTAAAAATCTTAAAAACAACAATAAAAACAGTAACATCTCCCAGGGCCCAAGTTTCTTTTGCAAATTCCTTTGTTTATTCCTCCTTTCATCAGCTCTATTTAACGCCTAATCTGCGAGAGAGCACTTTGCTAGACCCAGAGCACATGGAAATGACTAAGGTACAGCTCAATGGGGAAGACAAGTTAAAAAGATAAATTATGATAAGGTGTGATCAGTGTTAAGAGAGAGGGGCTACCAAGAAGGACGCAGTAACTTCAGGGGGCTATGTCCTGACTTGGAAGCAGAAAGAGCTCAGGTGAAGTACTGGTTGGGTTGATCCATGAACAATTGGTATGAAATCTACCAGGGGCAGAAAAAAAAATTAAAAATTAAAAAAATAATAGATACATTTATTGAGGAAAGTTAGAAACAATGCAGAAAAAACACACGAAGGATATCACATTGCATATAATCTTTCAACTTCTAGCCTACAAAGATTAATGAAAGTATCAATTAAATTTTTTAAAAGAGTGTCCTTTGAATCTAGAAAGTCCTCAACTTACAAATGCATTGTATTTTGGTGTTTCAATAGTTGTTGTTTTTTTTTTTTCAAGACTTTATTTATTTATTTGAGGAGAGTGAGAGAGCACAAGCAGGGGGAGAGACAGGCAGAGGGAGAGGGAGAAGCAGACTCCTCGCTGAATAGGGAACCTGAATAGGGCTCGATCCCAGGATCATGAGATCATGGGATCATGACCTCAGCCAAAGGCAGATGCTTAATTGACAGCTACTGAGATGTCCCAGTGTTTCAATAGTTTGTAAGGAAAAGTTTCTATAATTCATAGCACATTGGCATATTTTCCTGCAGGAACAGCATTATGACAGGATTCCAGGTTCCCAGGCCGACCTATAATAGTTTATAAAAATATATGTATATTTACATATACCAAATGTATGTGTGTGTGTATGTGTGTGTGTGTATCTATATATTTACATATACAAAAATGTCAATATATTTAAGTCACATAATTTACCAGTAATTGTATTAATTATCTATAGCTCTATATAATAAATTACCCAAAACTTGGTAGATTAAAATAAGCACTTATTATTTTATTGTTCCTGTGGGTCAGGAACCTGGACACCACTTATCTCAAGGTCTTGTAAAATAGTAGTCAAGTCATCAGCTGGGCTGTCATCTTACCTGGCAGCTTGACCAGAGAGACATCTCTTTCTAAGATCACTCACGTGGTTGGTGGCGGGATTCGGTTTCTCATGGGTAGTTGCACTGAGCACCTTGGCTCCTTTATGGCTATTTGCTGGAGGCCTCCCTCAGTCCCTTGCCATGGGGTGGGTTTCTCCATAACATAGGTCACAACATGGCAGCTGCCTTCAATCAGAGCGAATAAATGAGAAGAGCCGCAGAGAAAGTACAGGCAAGAGGAAGACACAGTTTGTTTTAAGCTAATCTGGAGAGTGGCATCTCATCAATTATTCTATATTCAATTTTTCATAAGGCAGGCTAGGTCCAGCCCATACACAAAGGAGGGGGTTACACAAAGACATGAACAGCAGGAGGCAGGGATCATTTTAGAAGGGACCTACCACCTCTTTCTCTGTCTCTCCTTCTCTCTAGATATCTATGTATGTATCTGTATCTACATATCCCTCTGCATACCCATCTATTTCTTTCTAGATACATATCTATATAGAAAGCTATAGATATATTTGTTTTCAGTGCAACTCTTTTTTATTTTTTTTTAATTTTTTAAAAAATTTTCAAAAGATTTTATTTATTTATTTGTCAGAGAGAGATCACAAGTAGGCAGAGAGAGGAGGAAGCAGGCTCCCTGCCGAGCAGAGAGCCCGATGCGGGGCTCGATCCCAGAACCCTGGGATCACGACCTGAGGCAAAGGCAGAGGCTTTAACCCACTGAGCCACCCAGGCGCCCCAAGTGCAACTCTTTTTTAAGTGAATGGTTCTGCAGAAGCCCATCATGTAAAGCAGACACAGGTGTCGCTCCAGCAGTGGGGCCCGAGAAGTGGACACAGAAGCTTGGTCTGCAGGGCTCTACAGACCCAGTCTGAAAATTCCTAAATAATTGAACCACCAGGATTCCCTAGGGAGTAAGAGAAGACTAGGACATCTTATCACAAAACAAAGAGAGCCCTTCTGTCATATTCTTTGGAGCTCAGACTTCATCCAAATTACAACTTTGACGGAGGTAGCATTAATGTAGACATTGTTTTGGTGCCACTTTTTTCTCCCCAATTCCTGCTGCTCTGGGTCTTGACAAACTCTGTGTTCCCGATACTTTAATGCAGTTTTCACTAGTCTTGCCACTCAGTTCTACTTGGTTTAATTTCATGTATTTGAAAGCTCTAATGTCATGGTTGTACATGTTTAGGATTGTTATATCTTCTTGGAAATTGATTCCTTTGTCATTATGTGATGTCTCTTTATCCCTGATAATATTTCTTTTCCTGAAGTCTATTTTGTTTGACATCAAAATAGTTATTACAGATATTCTTTGGGCTAATATTTGCAGGGTATGTTTTCTTTTTTGTTATGAATTTATACTATATTTATAAATTATCCTGCATGCACATTTATATTTAAATTTGTATTTAAAGTTGGGTTCTTGAGGAAAGGATCTAGTTGGGGCTTGCTTTTTGATCTAATCTAACAGTCTTATTTAACTGGTGCATTCAAGCATTCATATTTAATGTGAATATTAATATGGTTGGATTAAAACCTACCATCTTATTAGCTGCTTTTCATTTCTCCCATCTGCTCTTTATTTCTTTTTTCTTCTCTCTCTGCCTTCTCTTGAGTTAATTGAATAATTTTATGATTCCATTTTATTTACTCAATTGACTTATTATTTATATCACTTTTAAAATGATTTCAGTGGTTGCCATAGGGATTACAATGTACAACTTTAATTGCATGAACTTTTTTTTGGTAGAAAGTTGTCATGCCCCTTAAGACAGATGGAAAACCACTGAGCTTTACTATAGATTGATGTGAGTCATATTTACTGAATGCCGTCATGTGCCAGGTATTGCTCTAAACATTTTACATGCATTTATTACATGCATCTAATTTATTGCTCCAAACATAAAAAAAGTTGTATCCAGTTGTTATCTCCATTTCACAGATAAAGAAATTGAAGCACAGAAAAGTGAGGTCATTTTCCCACGGTCAGAAAACTAGTTGGTCTCCAAAGCTTATGCCTAAAAGATTATGTTGTACTTCTGTTGTCTAGACAAGGACCCTGCAACTTAGAATTCGGGCTCCCAAACCTTCAATTTGCAAAACATCTTTTGAGTGCTTCATCCTCAGATATACTAAAGGCAGTTGACCTCCCGAGGAGGTGGGTGTTAGGAGAGGAAATTGATGCTTAGCTTAGATTTTTATGTGTTGGATTTTGTAAATCAGTATTTTTAAGTCATTAGTATCATAAAAATGATTGCATTTTTAATCACTTAATTTTAAAGCTGAGAGTTTACTTGGATATCATCCAATGTTCTCATTTTGCTGATAGAGGCAATGAGGCCCCAAGAAATTACATTTCTTGCCTAAAGTTATAGAACTAATAATTAGTCACAGTGTCAGAGCTTGAACCCATTATGGAAACCCCCTCCCCAGAGTTCTGCTGTCTCCCTCCTCTTTGCTCCTATACTATGTAAGCTTACTTCTTATCAGTGAACAGGTCACACAGTGGTCTTTTTGTTCTTTTATATATTTTCATCCTCTATTAATCTTTACATTGCTTAAACGGCAGCTTTCATTCTTATTTGACTGACTGTCCTGAGCAACTGTCATAGAGCAGAACACATCATAATATTTTTTTTTTAGGTCTGTTGAATGGAGGGTCCTATAGTTCCAACCTAGAACTCTGCTCTCACTGTCCTTGAACCCCATGAAAGCCCAGGAGCCATCCCCAGTCTTCCAGCCTCCAGGAGAGCGACCCTCAGTTTCAGCGTGAGACTTTAACTTCTCTGCCACAGCCATTAGAGCTATTTTAGCACCAGCAGAAGCATATCAGGACCCAATGGCATTCATCCCTGAATCATCTGTAAGGTGCAAACCAGGATAATTCTTACACTTTGCTTATGTTCAGAGACCAACATGCCATGTAAGAGCCTTCATTATTTTGCTCCTCTCCATCCCTCCAGCCAGATCTCCAGCCATTCAGTCCTTGCAGTGGAATTTTGACAATGTTTGCCTGGTTAACTTCTCCTAAGACTCAATGGCCTCTTTTTGTGTAAACTCCTTGCCAGTCATCAGCTTGTCTTACTAATTGTGGTGACTTTGGTACTGAGCCCAACCTGAAGAAATATTTGTTGATATTCAGAAGGTGGCCTGGTAGGGTGGTTTGGGGGTTCACTACTTACTGCCTATGTGACTCATGGTAAAGTAACTTACTTTGCTAAGCCTCATATTCCCCATCTTTAAAAAGGTGAAAAGTAATTACTTCATAGGGTTGCTGTGGGGATGAATGGGGATAGCAAAGGGAAGCATTCTGAAAGGGCCAATGACACATGCATTTAGTATTTAACTTTTATCAGCTCATTGTTATTATATCATGTTATCATCATTATTCACAGTGTTGAACAAATCTGAGTGTGCAAGAAGAGTTACAATGACATTTCATTCCATATTTTAAAACGTATAGTTTCAAACAAGGTCACATCAGAGACCAGTTCACTTGGCAATTCTAAAGCTCTTCAGGCCACCAAGGCCAGAGATAGGCAAAAATCGGGACTCTTATTATTGAACCAAGGACCAGAAGGGAAATCTGATGATCTTATATGCCTGTCTTCAGTGTGGAGAAAGCACAGTTCAGTCACAAACTTGTGTATTTTAGAAGAAAAAAAGACATTCTTTGTAAATAAGTGGAGAAGTGCTTGTAGCTCGAGACCCAGGAGGTCCCAATTACTGGGTCTCTGTAAGGGGGGTGAGAAGTGTCAAGGGCTGATGGAAAACAAGCTCTCAGAGGCTGCTTAGACAGAACAGAATTCTCACAAGTAGAAATGGGATTTACCACCTGGGACCTGCTGTGGATCTCCAGAAAGCCAGAGGGCCAGTTCCAGGAGTCAAGTGTTTCTGGAAGCAGGTGTGGAGAGAGGAAATCTTGGGAGACCTCCTCTCCTAGTTTTTCTGTTGCTCTGCTGCCCCTCCCAGAAAGGCTTAGCATTTGTCTCAAGATACATTGATTTCCTGCATGTTCTTACTCAGTGGTTGAAGGCTTCTGGGAGGGACAGACAAATAAACACTACAAACAATGAAAAATACAAAATTAAAGTAAAACAATACCTGAGCTGTCTTCATACTGGGTCAAGCACAGATTCCCATGGAGTATGTACCAAAGCTGTAGCCGGAGAAGCCTTTTCAAAGACTGTGTCTGGTCACTGGGCTTCACGTGGCTTGTCCAGAGGCCTGAACTTCTCCAGCACAGCCACTTCTTCACCATTTCTCTGTTCCCTAGAGCTCCCCAAATAGAGAGAGAGAGAGAGACTGAGACCCTGCCGAAAGGCTTGATGCATTAGAGAGTATAGGGGAGAGAGAAGGGTGGATGAAAAGTGAGGTGGAATATCTTGGCGGAAATGAATTTTCAATTTCTTGGGGAATCTCAATTACACAGGCTTTCCCCGAGGCGTGTTACTTCAGAGAGTCAAAACTCTGCTGTCATCTCTAACAGAGTGGAAGTTCTTAGTCAGTCAGTCTACCTCATTTTAGGAGAACATTTGTCCCCAGGAACGTTTAACTAAAAGATACGATGACAAGAACCCCCGGGGAAAAGCACACCCTCTCACACCCTTTCAACTACAGAATAAATATTTTCCAGACATACTGAAACAAGTTTTCTTAACTCCACAATTTAGCATCAGCCCTCAGGAGGTGTTCAATAAATAACTATTGACTGAATGAGCGGCCTTGATGATCTTTTGCATGTGGGGTAGCTTTCAAGGATTGAAAAGCAAAAGATTAATAAAAAGGAAACTTCTAGCCAATATGGTGGACTAAGCAGAAATGGGAAACTTCCTGTCCTGCTCCAAATACACAGAAAAGCTGAATAAGATGAAGTACAGATTTTTCTTTAGTGTGCATAGCTGAAATTGAAATCAAAAAGGGGTGGAAAAAAATCACAAATCCTAGAAATGAAAAGGGAAACTCAGAACCAGAGTGATAGAATAACATATGCCTGTGGGGATAAATGAACCAATTACGCACCTAAGGGTGGATAGGGGCGGTATCACAGCAAAGTAGAAGCAAGCTGTGAGACAACAATCATGGGTGCTGTGAGGGGGAAATTCAGACTTCAAACACTGCAGTCCTCATTTTGTTCAGTAACATGATGGAGATATTGATTAGTCTTAGGTTTGGCTCTTTGTGCATTAAAACTCTGAAGGTAAATACAGAAAAAAAAAGGGGGGGAAGGAAATAGAATGTTTAATCTCAAAACCAATGAGGGAGAGAAAGGATATAAGGAAAATGCAGCCAATCCAACAAGAAAAAACCTGGTAAACGGAGAATGTCAAGGTGATATATAGATACACATATATCAGAAATTACTGTAGGAACGCCTGGGTGGCTCAGTCGGTTAAGTGTCTGCCTTTGGCTTAGGTCATTATCCCAGGGTCTTGGGATGGAACCCCATGTTGGGCTCTCTGCTCTTTGGGTAGTCTGCTTCTCTCTCTCCCTCTGCCTCTCCCCTGGCCATGCTCTTTCTCTCTCTCTCTCTCTCTCTCACACACACACACAGTCTCTCATTCACTCTCTCTCTCAAATAAATAAATAAAATCAATCCTTAAAAATCCTTAAAAAAATTAAAGAAAAAGAAATGATATAAATTAGAATGCATTAAAGTTGACACTTGAACAACAGAGGTTTGAACTTTTTGGGCCCACCTATATGTGGATTTTTTATGGTACAGCACTGTAAATGTATTTTCTCTTCTCTATGATTTTCTTAATAACATTTTCTTTCCTCTAGCTTATTTTATTGTAAGAATACAGTAGATGATAATATGACAAACAACATATGTGTTAATTGACCATTTATGTGATCAGTAAGCCAATCGGTCAATAGTAGGCTATTAGTAGTTGAATTTTTGGGAAGTCAAAGGATTTTCAACTGTACAGGGGGTCAGTACCCCTATATTCTCCTTCTATTCACTATCAGGAGGTAGATTGGAAATTAGAAACAAAAAAAAATTTCTGCTATATGCAGGAATTCCCAAAATATAGTGACATACACAAACTTAAAAGTCAAAAAAAGATATGCCAGGCAAATATTAATTAAAAGAAGTAATAATAATGAAAGATGCATTAACTGGTGGAAGTATGGGGTTTGGAAAAATACAGGAGAAATCCTGACTATAAGCAGGGAAGAATTTGGTGGCTGTTGCTATGCTTCATTGGACTGTTCTGAAAGAAGAAAAAGCTAAGAGTGATTAATTAGCAGTTAAAAGCTGAGAGTAAAACTAGAGAGCCTCCTTGTGTACTACCAAGGAAGCTCTCATCTCCAATAGCAGGATGGCAAAGAAATTTAAGAACTAGACCCAGGACTTAATTGTAAGAGTAATCAAGTTCTAAAGAGGTTTAACTTTCAAACCCAGGTAAGTCTGCCATGCTAAGGTCAAAGCTGGAGCTGGGACATAAGACATATGGCATCCAGGTTGATGCATCTGAAAATCTTGAATGCCCAGATAGGGATTCAACATGGCAAGCCTTCAGAAGTGGTCCTTCCCCACAAAGAGATAGTATTTTCCCATTGCTTGAAGAGAGAACATATGTAGCCTCCTTCCTGCCCCCAGATTCTACCCACATCTCCCTTCCAGGTCAGTGGATCAATAACCAAGATTAAATAAATCAAAACATAACCTGGACATCCTAGGTTATGATATACTTGAACCAACTAGAAAAGGAAAAGAAACTAACCCCCAAAAGAACTTCAGGGCCTTGTAGCACAGGAATTGGGAAGTTATACTTAGAACTACATTTTGAGGTTACTAGACCCTCCCCCCCAGAAAAAAACCACTAATTTGGATGAAATAAATTATTTTAATATGAGAGTCCACTGGATTTGCAGGGGTACAGGCACTAACACCCTGGCCAGGACCTCAGGAGAAGCTGTGAAAGGGCAAGCATGGTGGCTGCTAGAAACATGGGAAAAATTATGCTCTCCATGAAGAAGAGTCAGAATGAGCATGATGGGAGGTGGGAAAAACTGAAAAGGCTCAGAGAAGTGGACAAGTTAGAGTGGATACATGATATAAAATCAGAAATCCTATTAGATGACTGTATCTCGTGTGAAGATTAATAAAATATGTCATTTCCCAGAAAAATGGGAAATGTACCTGGTGCGAAAACAGCATCAGTAGGAAGTTCAATAGTGATTCTTCTGTAAGCTAGGCTTGATCATAGAAGTCATTACAGAAGAGGCTTATTAACACACAACAAAGGAGAACCTAGGATACTCTGACTGCAAATGGTAGAGGCCAGGCAGCCGTGTTTTGTACTCAGAAGAGCACAATTAGTACAATAAGTGGCAAAATTGGAAGGGCAGTCAAGGGGGACTGAGTTCCAGAAAATTATGGAGATAGTAAAAAAAAAATGTGGCATCCCTAGGGGCATCATAGATGGTCACCAACATGAGTACTCTCTGTAAAATAAAAAGAAATTGAAGATGATGATCAGAAGGCTAAGGACAATCATTTTAATAGTAACAATCCTCTATCCAATATCCTGTTTTCAGACTCAGACCCATTGACTAGAGAAGACACTGGTTCAGAGTAATTATCCTGAAATATTGTGGCAAATACACATGACAGTGATTTCCTCAGACCTTTCCCAAAGGGATCTATTGTCACTTATCATGTTACTAGGGAAAGAGGAAGATACATTTTGAAGAACATTGGGTACAAGATTCAAGTTGCTATCAATGTCAAGGTGTCATTGTGGTTCCTCTGTTAGAGTGGGACATGTGATAGCCAAGTTAAGTTCACAGTAGGTGAACACAATGTCTGTGAACCCAGCCATTGGTCATTTCCCCAGGCCCCAAATTATAATTGCAATAGGTCTACTTAGAAGTTAGCACACCCCCTACCTTGAGTCCTTGGTCTTTGAGTTGAGAGCTTTCTTGTGGGAAGGACCAAGAACAAGCCTGTGAAACTATCTCATCTCCCATCCCTGTTTTGAGATTGCAAATTAAAAAAATAAAAATCAAATTAAAAAATAAAAATCACAGTCCAATATGAATGGCTGAAATTATTATCACCTTTAATATACATTAAAGGATGCAGGAATGGTGATGCCCATTGGTCTCCACTTAATTCAGCAATCGGATACTGCAACAGCAAAACATGTCCTGAGCATTTTACAGTGGATTACTCCAAACACAGACATCAGTGGATTACTCCAAACACAGACATCAGACCCGCTGGAAGATGTTGTAGCTTTACTAGAACACATTAACATGGCATCTGATATATGGTACGGAGGCATTGATCTGGCAAACACATTCTTTTCCATCCTTAGGAAAAAAGGAAAAGAAAGAACTTTCATTTCTCTAAAAAGTACAACAGGATACCTAACAAGATTGTGCTGGGGCTGGGTTAACACCCTGGGCCTTTGTCAAAATAGTCTGAAGACGTGTAGACTATCAGGATAGCCACACAGAATTTATATCCCACTTGTTCATGGATATTGATAACATCATGCTAATGGAACCAGAGGAGCAAAAAGCAGATGCCAGTTGGAGGCTTTGTTTAGAAGCATGTGTTTCAGAGAGTTGGAGATAAACCCTATGAAGAGTCAGGGCCTGGCACATCAGTAAAATTTTAGGTGTCTGGTGTTTATGGCGTGATGAGAATCGTCCCTCCTCCTCCAATAAAGAACTGATTATTGAAACTTCTCAGCATGAAGAGAGAAGCAAAATGCCTGGTATGCCTCTTTGAGTTCTAGAGGCAGCATATTTCAAACCTAGGAATCCTATCTGGAAATACTTGCCTGCGCCACATACCAGATGATTTGGAAGGCTGCCGGCATTGAGGGGCTCTGACTTCGGGTGCTGCCTGCACACTTTGGAAGCCCAGGCCAGAGAACCATCAAGTAAAATGAATCAGCATCTTGGCAAAAGTAGGTAACTCTGCTGTTATACAGTGAGAGGAAGAGGAATATATTTAACAACCAGGTACTACATTTGGGTATACGTTCATAAATGCTAGTAGAATTGCAAGAAGAAATCTAAAAATATGTAAAACTTGTGTAACAATTTTAACACTTATTTTAGAAACTGATTGATCAAAAAGTCAATATTTGTAAGGATACAGATTGAACAATACAATTGTTCTCTCTCATGTAACATACACAATGTAACATAATGTAAGACACATAACCCAACATAGCTATATTCTTCTGTTGAAGAGGGGCACACGTATGATTCATAGGCACAAAGGTATCATTTAAAAAAGTTTATCATGTACAAGTTTATAAATAGTCTCAAATACTGCCAAATAATTTAGTGCTTATAGAACACTTTGTCCTAGTACAGTACAACAAAATGAATACAATTGGATTTTCCCAAGCATTTGTTGGACAAATAATCACGGTAAAAACATGGTTTTTATGGTAAAAACAATTGAGTCAATGATTAAAATGTCTCCCTACAAAAGGAATCAATTCCAGACAGTTTTAGGGAGAACTTTAACAGAAATTATAACTTGTCCTTATCTTATCCAACTGTTTCAGTGAATGGACAAAAGAGCAAAGGCTCTATCATGTGATATCGAAATTAGGCACCAAGAGTATAAGAAATGGAATTTACTGTCCAATGTCACTATGTTGTGGATGAACAAATCATGATAACATATCAGCAAATCCAGAATTGTATTTAAGGACATCATGATAAACCAGAGTTTATCCTGAGAAAATAGAGGTGCATCAACATTAGAAATCTTTAAATATTTTAAATATTTAGAAATAATTAAATTAAATTTCTATAATTAGAAATAATTAAATATTTTTTCATGTGTCTGATAGCCATTTGTATGTCTTCATTGGAGAAGTGTCTGTCCATATCTTCTGCCCATTTTTTGATATGATTATCTGTTTTGTGTGTGTTGAGTTTGAGAAGTTCTTTATAGATCCTGGATATCAACCTTTTGTCTGTACTGTCATTTGCAAATATCTTCTCCCATTCTGTGAGTTGCCTCTTTGTTTTGTTGACTGTTTCCTTTGCTGTGCAGAAGCTTTTGTTTTTGATGAAGTCCCAAAAGTTCATTTTCGCTTTTGTTTCCTTTGCCTTTGGAGGCATATCTGGAAAGAAGGTGCTGAGGCTGATATTGAAGAGGTTACTCCTATATTATCCTCTAGGATTCTGATGGATTCCTGTCTCACATTGAGGTCTTTTATCCATTTGAGTTTATTTTTGTGTACGGTGTAAGAGAATGGTCGAGTTTCATTCTTCTACATGTAGCTGTCCAGTTTTCACAGCACCATTTATTGAAGAGACTGTCTTTTTTCCACTGTATATTTTTTCCTGTTTAGTCAAAGATTGTTTGACCATTGAGTTGAGGGTCCATATCTGGGCTCTCTACTCTGTTCCGTTGGTCTATGTGTCATCATCACTAGCCATCAGGGAGATTCAAATTAAAACCACATTGAGATACCACCTTACACCACTTAGAATGGCCAAAATTAGCAAGACAGGAAACAACATGTGTTGGAGGGGATATGGAGAAAGGGGAACCCTCTTACACTGTTGGTGGGAATGCAAGTTGGTGCAGCCCCTTTGGAGAACAGTGTGGAGATTCCTCAAGAAATTAAAAATAGAGCTTCCCTATGACCCTGCAATTGCACTTTTGGGTATTTACCCCAAAGATACAGATGGAGTGAAAAGAAGGTCCATCTGTACCCCAATGTTTATAGCAGCAATGGCCACGGTCGCCAAACTTTGGAAAGAACCAAGATGCCCTTCAGCGAATGAATGGATAAGGAAGATGTGGTCCATATACACTATGGAGTATTATGCCTCCATCAGAAAGGATGAATACCCAACTTTTGTAGCAACATGGATGGGACTGGAAGAGATTATACTGAGTGAAATAAGTCAAGCAGAGAGAGTCAATTATCATATGGTTTCACTTATTTGTGGAGCATAACAAATAGCATGGAGGATAAGGGGAGTTAGAGAGGAGAAGGGAGTTGAGGGAAATTAGAAGGGGAGGTGAACCATGAGAGACTATGGACTCTGAAAAACAGTCTGAGGGTTTTGAAGGGGTAGGGGGTGGGAGGTTGGGGGAACCAGGTGGTGGGTATTGGAGAGGGCACAGATTGCATGGAGCACTGGGTGTGGTGCAAAAACCATGAATACTGTTATGCTGAAAATAAATTTAAAAATTTTAAAAAGAAAGAAAAAAAAGAGAATGATGTTTGTATACTTGCCTAATAAAGTAAAAAAAAAACAAAACTGTAATAAAATACTGTGGTGTTGGGAGAGAAAGCCTAAGTAATGGAACAAAAATAAAGAGTCCAACATTGGGAAAAAGAAAGAAAGAAAGAAAGAAAGAAAGAAAGAAAGAAAGAAAGAAGAAGAAATCTATTTACACAAATTAATGCATTAACCAAACAAATGGAAAAATGTGATCATCTCAGTGGAGATGGTCAATGCCTCTTCATAAAGTAAAGGAAAAAAAGAAACAGTAAATTAAAAATAGAAAGAAACATCCTTAATCTGATAAAGAGCATCTGTCTCAAAACCACAACAAAGGCCATAACTTAGGGTCAGATTTTAGAAGCATTCTAAACTCAAGACAAGAAATTCTTCACTAAGACCATTTTTATACAGCAGTAACTGGAAGCTCTAGCCAATTAAAAAATGCAATAAAAAATTACATAATATAATTATTGGAAAGAAAGAGGCACAATTGTTATTTGGAATATAATATTGTTTGCATACAAAATGCAGAAGAATCCACAGACAAACCATTTAGGATTAAAAAAATTGGGAAGTTTAATGGAAATAAAATCAACATACAAACATGACCACAATGTGAGATTTTATTTAAACAGTAATTTAAAATTAGGAAAAAGTTATTTTAGAAATACTACGTTTACAATTTCATTCAAATTTACATGGTACCTGGGGGGGGAATCAAACAAATAGTATTTAATACTTTTATAGAAGAAAATTATAAAATAATACAAAGTAAAAAAAATACCTGTTTATGCATATAAAAGTTCAATATCATAAATATATACTGTAAATTATCCCTAAGTTGACCTAAAATTTCAAGAAATTCACTAAAAATCTCAATAGAATTTTTAATGAAATTTGGTGAACTTATTTTAAAATTCCCATGCATAAGTAAATATTCAGGAATAGACAGGACAATATGTTAAGAAAATCTGCTCTTCTGGATATCAAGAATTATTTTAAAGAGATAGAGATTAAATGCTATGATATTAGCAGAGTTAAAAAATAGTTTAATTTAACAGACTTAAGAATTTAAGAATAAATCCTAGCTTCCATAGGAACTTGATTTATGATATAGGTGGCCTAAAAAATCAGAATTTACCAGAATAACTGGCTATTTGTATGGAAAGAAAGAGAATTAGAGCATTACCTCTATATAAAAATAAATTCCAGGTAGATTAAAGGCCCAAGCTTGTTAAAATGGTTTTAAAATATTATATAGGAGGACTACTTTATGATTCTATGAAGAAAAATATGTTTGGCTAAGCGGAAAATACCAAAATCATAAAGAAAACTGACGAATTTACATCAGAACTTAAATACCTACATGACAGAAGTTATCAAGACCAAAAAGACAAAGATTTTTGCAACATACATAATAGACAAAGAACCCACCCAGAATATATAAAAGACATTTTCTTACCCATAAGGCAATGATAATACCTAACATTTATTGAACACTTACTATATACCAAGGTCTGTTCTAACTGATTAGTATGTACTAACTTTCTTAACCACCATCATAACATTATGAGATACTATGTTAATCTCCATTTTAAGGAAGAAACTGACCTACTGAGAGTTAATAACACACCCAAGTATGAGCAGCTATTAAGTGACAAATTTGGAATTGAAACTCATGCTGACCAGTTCTAGATTCCATGAGGCTAACTAGTATGTAGAACTTCCCTTCCCCTCTCCCCGCTCCCCGCCCCACCACCAGAAAGAGACAAATAATCCAGCAGAACAACAAGAAAGTAAGATGAACAAGTTATTCATGGCAGAGGGACTAGAATTGCCAATAGAGATGAAAATGTGCCCAACCTCACTAATCACAGAAATGCAATTTAAAGCCTTAATGTATCCAACCCATCAGATTGGCAACATTTTTAAAAGTCTGAGAATACCAAATGGTGAGCAGATTTGACAAAATAGGTATTCATATATTCTGCTGAAGGGGGTACACGTTGGCACGCAAACTGTAGAAAGCAAGTTGGCAGTCTGTAGGGGAATCAACACTGTGGAGGTACCTGACGGCCCAGGAATTTCCCTTCCAGGTTTAGTCATGTATGAAGAAAAATAAGCAATGTTGTTCAATGCAGTTTTTTAGAAATAATCAAGCAATGAAAGAGAGTTTAAGTTAGGGAAAGAAGAAATTGTGGTATATTATAGGATATATATGGTACAGTATACTGTAGGGTGTAATTCCATTTAGCAATTAAAATTAATGAACTAAATTTATATGTATCAACTTGGATGAGTCTCTAAGATGGTACTGTTGGGTGAAAGAAGTATTATGCAGTACATACAGATATGTAGGATATAATAACATTTATATAAGTTTTTAGGACATAAAATACCATGTGTTTTATGGCATGCAGGTTTATCATTGAAGTATAAGTACATGAAAGACAGAGTATGCAAACCAGTTTCAAGATAAGAGTTGCTGCTGGAGAGGAAGTGGGTGACTAGGACTATAGAGGCAGACACAGGACATTTAGTCACATCTTTCATGTTTTGTTATTAAAAAAGCCATGTGATGCCCACCTACATTTATTAATTCTGGTATTGGGTGCAGGGGCTCTTGGTTGATTATTCTCTGTGCTTTTCCACAATATATTTTTAATGTTAAAAATAGAAAATTAAAAACAACAACAACAAGGAATTTGATTCAGATACAGTCCTTGTTCACAAAGAACTCATCCCTACTTAACCCAGCACTAAGTTCTGTAAGTAAGCAGTACCCTTGTAACTAATAAAGGCACAAACAAGAATAATGTTTCCTGTCTACCCAGACTTGTATCCTAACCTCCCAGGTTTCTGCTCTAGCCCACAGTTGGAAGATAAATCAGAGCAGACCCAGGACTTGGTCATCATCTAAGCCCCCCACAGAACCACTGAGGACCCAGAGATCTACAAGGGGAGGACTGGCCAAAGGTCAATACAGACAACCAAGGCACACACACATAGACAGCTAATAAGTGATGGAACTTGGACCAGAGCCTAGACCTCAGGACTTAGAAAACGGGTTGAAAACCCTAGCAGAGGTCAGCAGGCCAAACTGGGTCCACAGACAGGTTTTGTCAGACTCTTATGTCATTTGATTATTTAAAAAAAAGAAATGCAAACATGATTATAAAAGTGTGTCTTTAGTTAGCCTGTCTGTTTTCTGACCTAGGCACTTTGCTCGTTGCCGTTGCCTACCCTGCCCTTTAAGATATTTGCACTTATGATCCTCATCATTGAATTTTTGACTTGGAAGGAACCTTGGCGAAGGTCACCTCTGTCCAGTCGACCCTCAGTGTGATGATTCCCTCAATAGCGTCCCTGACAGATACGATGCAGCTCTGCTTGGCCACTTCAGCTGCGGACGCATGCCACTCTGGCAGAGCCCAGCTCATGACTAGGGAGCTCTGGTCAGGGAGGAAGTTTGGCCTTCTGTGGAGTGGTAATGTACTTGCTTGTGAAGTCCCACTCATTATTCCTAGCCCGGCCCTCTCGAGGCGAGGGAAATAAGCCTAACGGCTCTTCTGCAGATGTTAACAGCTATCACTGTTCCGACGACTCACTTCTTCAGGATCAACACTGCTGAGTCTTCCAACTCGTTTAGCTGTTTGGTTTTCCTACTCTGTGCTAACTTGGTTGGCCTCTGGAGCTTCTGACATGTTCCAGCTTCTCACTCTGAAGGAAGGCGAGGGAGATGCTCTTCAAGACCAGGACGGTCACTGCCAGTACTCACGTCGTGCTTAAACCCTCCAGCTCCCTCCCTATTTCTCTAGCAATTCCCCCATGTTCCTCATTTCTCTTATCCTTTCTTTTTCCTTCCCCCTTGCCACAGCCACACATTGTTTTTACTCTGGCAACAAGAAACTCTGGAGTTTCCTAAACAACCATGGTCTCTTAGATGGTTATGCTATTTCGTACTCCATTCCCTCCACATGGAATGTTTAATGATGAACTTCCCCAGGGCAACTCCTATTTATTCTTTAAAACCCAGCTTTCATGTCACTGTTTGAGGTTTTTCGGTGCCCCTCCCCCTCCTCTTTTCTCTGTCACACTCCAGTCTAAGTGAATCGCTCCCTCCTGCACGCTACCTCCCTCCTGTACACATTTCTAGTCTGCATATTACATCTCTCACTGTATTATAATTATTTGTCTGCATTTCTATCTCCCTCTTTCATATTATAACCCTTAAAGGGATGGTGCCTTACTCCTTTTTGTAACTGCGGCACTGAGTGCAGGGACTAGCACATAATAGGTGTTCAGTAAATCCTCTGTGAGTTGAATACAACTCTGAGACCACTGGTTATTGCCCAGTAGGGTCTGTCCTAAGGATAGCTTGAGCCTTCTTCATTTTTCAACTAGAATTGAATGCTGGAGTTCAGAAACTATGTTTTTTTTTTGTTGTTGTTGTTGTTTTTGTTTTTGGTCTTCTAGCACCAAGCACAACTCTTAGCAGTCACTCACATGATCGTTAAATGAATTTAATTTAAATAATTCAGACCTATGCGTGCTGTGAGCATTCACTGAAACATGGACCTTTTTTGGAAGGGTCTTTATTGTAGAGAAGGACAAAATGTGTCTATGCATGAAGATCATATTTGTATTCATACATATATGCACACGGATATCTGTATATAGTACCACTGCCAATGTGTGTATATATGTATAAATAAAACAGTGTTCCTTTGCACACCCAGGCAGATATGCATCCTCTGAATTGCAAAGTGTGCTCCAGGTTATTTGAAGTTCTGTACAATATGTCTAGCCTTCCAGGCAAAGTTTCTTGTTAATTTTCTCAGCTCCATGAACGTATGATTTATTTAACAAAACTTTCATGCAACAAATTAAACAACATTTGTTCTACCTAGAGGGATAGTTCCCCCAAATCACAGAATTGACAGGCCCACTTATAAAGGTTGGCATGAGTACAGTGGTCCAACTCAAAATCCTAAGTATGACTGTGTCTACTGGATTATTCCCTCTAGATACACTCCAGTGTCTAATTAGCCCAGGGGGGGAATAAGAAAAAAAAAAAAAGAAAACAAAAACAAAACCATGCTCCTAACAATGCTTGTTCTTGTTGTTTTTTCATTTTCTTTTTTCTCCTTTGTTCTTGATTCCCATCCCTCCACAAGGATATACTCAGAAATGAATATGATTTAATGGATCTCTTTCTTCTATTCCTTTCTTCTCTCCTTTTCTGCCTCTCTTTCTTTTAAAAAGATAACCTATCTTTTGTTGTTTAACCGGAGAATATCAAATATTTAGCTATCTGTTGCAAAATTTTTTACATAGGGAAAGACCTTGAGCCATTTCAGTCTGAACCTCTGGGAACCTATCCAAGAGATATGAGAAACGTGCCATACCTGATCCTTGCTCTGCTTCTTTGCAATCTCCACCCAAATTAAAGAAGCCATAAAATAAATTGCAAGGCAAGGAATCTATAAATTATTAAATATCAACAATTAACATTTTTTACCCAGCTTGCAAATCTCTATTATCCTAAAGCAAGGCCCATTGCTGACCAGCAGAAGGCAGATTTATTTAATAAATTCTGATAATATTTTTGCTTTTATTCTTATTTTCCCCAGGGTTCAGCATTTTAGGAGCTGTTTTGTGTTGGAAGTTTCAATCTCAGTACACATCAAATCTTGGTTCATAATTGGACATACTTAAAAAAAAAGAAACTACATTCATTCATTTATACCATCAACATATATCGAACACTTTACTTGGAGAATGAAACATGAATGGTATAGTCCCAATCCTTAGTAGTATTCAAGCTAACTATTGTTTCATAATGAGCTACTGCAAAGCTTTGTGTTTCTTTGTTGCTCACAGATTCGATAGAGCAGGAATTCAGAGGTTATGGGGGGAACCTAACTATTCCACAGTGTCTGGTGACCTCAGATGACAAAATTTAAGGCTGGGTGTGACCAGATGGCTGAAGGCTGACGTAATCTAAAGGTGTACCTGGCAGGAGAAACTTTTGGTTGGCTGAGACAGCTGGGACTGTTGGCTCACTACAAGGCAGTCTTGCAGTGGCTGGACTTCTAATAAGATTCCAAAGAAGAATGTCCTTATTGTAAACAGAATTTGTGTTGTCATTTCTGACCTCTTCTTAGAAGTTAGGTTACACATCACTTCCAATGCATTCTATTGGTTACAAGCATGGCAAATTGTTTTCTACCCTTCACTTTAAATCTGGAGGTGTCTTTGGGTCTAAAATGAGTTTCTTGTAGACAGTATATTGATAGGCTTTGGGGTTTTTTTTAATCCATTCTGATACCCCATGTCTTTTGATTGGGCATTTAGTCCATTTACATTCAGGGTAACTATTGAGAGATATGAGTTTAGCGCCATTGTATTGTCTGTAAGGTGACTATTACTATATATTGTCTCTGTTCCTTTCTGGCCTACTACTTTTAGGCTCTGTCTTTGCTTAGAGGACCCCTTTCTATATTCCCTGTAGAGCTGGTTTGGTGTTTGCAAATTCTTTCAGTTTTTGTTTGTCCTGGAAGCTTTTTATCTCTCCTTCTATTTTCAATGATACCCTAGCTGGAAATATTATTCTTGGCTGCATGTTTTTTTCGTTTAGTGCTCTGAACATATCATGCCAGCTCTTTCTGGCCTGCCAGGTCTCTGTGGATAAGTCTGTTGTCAATCTAATATTTTTACCCTTGTATGTTACAGACTTCTTTTCCCAGGCTGCTTTCAGGATTTTCTCTTTGTCACTAAGACTTGTAAATTTTACTATTAGATGATGGGGTGTGGACCTATTGTTATTGATTTTGAAGGGGGTTCTCTGCACCTCCTGGATTTTGATGCTTGTTCCCTTTGCCATATTAGGGAAATTCTCTACAATAATTCTTTCCAATATATCTTCTCCCCTCTCTCTTTCTTATTCTTCTGGAATCCCAATTATTCTAATGTTGTTTCATCTTATGGTGTCACTTATCTCTCGAATTCTCCCCTCGTGGTCCAGTAGTTGTTTGTCTCTCTTTTGCTCAGCTTCTTTATTCTCTGTCATTTGGTCTTCTATATCACTAATTCTCTTTTCTGCCACATTTATTCTAGCAGTAAGAGCCTCCATTCTTGATTGCATCTCATTAATGGCTTTTTTGGTTTCAACTTGGTTAGATTTTAGTTCTTTTATTTCTCCAGAAAGGGCTTTTATTTCTTCAGACAGCGTTTCTCTAATATCTTCCATGCCTTTTTTGAGCCTGGCTAGCACCTTGAGAATTGTCATTCTGAGCTCTAGATCTGACATATTACCAATGTTCATATTGATTTGATCCCTAGCCTTTGGTTCTGCCTCTTGTTCTTTTTTTTTTTTTTTTTTTGTGGTGATTTTCTCTGCCTTGTCATTTTATCCAGATAAGAATATATGAAGGAATGAATAAAATAATAAGAGTGGCAAAGACCCCAGGAAAATGTGCTTTAATCAAATCAGAAGAGACCCCAAATCGTGGGGGAAAGAAAGGGGGTTAAAAGAAGTTCAGAAAAAAGAATTAAAAAAAAGAAAACAAAAAAAGAAAAAAATATATATATTAGACTGGTGAATAGAACAAGGTCACCCACTTAATTTTGGGAGTACTCTGGTCTCTTAGAAGAAACTACCTCCTAAAATTTAAAAGAATTAAAAACATATATAAGGGTAAACACAATGAAGGGATGGACTATGACTATAAAGATGAAATTTTTTTTTTAATTTCTAAAAAATGAGTTGATAAGATAAGTTGGTTAGGAGAATAAAGAAAAAGAAAGTGGAGAGAATTTGCTCATGCTGGAGACAAGAACAAAGCCCTGTGCTAGATTTAGGGTGTATTTTGATCTATTAGAAGTTGTACCCCAAATTTTTTTGGAAGAAAAATCCCTATGTATATACAAAAAATAAAATTAGATACAATGAAGGATAAAATATGACTATAATAATGAAGGTTCAAAAAAGATCTTTTTTAAATGAAAGATACTGTTAAGATAAACTAGTTAAAAAACCTTTAAAGAGCAAAGGGTAAAAGTTAAAAAAAATTAGTAGAAGAAAAATATAAAATAAAAAAAAATTAATTAACTTTGCAAGACTCAAGAGTCAAGGGGAGAAAGCCATGAATTCTATGCTTTGCTTTCTCCTCCTCTGGAATTCCACTGTTCTCCTTGGTAAGTGAAATTTGTCTTGGCTGGCTTTATTGCTGATCTTATGGGGAGGGGCCTGTTGTAGTGATTCTCAAGTATCTTTACCCTAGGTGGAATTGCACCACCTTTACCCGGGGCCAAGCTAAGTAATCCACTTGGGTTCGCTTTTGGGAGCTTTTGTTTCCTGAACACTTTCCGTAGAGTTCTGGAGGACGGGAATGAAAATGGCGGCCTCCCGGTCTCCGACCTGGAGGAGCCGAGAGCTCGGGGCCCCACTCCTCAGTGCGCCCTCAGAGAAAAGCGCTCAATCACTTCCTTCTCCCTGGCCTCAGCTATGCTCCGAGCTCACCTGTGACCAAGCTTCTCTGTCTCTGGAACATAGCCCCACCTGGAGTCTCTGAACCCCACAGATTGCTGCACTCTTCCAGGGTGGTCTCCCCAGATCTTGAGGAATCCCTGCTCACAGAGCAGCGGCCTGTGCCACAGATCACAATTTAAGGTAACCCCAAGCTGAAGCTCACTCCTCGGCTCTCTGTAGCTGGCTTCCCCATTCTAATACCTGTGAGCTCTGCAACACTCAGACAACCCCAATCATTCTGTGACCCCGCAGGACCTGAGGCTACGCTGTCCCCACATGGGCTTCACCCCAGCTTAGCCTCTGGAGTGATGTCCCTCAGTGGAGCAGACTTTTAAAAGTTCTGATTTTGTGCTCTGTTGCTCCGGCTTCCCGGGAGCTGGCCCCTCCCCCTGCGCCACGGTCTATCTTCCCATTGCTTTGGATTCACTTCTCTGCTGGTCCTACCTTTCAGAAAGTGGTCGATTTTCTGTTTCTAGAATTGCTGCTCTTCTTCTCTTCGATCTCCTGTTGGATTTGTAGGTGTTGGGAATGGTTTGATAACTATCTAGCTGATCTCCTGCTACCTGATGTTGTCTCAGCCTGCTACTTCTCTACCATCTTGATTCCTCCCTCCACAGATCCCATTTCTTTTTATTTTTTTTTAATATTTTATTTATTTATTTGACAGAGAGAGAGATCACAAGTAGACAGGGAGGCAGGCAGAGAGAGAGGGGGGAGCAGGCTCCCTGCTGAGCAGAAAGCCTGACTCAGGACCCTGAGATCATGACCCAAACTAAAGGCAGAGGCTTTAACCCACTGAGCCACCCAGGTGCCCCCACAATCCCATTTCTTGATGAAAGGTATGTCAAGGTCAGAGTGTACAAAAATAAGTATGGTGGGAGATGTTTTTGTGGCCATCTCAGAAAATACAACCTTCCACAGATAGTTATTATTCAATCAGGAAATTAGTCATGTAAATAAGTCAACAAAGAAAGAGGTCTTAGTGTTATATTAGAAGGATGTGTTAGGTGCAATGAGTCACCTGGTCAATCTTATCTGGAGAAAATGAGGTCAGGAAAAATTTCAAAGGGAGGTGAATCTTAAGGTAGATGGCTTGGACATCAAGTGGTACCTATTTTGATGGAAGCTGGTGGAATTTGGGTTTTCAGACATAACTTACATAAATAGTCTTTAACTAGTAATACCTATATTTAAAATACAACTTAGGTAAAACAAAACAAAACAAAAGAATAAAAACCTTGTACTCTCCACTGCTTTTCCAAACCCGTTTGCTGGTTGGAGAATGAATTGGAGATGGGGTGAGCATACCTGCAAAGTAGCGTTCGCTCTGGGCCTGCAGCAAACAGAGGGCGAGGTAAGAAATGACAGTGTCGTGCAGTCATAACAACCCTTGTGCTCCATGTGGAATCTCCGAAAGCTGGGAAAGCCCAGCAGGAGTATGGCAGCCAGACAAGACGGACACTATTCTACCTTTATTCCCACAGAGCAGCTATTACACCAGGGTTCAGTCAACCTTAGTTGCCATAAGCTCTCCCCACCTCTCGGGACTTAATGAAACTTCAGGTTGTGGAAGCTACAGGAGTTGGTCCTCAAGGAAGTCAACCATTCTATGCCTTTATTTAAAGGTGAGGCCAATCCTTGGAGCTTTGGGGTAGCATGAAAGCCATCCGAGAGGGGCCGTCCGATATTCCTAGGCAGGACGGAGGAAGAACATGTGTACATGAAGTTCCCTCAAAGCAGATGAAAAGACTTCTTCATGTTTTATTTACTTTGTGTTATTAGAGGAGCATCACTGTGCCATCCGTGCTGAGCCACAGCTTCTAATTCAGTGGAAATGAAACTCTCACACAGTGTGTGCTTAACTTCCCCAGCACCATAAATCCATTTCTCTCTGTCTCTGGCTAATCTTTCCCTTTGTAGTAGAGAGAGGCACGGGGCTGCAGTGTAATCTGACAGTGGGAAACCACTCTGGTAATTTCTGAGGGATGTCTGAAGAAATGAATTGAGGGGTTTGCCTGGGGCGAAGACACAAGACGGACTATAGCCACTGCTGGGTTTGCCATGTGCTCGGTACAGCTTATCTATGCATCGCTGTTCTGTTCCAACACCTAAAGAAAAATATGCCCAGCCACACACTCCCCAGCTCATCACTCCATATCAACCCGGGAACAACACAGGTTTTCCATTTTCCCATTTATGAGAGCAGTGGGGAGGTGGCAGAAGCTGCAGTGTGGGAAGAAAATGGACAGGCGTGCAGAGGGACTGTAAGGTAGAGATGGCATCAGGAGGGTGCGGTGGGAGGCGGAGCAATGGGCCCTCCCATATTTGATGTCAGGGAGCTCTGTCTGGCTAGCTGAGGAAAGCTATTCTTTCTGCACTCAGGCTTGTTCTCTCTTGCTTCTCAGTAGGTGTTCCTGTGATTTGCTTCTACTTGGGACACGCTCTTCCGTCCCCCATTACACCCTCCATACTCCATCTTTTTTAACTTCAAACTGTCCATCACGTTTCAATTTGAGGTGACTTCTGATGGGAAGCCTTCTCTTCCTTTCCAGTATTTGCTTGGCCCCTCCCTCACTGTCCTCCCTTAGTGCCTTGACTTATTTCCAATAAACCCTTCTCACATAGTATTATAATTTCCTTTTTTTTTTTTTCTTATTTGATTCCCTACCTAGACTGAAAGGCTCTTGAGAGCAGAAAACCTATTTTCTCTGCTGCTCTATTTCTATGCATCTAGTACAATGCCCTCGACATTGAAGGAGCCCAGACAAAAGTATGGGTTGGTAAGGAAAAGAGATTGAAGCCAGAATTACAGGGAAATATGTGGTCAGAATGAAGGTCCACATGGATGGATCCAAAGTTGAAAAATGGGATGAGGTTTTATACCAAGCAGATTTGAAGAAAAAAACAAAATAAAAAAAGAGAGAGAGAATAGAGAGTCAGGGTGAGATCTTTATGAAATTATTACATATATTCAAATGACAGCAGTGTTACATTGGTAGGCTATTTTGTTGAAAATAGCACCTCAGGTGAATAAAAAACACTAAAATACATATACCAAATTGACTCTGTAAATCCCACCTCTGGGAATAGAATTTAAGTACGTAATCTTAAAAGAACGAACATGCTATTTACATGAAGATGGTACATTGTACCATTATTTATAATAGTGAGAAATTGGAAACAATTTGAACAGTATAGGAATGGTTAAATAATGACAATATCATACAATATAATACTATGTTACAGAGATTAAAATGATAGATATGAGGTTTATTTGTCAGCAGAGAAAATATTTATTATATAATTTTATGTTAAACAATGAAATTGTACCTGTACCTTGCTTTAAATTATATAAAATTATGTTTTTGAACAGGCAAGCTCTGAATAGAAATAAATGAAAATCGCTGTATTTATTGGAGTGGCTGGATTTTGTGTGTTCTTTTAAGCTTTCTTTTGTGTAGAGCCTCTTTGGTGCTGTAATGCTATGTGAATGATCTTAAAATAATTTTTTCCAAGAAAGATCTTGAGGAAGTTATTGAGAATTGAACCAGAAGTCTGTTAGGTTCTTTCTTCAAAGCACCTACCTGGGATTTGTTTCAGATGACCTTGGCTAATGGAAGTAAAGTCTCTTTGTTCTCTTTTCATCTTGGAAACTTTAAGATTAAATCAGAAAGATCCCGTATCAGGATGTTTGGACGATTTTGTTTCAATCTTAACTTTCCAGTTAGGCCAACTGCTGGTTAGCTAGCTATTCACCATTCAGTTGTCAAACAAGTGCTCAGACACAAAAATCTTCAGGTTTTCAAAGGAAATTATGACATGGCCAGTCATGATTTGGATCAGTACAGGGCCACACTACATTTCTTTCTATTTGTCCACGAGGGTCTTTTTGAGCACAGACTTGCACCTTTTCTAAACTTCCACCAAGGAGAGAAAGTATCAGAGACAAATTTATCTACATTTATTTGTATAAGGGGGAATCTGACCAGGAGCATGGCAGGTGACTTGGGATGGTAGAAGGATGTATCTTTGGAGCAGACAAATTTCAGTTTATTTAGGAGTAGGACTGCGGGTGTGTTAAGCAATCATTCATGGTCTTGATCTTCTCAACTGAAAAATTTGGAAACTAACACCTACCTTATGTAATTCTCATGAAGATTCAACAAGACAAGATGTGTAATTCCTCAGCCCAACACCCGTTACATGGGACCCTCTTCTTTAGTTCAACAAACATTTATTGAACCCTTACCATAGTCCAGGCTAACTGGGAGATAGATAGCATTGACGGTGGACCAACCGAACAAAATGACCACCTCACACAGATGGCTTTGTGTTCAAGACAAAGTTGGAATCTTTACCCATGGCCGATAGGCAGCTAAAAGGCAAGTGAACACCATGTGGACCCCTCTGAGGATCACTGTGTGGCAATGGGGGGGGGGTGACCGTATGACATATCAGGAAATAGAGGCTCTATCACTTAATCCAGTGAGCAATTCTGACCCTGTAAATGAGGAAACAACAGCACTTCCAGAAGCAAACTGTGCAATTAACAAGATGCAGACAATTAAATCTATGCTTCAGTGACCTAGCTTTGTTCCCAGTCTGGGAGTCTTTAGCAGTGACTCCAGTGCTGGTCTGAAGTACTTCATCCCCACAGAAATGAACCAAAAGAACCCTTTTCTTTCCACGTCTCTTACTACTGTGTAGATAATAAGCACATTGTATTGATTGCCAAGCCATCTCATAAAAGGGGGTTTTAAAAGATCAAGGAATTCTGGCTGGGATATTTGTCCCCCACATATTTCCCGTGTGATTTGGAGGAAAATGGCTGATGTTTTCCGAGTCTCGGGATCTTTCTGTCTTTTAACCATTTTAATAATTTTACCAGGTTCCCAGCCAGAGATAATTCCACAAGAAAGGAAGGGGGAAAAGAATGCCACAGGCAGCCTGGGAGCTCGGAGGAAGAAGAGGGCACATGTAGCCAGTCTGGGAGCCAGGGTGGGCCGCGCATGATACCGCCCTCCATCCTGAACTCCACGCACGCCTGCACAACACCTTAATATTGCAAATAAAACTTGGGGTTCGACCACCACTTCAAACTCGGCACTATCATTTTCTAGGTTTTTCCTCCCATGGGGGTGGGGGGCAATCAGTCTCTTCAGCTTCCTGTCTTTCCAAGGCTCTTAAATCCCTGGAGACGTTTATTCTACTCATTGTTCTAGACAGCCACCCTCCCACGGCCACCTTGCTTTATTTTTTGAAATGTGTATGTGGCCTCTTTTCTTCTTTTTTTTTAAAAGAAGGTTTTTAAAATCTTTTTTTAAAGATTTGGTTTATTTATTAGAGAGAGAGAAGGAGAGAGAGCACAAGCAGAGAGAGGGGCAAAGGGAGAGGGAAGAGCAGGCTCCCCCCTGAGCCGATGTGGGGCTTCAATCGCAGTACCCTGGGATCATGACCTGAGCGGAAGGCAGCTGCTCAACCGACTGAGCCACCCAGGCGCCCCTGTGGCCTCTTCTCCACCCCCACGGTATCCACCCTACCCAAGGCCTTATCAGCCTTCCCGGGATTCTGGTGATTTCTCCATTCTGCCGTTTCCTCTCCAGTCCGCCACAGCAGGATCTTCCTCAATTTTTGTTCTACCCTGGTTCTCTTCCAGTGTGAAAGCCCAGGTCACTCCCTGTTCCCTCCCGCATGACGTCTAATTTCCTCTCCGCGGCCTTGAAGGATCTCTGCAACTCCTCCGCTTCAGCCTCTTCCCAATCTGCCCACGTCCTTGCTACCCTGCTCACCTCGGCTCCGCTCCTCTTTCCAGAGTAATTTTTCTCCTGTGTGTCCCCGAGGATCCCTTGGCATAGTTCATTGACGTGCCATAGAACCAGCTCCCAGACCAGAGCGGCTTTCTCTGCCATCCCCTCCCACGCTTCCGGGCAGGAGACAGCCTGCGCTCCTCTGCTCTCCGGGACCCGCCCTCTCTCAGGGATCCGGAGAGCGGGGCTCTCAGATCCCTAAAGTCCCTATCCTACCTGCCTTATTTCTTTGCTAGGATTTCTGGAAGCGAGAAGCTTCCTTCGTTGGTCGGGCTGATAGAGCTATAAAATCAGCGCTCCTGACAACCCGGGGAAATTAATCATCTTTATTTTGTCTGTAACACCTGCAGTTTGCCTCTCCAGCCTGCAAAGTGCAGAAGAGGAAGGAAAGGGAACTGTGTTCAGTCCCTCTGGGTGGAGAGTGGCCAGGTAGAGCCAACCCTCCAGTCCTACAGCTCCTGGACCACACTTCCCATCCTGATGGAACAGCTACGGTTCTGATCCTTACAGGAACAGTTTAAAGGAGGCAGGGAGTGGCGCAGAGATCCCTGACATTCTCCCCTCCCCTGTTATCCTCATGATCTGATGTGTCCATTCATTCTAAGCCTACGGAGACACAGCAGGACACTAAGAGACACCCACAGTCATCCTGCTTCCTCCTTTCTCGCACTTCTCCGTGTCCTGATAGGGTTGATTTTGTCCCCTTCTTTGGACATTTGTAGTTTTTATGGATGCTCAGCGTCTCTGAACATTCTTTCCCCCTACATTTCCCCCTACATCTGCAAAGTCAAAGTCAGAGCTTGATTTTCCAGTTTCCCATGCATCCGAGGCAGGCCTTGACGTAGGCTCACGAGTGGAGACCCATGTAAGTCCTGGATTCAGAAGAAAATGTGAGGAGAGGGAGGTGCTCTCTGCCAGAGCTCTCCCAGGCGATGCACTGACACCAGGCAGCTGGACACCGAGCTCCCCGTGGGCCTGGCTGCACCCGCCCAGCCTCTTGGCTTTGTGGCTGTGGCATCACTCTCATGCTTGTTCCCGTGGCATATTTTTTCCCAAAGATGCTGTTTCTGAGGCCGGTTCTCTGGCCTTTGAAAGTCCATGAACTATCTAGTATCTTTTAATAATTGTGCTTTATTAAATAAGATACACTCCCAAATATGAATATATCACTCTTCCGTACACACACACACACACACACACACCCCGGCCTTCTTGCTTGCGTCACCCTGCTGTACTATTTTTGTGGTCGATGTCAATCCTTTGTATATGTCAACTGGCAGCTTACGAACGACCTGCTTTCTGGCTTTCTTGTTCGTGGAGTCAGGTTCTCAAACTCTCCTACCACGGTCTCAGATCAGTTTTGGAGGTGAAACTTTTGTCATTTTGAGCATCATAGTAAAGTGTATCACTTCATATTTATAAAAATATGAACCTGTTCATGTTGTTTTCTTGGAAGACCGTGCTTCTCTTTTCCTTCTTGAAGGCCTCGTTTCTCTAGAAATTGACTGAAAAATTCATGGGCACTGTGAGTCATGGCCTAGAGTCTACAGGAGTGCTAGACTGGGAGAAAGCCCTTCTTCTTTGGGGGCATTTCTTCCTATCTTCCTTTGCACCTTAGTCTTCCTCAACCCAGTCCTTTGGCTTCGGTTTTTCCCTTTCTAGGAAATTCCCATCATGCCCCTGGTGATGCTTTCCAAACCACCTGCCCTCTGCATCCCCTCTCAGCTTTTCTCGGTGACTCGGATTCCCGCTGACTTCCTTCTGCTCTACCTCGTTGACATTTATGGTCGGTGTCACACAGGTTAGCACTTAATCTTTGCCACATGTATCGTGCCCTGGCAGAAAGAAAGCTGACGAGAAAATACTTGAAGAGGTGCAGTATCTCTGGTTTTGCCTGCTGCAGAATTCAGAATCTTGATTATTATAGATTGTGTGAAGCCAGCTGCTATCATACATTATTGTCAAAGGAACAGGAGGGAGTTTCTTTGTCTCAGAACTTCAGACTTGTACATCTCCGCTCAGATGCGTAATCAGCATGTTAAATACAATATGTCCAAAAATCAACTGCCCCCCCACCTCAAACCTGTTCCTCCTTTAGCCTTCTCTACATCTCAGTAAATGACAATTTCATCCTTCTAGTAACTGACTAAAAGCCTTAGTCTCTCAAGCTTCCCTCCCTCCTCTCTTTCTCTCCTAACTCTCTGCAATCTACTTGCCGATCTATGGTACAACCTTTAACTATATCTAGAATGCAAGCACTTCTCACCAGCTTTGCAACAACCTTCACTTCTCTCTGAAATCATTGTAATGGCCTCCGACGGGCCTCCTGAGCTCTGCCCTCACTCTGCACGCAAACCCAGCACGTTCTTGGCACAGTCCTCAAAATGAAACTGAGCTGATGTCCTCTCTTCAAAAGCTTGCATGGTCTTCCTGTGGCATTCAGAGTCAGAGGTAAACTTCTTTCAGTGACTTGGAAGACTTTATCTGATCAAGCTCATGGCTACCTTTATGATTTCATCTCCTACTGCCCCCACTGCTTGACATTCTAGCAATGTGAACATCTCTGCTGCTCCTCAAATAAAGAAAGCCTGCTGCCACCCCGGGATGTTGACTTCGATGGTTCTTCTACTTGAAATGCCTCTCCTGCAGATTTCCAAATAGCCACCCCCTTGCGTCTGTCGGGGTTTGCTCTGTGTTGCCCTGTGAGACCTTCGCAAACCACGCCACGTGATCTGCTAACCATCTAGCTTTACTGGCTTTTCCTCCTCTCCTGGTTTTCTCCATAGCACTTACCATGATCTGATAGACTTTGTAAATGCTGCGTGATTTATTTGCTGTCTGTCTCCCTGCCTTCGAATGTAAGCTTCAGGAGAGCAGAGGATGGAGAGGAATAGCGCCTGGGGAACAACAGGTACTCAACACTTTTTAAAATAAATGAATAAATAGATGAAAGAGAGAACAGGACCAAGTATCCATTTAGAATGGCTGAATCTGTACTCTACTATACCGTAGCATGAAATCGTATGGAGATTTCTATAGAGTTAATTTAGATAGCACTTGAAAAAAACCTATAAAAGCTGTGAGTGTGTCAATTTAATAATAACTCTTGCCCCTTCTCACTAAGCCAATTAACTTGAGAATCTTTCATTGTGTGGTCAAGAGAAGAGTCTCAAAATTGGGCAGATTGGATGCTCCTTTTTTGCTCTGTCTTAGGTACGTAGGTTCATTTTATTTTTTTCTCTGTCTCCCAGTGAGAATTAGTCTCAGTACATCTGGGATTGTGATGGCTGATGCCTTCCTCCGAGAGCCCTTATTACAAAGTCTTGTCTGTGTTGGCTTCCACAGTTGGTTTACATCAGTTTTTATGGAAGCTTTATATTTCCCCAGCAAGCTGCGTACAGTGCTCACTGCCTGCTCTGAGTGGTCCCCTAGGAATGTGCTCACTCTCCCCGCTCTCTCTCTCTCCTTCTATCTGTCTCTTGTCTGTGTGGATTTTATCTGCTCACAGTGGTCTCTTGCCATACCTTCAACATTCTTCATACCTTCTCTGGTGCTGTAGAAGGTGAGGGTTTTATTTTGTTCCTTTTAGTGAGAACCGTCATTTGTTAAATTCCAAACTGAGGGATGCTTTTCTGCAACACTATCAAACACCTCTCTGTCGGTTGAAGTTGCAGGCCATTGTTATGGGCTAAACTTCATCACAGTACCATGGGCTAAAAGACACTGAAATATAGTTTGATGGCAATCTTGGTACCTAACTAAAGGACCTGGGAGCAAATATCTTTTGTTGTTGTTGCTGCTGTTGTTTTCCTACAGAAAGTAGCAGAGTTCTGGGTACATCATTAATTTTTAATAAATACTTAATGTAATTATTCTTTTGGACAGATCTTTATTTAATCAGCGAGTTATGTGGACCCACCATGTGCCAGGCTTTCTTAAATGCACCAGGAAAACAACATTGGATCAACAAACAAGACCTCATGAAGTTTGCATTCCAGCAGAAGCAAGCAGACAATAAGAGAATAAATAGAGAATACGTAATACTGCAAATGGTAAAAAGTGCTAAGAAGAAAACTGGAGTGGCAGGAAAGGAGAGCTTAGAAAGCGGGACTTTCTATTTTAAATGGAGTATTGGAAAAGCTTGCTGATGGCCCATAGGAGAGACCTTAAAGAGCTGGTAGTCTAAGCCATGAGGCTATCTGGAGAAAAGTGTGTTCCAGGCAGATGAACTGACAAGTGCCCAGATCCTTAAAAGAAAATACATTTCTTGAGTTTAGGGAATAGCCCACAAATGGCCAGGAAGTGGAATAAGCAAGATGGAGCGTATTAGGAGATAACTACTAGTAGGACAATAGAATGCTTAAAATTGGTGTTAAGAAGGGGGTACAGTTATTGGTAATAACAGGGTCTAGGAAAAGACCAAGGGATTGGGTGGCTGAGGGAGCTTTGGGCGGTGAAGGCGTCATGGAACTGAGAGGCCAGGACATTGAAAGGATCATCCTCAGGCATACTGAAGTAATGAAGGATTGTGACAGGAATTGTACTGCACTCAGAATATCAGTGAACTGGGAGTGAAAGACATATAGGAAGGAGGAGGGTTCCTCCATCCGGGAATCTATAGATAAGTAGGGTAGAGGATGATACAGTGAGGTGGTACAAGCATTAGAGCTGGAGGGGAGTCAGAGGGAGTTAGGGAGGTGGAAGGGCTAAGGAGAATGGAGGATAAACAGCCTTATAGGCAGTGTCACCAGTGGTATGGGGTCCTAGAGTTTTCTAGAATTTTCTCAGTGAAGTCACTTGATAAGGCTGTAGGAAAGGCAGTATCTTTAGGCAAAAACCACTAAAAAGCAAAAAGATTAAAAAAAAGAGACTGTGTGAAGAGGCTTTTGCTGATGTCTCTAGAAGCATTTCAGAATATATTTAGTGCCTTGGAATCATTATTCAATTTTGATGGTCATTGTACTGTAGATACGCGTAAGTGGTAGTTAATAAAGAACTCCAAATAGCCAAGTGTACCGTTTTATTGTTTTGAGAGTTCTGGGCCCTTGTCACATAAAAAATAATGTAAACATCAGACTTTCACTCTGTACATAACAATGGGAATGAGCTTCGACTTTTCATTCTAGAAGCATGATCAGATTTTCCCCCAGAGCATTAGGACACTAGGAACTACGTATCTTTTCTTCTGGACAGGGGCCTCAAGCCAAGATGAAAAACAATCAACTTTCAATTTTCTGTGCTAGTTTGCTTTCTGCCCAGAATACACAGAAAAGGCATTTAAGCAAACTTTTGGGTTAAGTTTTCAAGGACATCTTTCCATTTCTGCCAGCAAAGGATTTGGGAGCCAATTGCTCCTGGTCCCCAGGAGCTCATTTTTATTATTTAAGTGTGGGTGTCTTCATAGCAAAACAACCTCAAAAATCCAACCCAAGCCCCTCAACCCACCACCATTTGCTAAATGAAGCAAAACACCATAATAGTCTTAATGGTGTGGATTTATCTCTTAACTGTTGTTTTGAGATCACAACAAATCATTAAAATCATTAAGTCTTCTAGCTAAATTAGAGTTTAGAGCTTCCAGAGTGCACGGCCAATGTGGTTTGTTCCCTAACCCCCCAAGTCCCCCCACCCATGCCCTCATCACTGTCCTTCAGAGATTGCTTCCTTGCAGAAAAAGCTGGCTTAATATATTCAAAGTCACATTTCTAAACAGCTTTTTACCTCCCTCTATACTCGTTTCTCCCCTGCCGCCCAGAGCTACTTCCCAGAGACATACACACAGCAGACAGAGAAGCGAAGGAGTTTCGATCATGCTGACTCTGGGGACTGGCACAACAAAGTGTAACAGAGGCAGGGAGACAGCCCATGGAGTTCTGGTTCTCCCAGCACTTCTGTGCCGCAGAAACTCTCCTTACTCACCTTCCACTCAATCGAGCACAGACGTCACTCTGAGAAGGAAGACAGGTAGAGTTGAGATTTCCCCTCATTTCTTCTTAGGTCTCTCACTAACTTTCTCCCCAGCCCATTCAATGGAGGTAAAGGAGCATATCTTCTGTTGCTGACTTGGACAGCTTGGGGGCAGGAAGGACAGGTGTATTGTGGGTATTGAGGTAATGGATGAGCCTCTCAGACATATGAACTTCAGATATCTGTATATATCTCTATATATCTATACACATATATACATACGTATGTTGGAGAAGTTCATGCCCATTCTTCTAGAAGACCCTTATGTAAATAAGATGATGTTGTACTCCGAGAACTTGGGGACAGCCATTGATTCACCTTTCCTCCGGATAAGAAGAACAGAGCGATGTGTACCGTGCAGCAAAGAGCAGGTTTAATGAATCGAGGACTTGACAAGAATACTAAGCTGAAAGGGGCTTAGGAAGATTGGTTCAGCTCAGCTGGATGAGCAACTCAAGCTTACTTTACACTAATTGCTAAACTAAGTTACTGTTAAATAGTGACACATAACTCAGTGCTGCTCAGGCACCAGGAGATATCCAATTAATGTTGGCTGAATTAAAGATTGTATGTAATGATCTCCTTTGGGGGCCGAGGCTTCTCTAAGTTATACCCACTTGATAAAGAGATTAATTTTTTATCTGGTCACCTGTGCCCCCGCTATCGCTGAAGCCTGCCGGCCTGTTACAAAGCAGGCTGGTGCACCTTTCTCATAATTCAATAGTTTGGATTCAGGTGCCAAAGTTATGCTTGAAATCTAATGTGTGATTTACTGCCAGTCATCACTATCAAAGGACTGCTGGGTTACTCTTGCGGGGGAGGTCCCTGACCAACTCTAAATTCTAAATTTCCACTGCCACTTGGAATGATTGGAATCCTTGGACTGTGCTTGGTAAGGATAGTGAGTCAGAAGGGGTGTTTGAAAACAAAACAAACCTGCCCCCTTGAAGCAATGAGCATCTTCACTCACTCCTTTGCTTGGAAGTTTTACCTATTTCTTTTCTAGTGGGTTTCCAGAAGTACCAAAGTGGGCATTAAAGCTCTCTTATGTTTTAGTTATAATCTGTCCGTCCAAGCGAACGTATGTAAAAGTCCATTTATGTCTAAATAAAAGAACCTGTTCTAAGCTCTATCTTGGGTACCAGAAACTTAGTCTTTAATCAGGCTGATTGGAGAGCCATGTGAAAGACTACAGAATATAAAATCAACAAGCTCTTGTAGACAGGCAAAGTCTGGGGGAGGAGAGGCTGTGAGCTGGGCAAAGGAATACAGGTATGATCTGAGCTGCTGCTTGTAGGGGAGAAAGCTTAGGGTAAATGTAAAAGAAATAAATTTCCCTGGACTCGGTGGCAGAGAGATTGCTATCTGGGCTGAGCACGTGCCTATGAGTTCACTTCTCTGGGCAGCATGGGGGCTCTCGCTTTTCACATCTCCTCCGAAGGCAAGTGTCCCCACAACACGGCCCCACTACCTGGCTCCAGATCTCAGATGGTCTTGTTTGTGCTTTTCACAGTCTTGTAGCTTGCGAGGAAGGGAATTGAAAGAACAGCCATATCCAGGGATAGGAGTACACAGTGACTTCTCTGTGTGGCTGTCCTAAACAAGTCCCTATCCCTGTGCCCTGCTATTTTCCATTCACGTCTGAGCTCTCTCTGTGGCCCTCACCTCTGGGTTGGGACCGCGTGGCAGCTTGTGGCCCTGTTTGCCAGCCAGTGGTGACTCCCAGGGCTCTGCCATAAACCCAGTGCGCTGCTCTCAGGGGGCTGAGTGTGAATGGTGCAGCGAGGCCCTCCTCTTCGCTCCAGCATTGTCCATCGCCAGCCCCAGATTAGTGCCTGCTTCACTCCTCCATGCAGAAGCCCCGAACTGCGAGAAAGGAAGCCATCCGCCGAAGGCCGATGAAGGCGTACACCAGGCGTTCACAAGATGGTTCTTGCTTCCTCCTCTCACTAGTTTTGTGAAGTATTATGGCCTGCATTTTAGGGCCTAGGAAACTATGGTAGAAAGAGGTTAAGTGAGTCGTATAGGGTCGGAGGGCTAGAAAGAGGCAGGGTTGGCGTTTAAACCGAGGCTCTTCCGGCTGCGCGGCTTACCACCACAACATGCGTCTGGGTGAGCCTGTGAAGATGAACAGCGAATCATCCAGGAGGCCGGCTGACCTCTAGGGACAAGCTGGACTAATAGTCTTACCCTTCTGAATCCCCAAAGCACACACACTCACACAAACACCACTTTCTCACACACACACACACACACACACACACACACACACATTCACACACGCACAGACTCTTTCTCTCACACACACCCCTTTGCCCGGCCTGTATTATTCTAGTTTTGTTCTTACTGAGGGGGTTGTTCTCACCAGGCTCACGTTTCCGTATTTGTTGCCCCTCTATAACTTTTCTGTCCTGAGGCAGTGCAGGGCCCCCAGCGCTGTTGGAACGACAGGGACCCAACCAAGAAGTGATTCTGCTGGTAGCTCTGAGTCGGTTATTATGTGTTCCCCTGTCTTTTGTCTGTCTGTTTGTTTGTTTTGTCCAACCAAAGCCTGACAGGCCATCAGACATGGGCCAGATTCTCAGATGTGATTGTTGTCACAGTGGGGTCTCTTTCGCGGGGAGGGTCCATCTTGGATTGAAAGAACTTGTTCAAGTTTAGCACGGTGTGTGGCGTGTGGTGAGAATGTCAAGGCTTTTCTCAGAATCTTTCAAAATACCACTTTTGTTATATCACCTTTGTGATAAAAAAACGTACAACGGCTGTCTATCTTCTGCCCCAAGGCCATGCACAGGCCCCCATTCCAGCCCCTGGTGAACCCAGGAAAGATGGGTTTCCACCTCATCATTCCCCCTCTCCCATGAAACTCCTCTAGCTGGAATCCCTCTCTGCCCCTCCTTCAAGACTAGAAGTTCAAGTCCCAATTCTCCCTGGTGGCTCTCCCTCCCTAAAGCGGCCCTCAGGGGCTTTTCCTCTGAGCTAACCCCCAAGGAACTTACTGTCTGAACAACTCTAAGCATGGAATAGTGAGCCGTCTTATATTGTTACTTAATATTTTTATAGGTATGGTCTTCAAAATTGTAAACCTGTCATGTACTGAGATTATATAGTAAATGTCTTCAGTATTACCCAGAGTGTTATTAGCCCAGTGTTAGGAATAGAAGAAGAATTTTATAGTACTTGAATTAAATTAAATTAAAATTCTATTCTAGTCAAAGCTTACACAGTATGTTATTTATCAATCTTGAATGTATGAACCCCTTGTAAAGAAAAAAAAATTGTCATAAACACCCAATGTTTATTTTTATTATGCCACTTAAGCATATATACATAAAACTAAGTATAAACTCCTAATAAAAACTTAAGGTTCTTAAATCACTGTAAAACTCAACGAATTTATAAAATTAAATATAAATAACAGTATAAACACTGTCAAGTTCAAATTAACAGTGTAAGTTTATTGTGATAGATGTTGCTTGTCAAGCCAAAACACGTCACGATCTGGAGAGGCTATGACTTAAGTTCTTTTAAATTTCTGAGTTTGGCATGATTCATTTCCTATACCTCTCTCTTCCGTTCCTTACACAGAACAGGACAACCTTCATTCCCACAGTGTGGTGTCAGGTCCCTAGAGCCTTAGTTGGCAAAATGGCATCATCATCATGAAGGCTAGTCTTTTCTTATTACCCGTGACAAAGGCACAGTGCGCTGAAAATCACTCGGCAGTGTTTGGCTTGACGTAATCACCCAGGTATAATTTTTAGGATTATTTTTGATAATTTTTAGGATGATTTTTGATATTGGAAATCTGAATTAAACTATCCTACAAGAAAATTTTTGGACCATTAAGGACATACCTGTAGTCCCCTGGTTGAATAATGCAACATTGTTGACACACTAATGAGAGAAGAATTATTTAAAGCAGAAAGAAAGAATGGAATTATTCTTCTTTCCATTCCATGGAAGACTGCTGGCCAGAGTTGCATTATCTTATTTTTTTATTACCAAATTTATTATTTTAAAATTATTACTAGAATTTACTTTTTCCTCACACAAAATGACACATTTATCATAGAAAATTGAAAAGTCGTTTTTAAGTTTTTTCAAGAAAAGAAACCATGGCCCCCAGAAACCCACCTTCCAGAGATAATCATTCATCTCTTGATATAATAGTAATGAGTCTTTTATTTCTACCAATATTAACAACATTGGCAACCAATGCAAACTGATTACCACATGCCAGCAAATGTGCAAAGCATTTTATTCATTTACTCTGCACACAACTTTATGGTGTAGGAACCATTAGCCTCTCTATCATAAGATGAGGAACTGAGGCCTGAAGATTTCAACTTTCAAACACATAGCTAGTAAGTTGTTGGGTCAGATCCTAACTGAAGCAAAATATGACAGTTCATAAATTTAAAAAATGAAACCAGATAGGGGATCACTTATTTTTCTTAAAAAATACTTTAAACATGGGCACGCTGGTAGCTCAATCAGTTAAGCATCTGACTCTAGATGATCCCTGCGTCATGAGATGGAACCCCACATCGGGCTCAATGCTAAGTGCGTACTGCTTGAGATTCTCTCTCTCCCTCTCCTTCCGCCCTTCCCCCCACTCACACTTTAAATAAATAAAAAGATAAACAAACAAACAAATAAATAAATGAAAATCTTACTGAACATCTTTTTGTTTCAGTATGAATAACATTTGTGAGTATCAGATCAGTATATTCCATTATAAAAAGACAATACATTAGTCGGTCAATATTCTGTTGACATCCTTCTGGGTAGTTTTTAATCTTTACTAATACAAACACCACTGGGATGAACATTCGTGGACCTAAATCTTTGAGCATACCCTTACTAGGGAAACATTCTAATTTCCTATTTTACTAATCTAAGAAAACGAAAACACAGAAATCTCAGCAAGCGGGGACTAACAGTGTGGTTCCTGTTCATTTTTTACTCAGTGGATAAAAACTTAGCTTCATATAATGCTCAGTTGTATGTATCTGTTTAGCATTCAACCAAATTTTAAGATTTCCCTAATGCTGATAGGTGCTTTTCAGCTATAAACACACATAAGTATGAGTTAGTATAAAACTCATTGGAAAGTTCAGCTGAATAAGTAGAAAAAGTATAATTTTTAAATAGAACTGGCTTTGAATGTTGCCTTCACCACTATGGGCTTGGCCATCTTGGGCAAATTAGCAAATCTTTCTTCACCTAAACATCCACTGTATTAAATGGAGAAAAAATTATCTTCCATCATTAAAATGAAATTAAAAAAAAGTATATTAAGTTCTTAGGACAGAGAAGACATGGGATAGATCCTCTTTGCATTTCCTAAATTTCAGTAGTTTAATTGTATTTTTCAAGGAATGTTGGCATTTTTCAAGAAGATTCAGTGCCAGAGCAATGCTTAACTCAAAAGAAAATTCCTCTGGTGTGACATCTAATGATTTTGGGGTCAAGAAGTTCTGGAGACTTTTAAAACATTCCACATGAAAGCACCCACATATGTGGAATCATTTCCCATTCACTCAATTCTCCAGGGAGAAAATATTTAGGGAAATATGGTGCAGAGAAGTGAAATAAGGCAAAGAAAACCATCTTTTCCTAAGCTTGCCTGGAACTCTTAAGAAAATGTTTGGCCTGAGTAGGTAGATTTTGCTTCCTGCCTTTGTCCCACTTTCAAAGTTTATCTTCTCACAGGCTATAAGAATACGTATTTCCAGGGCATCTGTTCTAAATACGTTTCTCTGTTTGTCTTTTTGGTGTTGGAGTTGAGTCCCCAAATGGTGGAGGAAAACTTTGTACCAGCCGGAAGTGTGGGTACTGGAGCAGTGGGGACCTGCAATTTCACACACTTCGCAGAACCCCCGAGTGTCTGGGAAGGCTGTGCTTGACAAGATACATCTGGCTTCTAATTAAGTCTGCCAAATTCATCCCCTCCTGTCCTCCAACATGTTTTCAGACAGTTGCCAGTCATATGTTCCAATGAGCACATTTTCTCTTCTTGCACGAAGGTGGAATGGATTATTCTTTCATAACATTCTTTGGCAATCTTAGGAAAAATCTATCCTGCCAGATCTCCACCAGTTAGTTCTAATGGCTCATCGATTTATCCACCCCCCTTTTTTGTCTCAAAGTCAAGACAATTACACTTTGAGATGTGGCAGAAGTGAAATGTTACTTCATAACAGCAAAGTCTGTCCAAATCTAGGCAGAGGCTGGGAATTCTTCATTCGAGTAATTCATTAGGATGAAAACATACAACATGCTCTTTAGGAAGAGTGAAATGTATTTCACCTCAGATGCTGTAAAAGAGAAGTGATATTTATTGTTACCATCTAGGTGCAAGGGGCTAAGCATAAACTATTTAACGTCATCTGTCCACGGGTACTCTGAGGAAGTTGTTAGTACTTTCATTTCCAAAATAGAAAAGTGGCTTCAACAAGATGGAAATTCACATGAAGTGATAGACCTTATTAGGGATCAGAACAGGAACTCAGCTTGCTCTTTTCTGACCATGGGGGGCTCCCTTCTATAATGGGGTATACCAGAAGATTGACACAGAATACTCGAAGTAAACATTCAAAGGCAGGTGTGAGTTTCAGCGTTCTATCTTCCATGTAGCTGATTGGACTCTTGCCAGCCCTGAAAATGGACACCTTCTCACCAGCCTCATTTTCCTTCTTCCTGACAGCTGAGTTGCACCCTTATTTCACTAACCATGTGGAGGAACTTTTCCTTTTCTTCTCTTCTCCTCTATCTCCTCACATGGAAAATATATTTTCTCCTGGAGAGGAAAGATCACTTTGTCACCCTCTCTGGTCTGATTCCAGATGAAAAGCTAAAGCTCCCAGAGATTCTATTCGCTGTCCTGTGTGGCTCTGACCACTGTAGCCTCAGAGCTCTCAAGAGAGAAAATCCCCACTCAAGAAAAAATCTGGGCAGCCGGATGGGGCTTACCATTATAGAGAGCTTCTCTGTAGGGTCACCGCCACATGGAGCCACCCCACGCTGTCTTTCACGAGCTGAGCCTCAGAGGCTGCTGGCCAGACAGATAGAGAAATAAGTTTACCATACTGCTCAGTTGCCAGTGGCAGAGCTAGAATTTCCCTCTCAGGACCTAGAAAACTCCAAACCCTGGTCCCATCCGCCAAGCTGGCAGACGTGGTTCTCCCTGGTCCAAGCTGGGCTTCCATAATGGAGGCATTGCATCCACTCTCTTTTTTTGGTTCCCTTGAGCCAGGCATTGGCACAACGCAGGATTGCCAGCAAATGGGCATTTTTGTGCCATTTGTGAAAATTAACTCTCCTAATGAACTTACTCATACAATGGTGTGTGGGATGAAGACATTAGGATGATTACCTAGAAAATTACTACCTTGGTTGAGTCCCCTGTGCTTCCTTTTGCCTCTTAACATGTGCCAAGAACAAAATTGCTCTGATGACATTGTCAGATCTCGGAGAGCAAGTAACTGATGAACAAAAGAACGGTGCCACACGTTGGCTCCTTTAACCCTAATTATAGCTCATGGATTCTGCTCAGCATGGGGTGGCCAAGAGATGATTTCCTCCATCCAGAGGGGAGCACTGGTGAGGATCAGAATTATTTCTTGGTGCATATTCAAGCACCTTTTCAAACACCAGGCTACACAGCAATTATGACTAAGTGAGCTCTGCGTCAACTGGGACCACAAGGGAGGTCTTCTTGGGGGGACCAGTAAGAGGCCTACATTTCAGAAACAAGAGGTTATAACATTTCATTTTGTTTACCCATTCTACAAATGCAGCTTTATTATTTTTTTATGAAGCTGCATATCTCCAGGTAGAGCCTCAGGATTATGAAATATTTCTAACCCTTGGGAATTTTACTTCCTCTCTTTGAAATTCCCTATATATAGGTGTTGGTCATTCTTAACAGGGTCAAAGATTTCTGGAAAATTTCCATCTTTACCATAGTTTTTCCTTCAGTCTGCTATTTCATATGAGTGAATTGTATATATTGTGTACATTGCAATGAAATGTATGCTTTCTCCAAATTTTGTTCTATGTTTTTTGCTAGGACAGGCATGAAGAGGAGCTAAAAGGTATGTGGTGTGTGGTTCAGTGTTACTGGTGCTAACAGCATAGCTCCTGCAAAAATTGGAGGTAAATTTGTATTCTGAGAGTTTAAAATAATGGTTTTTAACTCTGCCACACATTAGATTCATCTTGTGAGGTTTTAAAAAATGCCAATGCCTGAGTTCCATCTCAGACTAGTTAAATTAATATCTCTGGGGGTTGAGGTAAAAATATCTTTTAAGTTCCCCAGATGATACTACTATCAGCCAGGGTTGACAGCCACTCATTCATTGCTTTCATAAATATATACTCATCCCCTATTCTGTCCTACACCCTACTCTAGAGGATGGGGCTGTAGCAGTGAACAAATCAGACCAAAATTCCTACCTTCACAGAGCTACCATGCAAGTGGATTTTGACTGGCTACAAACAAAATCAAATAATAACATTCATGGCATAGAAATTGGTGACAAGCACTAAAGAAAAAAATGAAAGAAAGGAGATATGACTTACAAGAGGGGAGGTATTTCAATATTGCAGGGAATCTAAGCACTCATCAGGAGAGTATGACATTGCATAAACATCTGAAGGAGGTTGGGGAAAAGTCTCTGGGGGTAAAGGGGACAGCAAAGTCACTGGTCTTGAGGTGGGAGCATGCCCGTTCCAAGAAAAGCCCGGGGACTAAAGTAGAATGTGAATTAGCATTCTAAGCTAACAAAGTCCATGCTCAGGGTATAAGATGAATTATTTGTGAAAGTGAACCAAAAGACCGTGTAAATGTGTAACTAATAATTTTAAGAATACCCTCGCCCAAGTCAATGTGATCTGGCAGGGATGTCATAATAGTATGGTAAACGGTAAATGGACAGATACAGTATGGTAAATGGACATAATGTATACAGTGTATATTCCATTTTAGCCTGTTTGGAGGAAGGAGGCAGGAGTAGAAGACAGGTTCGTGTAGAGAACAAAATAAGGGGGTGGTGGTGAAGGAAGCAAAGGAGAAAACGGTGTTCTGTGCACTGGGGGTTGGACATGGCCAGCAGGTCCTGAGAGATGGTGACAGGTATGTGGTTAAATTTGAATCACATTACCAACAGTCATCATTGTTAGTGCTCGTCAAGCTAACTTTGAAAAAATTTTGACTTCTGATATATCTAGCTCATAGGGAATGGCTGTATTGATCAGCCAGTGTGAACATCTAACCTACCCAAATGTTATTTCTTGTGATAAATTAAGAAATTACGATTGGGATTAGATACCAGTCTAAGTGGACTTTGTATCAGTTAGTTCCCCTGAGTCAGATTAATCCAGCATTAAATACTCAGAGGATAAGGCCTATGGATTTGGGACAGTGAATCTTGGACAAGACAAATGCCCTTTGTTGGACCTCTTAAGGCTCTCTAGCTTGCTGACCTTTCTCGCTGCTGGCTTTGCATTGTCCTGTGGAATTCACCTTTTCTACCCAAAACTTCAACCCCTATTTTGCTGTTTGACTGTTACTTTTCTGTAGTACATATATTTCAGAATGATACCTAATATCTAATTGTCTCTTACAGGTAGTATGGAAATCAGATGTGATAATATATACAAAAATAATTTTAATCTTAAAATGGTACATTAAAGAAAACATTATTTTTATTAATAGTAATAAAAGTAAATCTAGGTAAATGGGGAATCAGAAGCCTGATAGAGCCACATTGTACTTTCTATATGTGTAGATTGGATTCAATGTCTCTTGTAGATAAATACATCTTTTAAATTTAATCTTTTTAGTTTATACATTCTATGTGTATAAATATATACCAAAAAAATCTAGAAGGTTAATAAAAACATCAAAGTAAAAATACTGGCTGGATCTTGAATATAGAATTTTAATTATTTTTTCTTTTTTCACATAAATCAATGTTATGATCTTATCCTATGTCAAAATATAGGTACTCATATTTGTATATTCTAAATATTTGGTAGCACATATTATGAAGATGAACAATGAAAGTTACTTTTAAAAGGATCCTCCTACTACTGTTCTATGTAGCTACTAAATAAATGGAGTATTTGTGTTGACATGACTCTTTTTTTTTTTTAAAGATTTTATTTATTTATTTGACAGATGAGATCACAAGTAGGCAGAGAGGCAGGCAGAGAGAGAGGAGGAAGCAGGCTCCCCGAAGAGCAGAAAGCCCGATGCGGGGCTCGATCCCAGGACCCTGAGATCATGACCTGAGCCGAAGGCAGAGGCATAACCTATTGAACCACCCAGGTGCCCCCGTGTTGACATGACTCTTAATGGGCTGGGTGTTTGCGGACGTGAATCAGTTTTTGAATGTCAGTCAAGAAAAGCAGTGTTCCAGAGCTCTCCATAGTCAGGTCCGTGAGAGCTGCCTGCCTTCCAAACTGAGGAAAATATGCAGCTTTTTCAAAAGCCACGTACAACCCCTGAGGTTTCAAAGAGATGTTCTGGGTATTTGGTATTCTTTTCTTTTACAAATATCAACAATTCTTCCAGAAAAAGGGAAAAGATTGAATTCAAGCAGAAATAGGCAAATATATCCTCACAACATTAAATTAAGCAGGGAGATTTCTTAACTTAGGTTAAGGAATAATTGGCAGAAGAACTTGATTGGGAGAGAAAAAAGTAGTCACTTCTCTTCCAGGAACTTCTCTTGCTGGGCCATAGTCCAGCTGTGAGAACAGCCTGAGACAAGGAGAGAAGGAGAAGGGAATAGATTGGACGCTTCCTCTCCCTGGAAGATTAGCTCGCACATCAGTTAACAGAACCATTAGGATTTAAGTCCATAGAACAACAGACCCTAGGATATTTTTCCAGGGCTTAAGGTAGGGCTTTGTTTTCATCTCTTTGTTCTTTATTAGAAGTCAGCTGCTGAATAGACCTCTTCATTTCTTCTCAACCACACAATCAGCCATGTAATTCTTGGGCTTTTTCCTCGGTTTCCCAGTGATATCAAGAAGCACAACACAGTCATCTTGGAGATGCCCAATGGGGAGTTTTTATTGAAATGGTCCTAAGACTTCCTGGTCTGGGTCTGTTCCCACCTCCCAGAGACATGCTTTTCATTAATAAATTGCTGTATCTCTACTGTTTTTCTGAAAATAAATAAATTGGAAAAAAAATTAGAAAAAAAATAATAATAAAGAAAAAAAAATAAAAAAATAAATTGCTGTATCTCATCATTCTCCTATCACGTATTTTTCCCATTGGATCAGAAAGCATAACCCGTGAAATTGACCCTGCACATATTTTTGTTGGTCTTCTCCAAAGCTGGCATGAGATGTGTCAGGCTCTGGACTACTTCATATTCCTCCAGGCTGTCCACTCAATGCAAAAGAAAAAAAGAAAAGTGAGGATACAATTGGCATTTCTATAGCTTTCTCTTAGATCTTTCTTTAGCCAGAGATACACCCCAAGGCCAGAAGTGTGGAAAACCATTCTGACCTCAGTAAAGAGAGGGAGAAAAGAATTTGCCTGAAGGCTCAGACTGGGACCAGAATTAGGGTCTAGAACATATACTAACTCCCTCAGTCCCATTTCCTCTTCCAGTTTGAACGTCATACCCCAGTCCTTGGTTTTGTCTCTTAAATGCAATCCCTAAGAGTCCCTGCATACTAACAAATCCCTGGAAAGACTTAGGTAGAAACTGCTTTCGCAAACCAGAGTAAGTCTGCCACAAGAGGAAAAGATGGATATGACACAGAAGGAGGAGAAAGAAAGTCAAAACATGATTGTGGTCCTTGACCTTTTCCATCATGTCTTCAGCCAGCTTTTCCTGAGTTATGCCCCTCGCACATTATGCTCAGTCACTATGCAATGACGGTCAGTTGAAAGTGGAGATGTGCCCTTCATTAGCTTTCTTTCTCTCTCTTCTCATTTTTCTTCCTGGTGAAAAAAAATAAATAAACAACTCCCTTGTTCAAGTCCTTTTCCTGCTAGTGGTTGTTTCAGCTGACGAGGATATAATAAAAAGAAATGAAAGAATACCCTCCAGGAGTAACCCATATTCTTTTTTTTTTTTTTTAAGATTTTATTTATTTATTTGACAGATTGAGATCACAAGTAGGCAGAGAGGCAGGCAGAGAGAGAGGAGGAAGCAGGCTCTCTGCTCAGCAGAGAGCCCAATGCGGGGCTTGATTTCAGAACCCTGGGATCATGACCCGAGCTGAAGGCAGAGGCTTTAACCCACTGAGCCACCCAGGCGCCCCAAGTAACCAATATTCTTGATTTGGGGCACTCTCAGAGCAGGCTAAAGAGCCCAGAGGGATCAGAGTGTTGCCATATGTCTGCAATGGGGTGTAAGGATTGGTTCGCGGAGGCTGGGTGGTTGGGAAAATGATGTTGGACTCAAGACTTTTGTTTATGTTCTTTTAAACAGCAGCCCAGCAGAGTCACATCACATTTGACATGAATAGAGGGGCGCACTGTCTTGTGAAGTGGAGCAGGTTGATGCTAAAACATGATCTTGACATTGACGAATTGGCTTTTTGGGACTAGGATTTCCCCCATGACTTTGATGAGATTTACAAGAGTGAGCCACAGCCTTCTCTGATCTTAACGCAACTTGGGTTGCAGAGCAATTGGGGAGGGCCTCTGGAGAAAGGTCAGACTGCCAGTCAAACAAGTTATGGGTTTGGATTACCGTGCCAATCACAGATGCCAGTTTCATGGACCCAGGTGAAATACAGTGTTTTGTTGTGTTTTGTTTTTTCAGCCCAAATAAGGGGTGATTTGTGTCTTTTACCCCCTGGGTGGATTTATGGAAGGCAATTTTGAACACGACATGCATTTAGGACACTTTCATTGTTTCTACATGTTGCTCCTGGCTGAAATGTCCCTTTGCCCACATCTATTAAACAAACTACTCCCCAAACATCACTTCCTCTGTTGTGCCTTCCTTGGCTCTCCCAGGCTGCATGCCTTCCTCCCTCCACAGAGGTCTGCCCCTCCAAGGCTAAGTGGACTGTGAGCTACTTCAGAGATGCTGGTTAGGGTTCTTAAGTGCACAGGCCAAACCCAGTCCCTTGTTCATTAGCTCTCAAGGAAATTGACTGTATCTTTATTCCTTTCAGGACGGTTTTCATGTTGCCATCTGGCTGCATGGTCCTGCCGAGAAGATTTCACATAAAGTCCATTCTGTCTTGGCTCTTAGGCCACAACCGGGAAGTTCTTACCCTCATGGAAGTTCAAGTTTAGAGTTTTAATCTTGTATTTTGCCCTTCAAACACTACTGGGAGGGAGGATAATTTCAAGTCATTCATTAAAGAAAATACATGGGGCTGAGGTACATGAGCTCTCATCGGTCTCCTAAAACTCAATCTTGTGCTCAGCACACACAGGGAAACTCGTGTTAGTGAGATGATATTGGAGTGGTAGCTCAAGATCCAAGTTCCTTGGCCCAGCTCTACCACTGACTATCCAAGTTGTTTGGATAATGGCTCCATTTGGGGGACTCAGGTTCATCATCTATACACAAGAGAGTCAAGATCCATGATGTCCAGGTACAACTCCCAGCCCCGACAACGGTCTTAAAATGTTCAGTCTCCATGTCCATAAAACACCAAAGCTGACAATCCAATTAATGGCTGTTTTCCTAATGTTAGTTTAGCAGATGGGTTCCCTACTCCCACCCCTGTTGTTTAGAAATTTTTCATCATTAAAATAATTGATTGAGATGTTGTTTATTCCTTTGACCTCTCCACTTTCCACTGCTTTAATGAAACTCTGCACTGCTTTTTGGTGACCAGGCTTCTGGGTTGTTCTCTTATGTGCCATTGCAATATAGAGGTGGAGGGGAAAGGACATTGAATAAAAATCAGACATTCTGGGGTCTTGCCCCGCTCTGCCACTAACTAGATCTTTGGCCTTGGGCTTTTCATGTCCCCTCCTGGGGTCTTCATTTCCTCACCTGTTAATTGGGGAGGTGTGAACTAGATGATCTTTTTGGTTCTTCAACTCTTGCATTCTGTGAATTCTAAGCACTGACACCTCCCTAGAGATTGAAGGCTGAAAAGAAACCATGTCACACTACTCCAAATGCCAAACACTTAATTAAGGAATTCCAGCAATCAGCTCCCTTCCCTGCTCCCTACCCCACATCTGCCTGCATTTAATGGCATTTTTAGAATCTTCCGTTTAGAACTACATGTCAGTCCCAGACTAATTGGCATCTTTCCATCAATGTCAAAGGGAGTTAAGGGGTCATTACTTAGAATTCTCCTAATTCCCCTGCGAGGTGGGAGTGGGCTGTGCCCTCCACCTCCCACACTCCTCTAGTGGCCTCTAGTGTGCTGACCATATTCTCCTTGGTTTGTCTCTTAGGATGTGTGCTCATCTGAGAAATCCCACCAAACAGAAGAGTTGTCCAAATCATTCAATATCCATGGAATTTACTGGACCACTTTGTAACCGTATGCTTACAAAGATTGAAGTTCAAGAAGGAAAATAATGCAGGGTTTAAGAACATGGACTCTGTAGGACACTTGCCTTGGTTTGAGTCTTTATTTTCCACTGAATCAGCCATGAGGAAGAAGGAAATTTACTTTCTGTATCTTTGTTTTCTTATCTGTAAAATGGGGCTAGTGAACAAAAGCAACAGTTTGACAAGACTAATGAAACAATGTCTGATAATTACTGTAATGCTTAACATAGGATAGCTTTTTTAAAAAAGATTTTATATATTTGAGAAAAAGAGAGTGTCTAAGTGTGGGGTGGGGGCAGATGGGCAGGGAGAGGGGTGCAGAAGGACAAGCAGGGAGCCAGATGTAGCCAGCTCCATCCTAGGACGTGGAGATCATGACCTGAGCCAAAGGCAGATGCTTAACCGACTGAGCCACCCAGACACACCAGGATAGCTTTCAATATTGAAATTATGATGTTTTAACATTATTTTTGGCTAATCGAAAATTGGTGAAGCCAGTTCACTTTCAGTAGTTTGGCAGCAACTTGTTTCTGTCCATCCCCCTGAGTCCTCATGTGCCAGGGCATCTTTGGTGTGACTCCTAGGAGATCTCACTGTTCCCTGATGATTATCTAGCAAAGTGCTTTTCCATTCGGGGAACCCTTCTCCTAACACCCCTCCTCCCAAACCCGGGGATCCTCTAACTCCTAACCTGAGCAAATGTGAAGTTCACAGGGAGCCTTTGTAAGAGAGAAGACACTTAAATGCAGAAGGCATTTTAATCATTACTTCTAGTGTGCATTCCGTAAGCATGAAGTTCACAATGCACGCACATTGAGAGCATCTTATTCTGCTTAAAGAAGAGGGGGGAAATGCCTCCCATTTATAGAACTTGCTGAATAGAGGTCCAGTTTCTGTTAGACTTTCAATAACTAATTCCATTTTCTTTTCTCCCTATTCCCTCTCCTTTAATACCAACAGCTGGGACCGTGCACTGTGCTGCAAAAGGAATTAAGACTTTCTCATGGGGGTGGGAGGAAGTAGAAGCAATTCATTTAATGTGCTTTATTGATTTTACAGCACATTTACTCCATGGGTTCAAGATACCACGTATCTGTTCTCTTGAAGACAAGTCCAAATCACTTATGGCATCTTTATGGAAGTTCAAAATTAAATGGAAATATGACTATGAAGCCATCAGCTAAAAAGCATTGGCTCCTCATGGGGAATTTTGCTTTTTTTTTTTTCTGTCTCTCATTTGTATCATCTTTCATAACAGTGTCCTTGAGGAAGTCTCCAGGCCTTCTCTACAGCAATCTGAAGGACAGCTTTGGTAAAAGGCAGTAAAAATATCCAAGCCATAGAGCTAAATTGAATGAGATACCTGATTTGGGACATGCATCATCATGAGTAAGCAAGCAATCATTTATAAGACCAAACTAGACCAGATATAAGAATTCTCCATATTTGTAAAAATCAGAATATGCATTTAACAATAGTCAAGTTATGTGAACACTATCTAGTTCCCATTAATGGAAACAGGATGACTGGTTGTGGTAACTTCTGTGAAAACCAGACTAAACCATTCTGGTGGTTATCTATGAATGACAAGTTAAGTCAGGCATCTAGAGAAGAATGCCAAGTATAAAGACCAGGAGCCAAGGCAGTATGATGCTATGATGTCAGAAATCAGGAGTAAGAGAAATAGTGTGGAACAAGACAAGGTGGGAACACAGTCTAACATCACGCATAGCGATAGGGTGACAAAGGTCTACTTTCAAATAATCCACTTATCTGTCCTGGGAGCAGACCTGGCATGGACTCTACTTTCTCTTATTCCAGGCAAGAATTCTCATGTGTGTATTAATAGTGACTATAGGTACTTTTAAGAACTATAACTTTTAAGTTTGTCATGGGTCAGTAATATGTGGGAAGCAACTAGAGCAAAGGGGGAAGGGACAGAAAAAGGAAGTCTTGGGATTCTAACCCTTAGAAGCCAATTCTCTCTTTTCACCTGCTCTCAACTCTTTGCCGAAAGCCCAGCAATGGCACCCATGCTGCTAAGGAATTAAGACTTCCTCGTAGAAGGAAGAAAACCCAAAGCAATTCATTTAGTGCATTTTATCACCTCAACAGCTCATATACCTCCTGGGTTCAAGATAGCCCATGTCCACTCACCTGACAGCAAATTCAAATAATTGCCGGCATGTTTATGGTATCATTCTCATCCATAGCAGAGAGTTAAGGAAAGGTTGGGGGAGATTGTGTGTGTGTGTGTGTGTCTGTGTGTCTGTGTGTCTAAGGGAGAGGAAGAGAGAGAGAAAAAAGGGAGGAATCTAGAAGAAAAATACTTAAAACTTAAAGGAATTAATATTTAAAGGCAATGGCAAGATTTGGAGGACAGATGGCCAATGGAATGCAGCCTTTAGGGAAGAGGTTCTGGACATTTAAGGGTCTAGAATAAGGAAGAAAAATCCTTTGGAAGATTCTGGATGTCTTGTTGCCTGGTATGAAAGATGCAGCCTGTGAACCATCCAATTTTCCAAAAACAAGAACAAAAACAAGAGTGAGGAAGTCTCTAAGAAAAGAGGGTGGCTGAATCACAGTGGCAAACAATGCTAAGAGAAAATGGACTTTACAAGCTGAAAGGCATCCAGGCTGGGAAGAAACTAAACGTTTTACTGCTTAACTTAGCATAGCCTGGGCTCCAGACTCATCAAATCACAGAGTAGAAACTACTTTTACTACAGAGGAAGGAATGGGAGGGTGATTTTGCAGATTATCCCCTTCAGCAGGACTGGGTGGAGGGTAGGGTGTGGGGGTCAGACACAGAAGCAGGTTAAAAGAAGAGGAGATGAGCTCCTTTGGGTGTTGGCAGATTTAGCGTGCAGGGAAGGCAAGGGAGTCCCTGCACTTGGGAACCTCAGTCCCTCTCAATGGCAAAAGTTGGTTTCTTTGCCCAGTGTGGAGAGCTTCATTTTATAGTCTCCATACTTCAGCTGTCGGTAATTTACAGGGGCAATGACTTAGATCCTGCCTGCCCAGAAGTCTCTGGGTACCTTAAACCAATTACAATTCTTCACTCCTGTTATAGATTTAAAAATGTATCTGGGATAATGTCAAACAGCATCGAGAAAAGACTTTGGGCCTCAAATAAAGCAGCAGTGACCTCCTTACCCTCAATTTTCCCTGGATGTCAGGACACCCCTCCACAGGGTGAAGGAGTGTATAAATTTAATCTGGTTGTTCATACTAGGGTGAATGGAGGGACCAATCAGTTGTCACTCTGGGCAGTGACAAGCTTACAGCCTGTCAGTAATGGGCAATGAAGCACAAGTTACCATTAGATACATCCCTGTCACCTGAGGAAGAAGAAAAGGGACAAAGGAATCCCAGCAGGAATGCTTTTGTTAGGATGGTTTCACAGATTTTGAGAGGAACTGAGCTCCCTAAATAGTGAAAGAGACTCCCTCCTGAGCCAGTCAATGCATTTCTATTCACCCAGTTTTTAGGAGGGGTTAGAAACCATTTAGCAGCCAGGATTTCCTCCCCTTCACCTCCTGTAACACATGATTTGTATGCATATCGATCACTGTTGTATAGAATTCTCTACCTATCTGATTTTATTGGAAAGATATTCTATAGATATTGCTTCCTTTACTTAGGCATTTCTTTTATATCATACTGAATGCAAACTTTTTCAGCCAAGTCAGCTAAACTGGATCAGGTAGGAAGAGAACATCATTTCCTTCCACCACCCAGTTCTAGCTTTCCAGGGAAGAGAAAGCAAATGCAAGGAATATTTAATTTCTTTTAAACTTGATACCTGATTTCTTCCAGATCTTTTAGTGGCTCAGTTGAATTGTTTGTCTGAGTATATGAGTATGTGTGTGTGTGTGTGTGTGTGTGTGTGTGTGTGTTGCCCACATAAACCTAAGCATTCTACGTGGTATTGGCCAATTTCTAGATAAAGCAATGTGCTTCTTCTCTTTGTAGCACCTCCTCCCTTTGATTTCTTAAAAAAAATTATAGTACCTTTTGCCACATACCCAGTCTCCGTTAAAAGACAGAGCAAATAATGACTTAGGGCAAGTGAGCTAAACTGTCTCATTAAAGTTGCCTTCACCTATCTGGGCTTATCATCACCCCTTTCTGCCTGTTCCCACCAATACTTTCTCAGTCTCAACTCGGGAAGTCTCAACTCACTGGACCGCCTCCTCCAAGGAGGGATGCAGAAGTATGAAGAGGTGGAGACTGAATGCGGGGACTGATGTTCTTTCCTTCGCCACAAGAACCTGGTGTACCTGAGAGCCATGAAGGCTGTGTGGGAGGGAAGGGGTTACAGAAAGTAGCGGCTCCTAAGCCCTGAAGAAAAACACAGAATGGGGGAGTGCATCCCGAGCTCACCTTTATACTCCTTTTCCATTTTGTAGGGCATTAATCCGCAGTGTACCACAAGATCAAGTTGGCGAGCGTAAAATATGTGTCCCATATCCTCCCCCAGGCACATCCTACCCACGTCAAAGCCCATCAGAGATCCACTGCGTTGTTTAAGGACTAACCCAACTTCAAGAAGGTGCTGGTTGTGGCTCTGGTTGTTCCAAATACACAGACACATGAGGCAGAATCCTGACGACTTGCAGCTCAGTGTAGAATAGAATCATGAAATGTGTGGGTTTGGGGGCCAAATTCTTTGACTCTGACTTTGAAGATATATAGTGAAGTTGCTTCAAATCTGTGATCCTTCTTGCTTCTGGAAACCAGCTTCTCTTAAAGATGAGATCATAAACCTTGTAAATGTAATGAAGATGACACAGACTTCTCCTACATCTTATTAGGTACATATTAGATGCTTACTAAATATTAAATTAAATTTTGAATGCAATTTAAAAATCAGTAAGATACAGGAAAACCTGAGTTTCAGCTGAGCTATCAAGTAGCTGAAATTCCTTGGTTAAATCATTCAATCTTAGGGATTTTTTTTATATGTAAAAAGAAAAATTGGAAAATTTCAAAAATGCTTCCTACACCATCTAACATGTGATGCTTCTCTAGATTCCAAACTTTGTGAAATGTTACATTACTCTTTTATAACAAATTCCATATTCATAATTCACTAAGATATCCTTGGCTATATATATATATGTATATACATATATACACACACCTATTTACACACATACTCATACAGTCTCTGTATATATATATATACACACACACCCATATATAATATATATGCTATCAATAACACATGTATCTATTTTCAGTCATTTTCTGTGTGAATTGAAAGTTTACAAGATATTTTAGTAATTTAAAGACACAAAATGTCTTAGAGTAAGGAAGGCATTGGACTTATCTAATACAGAATTTCCCAAGCTTATTTTAATCCCTTCCTTTTTTATATAATGCCAGTTAACATCTTAGTTTTCCTGAGTATATTCAACCCAAAGACCTTTCCTATTCTGTATTTTTAAATCTTAGTTTTGAATGGTCACAAATAATCTCCAAGTTGCATTTCATATAACAATTTTTAATTTTGCTCACCCACCAACGCATATCACACTCCAGACTAACAAGCAGGATGGAGTCTCTACAGCTAATGATCAGGCCCAGCTGACTCTCCTGCCCTCACCGAGATGTGATGTCCTCCATTCACTGTCACTACCTACTCCCAGTATTGGCAAATTTGCAGATTGTGGATTCCCAGTGATCTCCTATAATCCTAAGAACATCAGAAGATAAATATTTCTGCTTTTGGATGCAGGCTCCTATTTTAGGCCACTGGTACCATTAACTAAAGATGGATCACTGTTCTTTTCCTCAAGGCGTTGGTACCACATTAAGAGAAATGTGGCGGATAATCAACAGGACCTTTCAATCTCGTTGGTAAGATTCCAACTTTCCTGAAATGTGAGCCATATACCAGTGAAATATGTAGTGGTTTAAAAAAATTCTGACATTTGTTCAGCAAAGCCCAATAGTTTTCCTTTTAGAAATGACCTAACCACAGGAAGCTATGTCTCCATATTCCTTATGCCAAAACGCATCCTAGCACCTCCGTTCATGGAAGCTTCTTGGCAGTGAAATAAAACTTTTTCTTGTTTCTCTGGGGCTTCTAATCTAAGGCCTAAATTCTGAAGAAGAGAAAAAGACATTTTGGAAAGCAGAGTCTGATTCAGAGACTGGAGTGAGACCATCAGTTCGCATCTCCAACTGATACCTCCTCAACTATTCCCTGTTCCTTGTCTTAATATATTGGACCCTGGGGATGGCTCCTCCTGACGATTATGGAGATTCATGCAAAGAAGAAACCATTTCCCTCTTCAAAGGAGTGATATAGGCCTAGTTGGAGGCAAAGAGTGTTTATTGGCCTCCACTATTCAGTGACTAATGAAATTAATTTTTTAAGAAGAGTTACAAGCGAAATACTGCAGTCACTCCACAGACTCCTGGCTCACTGGGGTATTAAATGAGCCAGACTTAGGTCTATGGAATTTCCCCAAGAGATTGTTCTTGGAGAAGCCAGAGTAGATGATGCAAAGATTGAGCACTTCTCAGCAGAAACACTGTAATAGCATGTCTTGGGTTGTTTTATTGTCTTTGTGTTACAGCCAGAAAACATGCGGCCAGCAGTCTACAACAAACTCTCTTATTTTCAAAACAGTAAATGATAATTCTTGAACTCGAAGGCCATGCGAAATTAAGATCAGAATTCATTGCAAGTCAATTATTGATCTTTAAATGCAGAAAGTCATGGCCATCAGGGTTCTATAAGTCTTGCAAACCGTTCTCCAGGCCTTGCAGCTTCTTTGGTTACCAGAAAAATGACAGAAGGTTGACTAATATTGACTTCAGTTTGCAGAGATTGTTTCATCCATCATACCAGTGATACGGGTTTCTCTTTATAATATTATTGATGATCAGTTGGGGGTACTATTTATGATGGATGAAGCCAAAAAGGGCTAGCCGAAAATTCTGTGAGCACAGGTAACACAGAAATGAGAAGTTAGGTGGATGGAAGTGTTCCCAAGTCATTAAATTCCCTGCAGTTATGTAGGATGAATAAGCCTCGAGATCTAAAGTACCACGTGATGATGATAGGTAGTGAAACAGTACTGGAAATTTGCTAAGAGTAGATTTCAGGTGCTCATATCACACATACAGGAAGATACTATGTAAGGAGAAGACATATTAATTGACTTGATTACAATAATGTTGTGCACTGTACGTTTATACAACTTTTATTTAAAACTAAACCAATAAAATGAAAGCAAAATAAAATCTGATTTTGAACTTTTTGGATGAAAATAGAAGTAAGCTAGAGCTCACCAGAGCTGGTCACAGATAAGGCTGCTTTTTTGATCATGTTTTTTTCTTAGTGGCAATGAGATCACAGATGACAAAAATAACAACATAAGGGAAATCTGAAAAAGAAGATTCAGAGCCAGGCTATTTGACTCTAAGGCAAATTATTGAATAAAGTGGGTATTCAATGAAGAAGAATTTGTTCTTGTTTAATACAACTATCCTTGTTTACAGTTCCTTCAGCACAAATTACGTGAAATGTATTTTATACCTCTTTGGGTGTAGAACTTTATTTTAGGAACAGAGAGAATCCAAACTAAAAAAAAGCAGAGCTATTGATTGAGAGCCTCTGTGTCTCTTTCTCTCAACATCTATTCATTCAATAGCTATTTATTGAGAATCTATTATGTGCTAGGTTCTCTTTCTGTCTGAATACGTAGCAGTTAACAACAACAACAAAGGACAAGATTAATTTTTTTAAAAATATAGAAAGAGCTACATTACAGCAAAAGAAAGCCAAAAATGAGAAAACCAGTAAAAACATCAGACAAGGTCCTTTAAGGGCAGTTGTAAGTTCTATGAAACAATAGTTCATAGAAAATTATGATGAGGGACGCCTGGGTGGCTCAGCAGTTTAAAGCCTCTGCCTTCTGCTTGGGACATGATCCCAGGGTTCTGGGATCGAGTCGAGCCCCACATCAGGCTCGCTGCTCGGCAGGGAGCCTTCTTCCTCCTCTCTCTCTGCCTGCCTCTCTGCCTACTTGTGATCTCTGTCTGTCAAATAAATAAATAAAATTTTTAAACTGTCCTGCATAACATATTCAAACATATATCTGTTGCTATTTTTAAAAGAGTGAGAGAGAAAAAAGCCTTTCTTTTTCTATGTGGATTTGACATCATATTGTCCATTAAACTTCAAGATTTTATTGAGGCTAACTGCCCAATTTTGGGAAGTCCAAATATCTGAGCTTGTCTCATAATTCTACTACTTTTAAAAGCGTGACCTTAGATAAGTCTTTTAATCCTTTCAAGTATGATTATGCCAGTCAATTTTTCAAAGAATATAAACTGTATAACTTACATAATTATTGTGAGGATTGAATGAAATAATGTATGTCAAATACTCAGCTCAATGATGGGCATTTTGTATATGCTCTACAAATGATAGCTTAAAAAGTATTGTTCATAGGGCATATGCTGAGGTACGATATTAGGAATGGCTTGAAGTTCTGTGTTCACAAATTTAACTTGGCAATTGATATAAGATAGGGGCTAAGTGTCGTAGATTTGGGGAAATTCACTATTTTTAGATCATTGTGTTCTTGAACAAGGAGATGGGACGTAGGTTATCTTCTTCCTAAATTACCCTCATACTTAACTCATACGTCTAAAGCTTGGTGATTCTCCCTGAGCCTCCCTTGCTCTTTTCAGGTGTCATTTCATAACGTTTTGGCTTCTAGGAATCTCCTACTTTCCATACCTAACTACTTTCCATCTGTTGTAGGCTGCAGCTCGAAAGGAATTAAATATTGTTGGAGGAAATCAGATTATAGAAGCTTATTACGTGATCTTTAAGTCAATCCTCTGAAGGTAGCCCAACTCTCTTCCGTAAAATATAGTACGTAGTCTTGTTGACACTTTTCTGTGTAGTTTTTGCTATACTCATGTTAACAGCTGTATTCTGGCTGATTCTGATTGTTAGAAGGCTGACCATTGGGCTAATAGGACATTTTTATACTTCACGAAAAAGCTTTGATTATGAAACAGTTGATATGGCAAATAAAACTAGTTAAGCACAGTATTGGGGACTGTCATACCAGCCTGTCTATTGCCCATAGTGGTGTATTCAGTTGCTTTCCAGAGCCCCTGGAAGAGAATTTCTGAACTTTAGTGTAAGCCAGAATTTCCTGAACCATGGCTTGAACCCATGCATCGAACTACCCTTGTTTCTGACCCCATGCACATGTCACTATGAGCTGACACCACAGCTCACAGCTGACACCACACCAGAGAAACACATATCCTGACATAGTGTAGTCTGGCCCCCCTTTTCACACCTCTTCTAGCACATGCTGCAGGGACCTATTAATAGCTTGTATCACAAAAATCCCCAGGGCTGTGTTCAAGTTTAGAATCTTCAGAAGAAACAAGATGAAAAATCTTTATAGGGGGTGCTGAGCAGCCCTGGTGCATTCATATGGCCTGGAGGTTGGTGAGTTAAGATACAAGTGGATACATGGAGGAGGTCTTTTGGGAGCTGTGGCACCAGAGTTAGCTTTCCAACCAAAATGGGAGACGAGATTTTCTTTGACCACTTCCATTTTCCACTTAGTTTCTCTTCTACTCATTCCATTGTCCCTGGGAAACACACTACTCCCCAGGGTTCTCACTTTGGCGCTTTCCCTAGGACTCTGTCCACGGTTAGTACTTCAGGAACAGGGCCACGTGGTATTACTAAGAACCCCTGAAGATCGGATGCCTCCTGATGGCAGTGCCATTTTTATAGGTGAAGAGTTTTCAATATTTATTTATTTATATATTTTAAAGATTTTATTTATTTATTTGAGATAGAGAGTGAGAGAGAGCAGGAGCAGCAGAGGGAAGGGGAGGAGCAGGCTCCCCACTGAGCAAAGAGCCCAATGCAGGACTTGATTCCAGGACCCTGAGATCATGACCTGAGCCAAAGGCAGACCCTTAACCAACTGAGCCACCCAGGCACCCTGAGATTTCAGTATTTAAAAGAATGACTTTAATGTTAGTTTTGTGGCTAGAGTCCATATAGAAGACCCCATCTCATCCCACCATGAATAAGTACCTGCTTGCTCACTCCCAGAGCTAAGCACTGCCTATTGTATCCTGCTGGGTGAATAATGGAGTTGATTCTCTAACCTTTAACAACAACAAGACTAAGGTGAATTATAGTTTGGGGCAAAGGTAGCAGGAGAGGGAGGTGGGCATTTGAATTTAATTGGAGTTGAGGCCACCAGCCTTGTAGATAAATGTCTTCTATGCAGAATGTATTCAATAATTATAGCCACCATTCACACACACACACAAAGTGCACCTGAGTTCAAGAAGGGGAGTGCAAGGATTATTTTTCAACCCAGTTGGTCTAAATCCTCTCTCCACACTTCTTGGCTTCTGCAAGCAGATGCTGAACATGCTTTGAGCAAAGGGCTAGGGGTTTCCTGGCAAGCACTCCAGAAGCATCTACAAACCACAATCATTGAAGACGTTTCCCAGAAGGCTTTAGGAGTACAAATCTCTTTAATTAAAATGGGAAAAGCCATAGTGGGGGAGGTGAGAGGGGGTTGGCTGAGCAGGGAAGGAGGAGGGGAATGAAGGGAAGAAAGGGCAGGAGAAAAAGTAATAAATATTTTACAAGTGTTTTCAAACACTAGCCGTCTAACACCCAGTGGAAAATACCACTTGATGGATTATATTTTGGGTTGGAAAGTGAGGCTAATTCAATGTAATGAGAGGTGAATGGGACTTCAGGCCCTTATCCAACCACAAGAGACCCCTTACAAAAGAGTCTGCTCTTTCAGTCATTAATTTTTTATGAAGTTTAATAGGCCTGAGCCTAGAGACCTTCTGTGGTGTTGATTAGCTTCATATTTCTCTCATTAATGTACAATCTGATTAGCTCTTATAAAAAGCATTTCATCTTGGGCTCCAGCATGGCAACCACATTGTTCTGATATTAGGAATTGCAAGTTTGATTCACCCGAGGAAAGAAACATCCGTAGGGACAAAGGCCCTGGCCTCTTGCTGTCACAGAATGAGAGTACTGGGGAGACCAGCTGTCTCTCACATTTTTCTGGCTGCAGTAAGGAGCCCTCAACATTTGGACAGGGATAATCTTACTGAAGGCCAGCAGAGCTGGTGCACTGCAAAGAGAGCAGAATTAAAAGACTAGGAAATGGCCAGGGTACCAGTCAGAGTCTCATCAGAAAAGCAGAAGTGCTGAGTGGTACAGAAAAGGGGGGCTCTTGTAGGGATGAGATTTTTTGTGATCATAGGAGCTGGGAGAGTGATCCCCTTCCCTGGGTCTGCTCTTGGGCCTGAAGTTGCTGTCGATCAGCTAGACTAGGAGTCAGGATGGAAAGTTGGATGTGGACAACAAGGACACACTGGACAAGGACAACCTGGAATCCCTCTCTGTTTCTTGCTACCTCTAGCCTTAAAGTCACAGCTGACCAAGAGAAGAAGCCTGTGCCTTTCACCACAGAGATGACCACACATGTGGCTTAAGACTTGAAAAAATGGAAAAGGGGGAATCTGGGAGCTTCTGGAGAAGCTGCAGGTATAGGAGCTGCCTGACCTCAGTAAGGTGAGCCAACTGGTCAAGGACAACATGCGAGATCTGCCTCAGAGTCTGATGTCTGGCATTGACCTTCAGAGAGTAAAAGCGATTACTTCTCCATTTCCACCTAAATCTCATGATTCTCTAGGACTAACACTAAGCAGCAACCTTATGGGGAAGGGAATTCTGGGCAATGTTATTCCAGTGTAGCTAACATGTCACACTACAAAGTATCCATAGGCAGTCCCAAAGATTGCACATTAAATAGAATGACTTCATAGCCAGGGGGAGCTCTAACGTACAAGTGGAGGACAGATGAGAGGTAGTGTGCAATGAAGACTCCATCTGTGGGAAACATGGAGAGAACTTAGGCTGAAAGAATTTTGTTTTCAGTAAGGGTGATAAGGCCCCATGACCATCCATCTATTGGGATGTTTAAGGAGGCTTCCTTATGTAAGCATAACCAATTAGTAACTCCATTTCTAGCATCTCTCTCTTCTCTGGAGAAGCAGAAGGTGGGTACTGAAAATCCCAGGCTTCTAATTGTGGCACGGTCTCTCTGGTAACCAGCCCCAATCCAGAAGCCATCAAGAGGTTTGGCCATAGTTGCCTCATTAGAACAAAGGTGCTCCTAATGCTCTTATCATTAGGAATTTACAAGAACTCGTGGAATAATATAAATATTATTTTATAATAAGGTTTCCTGGGGGCACCTGGGTAATGCAGTCAGTGATGGCTCTTGGTTTTGGCTCAGATCTTGGTCTTGGGGTCCTGGGATCCAGCCCCAGGTCAAGCCCAGTGTTCAGCAGGGGCTGAGTCTGCTTGAGGCTCTCTCTCCCTCTCCCCTCCCCATGGGCTCTCTTTCTCCCTTATACATAAATAAATCTTTTTTTAAAAAATGGTTTCTGTTCTTTTTGTCTTTAATTCCACAAGGGCCATTCTCCACTGCATCAGCTCTAGGCTATACCACGTTTTAACCCCAGCACCTCCCCAGAACTGCTCTCATCATGCACCCATTGCCTGCAGCTGCTAAACTCCTGGCAGAGTCTCAGGCCTTATCTTACCTGCCCAGCTTTCATACACCTTCCCATTCCTTTCTGCTTAAAATATGTTCATGACTGGGCTATTGTAACTCTCCACTTCCTGCATTTCTTTATTTTATTTTATTATTTTTTTGTTATTAACATATAATGTATTATTTGTTTCAGGAATACAGGTCTGTGAATCATCAGTCTTACACAATTCACAGCACTCACCATAGCGCATACCCTCCCCAATGTCCATCCCTCAACCACCCTCCACCACTTCAACAAACCTCAGTTCCTTTCCTGAAATTAAGAGTCTCTTATGGTTTATCTCCCTTTTTGGTTTCATCTTGTTTCATTTTTTCCTCTCTTCCCCTATGATCCTCTGCCTTGGTTCTCAAAGTCCTCATATCAGAGAGCTCATATGATAATTGTCTTTCTCTGATTGACTTATTTCACTTAGCATAATACTATCTGGTTCCATCCACATCGTTGTAAAAGGCAAGAGTTTGTTTTGATGGCTGTATAATATTCCATTGTGTATATATACCACATCTTCTTTATCCATTCATCCATTGAGAGACATCTAGGTTCTTTCCATAGTTTGGCTATTATGGTCATTGCTGCCTTGAACATGCACATTCGCTTTCAGATCACTACATTTATATCTTTGGAGTAAATACCCCGTAGTGCAATTGCTGGGTTGTAGACACCTCCTCCATTTCTTAGTTTCCTTTCCTCAGTTCTTTTCTCTTCCACCACCTCCTAAAGTTGCAATGCTCAAAGCCTCAATCTTTGGGCTCGTCCTTTCTCTACGGACCCTCACATCCTTTGTTGATGTCATCCAGTGTGTGGCTTTAAATAACATTGACACATGGACAGTTCCCAAGCCAAACTTCTGATCTACCTCTCAAATCAGTTCTACCCAGGGCTTTTCCTGCCTCAGTTAATGACCTCTCCAGACTTCATGTGACTCAAGATGAAACTTTTAGAATTATCATTGGTTACTCTCTTCTTTCTTTTTTTCTTTCTTTCTTTTTTTGTTGTTGTTTTTAAAGAAAAGGGGAAAGGGAGAGAGAGAGAATCTTTTCTTTTAAAGATTTATTTATTTATTTATTTGAGAGAGACCATGAGCAGGGGGAGGAACAGAGGGAGAGAATCAGACTCTTTACTGAGTGCAGAGCCTGAGGTGGGACTAGACATGGGGCTTGACCTCAGGACCCTGATGTCATGACCTGAGCCAAAATCAGGAATCAGACTCATAACTGACTGAGTCACCCAAGTGCCCCCTCTTATTCTTCATTCAACCTGTAAGCACATCTTGCTGACACGATCTTCAGAAAGTATTCAGGATCCAACTATTTCTCCCCTCTGCTATGCTGACACCAGATTCAAACCAGAGTCACACCTCACCCGCCATACTATATATACCTTCGCAGTCATCTCCTTTCTCTTCTTATTACCTCTCTCTGTGCCCCATGCAGGAGAGCCAGAGTACATCTTCAACAGGGAAAATTAGTGCATTTTACCCCTGTGCTAAAAACTTATCAATGTCTTCTCATTTTGCTCAGAGTAAAAGCTGAAGATCTTACAATGGTTTAAAAGGACTTACTTACATGGTCTGACTCCCCTAGTTATCTCTTGAGTTTGTGTCTTACTGCAATTCTTCCCCCCCTTATTCTTTTCTTTTTTAAGTATTTATTTATTTATTGGAGATAGAGAGAGAGAGAGAGAGAGCAGGCAAGCAGGGTGAGGGCCAAAGGCAGAGGGAGAGAGACAAAGAATCCTCAAGCCAACTACTCCCCCCTGAGTTGGGAGCCTAACACAGGGCTCAATCCCGGGACACGGAGATCATGACCTGAGCCCAAACCAAGAGCAGCCATTAGCCAGCTGAGCCACACAGGTGCTGCCCACTCCCCTTCTCCCTCATCTTTGACTGTATAAGTCTATTTGCCAATTCTGAAGTAGGCCAGACACACCTGTATCTCAGGAGTTTTGCTCTTGGTTGTTGCCTCTGCCAGAAATATCCTCCAGATATCCATGTGGTCCATGTCCTCATATTCATTCAAACTTTTGACCAAATGTCATTATGTCATTGAAGACATATATATATATATATATATATATATATATATATATACATATATATATAATATATTTAACATGTATTTAATTCATTATGTTTACTGTTTGATATCTGTCTCACCACAATGAAAAATGAGTTCCGCAAAGGTAGAAACTGTTGTCTGTTTTGTTCACTGATGTATCAGCAGGATGTTGTTCACCACCTGATACATAATCAGAATTCAAATTTCTATTATGAATGAGAATTCATAACAAATACTATACCTGTGAATGAATGACTGTAAGAAAGCATACTATTCCCCTCAAATTTCATCTTCTTCTTTCCCTTTGACTAAAAGCTTTCTTGAACAGGAAAAAAATACACTTCATCTCAGATTTCCAAAAACTAAAGAAAAAAAAGATTTTGGTCACTTATAGAGATTTTTCTAGTAAGGAATGTTTTGGGTTCTCTAATGATCTGGTTTATGACCTCCCAGCTCACTCTTTTTGCAAGGCAAGCACACTTTAATGAGTGTGGTACCCATGTGCATTACATGAAATGTTTCTAAAAAATATAAATTGGATATTATGGCTGGATGTAGAGTTTTCTTTCAAGAAGTCATACTCTCACACAATTAATAAGCAATATTGCTAGGTAACTTTCATTGCTAGTTATCTTTATTGTTCTAAGACTTGACTTTCCAACTTGAACATAAGCTACATCTATTTTGGTGTATTTCTTGACATCCTTATACCAAGCTCATGGTAGTTTTTGTACCTAATGTACTCTAAATTGATATAAAAATATATTGATTGCTGACAAAAATGCTGAAGTCTGTGTGAGGATAGGACAGATGAAATCATGTGTCCAATAAATGAAAGGTACACATACAAGGAAATGAATAGGAAATGGACTCCCTGATTTTTTAAATTAATTAATTAATTAACATGAGAGAGAGTACACACACGTGTGTAAGTTGGGGAAGAAGGAGAGACATGAGCTGACTCCCACTGAGCACAGATCCTGATGTGGGGCTCAAACCCAGAACTCTGGAATCCTAATCTGAGCCGAAGGCAAGATTCTTAACCAACTGAGCCACCCAGGGGCCCCTACATGGTCTGGGTTTGCTGCAGCCACTTAACCCAGCAACAACCCTGCCTCCTTTTCACGTCCTCCAAGTATATTTCTTCTATTCCTTCTTCATGTCTAGGTTGAATCTTTAACCTGTCTCCCTTGCTGTTCTCAGTTCAGGTGGAGTAATTTTAACAAAGACCACCCGTGCCCCACCCATCGCTGACCCCATAGGGATTCAAGACCCTATCTATCACGCATGGTTAATGAGGGAGGCTGAGAACCTGACAATGGGGAGTTGGGATGTCAGCACACTTTGGGATTTAATTTTAATTTCAAGTGTAAGGATATTTTTTCCCTCTGTTACTTTGTTAAATCATACACTTATTAGGCTGAGAAAATTGGGGAAATGATGGTCCTTTCCAAATTTTTTGAAGCAAAAACTCTCATATTCGATGTGTAAAGGAGAGAACAACAAAGTTTTCCTGCTCATTTTTCACCCTTTAGCATTAAGGAAAAGAAGGGTCTGAGGTTCTGAATTAGGCTTCTGATGCATGGCTCTTTAATCTATTCCTGATGCTGCATTTACTTTGCTCTGTCTGGGAAGGATGCGGAATTTGCCATAATGAATGACCCAAGCAATTTCAGCTAATGGCCAGAATTGAAACCTTTGATAATCCCAGGTGAATAATGTTGTCTCAACAGACTGAAGGAGTCTTTTACCTGTCTGACACAATGATAGATGTAATTAGTTAACAGGGATAGTCAGAGGTTTTAGTGCAGACATTAGCAGAGATTGCTCAGGTCATTCTTAATTATGCAAATTCTCAGTCTTCTTCAGACAGAATACAAAAAAAAAAAAAAAAGTAAACACAGCTGGATGAAAAGATTTCAGGGAAACCAGGAAGCTAGGAAACATCAGAGGAGTGATTATGCATCCCTCAGGCTAGGAAGGAGAAGAAATACCCACCAAGCCTCTACTGTGGGCCACCCCCACTTTTAGCCAAGCCCAGACAGCTGGGATGCCTGCTAGGAATGCTTGTTCTAAGACAGATGTCACCTTGAGCAGACACGGCTGGAGAGAAGAATATTGCAGGGGTTTTAAGCCCTTTCTAAATAGCAGGCTTGCTCTCTGGGGAGAACAGACAAGTTAAGTGACTTCCAGCATTCAGAACCAGGAGCTAAGAACGATGAGTTGGGTTCTAAAGGGTGGAATTGGAAAAGGAAGAGGAGGGATAGAGAGAGCACGAGGGTTCTCTCCCAGCCCTAAATCTGCACCCACCTTTGAATCAGCTGTCCTTTGCCCTTCCCTGACATTCCCATTTGAGACCCCACATGCCTCCACTCTGCCTCCCAGCAAACAGGCACAGCCAGTGTCAGATCTGAAAGAAGGTGGGTAATTCAACCTGGCATCAAAAACAAAGGACTCTTTGCATCAGACATGTTTATTTTTCTTGTAAGGCTTTGACACGTCAATGGTTGTCACCCGTGGTTGACTGAGATCTTGGCATGAAATCAATTTGATGTCCAACGTCAAGCAGCCTTCTTTAATGTCTCTAGATAAGGCACGAGGGCCTTCGCATCCTTGAAGAGAGGCAAATGAATGACCTGGGGTCAATCACTCAGGCTTGACAAGGATCCAGCTGGTTCCCAAAAGCAGTCAAGAGAAGTGAGCTTTGAGGCAGGGACTGCTGCTGGTTAGTTTGCAAAAGCTTCAGAAGACAACCTGGGAATCGCCATATCTCTTCTCTCTCTGCCTGGCACAGGAGGGAAGCAAGTTTTAGGGCAGGATTTCGCAGCCTCTCTACCATGTTTTTGTTTTGTTATTGTTTCCCTCTACAGCTTGGAGGAGGCAAATCAGTGAAATATTTTACAACTTAAGGAATTTACCACCAAGAATATATATGGCACAAAAATATAAATAAATAAATGCAATTAAAAGGCAAAGATGAAAAAAATACAAATACAAATAAAAAAGTCAGCAATGTTTGTATGATAAGTCACTAGGTGCAGCAGGAATGTAGGAGACTGCAAAGAGCATTCAAATTAAAGTCCTACTTCCCTGGATTTAAATCCTGTCTCTACCCCCTTTGCAAAGGAGTCACTTCAATCCCCTGAGACTAGGCTTTCTCCTCTGTAGAATGGAGATTATAGTGCCTATTTGAAGATTAAATGAATTAGAGTTTAGTACACATAAATCTTAAGCCATATTTTTATGGGGAGAAAAATTTTTGAAGTTATATCAGAGAAAAGACAAATCTTTCATATTCCTTAATGGTTCTTTAAGAGATAGAATACAGTGTTAAATATATTTTATATGGAAATCAGTGCACCAATGATTATATTCCTATGTGTCAAGATCAATTCCACTATTCTGTTAAGTCTTAAATAGAGACTAGTCTAATTAAGAGTTTGTCTACATGATTAACAAAATAGAAATCATCCAAGAAAGGGGGACAGTGTGGAAGGGTCACCTTATTTGCGAGAGCAGCAACTTCCCAAATAGACACCTTTATGGAAAAATTATCCAAATTGGACTCTAGGGATTTACTAACAAACCCTCATCTAGTATGTACTCTGTGTTAGGCATCTGCTCCCAGTGCTTTACAGATAAGAAGTCATTGACTCATCGTCGCAAGCCTAAATTGTAGGTAGGTGTAATTGTTAATTCCATTTTGCAGATGAGACAATTGAGGAGCTAACAGTGTCAATGTGCTATGTTCCTATGATTCTTTTCTTTGTATGTGAGGCACAGAAGTTAACATGTTATATTAGAAGTCTAATTCACCAGGGTCCATACAAAAGCTTTATTTCTATTTTTATCATGTACATAGTAGGGGTCATGAATTACCTACAAGAAATGTCAAATTACGAAGATACTAGTTTCTATCACGGAGAGAAATCATGAGATAAAAACACGATGTACGTTAGTTGTCAGCAATACTGTAATGTAAGTATAACCTTAAAATCACAATCTTTTTAGTCACCTATTTATTCAGAATTAAAGGGATTTTATAAGGTAAGATTCTAGATTATATTCTCTCTCTTTAACCTCCATCCCAAGGATTCTCCCATTAGGGTTAGGCCACTCCAGTAACTGCTATTTTGCTGGACATGCCAGCCCGTTGTCGATCCCAAGGTGGCTCATGCATACCATTTTTTAGATTTTAATAATAACTTTATGAGATATGATTTACGTATTCTTTAGAAGTATACAATTCAGTGGGTTGTAGTTTATTTAGTTACCTAACCATGTGGACTATCTAATTTCAGGACATTTTCATCCCTCCAAAAGAAACCCATTAGCTGTATCTTCCCATCCTTCACCCTTCTTCTAACCTGACTAATCTGCTTTCTCTCTCTACAGATTTGCCTATTCTGGACATTTCATTTAAATGGAATTATATAATACATGGCCTTTTGTGACTGACTCCTTCCACTTAGCTTCATATTTTTAAGGTCCTTTCATGTTTTGGCAGGTGTCATTACTTCATTTTTTTTCCCAAGGTTGAGTGTTATTCTGTGGTATGGGAGTACCACACTGCCTTTAGACAGTCATCACTGATGGGCATTTGGAAGTACATTCCTCTTGTATTTTTTTTGGAAATACTTGTGAAGGACTGGTGTTAATTCTTTAAACATTTGTTAGAATTTACCTATGAAGCCATGTTCATGCATTCTGTAGACCACTGATGGTTAGTGAGTGGGTCTGTAGCACTTGTCCTCGCCTAGGATATTGTTAGAGATACAAATTCTTCACCACCAATCCCCCCACACCAGATCTGTTGAATGAGAATCTCAGGGAGTAGCTCAGGCTATGTTTTAACATCTTTACAAGTGTTTATCATGCATACTATAGTCTGAAAAGCACTATTTTAGACAACTTTGAATATTCTATCTATCAAACTCAAGAAGTTTTGGTAGCTTCTCCCTTCTTGATCCTTTTAGGTCAAGTCTCTTTTTCATTTGTTCAGCTTTTTAGTGCTTAAAAACAACTATACTAATACAGCTGGACACTGTCCTCTCGATAAACATCATCCATTTCTTTGGAAAAAAGCATAGGGAGAGGTTGTATGCTATAGAACAGTGCGGGAATCTTTGTCTCTATTGTTCGATGATGCACCTCAAACTCCTAGAATATAACTTGGCACATAGTATGTGCTCAATATATATTTATTTGAATGTGAGAACAAATATCACTGGCAAATTAGATTATTATGATTCGCTGTATTACTTAACACTTCTGGTTGAGAATAGCAGACGCCCATTAAATGAGCTAAAACAAAAACATGATATTTATCATATGGATACACACATATCTAATGGAACCAAGGGATTTTATTCAGAGAATGAAGCACTGAGTATAAATGGCCAAGGTTTTCTCTCTGTCTCTCATTTCTTCCTTTTTCGTGCATTTCTGAGTCTTTCTTCTCTCTGGTTCCCACAGAACTGACCAGTTTACACATGTTCAGAGCATAAAATCTCCTCAATAATATCAAGAGTGGCCAATATTATGACTCATTATTGAAGAGTTAACTCAGACTAACTAGACTAACCTGGTCTCAGTTCTGAATTCTCAAAGGTAAAGATTTTAGTATGTGCCTCTAGATCACTACCCTCCTGCAAATCATTGTATTCAGTGAAGGGTTTGGGGTCTCAATGTTTGAACGTGGCTGCCCCACGCATTGAAACCATGTGAATAGGGACTGTGGCTTTGAATTAGAAGGTGTTGAATAAAAAAGAAGGAGGCATTGAACAGACAATATTATAGATGTCTCATATCTTTGTCCATTGGTCAATAACTTGATTAATCTAACATTTTTGAGAAACCTTTTGTGTTCAGTGGTCTGTGCTATATGTTTCAGGAAATATCATTTAACCTTTGCTCTAAGGAGAGACAGAATTTAGATAAAAGGTCAAGACCTGAGCACAAGAAACCTTAATCTACAGTCCAAGTAGTACATGTTACGTGTCACTAAGTGGAATGAACAATCAGTGTTACATGACCTGTATCATCAACACTAAAAGCAATAGCCACAAAGCGTTCATTCTTATATCCTCCTAAGGATGTCACGGGTAAAGACCTCATTTGCTCTATCATAACATGCTCATTCCCTTTAGTAGAAACCTTGGCACACCTTTTATTTGAGTCTTTGTATCAGGAACCCTTATGCAGTTTCTAGGGGATGAACATTTGTCTTTTATGAAAATCGTGATTCTTAATTCAGTTGAGCAGCCAAGTTTTTAAAACGCCTTTGGTAACTCTGCAGGACCTCCTGGTTTCTAGTATACATACTAATTCTATTCTTGATTTGATTTTATTTTCCTATGTTAGTTTGTTACTTTATGGAAATTCCATACATACTTGAATTTTCAAACTGTACTACAGGTGTATATTTTTCCATATATTATATGATGTATTTCCATAAGTTTCCTTGAGTCCTTTCCTTAAAACGGGATGTATTCGACCAGAAAAAAAAAAAATCTAAACTCCCTTGAACGTTCTTAGAGGGAGAATTGACTGTAGGAATTCACAGCCAGAGGAAGCCTTATAACCATATTTTGCCTTGGTTCCTTCTGGATTTTTATCATCTCTATTTGGGCAGTGTGGAGAAGGACAAATTAGTTGGGATTAAGTTACTAGGAAACTCTTAATATAATTCCATCCCCCCCCCAACTTAAACATCCCTTATGGTATTCAGTGTAAACGCTATTTAATAATCTGGTTAGTTATCCAAATATCTAAGGTTTTTTTTTTTTTTTAGATTTATTTATTTATTTGGGACAGAAAGAAAGAGAGCTCGCATAAACAGTGGGGGGAGAGGGCAGAGGGAAAAGAAGACTTCCCTCAGAAAAGGGAGCCAGATGCAGGGTTCAGTCCTAGGACCCTGAGATCATGACCTGAGCCGAAGGCAGAAGCTTGACCAACTGAGCCACCTAGTTGCCCCCCAAATATCTAAGTTCTTCTGGTGGCCTAGACATGACAGTATTTTTTTAGGACAACCATTCAGCAAAAATGTTTAAGAAGATTAACTAGGAAATGGAATTTGAAAACTATGAGGAATTCTTTTTTGTTTTGACTTTTTCTAGAGAGTTCATTCAGCTTTTCAGAGCATCGGTGTCTGGTTAGCTTAGTGAATTAAAGCATGAAGCCAATGACACCAAGGTCATGGACTTAATCCTCTACTGGACTCCTCAACTTCCTTTCTGTGCCTTGGCTGGAGACTCTGCTCCTAGACCTGCCTCAAACACAGGGGCCATGCAGTCTATGGGAACCCTTGGGGGTAATTCTGCAGGGGTGAGGACTTAGTAGCATCTCTGTGCCAAAGTCCTCCAGAAGGACCCCTTTTAAGAGCACAAAACGCTGAAGTTATCATTTGTTTACCTTCTGCGGGCCGGTTAATTTCTCTCTCTCTCTCTCTCCCAGACTCTCTCTCTTTGTCTATCCCATTCCACTGTAGAGGAATAACTCAAAGCACAGACTGTCTTTGTGATGGGTCAGTTAAACCACTTGCCTTCTTTGCATTCAGACAGGACAGTGCCTTCATTGAAGTGAGATACCCAGAATGTGGCTGATTCCTTAGCTGGATACATGTACTCTGGGATCATCAATCAATTCTCATTTGATTCCACAAAGCCCCTTTACTGAAAAACATCCAGGCCTCTCCAACCAATATGACTCATGGGATACTTCTGATTAATACCAATCAGGTTAATGGCTTAGCTATGGTTAATGGTGCCGGCTCTGTAGCTGCAACAACAAGAATTAATAACAAATCCCCCACTCGCTTTTGCAAATCAGAGGAAAGATGCTAAGGGCTTGACAAGCTCTAATCTTTATGATTTAATGGAATCGTGTTAGAGCAAGAGACTGTGGAGATCGGGAAACTGCAAAAAATTCTCTGTCACATCCCTGGCTTTAAAGATCTGAGCTCCTTCTAATACTCTGTCAACAGCTCACTGTCACTGGGGCTTTACAGGACAGGACAGCCCCGGTGACAAACCATCTAGAAAACAACATACAAGAGCAAGTGGTTCATTAGTGCAGATAACACACATGAGGCTTAATCTCTACAGAGGGGGACAAAAAAAATGTAACAGACATCTTATCATAACGAGTTGGAAAGTATGTCTTAAAGGCACAAGGGATGATTCATTTTGTCTCTGCTGGTGACCTTTAGCGATTCAATGTCACAGACAAGGAGTTGAAGTATTCAGCTATGGCCAGTCCCTGGGATCAGGCACTGGGACTTTCTGTAGCCAAATGCCAATGTATCAAACCACCAAATGTCAAGCTTCAGCACAAGTTGAAGTGCGCCTGCAGAATCCCTGAACTGCTCAGCATTAGGGCTAGTCCCCTGCTGCAGGGAAGGTTAAGATTGGGGTGATAGGACTTCAGGGAGATGGAGGAAGTCCTTAGGTGGGTAAGGAGCCAATTCCATGCAAGAGTGTGGCATATGGGGTGGGGACATTAGCGTGGTCTGAGAAGTCGGGGAGGGAAGCAGTGAAACAAGGCTTTATTTTAGCTGCTGCCACAACAGACGTGGGGGAAACCTGATGGCCAGACGCATGGGTCACACTGTGGCCTTGGTTTGGAGAAAAATCCCAGCTCTCAGCTGGCAGGAAATCAAAATCAAAGCCTAAACCAAACCAAACCAAACTAAACCAAACCAAACCAAAACAAAACCAAAAACAACAACAACAAAAAAACAATGCTCAGTCAACTAGGCGAGAAGATTAACAAGAACTGATGTGTGATGGTTGGCCGAACGGTTTCGGATTCTTAAAGTAAACAAGAGTCTGGAATTTGTGCAGAAGAAGCCAATGTGGCTGGAGTTGGGGGAACGCCAGCATCGAGGGCTGTGTCCAAGGAGATACCAAATACTCTGGATGTAGGATCCAGGGAATAAGACTCATTGTAGACCTGACCTGGGGGTGGGGAAGAGGTATTCAAAGTCTTACTTAACGGTAGATGGTCAGAACCTGCGAGGACAGAAACCACGGGGGCAGATCTGGACACAGAACTGAAGAAGGCACCACTGGGTGGCATTTACAGAAGCCGCCTTGTGTGCGCTCTGTGGTTTCTTTGCCTCCATGGAGGTGTCTGGTCCTGTAATGTAGAGAACAACCTTATTGTAGTAGGTACCACCCAATAATCAGCAACACTGCAAGCAGGAAGTATGTAGTTGATGCTTTCTCTTGGTTGTCTTCACAATCTTACTTTAATTCTGAACTCTTGATTCCTTGGGCTCTGGAAATGATAGGCTAAGAAATAAATGGCCATTGATGGGCCTCGGAGACCATAAAAAAAAAAAAAAGGGAGAGAGATTTTGAAGGATTGGCTCTGTACTAAGAATCCTCTTACAAAAGAGGCAGATGGTGATGGATCAGCAGCCGGTTTATGGATTGTTTTACCCACCGCTTCAGCAGGACTTTTCTCTCAGCCTACTTCTCCAGCGACAACAGGCAGACACCCTCTAGGAGGACATCCTTAACCCTGAGGCGGCTACAGCGTGTCTGAAGGAAACCTAGCCCGCGTCCTTGAGTGGGGCTTCCATATGGAGGTCTGTGGGGTGCATTCTCCATTTGGCTGGCTTTGGAAACATCCAATACATCCCCACCCTTCCCCTACGTTCCACACTCCAGTTAGGTGAGGGCAAGAGCTTCCGGGACTCGGCTAGCACCAGAAGCCAGAGCCAGTGGATTAAAACCATTTTCTGTTAACCTCTCCCAGCTCTCAGGAACCTGTGTCTGTAGGAACCACAGATTCCTGTTCACAGTAACAAGGACAGATTATTGATACAGCAGCCGCCAGCTTCATTCAGCTATTTATGTTAAATTAATGTAAATAGCATGAAATTAGGCAGTTCTTCCCCTACACCAGCCACCCCTCAAGTGCTCCAGAGCCCCAGGGGCGCGGAGCTGCCATCTTGGACAGAAGCAGAAGAGCGCCATTCCCTTACACAGCGCACTACTGGACAGAGAGGGATGAGACCGAGTGCCCTCCGTCTTTGCATCTAGCACCCAGTGGCAGTTTGGTGGCTGCCTAGGACATGCTTGATCGACTACAACAGATACTGAGCTCAGTTTTTTTCTGTCTGCCTCTCTCACCCCCTTAGGTTCTTTGTGATTAGGCTTCCTCCCCAGCTTCTCTTTGCTTCCAAGTCCTTCCAGACACACTCAAAGTAGGCCTGTTTGTGTATTCTCTCTCCTATCCTCCCTCAGACTGTCTCTTTCTTTCAAGGCTTGTTGGGCCTGGGGCACAGTGTCTTTGTACTGATTCTGAGCTCTCAGATAGCGTTAGGTCCTGTGATTTCTGCCCTGTGTTCAGTGAGAACAAAATCAAAGGGGCTGAGGTGTTGGGGTAACTGGGGAGCACTGGCTTTGGGTGTCTATTTCTGTCATCCAGAGGGGAAAGGGAAGGAAATGGGAAGACACAGGATACCTGTGCCAACGGGTCCCCTCTGCCAACAAACAGGGGAGAGAGCCGCGAAGGAAGTCCACATTCATTAAACCCCTCACAGTGATCTAAGTATCTCACAGTAAACCCAGGAGGGAGGTTTTATTTTCCACATGTGGAGAAAATTTTAGAGAAATTTAGGTTTCAGAAAGGTTAAATGATTTGTTCAAGGCCTCACAGCTCGTAGGAAGCAGAGCTGATATATTTTTCTTATTATTAATTATTTTAATTAACAAATAATGAATTATTTTCCCCAGGGGTACAGGTCTGTGAATCATCAGACTTACACATTTCATAGCACTCACCATAGCACATACCCTCCCCACAGAGCTGATATACTGAATTCTTTTCAAACCCATCAGCTCTTTCTATTACTTGGAAACGTCAGGGCATTGGAGGGGGGGAGGGGTGTGTGGAGATTTAGGCTGCATGTACAGCGCACGGTCCTTCACCAGGACCCATCTTGAATCTAGCAGTCTGTAACTGTGCCACGGGAGGAAGAAGCTGGGCGCTGGCACAGGCTGGAGGGGACTTCTCAGGCCTAGGCCCTGTTAGCCCAGGCAATGCTCTGACAGGTGGTATTGGGGAAAAACGGAGAGGAGATGACCCTTTACCTGTTGTGTAATACAGTTTTTGCTTTTGTTAAAGGCTTGTGGTATGACTTTGCTGCTAGCTATACTTTGGGCTAATCCAGGACTAGGTGCTAGGTGGCCACCTGGTACAGAATTCATTCTCACATTGGATTCTACATTCTTTCTTTTTGGTTCATTGTTAAGTTAGGGCATGCATGGTGCCATGCCAAGTTCTTCGATGGAATTAATTTTCTGAGTTTCTGGCGCTGGGATTTCTCCACAGTGTGATTTTCTCCACTCACAGATTTCCTCCTATCACAGATATTTCTGGCCTCATATTTGTAAGCGGTTTAGTAATTTAAAAAATTTTTCACATGCATTTCATATGATTCTCACTAATATCCTGTGAGTTATAATAATCATTCTTTTCCCAGCTGGCCAAAACAAGGTACAGTGTAGCTAAGGGAACAATGCAAAAATCACGAAGTAAATAAGCTCAGGCTTGTGATTTCTGAAGCTTTGTCATTTTTTCCCATGAACAATAGAAAATTAAAAAAAAAAAAAAACTCAAAATTCAGACACTTCTGTGTCCGTCACCATCATCCTGTTTCTTTCCTGCATCTTGTTCTTGGCTGGGAAATCTCTAGCTTCCAAGTTGTGCAAGTTATTGAGCAAAGACTGAAGGACTTGGGGGTAATAAACATACTTCAGAGTCACCAATGTCAAGAAATCCAGAAGGTCTAGAACATGGAAGCCAGTCTCCTGCCTGCAGGCAGAAAGGGTCTGGAAGCAGTCCTTCACTAACTAGTTAGATAACCAAAACAACAATCAATCAACACACTAATTCATCTATGAAAGGCAAACCAGTGGCCTGATTCCCTGCCCCATCCTCACCACCCCCACCAAATTTGAAGGTCATTGTTGTATCAGGTTTAAACTCCTCAGATTAAGAAAAGATTCAAGGTGCAACATTGTCTGGTAAGTCATTAAAACAAGAAACAAACAAACAAAAAAATCCCCCAAAGTTTTACAAGCAACTGTCTAGTAAAAGCCAAGTTCTCTTCCACAGCTGGGTAAGCTAAGGCCCATTTGGGGCATGGAACTTGGACTTCCTATCTCTGTTCATTAACTCACCAAGCCAAGAGATGAAAATTAGGTACAAACTAGAATTATTAAAAACTATTAATATTAATTGATATTTTAAGGAGTCAATTATCCAGCAAATATTTAATGGATTCCTGTTATGTGCCTTATACCCTCTGGATGGTTACGTTACAGACCGATTCACAAAAATAAAGCCATGCAGCATAATCTAAGCCAAGAAATAAAGATTTCCTTCTTCCTTGGACTGTCCAGGTAATTGCTTCAATACTCCACTCCATGGCACCTTGCTGCTAAAGTTTTAATTGTCTTCCAAGACCACAGGCAAAAGGAAATGCAAACCAAAGCTATACTCTCCCTAGATGTCCCCCCAGAGGGAAACCCCTACAAACTGGAAAGGAATGAAGAATCATCTCACATCAAGAAATTTGCCTTCAGAGGAGTAGGGCTGGTGAGAAGCCTTTTACAACATTTTCCAGGACAGCATTAGATCCATTAATTACCTAATTCTCTGTGCCTTATTAGCTCCCTTAGAACCCTTTAGATGCCTCTAATTCCCTTATCCTAAAGGCTTCAGAATTGGGGCTACTAGTCCTTTGGTCCCAATTAGGTCCACATGTGGCATATTGTGCTGCAAATCTCTGCAGCGTATTTACACTAATTATGAACATTAATTATAGGGGAGCCCTGGGAGCTTAATGCCCATTCCAAAGTCATGCATGGAGCTAAACAGAGTTTACAATCTTGGAAGCACAGCAAAAGCAAGCCCAGATTATACAGAGTCAAGGAGGAGAAAGAGAAACAGACATGAAAAAAGTCAGAGGCAAGAATTTCTAAGAAAGAGAGTGTCCTGAACACAAGAAAAATGGGCAGATGCCCCCCTAGTTTGCATAAATGGGGCACAGGGTCAGAATTAAACATCCAGCCCAAACTCCTTGAAATCCTTCTTCCTAAAGGTTCGAATTGATCTGAGGAGCTGAGTCTGCAGGCGGGGGTTAACTAACCATAGCTGCAGGGAGAACAGAGTTCAAAGCTGACACCAAGAGAGAGCTGTACTAGGAAATAATTAAACTATAAAGATTTTTTTTAATTTTTATTTATTTATTTGACAGACAGAGATCACAAGCAGGCAGAGAGGGAGGGGGAAGCAGACTCCCTGCCAAGCAGAGAGCCCAATGCAGGACTTGAACCCAGGACCCTGAGATCATGACCCAAGCCGAAGGCAAAGGCTTAACCCACTGAGCCACCCAGGCACCCCTAAAGATGTTTTAAAGTAACATTTATTCATTTAATCATTCCTTCACTCACAGAACCCATACAGTGTGCTAAGTTCTATATACTAGGTAACAGTAGCTATCATTTACTGCACACTTGTTACATGACAGCTACTATTCTAAGCACCTTATAGGCATTCATACTTTTTTTTTTTAAGATTTTACTTATTTATTTGACAGAGAGATATTACAAGTAGGCAGAAAGGCAGACAGAGACAGAGAGAGAGGAGGAAGCAGGCTCCTTGCTGAACAGAGAGCCTGATGCGGGGCTTGATCCCAGGACCCTGGGATCTTGACCTGAGCCGAAGGCAGAGGCTTTAACCCACCGAGCCACCCAGGCTCCCCAAGGGATTCATACTTTGTCACAACAGTTAAGTAAGACTAGTATGCCCATTTTATGTATGAGGAAACTGAGGCATAGAAAATTTCAGATTCAATTTCTCAAAAACACAGCTGGAAATTGTCTGATTCAGGGTCCAAATCTAGTCAGCCTCCCAAGCGCACACTAACGAACACTGAATGAACACGGCTCTTCTGCCTGAACTGGTTATGAAAAAGTAAATGGAGCATGAGTCCAGCCATAAAGGAATTCCGAGCCTAGGAGATTTAGACATATAAATACTTACACAGGTGGGCATTCTCCAGAGGCTTAAATGATACCGGATCCTAGTCCTTCTTGTCTGAACAAGGGCATCCCTCCTTCTTTCCTCTGCATGTCTGAGAAAGGGCGTCGCTCCTTCTTTCCCTCTGCAAGTTTTCTCTCTCCACTGTTCTTGTTATTAGCATATAAATATACCATTAAATCTCTCAGTAGAATAAACCTCTTTTAATCTCCTGTTGCCTTCTAACTACTCCTATTGTTTTCCCTGCTTCTTTTTATTAAAACAAAACAAAATCAAACAAACAAATAAAAACCGACACACACCAACCTTGGAGGAGGTGTCTTTTACTATCTTACTTCCCCTTCTCTTAATACCCTTTCACTCAGGTGATTCTTCCCACCTGCCTAAGAAATGGTCCTTGTTGAAGTCGCCGAAGATTCCTGCGTTTCCAATGCCAGCGATCAAGCCTCAGTCCTCATCCGTATTTTCCTCTCTTCCTTGCCTTGTCAGAAACCACACGGCTTGTTTCCCTCCTCTATCACCCGCTGCTCCATTCCACTCTTCTCCTGAGTCATCCCAGGATTCTGACCTCAGAGCTCACCTCTACTGACTTTTTACTGTGTGACCTCAATTTTCCCCAGGGTGTAAATACTTGCACGTTTCCTCAAATCTAAGTATGAATGGTTTCACCTTTTACATCGCTGGAAAGGGATGCCTCCTCAAATAGTTGCCATCATCCAGACAGAGGTCCATCCAGATTTAGTCCTTCACTCTCTGCACCGTGAGAACTTGGTCGTTGTTCTTAATATTAAGTCCGTTCAGTAGAAACAAATGGCTCAATGGTTCTACACGTGTTGGGTTGAATGCTACTTGAAATGAATCTGAAAATTAATACTGTGATTTGTCATTGAAGGAAAACTATTATTATATATACAGAAAAGCATGGAAATAGAGCACTGTGAAAGAATACAAAATTTTTTCTCCAAAACAACCACCAACCACTTTATGAATCTTTAGATTCATGAAGAATCTCCATAAAGAATTCATAAAGAAGCTCCTCCTTCAAGAGGAAGTCTTTATATTTTGTTCCTGAGATATCTACAAAGGGTTTACCTATCACATACATTTATTTATTTATTTATTTATTTATTTATTTATTTATTTATTTATTTGAGAGAGAGAGGAGGAAGGGAGACAGAGTCTCAAGCAGACTCCACACTGAGCACAGAGCCTGTTGATCTCAGTTTTAGGACCCTAAGATCATGACCTGAGCCAAAACCAAGGGACGCCTAACTGGCTGTGTCACCCGGGTGCCCCTATCACATTTTTATTAATGCAAGTGGCGACAGCAGAAGTCACCAAATGCTTTGAAAAAAAAAAAAAAAAATTCAAGCAACTTAGAGGTGTGACCAATTCATGCATCAGAGAGGACTATTACTAAGTTACGATAGCATAGCTAAATTGGTAGGGCTTTATTTTTTAAGGTAACTAGTTTTTTAAAAAATTCCAGTTGTCGGGTATTTTGTTTATTTTGTTTTGTTTTGCTTAAGGGTACATCTTATAATCAATAGTGCCTTCAATTTGATGAAATACAGAGCACACTAATGATTCCTATATTTAAAATTTCCAAAATCAACCTTCTTCTTTGCTTGAGATATATACATTTAGCTACCTCCTCAATATATACACTCAGATGTCTAGGAAACGTTTTAACGTCAAGACGTCCATTAAATACTGTTTGCTCCCTATTCTCATTCCCAGCTCACTTCCTCCCAATATTAAAAAAAAAAAAAAAGAAAGAAAGAAAAAGAAAAAATCATCACCACTCCCCAGTTACCCAGGACAAATCCATAAGAGTTAATCTTGATTTCTCCCTTATTCTTATACTACATATCCAATCCATCTGAAAATTTTATCAGATGTCCTTTACAGTATATCTCAAACCCTACCATTTTATGCCATCTCCACTGCTATCTGAATGGTCTAAACCATCATCATTTCTTCCTTCTATTTCTGGCTTCTCACATTGTAGCAACCAGAGTGGTCTTAAAATGTAATTAAAATCATCATACTCTCTTGTTCAGCCCTCCAAAATCATCATCATGATCATCATCAACATCATCATCATCTCAGTGCATAAGCTCAACAGCAGAATGGAAGAAGATAAGGAAAAGAATAAGCGAACTTGAAGATTGAATAGAAACCATTTAATCTGGGGCACCTGAGTGGCTCAGTGGGTTAAAGCTTCTGAGCCCTCAGCTCAGGTCATGATCCCAGGGTCCTGAGATTGAGCCCCACATCAGGGTCTCTGCTCAGCGGGGAGCCTGCTTCCCCCTTTCTCTGTCTCTGCCTGCCTCTCTGCCTGTCAAATAAATAAATAAAATATATTAAAAAAAAAAAAAAGAAGGAAAGAAACTATCTAATCTGAACCACAGAGAAAAAACTGACTGAAAAAAGTAATAAACAGGACCTTGGTGACATGTGGAATTATAACAAAAGCTCCAACGGGGCAGAGAAGAGAAACAGAGTGTCGTGAAGGAGTCATGGAAGAAATAATGGATGAATACTTTCCAGATTTGGCAGGAAACATAAAACAGAATCAAGAAGCTGAATGAATCCCAAACTGGATAAACTGAAAAGAAATCTGAACCCAGACACATCATGGTCAAACTTCTAAAAACCAAAGACAAAGGAAAAATATACTGACAGCGGCAAGAGAGAAGCAACATCTCACCTATGAGGGAAAAGCAATTTCAGTGACAGTGGAGTTCACATTAGAAGACGTGGAGGTCAGACGAATTGGCATAGCATTTCTCTCTCTCTTTTTTTTAAAGGACTTAATTAATTAATTAAGAGAGCAAAGGTGAGGGGGCAGAGGGAGAGGGAGAGAAAGAATCTCAAACAGATTCCATGCTGAGTGCGGACCCCAACACAGGACTGGATCCCACGACCCCAAGATCATGAGCTGAAATCAAGAGTCAGAAACTTAATCCACTTAGTCATCCAGGCGCCCTTCAGCATGACATTTTTTAAGTGCCCAAAGAGAATAGCTGTCGGCCCAGAATTCCATATCCAGTAAAAATACCTTTCTGGAAGGAAGAGAGAATCAAAGACACTCTCAGATAAAGGAAAACTAAGAGAATTTTTCACAAGAAGGCCTCCCTTAAGACAATGAATTAAAAAAAACTTTCCTGTCAGGAAACATTAAAAAAAGGAATCTTAAAATATCAAAAAGGAAGAAATAATAACAGAAAGAGTAAAACATGGGTAAATACAATACATGTTCCTTCCTTTGAGTTTTCTAAAGAGTATTTAACAGCTCAAGCAGAAGTTTAACAGCCTGAGTTGGTTCTAAATATATGTAGAGGAAATGATTAAGACATTTATAATTGGGGGATTTAAAGAGACATGAAAAGAAATAAGACTTCTGTATTCTACTCCAATTGGTAAAATGTCAGCACCAGAGAACTTTGATGCTATTTATATATAATGCAATACTCGGAACAATCACACACACACACAAACTATACAAAGAGATAAGCCGCCCCCATATTGTAGATAAATCAAGATACAATTCTAAAGAAAGTGTTCAATTAACACACCAAAAAACAGGGAAAAGATAAGACCTACATATTAGAAAGGAGGAAATAAAATTTTCTTTATTTGTATATTTGCAGATAGTGTGCTCATATACCTAGAGATTTCCAAAGAAACTTACAAAAAAAAAATCCTAAAACTAATAGTGAGTTCAGCAAGGATGTAGATAAATATATAATTAAAAAAAAAAAAACCTCACAAGTGTTGATATAAGAAAATATGTCTAGGATTAGTATGCTGAAAAACTACAAAATGCTGATGAAAAAAAATCAAAGATCCAAAAAGTGGAGAAATATACTATATTGATGGTTTAAGAAGATTCAGTATAATAAAGATGTCAGTTCTCCCCAGATGACATACAGGTTTAACACAATTCCTATCAAAGTTCCGGCAGACTGTTTTGTAGATATAGAAAAAATATTTTAAAATTTATATGGAAAATAAAGTAAAATAAAATTTATATGGAAAGTAAAGCAAAAACAAAATAAAACCAAAAACTGAAACAAACAAAAAATTATGCTAGCTAAAACAATTTTGAGAATAGAGAAGTAAGTGGAAGGAATCACTCTTCCTGATTTCAAGTTGAAGTGTTCAGAGAGTGTGGGTGAAGGAAAAACATGTGGCTCAATGGCAAAGAATAGAAAATCTCTCTTTTAACAAATAGTGCTGGGGAAACTGGACATATGTGAAACAAAACGAAAAACAAGAAATTTTGCTCCGTAGAAGACCTTGTTAAGAAGAAGAAAAGACAAGGGATGCCTGGGTGGCTCAGTTGGTTAAGTTCCTGCCTTTGGCTCAGATCTCTGATCCCATAGTCCTGGGATTGCATCCCGCATCAGGCTCCTTGCTCTGCAGAGAGTTTGCTTCTCTCTCTGCCTCTGCCTGCCACTCTGCCTGCGTGTGTGCTCTCTCTCTCTCTCTCTTTCTCTCTGACAAATAAATAAATAAGTAAAATCTTTTAAAAAAAAGATGAAAAGACAAACTATATACTGAGAAAAAATATTATCAGATCACCTATCCATCAAAGGACTAGTATCTATAATACAGAAAGAACTCTCAAGACCAAAATGAATAAATAAATAAATTAAATAATTAACTTTTAAAAAACTTTTAAAAAACTTTTTAATTATTAACTAATTAACTTTTTAAAAAGCCAATCCAATTAGAAAATGGGCAACATATATGAAAAATAATTTTTCACTAAAAAAAGTATGTGGATGACAAACACTTAAAAATGTTGGGTATCATTAGACATTAGGGAAATGCAAATTAGAACCACAGTGAGATAGCAAAACTACCTATCAAAACGGCAAAGCTGAAAAATAGTGACAACACTAAATGTTGGTGAGGTTGCAAAGAAATTGGATTACTCTTCTATTTGCTGGTGGGAATAAAATGATACCCAGCAACTCTGGAAAACAATGTGGTGGTTTCTTTAAAAACTAAACATGTAACTTCCCTATGTCCAGCACTTGCACGCCTGGGCATATATTCCAGAGAAATGAAAATTTATATTCTCATACAAACTTGTCCATGAATATGCTAGCTTTACTCATAAATGTTCAAGACTAGAAATGACCCAGATGTCCTTGAGCCGGTGAAGTGATAAAACAAACTGGCTCCTCCATCTAGACCATAGAATACTATGCAGCAAAACAAAGGAACAAATGATTGTTACATGGAACAATTTGGACTAATTTCCAGAGAGTTATACTTCGTGAAAAAAGCCAGTCCTAAAAGGTTACCTCCTGTATGCTTTCATTTATATGATAATCTTGAAATAACTAATTATAGAAATGGAGAACCCATTAGCGGTTGCTGGAAGTGAAGGACCAGGGAAGGAAAGATCGGGGAGGTGAGGGAGAAGGGACATGGGTAAAAAAGGGCAGCATGAGGATACCCGTGATAATGGAAACATTCTGTTTCCTGACTGTTTCCATCTCAGTATCCCGGTTGTGATAATGCTATGTCTGTGGGTGGGAAAACTCATGTGAAGATAAAAATTCTTTCTAAATGAAAATAAAATCTCCGGGTAACTCTATCAAGTACACCAGAGGTTTCCATAAAAAAGTTGATAAACTAATGCTAAAATCGGTATGACAGAGCAAAAGCCAAGAATATCTAAGAAGATTAAGATATGTGCATATTTATCAGTGCCTACTGAAAAATATATTAATTGAGGCAGGGAGGTACTGGCATAGGGTTAGCCAAAAAACACCCATGCAACAGTTAGAAATGAATTCCTGCCAGTATGGACCAAGCATATTACAGGGCAGTATTATTTTTTTTCAGAGTGATATTTAAATCAGTGGAGCAAGATACTGTAATTAGCAGATAATGTTATGATCATGTAATACACTATATATATCCCATGCCATTCACACAAAAATCAGTTTCAGCTATATCTAAAACCTTATGTGAAAAGCAGAATTGAATTTCAGAGGAGACCACAGAAAAACACCTTTATGAACCTGCAGTGTAAAAGGGACTTTCCTAAACAAGACACATACATAGACACACGCACTCAACGGTAAAAAGAAAGATTGACAACTTTGACCACATTAAAATTAAAATCTTCTGCACAACTATAAGTGTCATGAAGGAAATGAAAAGATAAGTATTTGTAACACATATAAAAATCAGTGACCAGAATAGTAACCACTCTTTTAAAGAGTAAGATCAAAATCATCCAAGAAAAAAATGGGATGAAAAATATTTGAACAGAAAGTTCATAAATGCGGAAACATGAGTGGTCAGTAAACATATAAAAAGAAGTTCAATCTCATTTGTAGTAAAGGAAATATAAATTAGAACCAGAAGGTGTAAATTAAAACCACAGTGTGCGGAAATGTGAACCATCATTCAGTGCTAGTCAGTATAAAAATTGGCACCTTGGAAGGCAATTTGGCAGAAGCTAATGTAATCAAGGACAGGAATGCTTTCTAAGTCAGTGATTCTCCTCCTAGAGAATTTCTTGCATTATGTGCTCATGTAGATTATATATGTATATATATGAATGCTTATTGCAGCATTACTGTTGGTTTCTTTTCCCTCCTGCTGCCTGCCCTATGCATGAGGGGCTGCCCTGAAGCATTGTCTTTAACAGAGAACAATTAAAAACAACTTAAATATCAACAAAGGAGGCATAAACTGTAGTCCAGGCATACTGTGGAATGACATTCAGATAATAAAATAAATTCAATGTATCTATAATGATATGAATTAACTTAAAAATATGTTAATTAAGAAAAGCAAGTTGCTTACAAATACTTACAGCTCACATACAAACTGTACATACAAATACAATTTACCTGCAATTTAAAATACACAAAGCAATAGTGGATATGATTACAGATATATCAGTATGTAGTAAAAGCATAAAAAGCTTGCTAATGATACCCCACCAACTCCGGCATCCTGATTGCTCAGGGTGAGAGGGAGGGTGAATGAGTGTCATGGAGGTGGGGCTTCAGTTACATTATAACTTGAATTTCTTTGAAAATAAAAATATACATATATATGCATATATGGAGCTAATACATTAATGCACTGATATCTTTTGATAAATTTAGATGTCGGGTTTATGGGGTTTCTTATGGTATATTCAGTATTCTTTGTTTATTCTAATTTTTTCTTAATTCAAATATGAAGGAAGTTTCCAAAGTGAAGTAAGCATTGTTAAGGGAGTCATTCAAAATAACATGGAAAGATAAAAAGGAGAAAGGGGGACCAAGTGAGTCTCCCGTTTCAATTCTCAGAAACTATGAATTTTGGGTTTTTGTCAATAACACCTTGTCAAATACAGCTGGATCACTTTCTGGAACACATTCTTTTACTTTGGACCAAAATAGAGATAATGTAACATGTGTTAGCTAAATAGCCAAAGGTGTATTAGATAGTTTAACTCTGCAGGCGCCAAGCATAATTCTTTCAAAACAAGTTAGGTAAACTTTGGTGGGTTTTGCCTTTATAAGCCTGCTTTCCTCAAGGGCAATTCTGAGCACACTTTTGATTTGGGGGGCGGGGGGCACTATGTTTCCTGTATTGCAATCCCTAAGACCCCGAATACATGCTTTTGGTTACTTTACAGTCTGTGTGTCTCCTTGGTGGACAAAAATAACAAACTCCAAACAAAATGCCAGAAGAGGTTCTTCAGATCCCCACACAGCCTGCTTTGGGAGGAATTCTACCTCGAGATGGAGGAAGCATTGTATGGTTTTCAGTGAGGTGAGCATTGCATTTTTGCCCTAGAATTAGGTGCTAGTGGTCAGGGCTGCTGTCACTTGTTTCTGGGTTCCTTAAATCTGCCCTTGCCACGCACTGGCATACGGTTTCCACATTAAATTCTCCTTGGATGACCCATCTGAGTGGGATGTTGTTTCCCTGCTCTGACCCTACTTGCTTTCTCTGGGAACCTGTTGGACAATGAAGCTCTGCTTCTCTCAATTATGTTATAGAACACAGGGCAGAATAACGGGAAATTCCCCCTTACAAAGGCCAGTCACCTTCTCCTACCATGCTTAAGGGACTGGGCAGAGTCCTTTCTCTCTGCTAGGTGCAAAAGAGTAACAAAGTAGCAGAAAAGAGTTGCAAATCAGCCAGCCTCCCTGCTTCGTGGGAGCTGTGGGATCACTTGGAATGGCTAAACCACACCTTCCTCAATTTCTTCATCTAGAAAGTGGGCTTATTAACATTCACCCCGCAAGGTTATTGTGAGGATCAAGTGAAACGATGCAATATACAAATGGCTCTGAATAGCAGAGTGTAAAGCTTCAAACACTCTCAAATCTGACTTGCAAACAGTTGCTAACCCCAGATAAGTCCAGTGCCTGGACGTCTCTTCTCCTTCTTTCATGGGTGTACTTTGTCTCTGATCCATTTTGATTGTCTGCTTCTTTTATACAGAGCCCCCTAAAGGAGCCGGTGGAGTAATAATAACAACAAACAAGTTAGGAAGAATTAGCCTCCCATCTCTCTTGTAAATGTCGACAGGTCCCATCCTCATATTACAATCCCAATTAAAGGGAAATTCCCCACCAAGCCATAAACCTAAAATGAAAAAAACCCTATAGGGATGAATAAGGCTCTTCCGTGAACAAACCTGCTATTTATCCTTTTTTTTGTCACCGCTTATGTGTGCTCAAATCCCTGCTGAACCAATCCTGTAAGCTGATGAAGAAGTAAAGCTACAGGCATCCATCGATGGGTCTGTCAAGATGTTACTTGTAACGAGTCTCCCATGGATTTGATCATTATTGGGTATTAATTATTAATGGCATTTCCTGCAGGAGGCCAGCATGGGCTTCTCCCCCATCCCAACCTCTATTTTGAACTAGAATTAAAAAATAACCAAAAATCTCCCCCAGAGGAGCAGGAGGGAAAAAAAGGCAGGAATTAAGGGTATCCCTCTGTAGGATTTTACTCCTGGCACTACTTGATATTCTGGGGCTGTGCTCATAATTAAATGTGGGCGAAGCAGACCTGTGCAGAGCCTCCTGGGCGCCTCCAGCTGCAGCCCCTCGCTCAGAATCACAAAGAAGGAACAAAGCGCCCCTCAGCTGTGCTCCTCTCCCCACCCCACCCCCCATCCTCACCATCCTGCTCTAACCTTGTCTTCTTTGGCAATTAATTTCCTCTGATGGTTATGTTAATTTTTATGGCTTCCTAATGATCAGAAATATTTGGCAGATTAACATCATTTAACTTTCCTTTCCCTGGGGGGTAAGAGACAGAGAGGGGGCTAAATGGTGAGAAACAGCTGGAAAAGGCAAGAGGGAAAATTCAGAATTCCGTGCCAAGCATGTCAGTGGGACAGTGAGAGATGGACACCCAGGAAAGCCGGGAGAAACTTCAACCAAATTAAAAATCCCAGTAAGGCTGGAGGATCAGAGCCGGAGCCCCTCCCCCACCCTGCGTCATTTTCTCCTTCAGTCGCTGCTGACAATCCATATGTTGCTTCCTAGCAATGGTTTAAAGATGGCTACACCTATCAGGGTGTCTGGGAGGCGAAGACAGAGCAGATGTTGAGATTTCTGCCATGGAAGGGCAAATTCATCTTGTCTAGCAGAAAGTGGTATGTTCATGAGTGTCCTGAAGGGGTCCCTCCTCCATTGCTCTGCTACCCTTTTCCAGAATGTGGTGGTCCCTGCATGGTGCCGCAGATGGAAAGATGGAATTTAATTTTACTGGCGTTCAGTCAAAACAGAATAATGTGTTTAATATCCCTGCAGTGTAAGTGAAAGGGAGAGATTCATGAACTCGTGGGAGGCGAGGGATTCCAGGCAGTGCTTTGATATCCCCTAGTATATATAAACAGAGAAATCACAGTGGAAAATACGGATAAATTCAGGTCAAGATCGCCACCTGCCCCCCCAGTTTGCTACTTTAAGTTCAAGCCTTTCTGACAAAGGTATGGCCCTCTCCAGGAGAACAACTGCATTAACGCCAGGTAGTCAGGAGCCCTGAGCTTAATCCCGGGGTGGGTGGTGGGGATGACTTGGCCACAGAGTCCAGGAAGGGGATAAACGTTCCTAATTGGCAGCTGTAGTAAATAGGGAAGGACCTCCCAAAGAAAGCCATGAGAACCTCCACTTAGAAGTTTCATTCAAAATCCTGTAGAGCATAATCTCATGGCTATAAAATTTTGCTTATAAAATAACAACACTCTTGTACAAGGGAGGAAAAATCTGGAAGTAAATATATTCCTAAATGCTACAGATAGTTGAATTTGGATGGTAGAATTATGAATAATCATTGTCTTTTATAATTTTTTTCTAAATTTTTTTCCAATGCAATTGTATCATTCTTTAATAAAATGTATGTGCGTGTGTGTATACATATATATGTGATTCTCTACTTCGGTTGCCTACTTCAGAAACGCCTAGGGAGCTTGTGAAAGATGTGAATGCCTGGGCCCACTTTAGACTTCCTGAAATCAGTAAAAATAAATAAATAAAAATAAAGGTATAATTAAAAAATAGAAAAGGGCAGTCCTCTTCTAACCTAAACTGAGTTTTCTCAGATCTGTTTCCATGATGGGGAGCTGTCCAGCAAGCTTTCCCGTGTGGTTTTCATTATATTCATGTCTGTTCCCACAAGCTTTTTCCAAGAAAACACTGCTTTCTATATAATTTTCACAGGAAATATTTACAACCATGCATATTTCTGATTTCTTTTTCCCATAAAAAGTCTTTAAGCTCTGTACTTTGGATGGGATTTTCTTTCTTTCTTTCTTTTTAATTAATTTATTTGTTTTAGCAAGAGACAAAGTATGATCTGGGAGAGGGGCTATCAGAGAGGGAGAAAGAAAGACTCTCTGGCATACTCCCGGCTGAGCACTGAGCCCATCACAGGGCTCCTTCCTAGGACCCTGAGATCATGACTTGAGCAGAAACCAAGAGTCAGATGTTTAACCAACTGAGTCACCCTGGTGCCCACCTCAATGTGACTTTCAATGTCAATATAACAAATTTGAAATTTCTGATTCTGAAAACAAATGTCTTCAGAATCTCACCTTGTTCCTGTCCTCTGTTTATACATATACACACGTCTACACTCACAACCCCAAAGATGAGTCTACCCATATATGGTTGTCCCCTATTATGTAAATTCAGTTAATTTAGTGAAAAACAAAGTACAAAGTTAATCAAATCTGTGGTTGATTGAATGAACCATTTGGGAGGATTTAAAACAAACACAAAAACCAAACAAAAAACAACCCTTTATACGGTATGTATCACTATTAGTCCAGAGAGTGTAATGAATTAATACTGAAGATGTTGGCATCTAGCTGCAAAGAGACATCTTTTTTTTTTTTCCTTAAAGATTTTATTTATTTATTTGACAGAGAGAGAGATCACAAGCAGGCAGGGACGCAGGCAGAGAGAGAAGGGGAAGCAGGCTCCCGCAGAGCAGAGAGCCCAATGTGGGACTCCATCTCAGGACCCGGAGGTCATGACCTGAGCTGAAGACAGAGGCTTAACCCACTGAGCTACCCAGGCGTCCCCCCTCCCCTTTTTTTTTTGTCTCTGGTGACAGAGCACAGTCATGTAATACAGTTTTATTATTTTAATTTCTATGAGTCAAGTTAATAATAGTAATTGTATCAAATGAAAATTATAATAATTTTTTAAAAAACCTCTTGGTTACCTTGCTACCTTAGGCACAGTTGATGGGACCTACACATGCACATGCGGACACACATCAATTAGAGCCCCGAGATTGCGACCACATCTGCACATCTGCATAAGGATGTGGTGATCCATGGTAGTGGGTTTTTTAAAGCATCCTCAATGGGACTGAATACGCCCCCTCCCCCAGCCAATCGCACAGTGCTGTAAGAAAAATGCCGAGGCACTTCATTTTGTTTTTGTCTAAGCAGGAGCTATTGATGCAAGGAAAACCTCTCATTTCTCCTGCCTGCTGTCTGTACCCTTAAGTGACTGATGTTACATTGAATCAGTGGGCTCTCCTGGTAGGGCTGGCAGCTGTCCACTCTGGCCCTGGATTGGCTCCCAGCGTTGGGATACAGGGTCCTACAACAAATCAGATGTCACCTTCTTCAAGGAGGGACAACCCCCTCCTCCTCATTTGTTTGGCTCTGTGTGAAACAAGCTCTTTGAATTTGCATGTTGCCCATTTCAGCAGCCCTTGCCTTTCTGGAGAGATAACACTTAATGATACTAGCAACACCTTCCATTGACTGGTCCTTTCCGCCCTCCAGAGCTCTTGCATGTCCCTCTCTTGTTTCCTCTACTACTCTGGTTTGCAAGGCACACCGGTTTTACAACTCACTTGTAATTCTCTGACGTGCTAGTGACCTGGGATACTCCCAACTTCTCATAGATACCAACTCAAGACCCTTAGTGACCGAAAACGGTACCATTTATTTATTTATTTTTAAAAGATTATTTATTTATTTATTTGAAAGACAGAGATCACAAGTAAGCAGAGAGGCAGGTGGGGGGGGGGAAGCAGGCTCCCTGCTGAGCAGAGAGCCCGATGTGGGGCTCCATCCCAGGACCCTGAGATCGTGACCTGAGCTGAAGGCAGAGGCTTAACCCACTGAGCCACCCAGGCGCCCCAGAATGTTACATTTATCTACCTGATACCCAGCCGAGACATGTTTCTGTTCAGTCTAGCCTGAAAGCAGTGTAGCCCGCTGTTTCTTCACTGGTTTGTCCGACACCCTGACCCTGTGATTCTCCAGACTTCAGAGCAGGGTCTACATGACCCCGATGCAGTGTCAGCCTGTCAAGGAGCTAAGAGTCTCGTCTTGCGTGAAGTTGAACGTAAAGCGTGCTCAGTTACCACTACTGAGCACTCATCATATGCCTGGTGCTTAACTTTTCTATCTCACTTAATATGTGCAACAGCTCTTCAGTGCTGAAGATCTAGCTGCATTTTAGAGGGATGGGAACTGAGGACCCAGAACACATGCCTATAAACAGGGAGACCAGGATTCAAACCCAGTACGATCTGAATCTGAAGCCACTGGTCTTTTTCTCAAATTCCTTGCTGCTTCTTTTCACTAGGAGCTTTCTATAAGGGTAGCATGACCCATCTCAAGGCCCAAAAAGACCAAGTGGAGTCACGGCAGCCATACCCCACTTGTTCTCCAGGCCCATACATTGTGTCCTGTCATGCAAGGTGTATGTTTCTGTCCCCCCTACTCTGTGTCGTCCCCTGAGCAGCTGCAATTTCTTACTCTCATCATTCCAGGATCTAGCAAAGTTCCTGGAACATAGTAACTACTCAATAAATGTTTATTGAATAGATAAACCAATGAGTACATATATCCACACGAGGCCAGTGAAGGATGAAATTCTGCCTTGGAAAGAAGCTTTGCATTTCTATAGGGCCATCTGGATCCTATATTCTCACTACCTGTGCCTTTGTGGCCTCCCCAATCCTGCAATAACTCTCAGAAGCAGCTGTTGCTGAGAATGATGGGAGGCTGTTCACTATTTTCTTCTTGATGTGGCGTCTGTAGCCTGCTTCTTCCCCTGGAGCACACTTAGCACTCCTCTGGCAATTGCCTCCTAAATCCCTGGGTTTCTAAACCTCGTGATACACTTCTCTGACCCACTAAAGTTCCATCTTGCGATAAATCCTCAATGCTCCGCCTACTACTTAAGGTGAAAGAAACCAATTTTTCTCCCAATTTGTCATAGTCTGATGCGTATGGAAAATAAAACATCACACACTTGGATGTCATGGCAATGTTAAATTTATGTTAAAGTTCCTGGATCCTTTCCCTCGGGTTCTGCACTTATCTTCACACTGGCTAGTAATGATGATGTGCGGGTGAATGCCAGTCCATGGACAGCCCTTGGAGGAACACCAGCATGGATCACCAAATTCTGCTTTTCCCCAGAAAGCAGCAGACATAGAATGTAAGCCACATAGGGGATGTTAATCAAAGTAGAAAAGAGAGCAGGTGAGTTTAATTTTAATACTCTATTCTATCGAACCCAACATATCCAAAATACTAGCTTTCCAATATGCAATCAAAATAAACATAATTCATAAGATTGTATATGTGTGTGCGCGCGCATGCGCGTGCGCACGTAAACGTGTGAATGCACGCGCTAAGCCTTTGAAATCTGGTGTGGATTGTATACTTCCAGCATGTCTCTGTCTGCACTAGCCACATGGCACAGGCTCAATAACCACATGCAGCTTGCGCCTGCTGGATTGGAGACAGCAGCTCTAGAACGCACACTGCTATCACACATCCTGTCTCCCCAGGCCCAAGAACCCATCTGGCATTTCACGGTTGCTCTATAGAACATCCCTCAGTTGTCTCTAAGCTTCAGCAATTCTCCCACTGATCATGACTTCTGCATTCAGTTTTAAGCAGTCTTCTGGAACTAAACATCTAGGTCTAGTTGAAGAAGGGACAGAACAGAGAACGGCAAAAACTGATAAAAAAGATATTCTCAAATACAGGAGACTTGGGTTGCCATTAAGAAAACCTTTCGGAGGTGGTAGGCATGAGTGGTAGGCATGGGTGCTATGTAGGTGAGCAGTTGGAATCTATACACTGCGTCTCTATTTTGTTGGCATAAGCCCATTCTTAGATTCTAAAGACCCTAGAACTCCTAGCACAGGAAGAGAAAAGTCCCTAGATTTGTAGGCTGTCTTCAGTTCAAGTCAGTATTGCTCTGGTCTTACTTTGAACTCCCTGGTCTGCATTGATTAGATTCCATCCTCCTCCCATTGTGATATAATGTCTGCCTACAGACAGAGAATGGAGAATGGATGGCTGCTATTGAGCCTGTCTTCTTATGTTAGTTCCCACCAAACCATCTAGATGTTGATCTAGTGTCTCTGTGGGACCTCTATCTTTCACTGCTCTCATTCATCCTTCAGAACCATCCTTAGTCATCGTGGACTTTGGCCAAGAACATTTGTGACCCATTTGTCCTCTGCCCTGCAGAATAGTAGGCAGAAACTTCCTGCCAAGTTTTATTTCTACTGTTGTACTCAGCTTTTGGAATCCATTCCTTAGTCCAGTCATCATTTGACCTGGTGGCTTTGTCCTAGAGGTGCTATATATACAGAAGTTGACCCACATTTCCATTGCTTTAATCTCCCTTTGGGCCAGTTATTATCATTAAGAACCATCTCAAGTCCCCTAAAGCTAACATGGGTAGAATGACTTATGTTTCAGCGACTGGTATTTAGACTCAAAGACTACGTTATTAAAAAAAAATCAATTAGCTATAGAAAGATACCTTTGTTCAAGTTCCTTTCCAATTTACAGCATGGAAGCAGAGGCTGGTTAGCATCTGGGTGTCCTCGAGACATACTGAGCATTTCATTCATCATACATGACATTTGCATATTGCAAATATCATACTTTATGCACATGCCTTCCAGGCTGGTATAGAGACTATGATTGCTGCCTAATCCTCACATAAATCAATGCACCAGGGAATGCCACTTCTAAACATGGGAAAAATCAAGGGTTGCTCTGCTTTTAGACTTATCCTAGAACCTTCTCATTCTTTCCACATCCCAAGTAGATTCAGTGTTTTCATTTTCTCTTCTTTCCTGTAGCTATTAAAATTCTATTAGCCATTTGTGAATATTATTTTATACCATCTGCATTTTCTCTAAGTTGTGACAGTGACCGCTGAAATGATTTGTGTGCATTTTCTGCGCAGGAATTTTTTTGTGGAAGAACAAAACCTTTCCTTTGTGTGACTATGTATCCAAATAGAAAGATGCCTGTTTATAAATCTATTGCACACCCAAACATTATTTTATTTGCTTAGGAGACAGAAAGAGAAAATGTTGAAAGACAGAAGGCAAAAACATTTAATCTCAAATGACGAAGAGTAGGTTTGCTTTTTCTGTGTTCTTGGTTTGCTGCCTCTTAATCAAAGTCAACTTGGTAACTACCATTACATTCTGTTTTCTGTTTTGGATCTGATGGCCTTCAGGGTATTTTCCTCATATCATTACTACCACTTGAAAGTCCATCTCCCTTCCGTGTTTTAGTTAGCAGAATAATGCATGTAGCCAGGTTCTCCGTTGTACACAAGAATGACTCTTGTTCTTCTTTGGGGGAGGTATAAACCTGGGTGGGAGTCCAGGGAAACCAGACCATAGTCTATCACACTGCGGAGTTATTTGCCTGCCATTGCTCCAGAAGTGGGGCAGTGATGACCAGGAAGCAGAACTTGCCCTTCCTGAGTATCACCTGACATATTATCCAAAAATTAAATACATGTTGGACTCCAGTTATGGTTTAAACTGACCTATGAATGGAAGGTTTAAGTAAGTCTTCCAGGAAGTTGAGTCAGGGGATTGTCATTTGCATCCTGATTCAGCTAACCATTCCTTTCCTGCCACACTGGGAGTTGATGGCTGTCTCATAGTCCAGGCCACTGGGAGCTATCCTCCCTGGTGAGTAAGGCTTTCTTCTCTAGCTGCTGACCTCATCCGTCATACTCATCTTTTTCCAATAGACCCTTTTGGAAGGCTTTAATAATATTCAATGGCTTCAGGCTTCATCTGGACACTAATGGTGGGAGCTGGGCTAGTTTCCTTCCAGGGCTCTTCTGGGTTTTAAAACAAAGGAAACGAGTGAACTTTGTTCCGATGGGATACGTGAGGAAGATGGTGCTTCTTTCATGTACATTTTGGTCTTCTGCCAGAAATGGCTCTGGCTCGATGTTTCCAGAAAAAGGCAGATGCTCTTAGCACCATGATGTAAAGGTTTTTTCTAGAATTTCTTTTAAGTCTAATCTCATGTGAGATGCACACAATCCTTCTGTTGAAATGGTTTTACTCTCTGTAAAATTGTAAACCCCATCTGTATTTTCCTAAAGTAGCATACTTCCTCTTTCTTAGACTTACTTGCCAGTTCATATTGTCTCTATATTAGCGAAGAAGGCTTCTGTCTCAACCGCTTATGATGGATGGTGCTGTCTCAAATAGATGACCTCTGACCTCCAAATTTCTCCCCAGATTCAGGGTGAGAGTGACGATAAGCTGTCAGTCTATCCTGTCATTATCTCATTGGTAATGATGGTCAAAGGGAGAAGTAGAGATTGAGAAGCTAAAAAGGAGATATAGTGGAGAAATTTTAAAAAGTAATAATTTTACAGTGTTTTATGGCACATAAAGAAAAGAGAGTCAAATGATATCTGAACCTTGGACCTGTGGTCTTGTCTGGTAGAAAGCAGGAGGCTGTCTGTAATTGAAGACATGTTGCAAACAGGTCATAGTGTTTTGGTGGGTCCTAATACACTCTGACACAGAGTTATCGCCTAAGGAGTAAACACCATATGTATTCCTGTGCACTGGGAAGAATATCCCTGGTGTGTATGGAAAACCTAGTGTCACTAATTTAAATTAGGTCACATAAGTCACCCAAAGCTTTCCCTCTAGAAATAATCAACGTAGTTGATGAGTTGAGGACTTCTAATCTGTAACTGTATTGGGGAGTTAAGAACTAACAATATCAATGGCTCATTCTTGGGCTTAAGTAAAAGAACACAGCTCTGTTTCACACAGGCAAGGCACTAGGGAGGAGCAAGAGAAGTGCATTGGGCACATAATTTAAGGAGATTGCATGCAGTGAGAACAGGCTCCTCCTTAAATTTTGCTCCCTAGATGCCTCACTTTACCTTCTTCCTGATCCTGCTTTCAAACATGGGGGAAAAACTTCCCAAGGGGGAGGGAGGCTTGTTAGCACAGATATCACTGAATGACCATGGTGAAAAATCAGTCTACATCTGTTCTATGTAGTTAACAACTGTATGTGCCAATTGAAGCTTCTGATCTCTTTTTAAAATATGAAAATTGCTGATTTCATCTGTTGATATTAATTATATAATACTTTAGGGTGGTAAGGTTGATTTTGTTCTCTCTTCTGTGTCCAGGGACAATCAGGTCTTTGAGGAGGGGGTCAGAAGAGGAAATGCACGTTGACTGAAAACCTACTAAGGGGCAATGTTAGCTGACCAACCTACTTCTATCCCCCACTCCCTAGAAAGGATGAAAGAACCAAATACTGCCCCCGCCACCCCTCCCACCACTTCCTTTGTGGATAAGGGCTACAGGATGACAGAGTCGGCCAATCAGTTTGCACCAAATGGTTCATGAGGTGTTCCTGGCGTAGGGCTACCAGATTTACCTGATAAAACATGGGATGCCGAGATAGATTTGAATTTCAGGTAAACCACAAATATTTCATATGCCTCAAATATCGCATAGGAAATACTTATCTTAAAAATGTATTCATTTATTCCTCTGAAATCCAAATTTAACTGAGCTTCCTGGATTTATCTGGCAACCTTACCCATGCATATATTTTTGCTTTGTATGTAGTTCACAGTGTCCCCTCCTCTTTCTTCCTGTCTGAAATGAGGACTATGACGGTCATAGTCATCATAGAGATGCTGTTCAGGAAGTCTCTGACGAAATGTGAAGAACATCCAAGCCCTGGACTACTTTCTTTGGGACAAAAATTATTCTAATATGTTTAGGTCATGGTTAATAGGGTTTTCTGTTGCTAGGACACAAAAACATTCTTAACTGACAACCCCATTCAAACAAACATGATGTAGTTTCTCTATATCTCGTTTAAATCTTTAGAATTCCTCTGTGAGACAGGTGCTATTCTGTCTATTTTCAGGAGAGAAAACAGAAATTAAAAGAGCCTGAGTACCCTGCTCCATGCCTTATAATAATAATGGTTAATGTTGATTGTGTACTTGGTAGATTCAGACACAGGTCTGAGTATTTACATGTCCTCACTCATTTACTGTTCTGAGCAACTGTTGAGACAAATACTGTAAATATTGTCCATTTTCCAATTTTAGTATATGTGCTGCCGAAGCGAGCACTATTGTCCATTTTTGAGATGAGGAAACTGACACCAAGGGAGATAAAGTAATTTACACAGGGCCACAGAACTGACATTGAGTCCGCGTAACACAGTTCCAGATCTTGCACTTGTCACTAGTGTGCATAATGGCCAGCCTGCTCTAGGGCTGACGTCCACACTAAGCCCTCTGATGCTGAAATCAGTGCTCTTTCCACTCTACCTGGCAAGCTACAGAGTATAGTACTGGCCTGCTAGGTTTCCAAAGCCTCTTTCTCTAACTCTACTAACTACACCTTACCTATCCTGCCCTGCAGTTTCAACCTTATACAGATAGGTTCTATCTGGCACAGATACTGATACTAGGCAAGTGTCACAAGGCAGCTTCCCTCAGTTCATCATGGAGTTGGCCTCAGTGATTTCTGGTGCTCTAAGAACTCAGTCATTGGGTCTGCCTTGTTCCCAAGATAGTGGGCTCGTGTTCTATACCACTAAATTGCATAGTGGGTCTTGTGCCCCAGAGACATTTTCTTTCCTCCCCTACATCCCCTCATTCCACCCCAGTGCAGGTTTCCAACCTGCATGGAGCTTTCTGGTATGCTTCCCCCATCTTTACTGAGAGGAATACCCTGGTGTTTCCTCCTCCACTTATTTTCCCCTTCTGTGCCTCAAATGAATCACCTCATTGGGAAATCTACTTTCTAGATTCCCATCTCTGTCTGACTAGCCAAAGAAAACAGATGCTTCACCACACTCCCATAGTAGCCTCTGGCCTCCCCTGACCTTCTGGTCTACTTGGACTCCTGGCGTCAGATAACGTCTCTCAGCCTATCCTGCCTGTACTCAAATTCCTCTCATGATAGGGGATACACACTTTCCAATTTTGCCTGGATCTTGTCCTAATCTGGAAGAGACCGAAGGGTTTGCCTTAATGCCCTCTGACAGCCCAAGGATAAACACAGTTTATTTTAGGGCTGTGTAGATAGGTGCTTTTTTTCTAAAACAATCCCCAAAGGCAAAAAGGTGTGGTTGGGCATTCCACATACTAAATGAGAGACTTATTTACTCAACCTTGTTTCTATGGTCACTGATCATTGAAACAACAGTGATCTCACAGCCTTGAACCAGAAAGAACCACTGTTTCCTTACAGAAACAATGATACTTAATTCGCCATTTCTAAGAGGAAAGGAATGCTCAGACTGACAGGAATTAAAGTTCAGATTTTAAAGTCATATCCAACCACTTACGTCTTCGGGCTCTGTTTAGTTTCCATCCGAGCTCATGTCCCCTCACCATTTTCTACCCCTTCTGTCAATTCAAGTTTATGGTCTTTCTTTTCATAATCAGGTGTGTGGTGCTCAGGTAGGGACAGAGGAGCCGGGTGGTAGGAAACCATTATCTCCTTTGTTCTGGAACTGCTCTCTGTGTGCCCCTGTTTGTAAATAGAGAGAACCAACCAAGGACCAAGTTAAACGGAAACCTTGGCCTTTAGAAAATGCTTTCTTGATTTGATCTCATTTGCCAGCAAAGAAATTGGTGGTACCATTTCAGAAGTAAATAAGGTTTGATTGCAGAGATAGTTGTCTTTAGAACATCTTTACCTAGATACTATTTTTCCTTATCAGAATGCTGAAAGGTTGACTTCCCTGCTTGTCACAGAACCTCTTCATCTAAGCATAAACTTTCCTCTTTCAATGTGCTATCCCAGTGGATTTAAGCCTAAGCCCAGGAAACATAAGAGGGGGGGATACTTTCTGAAATGGCATTGCTTTCACAGGGAACTACCATTCATCTTCTGGAAGAACCAGAGATTTCAACTTTTCCCTTTCATTATAAATCCCCAAATAAGAATTTTATTCTAAAGAAAATCATTATACCTTTTATATTGTTACCAATAAAGAGGTAAAGCTTACTAATTTTTAATTTCCTCACCATTTTCTCTCTAAATGAGGAACAGATTGTGGAAGGAAAAATTTGATAATCATAGTTGGTTGCTAGCTGCTTTGTTAGCGTAATCTATTCCTAAGATTTTATGAGATCTGGCTTACAAAGCACTGGGTGATAAATGATTCAATATTTAACCATGATTTACCTGTACCATGTGGAAGAAAATTATGCTGATGGGGCTGAAATCACAGGAACAGAGATTTTTCCGTCCCGTAGAACGTGTCAACGTAGTGTTGAGTGTGAATCACTCACTCGGGACGTAAAGTGTTCTTGTTTTTAGGATCCAGGATTATACCTCAATATAAATGACTATGGAAGTAAACAAAATGAGCCCAGGGCACTGCCTGGTGACATTTGGTAATAAAGTACAACGGAGAGGGATGGAAGGGCTCCCCAGCCATCTCTAGATGTCACAGAAGTGATTTTTAAACTCCATGGGTGGTAGGAACCTGGAAAACAGAGGGACATTAGACCATATGGAAATCGATACAGCTCCTTGCAAGGAAAGATGTGGAGCAGCTTTACCTCTTTAAGGGAATGACTCACGGAGGGACCATGATCCCTGGGTCTCTCCCCGAAGACTCACTACCTATACATTTAGATGAAAGTTGACTTCATCTGAATTAATGAACTCCAGTCTGTCACAGTCTAGTACATCCTAGTACATATTGCAATGGCGATACCAACGCAGAGTTGACTCAAATTAGAATACACATTCAACAGACTAATACAGTATTTACATTACTATATTCTGTATTCTAAAGAATGCACATGAGCACAACTAAAAGTGGGGAAAAGCTTTATATTCAGGGTGGGAAGGGCAGTAGATAGTCCATCTCCCAGGGAAAAGTTGTGTTTTGCTAGACAATAAACTCCCTGTACAGAAGCACCTATGGTTTGGTCACTGGTGTATCCTTTATCCCTTCTGCTTGCCACTGCTGGCCCAAAGTCAATTTTAAATAATATTATTTTGGTCTGGCTTCTTGGAGAAGAGAACAGTTCAGATGCAGTGTACATTCTGGAAGAGAGGTAACTTGAGGGGAAAATCACAAAACAGAAAGTGGTGGAGGTAAAATAGTATTGTGCTGTAGGAGAAGATGTGAGGCTGGGGAGGAGGTCCTGGGGTCCACTCTCCACTCTCATTATATTAATCTTCAAACCGTGGAAACTCCGACTGGGCTACTATTCCGACTTAAGGCCAGGCTACTATCCTGTGTCTTATTAACCTGATGCATCTGTGGCCAAAAGCAAAATCTGGCTTTGCTGTATCCCTTTTCTATAAATTCCCATCAAGTTAACCAGATTTGTAGTCACAGCCAATAAATATACCATCCACTGGCCTTTCTCAAGGCCCAAGGCATTTTACTTGTGTCCAGGCCAAGAATTAAAATGAGATTTCAAGCCCCTTAAACTGATTCTGGGTCTTGCAGTTAGGCTGACAAATGACATTATTCTTGTAGAATCCAGCAAGTGCCAAAGTCTTTATCCTCAAAATCTGATGGCTTTGGATATAGATAAAGGGCTGAGTTTCCTAAAGGTGATGAGACCAATAGTACCCAAAATGTTCCCTTGCCTTTGTCTTAGGCTTATTTGGGTCAATGTTTCTTAAATTTTGTGAGGTGGCCGACAGCTTGAAAATCTTTGCTTAACACTATGAAATATGGATGTATTTAATTCCAGCATTTGAACCAGGGACAATTTTACTGGCAGAAAATGACTATATTATAGGTATGCGACATAAAATGTCGATGCAAAAAAAGCAGGCTCTTGAGGGAGGCACTATCTGTTGTTTCTGAGTTTTGCCATTAATATTCATTTGCTGTTGTTCATATGTTTTGTTGTCTGCCTCACAGACAAGCGGTTGAAACCACCAAAGATTTAAGAAAAATTTATGGGAGGAAAATTTAAAATTGAAAACATTCTATCCATTAAGTTATTGTTCCCTCTAAATTGGCAAGACTGACATTATTCAATTTCAGCAGTGAAAAATCTTGGATCAGCATGGGGAACACTGATAATCTTTGAAAAAGAGTTTTGAAAATTACAGGTGGGAATTGGTACTACACACGTTAAACATTTGAAACTCAGAATCAGGCACACCCAGATTTGAGTCCTCGATCACTTACTGTCTGTGTGACTGGGGGCATGTCAGTTAACCTTTCTTTGCTCTCCTTCTCTCCACAGTGCAGTGGTTATAATTGTTCACATCTGAGAATTGCATAAGTGAGATAGTATATCATGAAGGATACTTTGATTATAAGCAAGTGCATTTTGGGTAAATTCAGGAAGAGTAGTTTATTGGAAGGATTTTGGTGCTTTAGAATGTCCATAAGAGCCTGAATAATCAGGCATGGGAATGGGATTGAACCAAAGCATCTCTAAAGACTGAGAGACCGAAAATATAGCAATCATTTCATAATTTTCTTTTGTAACAGTTCCAAATGTAGATCTTCAAATTAGTTCTATGATCACATTTCTGTTCCCCCAAATTGTGCATCCTTTGATAGATCTTTTCAGAATAAACATGGTCATAAAGACCTCTTTTTGTGGATCTTATTGCATGTTGACTACAAACTTAATCTACAAATATCCCAGAGAGTTTGGCAAATCTGAACCATCAGAATACGATAATTCCACTGTTTCTCCTGGAGTGACTGGGAAAATTCACTTTGCGGCCATGATTGCTGGCTAGACTCTAAAATCGTCCTTTTATCCCTCTTTCATTTCCCGTGCAGCTTGGTTACTTTATTTGATAAGCCACAGTCCATTTATTCGTATGTATGTTTGTAATTTAAGGAGAGCTTTCTAACTTCAGTCTTTTGAAACTCCAAGAACTCACACTCTGCTGCCAATGTTGTCAAACAGATAACGCCGCATTCCACCCTCAGTTATAATTCAGTAACGATGCAGGGGGACACTCTTTGTGTACTGGATGGACTATACTTCTTCCCCACTTCACCTTTGTGACCCGATTCTCCACCTCACCTCCGGAGTCCTTCATTAAATTATCAGGATGCTACTGCATTTAGGACTGATTTGATAGGGGACTTAGAGGCCATCAGCGCCACAGGGTCTGTATCACGAGCTTTCTTCTTCTTTTTTCCTTCTTAAGTCAAAAAATGACTTTGGTTTGTCACAGCCTGACCCATCTATTCAGAAGTTTCTTCCATTAACTCTTTTAATAGTCCCTTCTCCAGGGCTCTGACGAGATTAAAGTTATTTTCCCCCTGGAGGCGGGAGAGCTCCTGCCTTTCACCATAATTCACTGGCTCAAGCTAATGGGCAGGGGAGGGAGGTGGGGGAGGTTATTGCTAGACTAGACCACACTTTGCAGTGACTGTGGGGTTATTGAAGAGGTGAAATAGTGGGCGTTCTTCTTTTCTTCTCAGGTCTTTGTTAGAACGCTTAATTTTGTCCCACCATTCACTCAAGTCTATCTAAGGGGTGTGTTGGGAGACACCCATTCTTTTCCTATTTCTTTCTCATACTTCTGGCTGAGGCCTAAACTCCCACAATTAGTGATTCATTCTTTCAATCTACAGTTTAAGATTTTCTAAAAATTTTTAGTAGAATAGTATGTTGAGTTTTATGAGTCATTAGCATCTCATAAGAAATTTATTTCACACTTACTAGATAACAGAATTTGAGCCAGAAAGATGAAAAGAGTCAGGGTATACCGGGTACCTGGATTCATGGGAAAAGATGTGTTAGGAAAGCCCAGAAGTTGACAGCATCACTAAGAAAGCTTTTGCTGAACTTTAGGATGTTTAACCCAGAGCTGGCTGCTGTCTATCCCCCATACTCAGATATTGTCTGGATTCTTAAGAGACATGGATACCTATTTTCTATTTCTTAGAATTAAATATTTACCAATCACTCTCAGGAAAGTGGGTCTTATTCCTTTTAAAATATATATATATATATATATATATATATATATATATATATGGGGGCGCCTGGGTGGCTCAGTGGGTTAAAGCCTCTGCCTTCAGCTCTGGTCACGATCTCAGGGTCCTGGAATTGAGTCCCGCATCGGGCTCTCTGCTCAGCAGGGAGCCTGCTTTCCCCTCTCTCTCTGCCTACCTCTCTGCCTACTTGTGATCTCTCTCAGTCAAATAAATAAATAATATCTTAAAAAATAAATATATACACACATATGTATATGTATGTGTGTGTGTGTGTGTGTGTGTATCTATATATATCTGTACACCCTCTCTAATCTTTTTCCTTGGCACAACTGGGAGGGAAATTATGAGGACTATTTCTAAAGGAGAAGTGATAGACACTACCAGACCACAGATAACATCACAAGTCTGAAGGAATTAAAAATGAAGTGAAGTAAGTTATGTTTTCAGCTATGTTTTAATCCCTAGTCCTGGGCTTGCCCTCTTGACATAAAAAACTAAATTTTTTTAAAAAAGAGGGAACAATTGCTTTCAGACATTAGATAAAAAGCAGCACAAGACTATGATCCCCTGGGGGGTTGAGGAGAGGGGTGGTAAACAACCCAGGTAAATCCTACAATTGTCTGGGCTTTCTGCTTGAAGGCATTTTTTGGACCACAGTGTAGAGATGGGCACACAAGCAAAGAATAACCATATGGCTAAGATGAAGATACAGTAATCTGAATTGATGAGGATGAGGAGGATTAAATTTGTTGAACAGACGGCCAGATTGGAGGCAACACAGAGAAAGAATCCTAGAAACCAGTATGGTAGTTCCTTTGAGCTGGTTGCTGAATTCTAAGTTATGCACTTGTTGGGTAAGACTGTAAGCCTGAGCAAAGGCTGATCAACTAATGGGTAGCTACAAGATGAATATTCTTAAAAAGAAAACTAGGATACTAGGGTATGTTCAAGTTCCAATCTGTCAGATTAGAAAGAACCCAGAGGATCCCACTTTAATAGTAGAAATATAAACTAAAGTGAAAGCTACTCTCCACACAACAAAATTTAAAATTCTTACTTTGAAAGGATTAAGAGGACCTCATGTAATTTAACTGCCTGCACAAACAAAACTCAATACTCTTTAAAGGAAGGCAACAAAATCAGTATTCAAAAATACAACCTTTACAATGCCAAGCATCTGACAAAAAATAACCAGATATAGAAAAAATAAGGGCAGAAAAATGACCCATAGTTAAGATAAAAACCAATCAATAGAAACAGATGCAGAAATGATAGAAAGAACAGATAACAGCTATTCCAAACATATATTCAAGGATTTAAAGAATAATAAGAACACAGTAAGGAGAGGAATGAAAGACATAAGAATAATCAAATGGAATTTCTAAAGTTCACTAATACAGTATCTACAATTAAAAACTAACTGAATGGATAGCAGATTATACATTGCAGGAGAAAATATCAGTGAACTTGAAAATACAATAGAAGATACCCAAATAGATGTTGTGAGAAAATACCAAATGGTATAATGTAAGTAGTTGGAATCTTAGAAGGAGAAGAGAGTAGAGAAAATAAATGTATTTGAATAAGTTAAATTTTTCCCCAAGTTTGAGAAAAGTTATACAATTCTAAATATAAAAAGTCTAACAAAACTCAAGCAGGATAAACAAAGAAACCATATCACAGGACATTGAAATTACTGGAAACCGATGATAAAGAAAAATCTAAAAAGTATCTAAGAGGAAAAAAAGGTACATTATATACAGGACAATAAAACAAACAAAACCTACAGGCTCCCCATCAAAAACGATTTCAGTAAAAAAAGTAACTTTACAGTTTAGAAAGAACAAAAACAAAAACAAAGACAAAAAGTCAAGTTCTCAGGGGTTCCTAGCTGGCTCAGTTGGTGGAGTATGTGATTCTTAATCTTGGGGTCATGAGTTCAAGCCCCATGTTGGGTATATGGCTTACTTTAAAAAAATCACAAAAAGTATTTAAAAAAAAAGTTCAACCTCTCAACCTAGAAATCTAAAATCAATGAATATACCCAGGGTAAAAGGAGAAGGATGGAAAAAATATAAAAGCAAACTAGAATCATAGGATACTGCAGTGACTGTATGAATAAAAGACAAAGTAGATTTGAGGACAAGAAATATTTTTGTAGACAAAATAATATATTTTGCAATGATAAAAGGGTCAGTCGATTAAAGAGGAAAGTATACTAATCCTAAACGTGACTGGGAAACTTGACACTTGACACTTACCCAACTATAATTGGAGGTTTCTATATACCCCACCTGCCAATTGATAACCCAAATCAAAAGAAAATCGGGATAATAAGAGTAGAGAAAATTTGAACATCATTATCAACTACTTTAATTTAATTTATATATATATATACAAAATGAAAGCATATCTATCTTTAAAGGAGACATAAACAGGGACGCCTGGGTGGCTCAGTTGGTTGGACAACTGCCTTCGGCTCAGGGCGTGATCCTGGAGTCCCGGGATCGAGTCCCGCATCGGGCTCCCAGCTCCATGGGGAGTCAGCTTCGCTCTCTGACCTTCTCCTCGCTAGTGCTCTCTCTCACTGTCTCTCTCTCTCAACTAAATAAATAAAATCTTTAAAAAAAAAAAGGAGACCTAAACAGTCACCAAAATAGACCATACTCAGGACAAAAGAAGTCATAATATATTTAACATATAATATATTAAGTATATTATGTATATTTAAATTGCTTGGAGTCACTAAGGGTATATTCTCTGACTACAATATAATTAAATTGGAAATAAATTTTAAAATATATTCTAGGAAATCTCTTAAAATTTGGGAAATTAACAAGTGACCTCTAAATACCTTATGTGTCAAAGAAGAAATCACAGAGGCAATTAGGAAATATTTTGAACTTAATAATAATAAAGTCACAATACGTTACAATTTGTGGGAACACCTAAAACAGTGGTTAGAGGCAAAATGTTAAATGTTTGCTTTAGGAAAGGAGTCTCTAAAATTAATGATGTCCTGTAAAAGCTTAAAAAAAGAACAAATTATCTCAAAGTCAGTAGAAAGAAAATAAAAATAATATTTAAAATAAATGAAGTAGAGAGCAAAAAATAGAAAACAATCAGTAACACCAAAAGTTGATTCTTTGAAAAGTGGAAATTATTTAATATTTTGCTAGAATGACTAGGAAAAGGATAATTACCAATACCAGAAATGTATGAGGATATATCACTACAGATTCTCCAAACATTAAAAAGATAATCAGGTGTAACTTTTTTCACTTAATAAATTTTTGAGCATTTCCCCATGAGGAAAAAAAGTCAGAAAATATTAGAGCAACTTTATGTCGATAAATTAAACAAGTTAGATGAAATGGAAAATGTGCTTTAAAGGATTATATTACCAAAAATGATACAAGAAGAAACAGAGTACCTGAAAAGCCCCTCATCTATCAAATATATTGAATTCATAATTTAAAACTTTTCTACAGGGAACACTCCAGGCCCAAATTATTGAATTATATCAAATATCTGAAGTAGAAATAATACCAATCCAACACAAATTAATTCAGAAAAGACTTTCAAAATGAAATATGAGGCCAATATTATTCCTATTTTAAAGCCAGACAAAGACATCACAAGAAAAAACTAAGACACATACCCCTTCTAAACATAGATTTAAATATTCTTAACAAAATAGTAGCAAACTGAGTCCACAATATATAAAAAGGATCATAAAGTAAGAAATGAAATTTATGCCAGGAACACAAGGTTGGTTTAGCTGAGAAAACTTTAAAAGAACCTCACAGATGAAGAGACATACTATATTTATGGATTAGAAGACTCACTATTGTTCAGATGTCAATCTCCCCAAGTGGAAGTATAAATTCATATCAATTTTATTCAACATTCCCACCAGGCTTTTTAAAATAGTAGTTTATGAGCTGATTCTAATATTTATATGGATGTAAAAATTCTAGGGGGTTCAAACCATTTTTTAAAAAGAATAAAGTTTTAGGACTCAGAGTATATGATTTTAAGACTCACTGTAAAGCTGTAGGAATTGAGACAGAGTCATACTGATGTAAGTATAGACACATAGACCTGTAACATAGAATAGAGAATTTAGAAATAGATTTAAAAATAAAGGATTGATTTGGTTTTGACCAAGTTTCCAAGGCATAGCAATAGGAAAAGAGGGATGCTTCCAACAAATCGTGCTGGAACAATAGGCTATCTCCAAAGAAAAACAAAAACATCAATGAACCCCAGCTCTTACCCTGCACCATACACGAAAACAATTCAAAATGGATTATAGACTTAAATACTACACCTATGAAACTTCTAGGAAAAATGCATAGGAAAAATATCTATAATTTGGGATAGGCAAATATTTTTTAGACAAGGCACAGAAATCTTGAAACATACAAGAAAAAAATAATAATAATTTGTACTTCACCAGAATTTTAAATTTCTGCTCTTTAAAAGATGCCATGAGAAAATTACAAAAAATAAAAAATAAAAATAAAAAGCAAACCTTACAAGGGGAAAATATATTTATAGTGCATACATTGGACAAAGAACTTGTATCCAGAATACATAAAGAATACATAAAGAAGTCTTACCACTTAGTAAGAATAAAATGCCACAATTTAAAAAAAGCAAAATGTTTGACCAAACACTTCACAAAGGAAGATATAATAATGGCCAATAGGCACAATAAGAGATGCTTGACACCATTTGATACCAGGAAACACAAATTTATTTAAAGATTTTATTTTTACTTATGAGAGAAAGAGAGCGAGCAGGGGGAGAAGCAGAGGGAGAAGGACAAGCAGACTCCATGTCAAGCATGAAGCCGGATGTGGGCTTCATCTCAGGACTCTGAAATCATGATCTGAGGTAAAATCAAGAGTCGGAGGCTTAACCAACTGTTTCCTCAGGTGCCCCAGGAAAGTTAAAAACTACAATTAAAAAGATAAAGCTAAAACATTATGCTGAACAAGAGAAGGTATATACAAAAGAATAAAAAACCATATGATTCAGTTTAGATAACAAAGGGGCACAAGGGAAATTTTGAGCGGTTATGGAAATACGATCTCCCTGGATTGGCTGGGTGATTACACAAGTCTGTACATTTGTCAAAACTCACCAAATTGTACACTTTAACTTTTTGTTATTGGTAAATGGTATCTCACTAAGATTTATTTCAAAATTAACAAGAACACATGAGGTATGGAAAAGGTTTTTAAAGGACTTTTTATTCTCCAGTTTAGGCATGTCCTTAATTTGTTGGTCCTGTGGCAAGAGTAGAAACAGAGAATCCTGTATGTCTGAAGATTTAAGAAGCATCATATTGAGATAAAAAAAAAATCTTACATAAAATGTGTTTTTAACCTCATACCTTCACTCAAATGCCTGAATTATGACCTGGAAGCCAGATTTGAGCGGAGTATTTTGGGACCTCATAACCTGGAGACTGTCATAGAGACTTTAGCTTTTAGTCCACCTCAATTCTCCATTTACCTATGCTCCACATCATCTATGTGGACATCTCAACTTTCATGTCCAAATTTTGCCCACATGGCCCACAAACCACTGCCTATTGGTCATTCCTATGGGATTGCACACTGAGAGTGTAGTTCGCCCTTGGAAACATAGACCCAGGAAGAGGCACACACAGGCCCTGAATAGTGGCTTGGGTCATTTGGACGGGAAATTACATTCTCACAATGTGATCGGAGAGAGAGATGGGATGCAGCTGATCACTCGTCCTAGTCCAGGGACTACTTCTTTGAAGGGGGATTGTGGCTGGATGACGAGCAGAAGAGGGCCTCTAATGCAGGGTTCCAGCCAGGGCCTAGACCCCATCCCTCCCTGGTTTGGAAGCAGCATTCATCAAAGGGCATATTAAATATTCTTGCAGGAAACTATCAACAGACGTCTCCTTCCTCATTTTTAAAATAAAGGAGAGAAGAAGTAAAGTAAAAGAAATAACTCTCACTTAGTCACTCTATAAATTGAAGCTTAAAATATCAAACTGGAAGAGAACGTAAGGTTCAGAGGGGGAAAGAATAGGTCAATAAGTTTAGGGCAAGAGGCTATGCAGGTTATAGGTGTAGGGGAGAATGCAGACATTGCTGTTTTGGAGTTCAACACCTAAAACTGTGTGGATGCCACAGCAACTCTAACAAGTGTTAAAAATTTAGAAGTCTCAGTACGTAGAGAAGAATCATTCTTCCTTCCAGTCCTCCTTTGATCTTCTTTATTCTTTTCTTCCTCCATCCTCCCTCCCGCCCGCCATTCTTCCTTCCAACCATGTACTGATACGTATCAACTTGGCACAAGTCTCTGTAGTTGAACAAAGCAACGTAACCTGTGGTACCTATTCTTGAAGGAGTTGACAAACAAACCAGTTGGTGAAATAAGGTATAAACGTGTGGAAAATAGGTCAACCAAGCCATATTATGATGCAATGTATTATTTGCTGTAAGATCCTAGGATGGGGGATCCGTGTAAATTAGCATAGTCAGAAAGTACCTGATATTCAAGCTGATCAGTAACCTAAGCTGGGAAAACTGGGGACAAGAGATAATCTCAGGAGGAAATGGCATCAGCAAAGACTCAATTATGGGAATAAACATGGCATGCTTTAGGAAAGTGCAATAGATCAGTTCAGCTATAGATGAATATGCAAATAAAATCAAAGGCCTAGGTTTTGAAGCTAGAAATTGAACATGAATTTGGAAATCTAGGTTGGGGAAAGATTATAGGTAATAGAGTCCTATAGTAAATATGCAGTCACCAACAATGAGAACATCTGGTATACCTGAAAGCTTACAAACTTGTCCCCATACATTATCTAAGCTGATCTTTATGAACTTTGGAGGATATTTTGCAAATGAGAAAAAAAATGTCTAGAAGGAAAAAGGGACTTGCATATGTATATAGTACAAGCCATGGTGAGTCAGGACTCAAACCTGGGCTTCTGGGCTTTAATACTTAAACCCTTAACCTTGTTGGGATGCCTTGGTGGCTCAGTCATTTAAATGTCTGCCTTCAGCTCAGGTCATGATCCTAGGATCCTGGAATTGAGTCCCATATCCGGCTCCCTGCTCAGCGTCTGCCTGCTGCTCACCCTGTTTGTGCTCTCTCTCTGACAAATGAATAAATAAAATCTTACAAAAAAAACCAACCCTCTTACCTTGTTAAATATGACCTCCTACATAAAGTATGTCCTAGCTACTCTCACCAATGCCATTTTCATCTTTTACAGGGCACTCCACCTGAGTGTTTGTCTTGTTTCTTCCACTGGGTTATAACTGTCCTAGGGGTCGGAAGCGTATCTTCAACTTGTTTTCTATCTTCCACAGGGTAAAGCATAGTGCTGGACTCATAGGGGATATTCAAGAAATTAATTAGGAATGAATGGATGAATGAATGATGAATGAAGGCATCCGGTAATGAGTTGACGTTCAAGAAGAGACTGGAACAAACCGCACATTAGAGTCACCTAGTTGAGTATCTAAATATGCGAATGCCAAGAGTCCACACCAGAGATTTCTGGTTTGTGATGGATTCTTCCACACATGGCAAAGGTTGCCATCTAGGCTTTCCTTAGACCTTCCCCAGCCAACGTTATATCACCATATAAGTGCATTTGAAATGTGGGCTGAACGCTTCCTTTAAATGGAGATATGGGCAATTTTAGGACAGAAATAGATCGTATATAATTTCAATAAATTAAACAAAAATGAACAAAGCTTCTGTAGCTAAAGGTGTCAGGTTTGGGGATGAGTGCGTTCATGACAGGTCTGGAAAATGTAAGAGGGATGACTTCTTTTTCCTCTTGTCTTTGTGATATTTCCAATAACTGTGCCATTAAATTCCTTAGATAATATTAAACACTGTTTAACAGAAAGCCCTAATGAACAATGAAGTGAGAGCCTCCTATCTGGACTGTCCACACGGTATGCATACCAAACAGGCACGTTGGTGTTCATCCCAGGATCTCTGCCTGGTACACAGGGAGAGAAAGCAGGAGAGCAAGGAACTGAGACAGAGGGAAAAGGGGGGTGTGAATTTCCAGATGACAATGTGAGTGAGCTAGTTTTCCTTAAGCCCCTCCGACTTCATTCTCTGAGTATTCCTGCCCTTGTGTGGTTCTTCTAGGTTTGGAAACATAGTGCAAAGGCCTGACAGTAACATCTGTTGAAGACTCCCTGCAGATGAAAATGAAAGCCAAACGAGCACGCACATGTGAAGGGGATTATCAACCAAATGTGTTGATTTTATCCCTGGGTCTTTGCTGCAAAAAATGTATGTTTCCTGAATAATAATGATGTCTTCCACTCCCAGCATGCCTTTCTTTCCAGGACTCCAAGAGATGCTGTTTTGTCATTTGTCCACTGTTGGGGAGGAAGGGAAGAAAGAGTATAAACATTTCCTAGAGTGACTTGCCTTCTCAGTTCGACTGGTTTCAGTACTGAGATTCAGTCTCATGGCACCCCAGGGAAGCCCTCAGTCAAGGGCAAACTGGGACAGCTGGTCAACAGAATGTCTCCCAATGTTTTACATGAGATTTCTCAGTGTTACCATGACACGTTTCCCTGGATCAGGGGTAAGAGGACCTGTTACTGTTTTTTAAACTTATAGGACATAAATAAGACATATTTGTTAGAGAAAAATTAAGAAGCGTGTATGTGTGTGTGTAGAGAAAGTGTGTGTGTGTGTGTGTGTGTATATACACACATGCATACATACACACACACCCACACACACTGCTTTGTTATCTTTTTCATTCTTCATGTAACTTTGCATGAATATCTTTTCAAGACTATGCTGTATTTATAGCTATAATTATATTTTTAAGCTGCGTGGTGCTTCGCTGTAAAACCATTCTATGCTGTATTGAGTTGGTCTCCGTTTTCTCCATATATATACACACACACAAACCAGATTTCTGCTTTTAAAAATAGAGCTGTGAATAACACCATTATCATATATAATTGAAGATTTTCTGATTACACTTTGGTGATGTCAGTGTCTGCTTATCCTTCCATAATCCCAACTATCTTAAAATGGGTTTCCCCGAAACAACTCCTGAGACAAGGATTTGGGGATAGGTGATTTATTTAGGATGTGATTCTAGGAAGCCCAGTAAGCAAGTGAGACAAATAAAAAAATGCCAATCACAGGTGAATTACTGAATGGGTTTTTCATGTGGGAACAGAAGCTCAGTACAACTAAAGACCTTCTGAGAGATGATAGCACATATTCAGAACTGTATGTCAGAGGGGTAGTGAGGTTGGAGAATTTTCCCCGCTAATTCCCTTCCCTCATTGATTGGAAGTCACTCTGGGGACATTAGCTCCCCAGCTATGTAGGCCATGGAAATGCCTTTGGTTACAGAACATCCCCAGGCAGAGAGGCAGAAAGCTACCGGCATTTCTGAGAACTGGCTAGGGTGAAAGCCAGGGGGGACCAAGCAGGTACAGAAGGACACCCACAGCATCTCCCCTACTACCTCGGTCCCTGGCTTTCTCTTCATTGATGATGTTGTGTTCCCCCTACCACAGCATCTGGTGCCAGCGTTTTCTACACTGCCTCAAAATATCCCAATGTCTAGCTCCCTCCTGGCTTTCTCACTCCCTCTGGTACCCCAACACAGCAATTATTTTAACACATCAGAAGTCATAATACATCTACTTTTTCTCTGTCACGCATCCCCTTCAAGTCATCCTTAACCATCATCATAATCACGCCCTTGTATATTTCCCCAACTCTTCTGTCTCTTTCTCTCTACAAATTCCACTCGTCTAGAAAAATCCCATTCCTTAGCGAAGTCCAAATCTCCATCTAATCTGTGCACATAGCCTCAGTGTATTCTAGGCATATCACTTGCTCTCTCCTTAAACCTTCGAAATTCAACCCATCCTCACACTCAACTGGTAATATTGCTTTCTACTTCGAGAAAGTAAACTACTCAGAAGAGAACTTTCCAAGCTTCCATAATGCAGCCATCTCCCTTGCCCTCCTGTTACTTGTTGTTTGGATAAGCAGCTCAGGATCCTATCTTGAGGGCTGTATCGTGCGTTGGATCCTAGCTCTTCTTGCTTTCTTGAGGACATAATCCTTTGCTCTTTCCCTTACATCGTCCATTTTCGCCTCGTATTTTCTTCAAGGCACAAACTTGGTAAGTATATCTCCTGTCCTGAAAACACCTTCTTGAGACCATATGCCTATTCACTTCTGCCTTTTTTTTTTTTTTTTTGCTTCCCTTTCAGTAAAACACCTCGAAATCATCACTTATACTTACTGTCGGCAATTTTTCTCCTTATCGCTTAAATCAGTGTCAACAACCCATCACCACCACTGTATCAATTCTCCTCTTATAAATGCCAGCGATGGCATCCATATTACTAAATCCAATGGCTGATTCTCACCCCTCACCTTATTGGACTGCGTTTGAATCAAGCTGATCACTTTCTCTCCCTTGATATATGTTCCTCATGTGACAATACTACTTTTTGGTTTTCATTTTACCTCACTGGTGTCTTCTTCTCAATCTCCCTCCTCATCTCTGCAAGCTCTAGGGTTGGAAATGCCTGGGCTGAATTAGTCACTGTCACTATTCTGTTTGTATCCCATTCCAACATCTACTATTTATCTATTCTCATGTGTTTCATCAAACTCCTGGCTTTAAGTACCGTATGTTTGCTGGGAAGCCCAAATTTATCTGTCGTCTAAACCTCTCCCTGACCTCTGTAATAATAAACCCAACTTCTGCTCAACAGCTCCATGCAAAAATCCAAAAGGCCAATCAAATCTCTGATGCCTAAACCCCAACGCTTGATCTTCTCATCCAAATCTGCTACTTCATCTCAGTCTTTCCACTTCAGTAAATAGAAACTCCATCCTTCCAATTGTTCATCAGAAAACCTTGGAGCTATCTGTATGCCTATGCTTTTCTCACATATTATCGCAAATCCATCAGCAAATCTTATAAGCTCCCACTCTCAAACTACACACAGAAGTCAACAGCCAGGCTGGTCCGAGCTGCTGTTATTTCTTGCCTGGATTACTGTGCTAGGCTCCTAACTGGTCTTCTGTCCCTGGCCATCCTCTGTGAAGTTTAATCTCAACTCCAGAGCCAAAGTGATTCTTCCAAGAATTGAATCAGATTGGCTATTCTTTAAGACCCACTCAATAAAAGCCTATTGGGCCTGGCCTGGTAAGAGCCCACAGTACCTTCACGACTTCATCATCTCCTCCTTTCCTCCTCCTCTCCCACTTTACTCCAATCCCAGTGACCTTCTCTTTATTCTTCAGCTAGGCCAGACACACTCCCACCCCAGTATTTTTGTCTTTGCTGACATCTACAGAGTGCACTCCCTCTTCTATTGAAGTTACACGAATTTCATTCCTCAGGTCTTCACTGACCACCTTATTTAAAATTGTAGCCACTACTCCCCAACTGCCCCCCACTCCTGTGCCTTCCCAAACTGAGTTTCTATCATAGCACTTTACAAATCATGGCATGATGTTTTTTAAAACACAGTCATTTACTTTTATATATATTCAAGCTTTTATTTATATTCAAGCTTCATAAGAGCAAGGATTTTATCTCTTCGGTTCTCTGTGCCTAGAAAAGTACCTGGCATATAGGAGGTGTTCAACTGATATTTGTTGAATAAATTATTAATTGAGACCCTGGTTTGATCTCCCAAACAGGCTTCTCTATTTATTAGCTGTGTGACCTTAAGCAAGTCCCTGGGACAATTCATTCCAACTTTATTTCCTCACCTGTACAATCATATAGAAATACCTAATTTATGGTACTGTTGTAAGGAGTTGTGTATGCAAAATACCCCTTTGCAATACCTGGCATGAACTTTTCATTCAATAAATATCCACTGAATTTATTGTCCCTAAACAGAGATTACCAAAATTTCCTACAAATTACAAAATTTGTATCTCCCATATTTCCCACTCTACTGCCTGTCCTCAGGTGTTTTTACCTCTGCTTTCTATTTTCCATGCATTTTGATAAACCAGTAGCATTTGTTTACCTTGGCCTGCTCAGTCGACAACGTTGAGTATATTAGTGCCTAGTGACAAATTATCCTTTCTTTCTTCCTTCCTTCCTTTCTTTCTTCCTTCCTTCCTTGTCTTTGTTGTTGACCTAAAAGATCATGTGTAGGTAATGTAAAAGATGTAATAGACTTCAAGGAAACTCTCCCATGAGCTTCAGAATTAATTATGAAAAGAAAATGTCACCCTTCAAACAGTCAGATATGAAGCAAAATGATTCAGATCTAGTATTAGATATATGCAGAAATGAATGTCTAGATGGGTACAGATTTAGAGACAGCTCTATTAAGAGAAGTATTACTTAATCTTAACCCTGAAGGATGGCTGGTATATTGTTGACAGTTATTAATATTAACTGCAGCAACAAACCCAAAAGAAGAAAGCACAGTAAGTGTTTAGTTATTGCTTATGTCACAGTTTGATGTGAACTGAGGGGCTCTTCCTGGTCAGTCCTCTCCCAAACAACAATGCACATGACCTTATAGATATGCCAGCTGCAAGCTGCAATACTTGGCTTCTAAGGTCATCAAGCTGACCTTCTCTCTTCTGGGCCCTGAACAAACCAGTTCATGGCGCTAATCCAGTCTTGATTCAGTATGACCTGATTGAGGGTACTACTGTGCTTTGGAGAAGCTTGGGGACTGCCATGAAAGATTTGATGTTTCAGACATGTTTGAAAGAAACAGAACATTAGAACTAGTGCCCCAGGGATGGTGTGTGGGCCTCAGGGTGTGGGATCAGAGAACCTTGGTGGCCCAATTTCAAACTTTATACTCTAAGACAAGTGAGAAAGTTCCTGAGGCTGGCATGAAAATGTATGGGTCTGTTGAAGAGACAGAAACAACTATAAATCAGGCAAACAGGTGTGCTTGGGATTACAGGTTCATTAATGAAGCGATGGACCTTTGAAAGAGAGAGATTGCATTTCAGCAATTGTCATAAAGAGGTTTGTTTATGATGAGGACTGTGACCTTGGAGGCAGCACTACGCTGCATCTCTTGAGAAGATTACAGTGTAATTATTACTCTAATGGGCTTCAAGCAAAGACGCTAAAGTAACCACAAAGTTCCTATTTCCTGTCTCAGAAAGGTATGTGCAGGGGAGATATTGGGACTCGCTCCAAGGGAAGGTATTGCTTAAAAACATTTCAGCAATGAAAGGAGAAGACAAATGAAATTTCCAGGGAGAGGGCCCTTCCACCGAAAGTTTATTTGTTTATTTTTTACTAATCTCTACAGCCAACGTGGGGCTGGAATGTACCACCCTAGATGAAGAGTTGTAGGCTCACCTCCTCCAATGAAACTAGCCAGGTGTCCTGGCCCTTCCATTTAGAAGGGGATTCCATACCTTCCAAGATAAGCAGTAACTATTTTCCTTCTGTGTGTTTCTCTTTCTGCCTCTCTATTCCTACATTTAGCTTTCCCTCTGATGCCATTTCTTTTTCTCTGTATTAGTTTTGTTTTTTTTATCTCTATGTCTGTGGACCTGCCTTATCTCTCATTACAGAGATATCTCATAACAGAGATATCTCTCAGAATAGAGACCAGGTTCTCTGTTTCTAAGGGAGGATCAACTCTGTCCCACGGCCCATAAAATCCTTCACATTTTAATGACATAATAATCAAGTACCTATTTTTTCTGAAGATACTATGCCAGGCCAAAGAAAAAGAAACCCAAACCAAAGCTATTAATTCCATAGTCTCAGATGCAAGCAGGATGTTTTACATAAAACAGACAGCCATCCAGAATGGGGATTGTTCCAGTGGCCATAACAGATGCTCTCTCATCAGTTTGGAATTTCTGTAACAGTCTATACCAGATTAGCTGGACCTAGATTTTACTCTTAGTTACTTCTGGCTGGGCAACAGAATTCTCCAATGTCTTTTTGGTGATCTACTTCAAGGCACTTTGAGTTTACTTTACCTCAGTTTGAAAAGGCAATATCATCCATAGTAAGTATTTCTCTTACCAAGAGCCATCCATCTTGGCTCTTAGTAAGAGAAATATGCAGAGAGATGAAGAAAAAGGATGAGATTATCTTCTTCCTTTTAAGACTTTGTCTCAGAGAGAATGAGGAATTCCTATGAAAAGAACCTAATAATATTTCATATATATTAAATCCTACTTTGTGCTGGACTGTGATAATCATTTTACAGACGTCGGCTCACTTAACACGTACCACAATCCTGTGGAGGAGGTGTTGTTACCAAGAAACTGAGTCTAAGTTGGGAGAGTAACATGTTGGAGGTCCTACCGTTCGTCAGGAACAGAACCATGGTTCAAATTCAATTTTTGACTCAAAAGTCCATGTGATTATGTGGTTCCTGTGGGCCACACATTAACCTCACATAATTGCTGAGTAGGTCTCCATTTTATAGGTAGGAAAACTGAGGCCTAGAAATTAAGTATTTGACTAAGATGATATAGGTGGGAAGTGGTACTCAAGGTTGTAGAGTCCCAAAGGATTCCATTCCTCAGACGACTCCTGTCCTTCTTTCTTTCTCATCATACTGCCTGCTGAACTCCTTCCGGTCAAGATCTTATGTTCATATCTCTAACCTAGATATCTGATAGTGAAGTTTATCTTTCTTCCCCTCAGTATCAGTTGCCAAATCGAAAATCGTATTTATTGATTTTTGAGTATCTAGTATGTGTGAAGTCTGGTGCTCAGAAGTGAAAGAGATAGAAAGGTAAGTAGCAAATGGTTCCTACTCTCAAGGAAGGAGGGTCTTAATTGGAAAGAAGAAAGAGAAGCTCATGATAAAGTTAAATGGCTTTTCCAGACAACCACAGAAGGCAAGTCATGAGGCAGGAGATGATGAATGGCTGAAATAATGTTACAGACAATCTGTGCTATAGGATTGCAGACAAGGGAGGAGTGGGGAGCAGATGGTCACTGTTCTGTGCATAATACACCCTCATATACTTAAAGCCCATCATTAGGCCCTTTAGAAATCCCTTGGTCAGGATAAATCTTTTCATCTTTCCTTGGGAGTATTATCCCCACTACTTTCAACCTTTCCTTGCTTCTCCTCCAGCCATCCCAGGTTTCTTAGCTATGTTGGCATCTAAAACACAACTCAACAATATGAAGGAAGAGTCTTTCTTTTGAGGTCCTGTGTGAGCTGAGCCTTGGCCTCAGACCATGGGACAACTCACAGGCAAACATGAAAAACCACAGGGGTCCCAACATACTCTTTGTTCTGATATTCCAGTGTAAGTGAAAAACGTATGTATCTGTAGGTATTGTCACATTAATCTTGAGATTGAAGGGCATGACTAGCCATACCCCAACACCTGCAGTAGACAAGGATAGGGCATGAGGGGGGAGGAGGAGGAATGGAAAAATACCCCAGGATTCCCTTAGCACCAAGATTTATCCTTCACATCCGGGTGGTGCTCAGCCTCGGAGATACATTCTTGGGTAGCCTCTTTAAAATAGAAATACTCTTGATTCCTATATTACATAGTCTCCTCCTTATAAAGGGCTAGGAGTGTGGGGGGGCAGTGATGGAGGGAAGTGTAGTGGGATATGACATGACATTGTGGGTAGTGGGATGAGAAAACTGCTCCTGGATGAGAGAAGAAGTAAGGAAAGAAATGCAAAAGACTCCAAGGATGGAAGAAGCAAAATGCAGGTACATTTTGTTACCTACAGCATCACCACGCCAGGGACTAAAACCTGCTGAAAAAGTTCATAGCTCTGGAAATATATGCACCCATTTCCTTCTTTCTTTCTTCTTCTTCTTTTTTTAAAATCACCCTTCCATCAAATATTAAACACAAATCCTAGAAGACCAAAAGGTTAGGCCGTCATAAATGCCCTCTATCTCAAGTCGAAGGTGACAGAGACAAGACAAACAGACACAATAATCTTGAGAGGTTTTAGCTCCTGGACAGCTTTCAGGATACATGTTTCACAAGGGGTTGTTCAGAGTCACTTCTGTGTCCCTTCCTGTTGTCATCTGATAAGTTCAAGACACCTAGTTTGCTGAAAACAATTCTCTGTGAAGAAACTGCCAACAATCTTTGGTTCACTTTTTGTGAGAGGATGTTAGAAACTTTATCAAGAGCCATGAATTCCTTCCTTAGGGTGTATTTAGTCCTGGGATAGAGGACACAACCACCAGCCCAGTCTGTTCCTTAGGGGCCCTTGGCCAGCTAAGTGTGCAATTCACTGATCCTGCTGGAGGCAAACTGCAACTGGCGGAACCTACAGTCACATGGAGGTATGGGAAGAGGACTCTAGTGCTGGACTTGGAGGCAGAAGACCCAGAGTTTTAGCTGGGGATTTACTCTTGTCACTTAAGCTTATTTAATTTCTGATACATTATCTATGAATAGAGCTAATAACTTTATGACATATCCCCCTGGGTGTCTTGGGTTAAGATATTTTGTCTGCCATTGTAGTAGGAAAATAACATATTTCATGAAATAGTTTAATACAGGCCTCCCATTATTCAAAGCAAAGGAGTTTGTAGGGAGGGCTGGACCAGAGAATACCAAGTGATGGCTTCAGGATGGTTACCCAGGCCCTGAACAATACTCTCTTTATTTTCATGGTCAAAGATATTGTTTGATCTTTCAGGAGACACATTATCCCAAACTCAACTTTATATTGTCCATGCTACACCTGTAACAGGTTCCATGGGAAATAAATGCGTGGATGAGTGACTGACTTTTAAGGAGCCTCTGGATATTTTCCTCAAAAGGATGACCTGATCAACCATAACAGCTTACGTCTCAGATACTACGGAGGTGACCCCTTCCAAGCGTGACGGTAGTGGACTTCCTGAAAGGACACCATCCTGGAAATCATTTCCACCTGACACTCCTCAAAGCAGGAGAGAATCTCATGCTAGTTGTGCTGGTTGTAGGCATTATAGTCCGAGTCGTCTCCCACTTCTTCTCAAGCTCATCTGCACACCGGTTCAGTGTGTAATCTTGCTGGCTGTAGGATTACTGATGACTGACAGCCATTCCCTGAGAACATCGGGTCTGCCTGTAGCCTGGCTGTGCATGGATGCTTTACAGTGACAGGATTAAGTGCCGAAACTTCTCCAGGGACAGCCCATGTTCAGGATGTGTGTCTGAGATACTGTCAAACATGGCAGCCAAGGGATGGCTACTAGGCACTGATGCCTCCCGTGTATGAAGAGCGTGGCAGAAACAAAGCACCAAGGTTTACTTGCAGGCTAGCTTCCCTGGGCTCCTTTTGTCTGTCTGCTCAAGAAGATGTTGGTGGGAGGCAAAGGACCTCGTTGACACCACCTCCTTTATTTTGAGTGGTGTTTTCCCAGTAATTAAATGTGTTACAACCTCAAAACCCAGCTGGATCCTATAGATGTACAACACATTCTCATCTTAGTACAGGGATTAAACTTCCTGAACCAAATGTTTGACAGAACATATGAGCAAGAAGGAAGTAGGGAGGTAACCAAATAATTGCAGCTTTGGAACTGTCAAAACACACTAGGGTTTGGTCACTGAGAGAGAAGAGTCAGCCCACTGAATTAATCAGTGGGATTAGTACATAGTTTTGTACCACTCAACAAGTTATTTTCAGGAACTCTTGACTTTCAGTCTTCAGGCTTACTGCATAATGAATATTAAGGCTTCAAGGAAAAATATAAGTCTTGACTTGATTGTATCTGCTTATAATTTAAAAAGGAGATTCTTCCATTCTTCCGTTATGATACAGTCACAAATGGAGCTAAACTGGGAGAAAAGACCCCCCAGATCCTTTGTGGATCCCATTAATATACATATTTTTTAATAGACCCAGGAAGCTAGAATTAAAAGTGGCTTCCAGGTTTGGGTTGAGAGAAGATCTTAATCCCGTTATTAGCATCCCCCCTTTTCTGAAAATCCTGCCACCTTCCCCCCGACTCCCCACCCAGTGGCCTTGCCATCCTGGGGCTCTCCCACAATAAGTATTCTTTTCCCAACTGGGCTCAAAATTCTTTAGGGATGAATGACGTGGTGCCATCTAAAGGAAAATTCTGATCACTGTTATCAAACCTAATAATAGGGAATGACAGACATGGGGGACTGAAGTAATTGGTTCCAGTTCAGATGGACCCTGATGACTGTAATTCAGGTCTTTGGTGAAGCCTGGCCCCATGTGCTCTATCCCCTTGCTAGTCAGGAGGAAGGTGACCTCCTCACTTTTTCTGAGCAAGGATATGGATTGCTTCTGAGAGATGCTGGGATATGAAACCAGCACACCCTTCCATCCCCTGCTCTCTTCTCGTCCCTGTCATCTGACTACCTGGGATTGCCCTGCTAGCTCTTCATTATTAATGATCCTCCCTTTCTTTTGGCCAGTTTCCTGAAATCTTTATCCACCACAGGGGCTGTGTCTTTTCCAGAAATCCTAGTGTTAGTACAGGACTGTTGCCAATGACTCCCATAGAAATAAGGTCATTTAGAATTACACAATGATAGAGATCATTCACTTCTACATTTCAGTTTATAGAATGGGTCATGGAAGCCAGAGAGCTGTAATGGATTATCGAAGTTTAAATGGATAATTGTAGCCGAACAGAGATGAGAAACTAGGTGTTCTAACTCCCGGATCACTGATCATTCTGGTCAGTTAGCTCCCTACCAGCTGCTTCCAAAGCTTCTACTTCAGACTCCATGGGTAATTTCTGCTTTCCTCTCTGCACTGGCTTGAAGATCTTACAATTCATTTTTTATCCATCTTGTTCTTTACAGTCTCTGTGTCTCCTCTCCCCGTTTCCTCCTACCCCACCCCTCACTGTTACTTGCTGTTGTTCACTCACCTTTAGGAAGACACACAGAATTGGCTGAATAGAAAGTACATTCTGTATTCCTTGCCAATGCAGCCTGAGGGAAGTCATTAAGAAGCAGCTCTTCCTAGAGATGTTTCTAATGTGCTTGCTGTAATTGTGGCTGAAATTTCAATATCAAAGGTTAAAGAACCCTGCTTTCCTTTACACTTCCTTTTATTTGCAATTACCCTGGGAAGAGAACACAGCCAAGCAGGAATGCTCAATTCAATTTTTCCCATCCCAGGTTACAGGAGAGAGTGGTGAGCTATTTACATGTGCTATCTTGGACTCCAGGAATACAGAAAAGATGGGGAGATAGAGATGGAAAAGGGTGGACAGAGACGATCCCAGAGGAGAACCAAACTGAGGTTGAGGTGTGTGGACCACACCCCTTTGGAGAGAAGGATTTTCCAGCTTTGTGTCCTTATTTTAGCAGATATGGAAGAGAAAGCGGGTAAGTTTTGATTCAAGAAAAGAAATAGAAATGGATTAGAGGAATGTGGCTATGATCAGGCACCTAGGAAGCAGGGTGAACACAACAGGTCTAATACTACCTACGGGGCTGGTGTGGAGAGTCCAAGAGAAACTGAAAGCCAGAGGGCACCCAGGCTCAGGCACCCGGAGGTGTGGTTTTTATGCTCAAATTACTTACTTGACTTTGAACGTGTGATTTCGCCACTCCAGGCTTCAGTCTCCTTCACGGCAAAATGAAGTAGCTGGACTTGATTATCTCAAGGTCCTGACTTCTTCTGACTCTCCCGAAGCCAGCCTTCTCTAAGGCTTTTGCTTTCGCTGAAAGCACCAGATGTAACTGCCTCACGCCCTTTCCCTCCCCTTGCGTGCCTCCTCTCCAAAAAGCAAACTTTTTGTGCCTTTTCTGTCAAGCAAATCCAAGCGTCTTTTGGAAGCCTCATTTTACCGAAAGCACAAAACCCCTGGGGTCCTCAAACCCCTGGTAGAATCCCTTCCTTCATTGCCCTTTCCCATCTACCTCCCAAACTCGTCCCCTATCCCTAACGGGTCGAACTCATTTACCGTGTAAATGATAGCAAATCAGGAACCTCCCGCTGCTTATAATGATAACACTTCCTATAATTTGCATGCTAAAATTCAACTGATTTCAGATAGCATTTCTTAGAACAGATAGGTGACACCAGGGTTCCATGAGGGGAATAAATTACCACCTCAAGTTCCATGCCATCGCAGTTGTGGATTCCAATTGGCTGACATTCAGCCCCAAACAAAAGCACAAAGCCTTGTCTAATGGAGCAATGAGAAAAAGAGATCTAGGAAATATTAACAAGTTTCTCATGGTAATTTATGCAAATACACGCCATAACTCAGCTGAAGAGCTTCGGCTCGCACCTATGGAAGGGAGCTGCACTAGCCAGGGATTTTATGGAGCTGATGGCACCTTATTACATCCCAGAGGTTGTGGGTTTCCATACAGATTAGCACCGGAGAGGCTTAAGGTGGCAATTAGTCCTCAGACCATCTGCATCAGAACTGCTCTGGGGTGCCTAGTAAATGCAGTTTCCCCTAGCTCTATTACAGACCAATTGAATCAAAAGCCCTTAGGGTGGGGCCTGGGAATCTGCATTTAGGACCTTTTATATATACACACACACACACCCCACTTGCGACCCCCCCCCCACGCCTCGTCCCGCCCCCAGGTGGTTTTTATGCACGCCGAATAAGACCATCTTTCTGGGCCTGGCCTCCCATGATCAGTACCAGCTACATTTAGGTTATACGCACCATGACCCACTCTCTGTTCTCGGCCTCACATCCCTCATCTGTAAAAGAAATGGATCCAATTACCTCTTAAGTGTTCCAGACCCTAATTCTTTTTTCAAATGACGCGTGGGACAATACTGCGGCCCAAACAAAATGTCCATGCAGGTGGCTAGTTGGCAAAATGTCCCTTGTGGACCGTGTAGCCATGTGTCTCTGGAGTTCTGCAGTCCCAGGAACAAAGAAGACCGCACGAAGCCGCCCCCCCCCGCCACGTCTGTCTTTGTCTCCCCATTTTCTTGCCCACGCAGTCTCTTCTCAGCCCGGAAACCGTGCTTCCCACAACGAGGTATCTGGACTCAAATCCTTTCTCTTACCGAGGACTTTGGCTTTTGAAAGCAAATCCATTATACTTTTTGGGTTTTTTGTTTTTGTTTTTGTTTTTCTTTTGAAGGGTGGTTATATTTTGCTTTTCAGTGTCTGTCCTCCAAGGAAATAATGCTTTGTATATTTTATATACTACAATATTCCCAGCACCTAGAATGGCATCTGTCATGTAGGAGGCTTTCGATAAATCTCCTTTGAATAAAGGAATTCAAGGACAATTACCTGCTAGAAAAGGGAACAGGAAAGGGGGAAACAGAGGGTGGCAGGGATATATTTTAATAGCTCAATATATTAGCACATAAAGCTAACATTTATTTACAACCAAATATGCTCAAGGTTTTCTACACATATTATCACATTTATTCCTCATACATCTATGAGGCAATTATTCATATATGCATTTCACTTGAGGAAACCGGGCTCAGATAGGTTACAGTGTTTATCCAAGACTTCATAGAGCTTGCTGAGGATGAATTCAGGGCTGGGTTTGTCTAACAATAAAACCCAAGTATTTCCATCTCAGCACTCTGTCTCCCAAGAGTAAATCCAGCAAAAATTGTTAACCAAGTGTTTCATCTAGGTTACTTTCCCCCTCCTTTATTGTTACTTCTTTCTTATGTGAAACGGGTTTGTCTGCATTGTTTAAAAAAATGAGAAGATCAGAGCTAATTTAGATCGGGGTTCAGCTGTTTCCACAACTAAGACACCAATCAGTGACTGCACCTTGAACTTGGGAGAGGGTAGGTCAACACAGAGCCTCCTCTGGCATTGTTGGGATAAAGTGCCAAGCTCGGGAGACCCATCCACTACACCTGTGCAGGAACTGGGAAGGATTTTTTAGGTGCTCTTGTCTCCAGGTTAAGCATTGCCTTCTCTTTATCCTTCTAGACTTTTCCAGGCACCAGTTATTCCGGGAGTGTCCTCTAGGTTTCTTCCTGCACTCCTCCTGACTTTTCAGTTTAAATATGCTTTGGAAATGAGGGGACACTGACAGCCAAATGAGAGAAATGTACTCCAGGCAGAGAAGTCAGCACAGGCAAAGGCTTTAGCTCTAGGAGTCCAGTGGAAGCCTGGTGATTTGAGGAAGGAGTTGTAATCCCACACAAAATGATCCCTGTTAGTTACTCAAAGAGCCTTCTCCTTATTTTTTTCTCTTTCTCTTTCCCTTCTCCTTTGTCTCTATAAGGCTCACATATAAACTCCTGGAGAAGGTCTCATTGCTCAGTTGGTCCTTTTCATTCTTGGTGTGTGGAGCACTTGGGCCAGGCCAGATAGTCAGATGAGAGACCAGTTGGTCATTCATAGGGTCCATTTCCCTGAGGAAGGGTGTGGGCATGGCCGGCCCTTGGTGCTTAAGCTTCCTGGGCAATATCCCCTCCTCTTGCTCATCTGAAGACTTGGTCATTCAGCATACTCAAGAGCAGGTACACAGATGATAGCTATCCCCGGGCAAAAAGGTACCTGGGGGACACAAGTGTGTGTGTGTGTGTGTGTGTGTGTGTGTGTGTATGGATGTGGTGGCGGAAGGCATAGTTCCCAGCAGGGGAAAGATCATTATAATCTGCAAAGCACAAACACAGTAAGGTGGCCTACTGGTGGCTGACCACTGCTTCCTTGTATTTATAAATATGGCCAAGGACCTTCCTCTGTGGTATCAGCTCCCTGAAACTCAAAATCCAGCCACTGTCCTCTTGACTCCTGCTCCCCTCCTCTTTATTGTAGGGCATCAGTCTATTGTAGACTCTCATCCCGTCATGTGGCTTGAAGCCCAACTCCTGATTCTTGTGAGGGAAGAAGGTGCTTATCACTGTAAGAAGCACAACTGGGACACAGGCAACCTTGGAGCTGATGCCTACTGTAGATTTTCCTCAGCCCAAAGCCTTCTCTGCATGTCCCCGCTCAGCCTGTAGCCTGCCCCCTGTCTGGCCTCCACGGCATCTCCCCCTCTCTGTCTTTTTGTTTTGAGCCTGCCTTCCTTTGGTTGCAGTGAAGTCTGGTTTCATCACTCTCTCTCTCTCCAGTCTTTTCTGTAACTGTTCTCTTTGCTCCCACAGGCCCACCACATGAGCTGTCTTTGTTCTTCTCACAAAGGGAGTTGTCAGTATTGAAGGCTCTTTTCAGGAAGGCAGGGAGGAGCTCTTGTTTTTCTAAGTCACAATCAGAAGCATTATTAGTGCTTCTATCCTCTTTCAGGCATGCAGCATAAACATAGCTGCATAAGAGGTATCACATATTCATTGGCTTAGGATGGAGGGAATGTGTGTGTTGGGGGGATGGTGCAGTTCATCACAGGAGAAAAACGAGACACACAAAAACAACAAAGGGGGCAGAAGCAAAGGAAGAAAAAAGTAGGAGCAAAAGAGAGGAGGAACTTGGGCCATAAGACCCATTCGTAATGGTGCCAGGGGCCCCGAGACTTCAATATCCTACCCCCAGGATAGCGTTTTCAATGTCAGATCTTTTCAAGGCTTCCTTCCTCTCAGGGGTTCACTGGGTGTTTGGGCATTGTTCGTTGTGACATCCAGAGTGACACCCATCAAATGCCCCTTTGGGGTCCTCTTTGGGCTGATGAAATTAGAATTGTCAGTGTAGAGACAAGCAGCTCCACAGTGACACTGACCAGGGACACCAGCCCCCGGAAGTAAAGACACAGCACGCAGTCTCTTCAGGGCGGTCTAGCTGGGTGCCAGGCTCTGTGCCCCAAGGGCAGTGATTCAGCCTTCACTTTTCATTTGTCTCCCCTGCTTTACATCTGTCGTCCCTAAAGGTGGTCTAGTGCAGAGGAACAAGTCACACGGCCATTCCTTTGAGGGCTAGATGCCAAGTTCATGTGTCACCATCAGGACCCCCGTTTGGTTTTGTCAGCTTTTTCACATCCCGTGCAGCTCCAAAACACCCTGTGACAAGCTGACTCGGCTTGACGAGAGCTGGGCGCGCGGACCAGCCATTAGCCCGTTTGGAATCCTGGTCCCATGGCCACGCTCACAAGCTCCGCTAATGGGGAAGTCAATTAAATAATGCCAGCCACTGCTTTTCTTCTTTACGGCAATCGGTGCTGCCAGCAAAAGGTGTTTTGCAGATTATTAACAACAACAATTAATGGGGAAGTAATCGACTGTGAAAGGAGGCCAGTTAGGGGGGCAGGGTCAATCCAACCATTCTTCGGTGGGGCCTAGGCCTCCCAAGGGTGCAGACTGTGTCCTGGACGAGTCGTCTGTGCACTGAGGACAAAGAACATCTTGGGTTCCATGGGGCAAAAGTTTAGGAAATACTAGCTGGGTGGAGGAGTGCACGTGGGCCCCAACTGCAATGCCTAACAAATTCTCCCTGTTGAATTAAGCTCCTGATTCTGCAGAGAAAGTCATTTCCATAATGTGCAAAGTCATAGGTTTGCAGGCTGGAACTGGAGATGACATTCATTGTGTGATTTGCTCAGTCCCAGCAGTGCAATTCTTCCAAAAGATAATTTGCCTGGATTCAATGATGATATCTAGTAACTTAGGATTGGAGGTATAGTATTTAGGAGGGTAATTCGTGTTCAAATGCAAAAAACTCATGGGAAGGATAATTCACTGAGCATTGTAAGTCAATAATGTGATCAGAACCGTAGTCATAGCAACCAATGCTTATCAAGACACTATCATCATCATCACCACCATCATCACCATCATCACCACCATCATCACCACCATCATCACCACCATCATCATCATCATCCAGCCTCATCACTGTCATCATCACTATCATCACCACCATCATCATCACCACCATCATCACCACCATCATCATCACCATCATCACCACCATCATCACCACCATCATCATCATCATCCAGCCTCATCACCGTCATCATCACTATCATCACCACCATCATCACCACCATCATCATCACCATCATCACCACCATCATCATCATCATCCAGCCTCATCACCGTCATCATCACTATCATCACAACCATCATCACCAGCATCACCACCACCACTACCATCATGGTCAAAACCATCACCACCACTATCAGTATCTCCACCACCACCATCATCATTACCAAGTAGATCACAGGTATTGAGACATACTCATTCCCAACACTCTTTTAAGCACATTCTGTGTGATATTCCTTTAATCTTAATTCCAACATTATGAGGTAGGTGCTACTGTCACCTGTTTTGTGTAGACCAGGAAACTAGAGTGGAGTATCTAAGTAAGTTGGCTGGGGCTACCAGCTAGCAAATACCGGCATCAGAATGCCCAACTAGCAGGCTCTTCTAAACTGTCTAGGTTCTGTGCCACTAACGATTGCACTGCTGGGACTGAGCAAACAGATGGGTCTTAATTTCAGGCTTGGGCTATGCAGCTTTGGGCCTCTCTATGGCTGATTCTGTATCTATGACATGGGAATACAAGTACAAACAGAGTTAAGAGGACCAGAACTAGGTGAGGCAAGGGGGGGTGCCAAGGTGCAAAATTTAAGGAGGCACACCCCCTCAAGGTGATGTATGGGTCAGTCCTTCACATATGACCCTCAGGAATGAGGGCCTCCCTACACTATGTGCCCATGCAGGTAGGCACCTTATTAATCTCCTCCTAGTTTTAGCCTTAGGAGTGAAGATGAAACTAAAGGAGATCTTCTATTTAAGTGACTGATGTATAATAGGTTATTAATCACACATGTCCTTCTTTTTCTTGAGACTCTATTATGAGATCTTTCCTGGAGAGTAGAATCAATTTCAAGATAAAGAGGTGATCCCAAAGACCTGGGCCTTTGATTGGGGCATGAGCAGCAAGAAAGGAAATGGGGAAGGCCCTGGTGGCAAATTTCATGTCTGCTTTGATCCTGCTTGGTTTCCCTGGGCCTCACTGGTGCCTGGCCCTTCTCCAGTGGTAAAGGTCTCACTTCACAGGAGAAGAAAACAAGTACATCTGCTGTCGCAGAGAGGCTGGTATGCTCCAGCCTCCCAGACACTGTGACTTTGGGTTGGGAGGGCGGTGTTCACGCTGTCTCGGCCTGTCTGCCCCAGTGCCTGTTCTCCACAGGCACATCTGTGTCCCCCATCAGCAAGGAGGTCCCTACCATGGGGTCATTTTATATAAGCAAATTACCCTTTGTGAAAGCAAGATATTGTGGCTGAAGAGAACGTTCTAGACCCTGACCTCTAATCTAATTTTAAAGATGTTGCACCACGGCCCAGGGAAGAAGAATGATTTACCCTAGGTCTATGGGTTAGTATGACTTGCAGATAGAGCTGGGTGTTACTCGGGGCTACTGTCCTGGTGTGTGTGTGTGTGTGTGTGTGTGTGTGTGTGTGTGTTTAAGATTTTATTTATTTGTTTGACAGACAGAGATCACAAGTAGGCAGAGAGGCAGGCAGAGAGAGAGGAGGAAGAAGGCTCCCTGCTGAGCAGAGAGCCCGATGCGGGGCTTGATCCCAGAACCCTGGGACCATGACCTGAGCTGAAGGCAGAGGCTTTAACCCACTGAGCCACCCAGGCGCCCCATACTGTCCTGGTTTTATGTAGCTTTCTGCACTGTGCATGAGATGTACCACCAAGTCCAGCAGTTGTTGTAACAGGGCCGGGATCTTGCTTTGCTCCAAACAACCTAGTCTTTCCCTTCTAGAGAAAACTACTTTTAGAAAGATTGAGGAGGATTCCCCCATCCCTGTCTAGAAATTCCAAATTAACGTGTCAGTAACCTTCCTAAAAGGAGAGTTATAGCTATTCCACTATTCCATATCTTTTTGCTGGGGAGGGGATGGAAGAAGTGAACTCTGCTGGGGAGATGGGCCGTGAGGGAGGATTTGGTGCTGGCAGGTAACAAAACAATTTCTCTTTCTGTTACAGCTAATTGCAACATTTTCCATCTGAGGGTCCAGCACAGTGATCTTGCATAATACACGCTCGGTGTCTGAGCCTTCCAGCCCTGTTCTGCCATCTTGGATTCCCAGCACTACAGCCCTAGAGCGAGAGCTGACCCAATCTCAACCATATGGATGTTGCCACCACAGTGTCATAATTATGCTTTAAGCGACAGTTGCTTTATGCATCTTTCTCCGCCTTCCCCATTTTCCTAATAATGACAAAGTCACAGGCTAGTTCTGTTCCCTTTTCCCTCTGGTCACAAAGTGACTCCTAGGAGTCTGGTGGCTTGCTAATTGCTGATGAAGTCTAATCTGCCAGAGGCCCTAGCTTTGCAGGTGTTCTGATTCCCCGAGACCTGGGGCTGAGTATTTAGAATAATGTCCCCCAGAGCCCTTGCCCTTTGGGAAAGTATGAAAGCAATCGATCAATCACCAAATGCTTCTGAAAGAAATGTTGGGGAAATACTATTGTCCTTTTCAGATAACTACTTCTCCTTGGTCACAGTGACTCATGTCATCCAGACAGAACTAATTGGGAGGAAATTTGGAATATCCAAATATCCAAATATCACTCTTGGTAGCCTTGAATTATTTTGGAGACTGAGAAATTGCCTATACATCTAGCATGTTCAGTGTTCGATCCGGTCTATGTGTGTGTCTATGTGCATGCACATGGTGTAGAATAATTATTAAATGCTATTTGGCCTTAATAGTTATTTTATTTAGACCATTCCATAATCAAGTGTTATTAGTTATTTCTATGATCTACATTCGTCAGTTTAAAAAAATGACTCATCCAAGGTCATATAGCTCATATGAAGGCAGAGGTGGGACTCTGCCAGGCATATTGATTTCACATTTGTAGTTGTTCAGTGATACTAGACTTGCTTTCAGAAACTTTCCCAACATATATCAGTGTCCTACAACTCAAAGTGTGGTCCACAGAGCAGCAGCACAAACATCTCCTGGGAGCTTGCTATCAATGCAGAATTTCAGCCCTCATCCCAGACCTACTAAATCAGAATCTGCATTTTAACAAGAACCCCTCCCCACCGCCTCAGGCAATTCCTGTGCCTATTGAATGAAGAGAAGTAGTGTTGCCCAATAAAAACATAGAATGTATTACACATGTACTATTGGGTTTTCTTTTGGACATTAAACAGGTAAAAAGAAACAAGTATAATGAACTCACTTTGGTTTCCATAATACATTTTCACCCCCAGATAGCAAGCATATTATTTCATCAAGTGTCAATATAAAAAATTATTAAGAGAAATTCCACAATTTTTTGGCACTAAGTTTTTGAAATGTGGTGTGTATTTTACACTCCACATCTCCGTTAAGACCGGGCACATTTCAAGGACTCAACAGGCACATGTCGTGGATGAGAGCCATTTGGATGGTGCAGACTCAGAGCGGTGGTCCAATAATAGTTCTCAAACTTTCTCATGAATCAGAATCACATGAAGGAATCTTAAAACACGGAGGAGCGCCCACCTCCAAAGTTGCTGATTCAATGGATGTGTGTTTGTATTTCTAACAAATTCCCAGGTCATGCGGATGCTGTCGGTCTCAGGACCACACCATGAGAATTGCTGCCCCACCTGAGACAACAATAGGCTCTAGACTAAGGGGAGAGAACTAAGGTGGACTCGTGAAAGTGCGAGAAAAAAAAAATAATAATAATCATGACCAGAAAAAAGAACATAGACTTCTTGACCTGCAGATGACATAGCGTTGGGATGATCTTTCGCCTGGACGTCAGTTGTCCACATCAAGGCAAGTCGGTATGCAGATTTGACCCCACAGGTACTTCGTGTACAAAGAATGCGTGTCTGCATCTAGACCCGCTGACTACAGCGTTCATTGTTATACTCAAGAGTCGCTTCAGAGGGTGTAGCCGGACATCCCTGAGCCAGTCCTGATCTCCATTCCACCTCCCTCGTGTCCCACTAAGAAGCCCCCTGGCAGGTCTCCCTGCTTCTGGGGTTGTCCCACCCCCAATGTATTCTCCCCAGGGCAGCCAGAAAGACCTTGGATGCTCTTCCTGGCTCTCTTTGTCCTTCCTGCAGTCACATATGACCTCGCCCTCCCTTTAGCAACAGTGCTCCAGCCAGCCTCTCCTTCCTTCCTGAACAAGGAACAAAAAAGCTCTTTTTTGACTCTGGGCCTTGCTTGGATAGTCCCTCTGCTTGGAATTCTCTTCCTCCTCTGATTCTTTAAGCTGGCCACTGCTTCCTTCAGGTCTCAGCTTAAATGCATGTCCCTTGACAAGCTGTCTGGACCATGCCCTGCAAAGTAGCTTTCCTAGCCTCCAGGCTTTTCCATAGTACCGGATTATTTTCTTTACCCACTTAACACGATTTGTTATTTTGCTATTCTATGGTTATTTGTGCATTTACTGCTTCATATTGGTCCCCTCAGTAGTCTATAAAGCAACAGGAGGAAAGAGACCTCGTATTTGGTTCATTTCTAACCAATGTGCCCAGCACGGTGCCCAGCACGGTGGCGAACCCTTACGTAGCTGTTGGTTTGATGGATAATTCTGTCACATTAATAAGTTACAAGGGCACTAACAGGAGAAGAGATGATCTGGAATATGTTTCTAATTGGCCAAGGCCATTGGGCGACGGCCACAGAGAAAGGGAGCTACTGCTTTTCCCAACAAGATTAGCACTAATATAACCATATTGACAATTTCAGAAATTGTCCAAGAAAACAGACAAATGGACCAGGCCAGATAGGCTGGGTTATGAAAGTCACCGTCTAGAAGAAAATGTGTCAGTTATTCACAGCAAAATATTTGCCAGGAGGGGCAGGTGGGTGGCATAGAAAAGACAATTACCATTTTCTTTATTTGAGCAACAGGTAGAACCTGATAGCCATTTTAAATTAAATTGCATCCAGCATGGTTGCTTACTGTAGAATTTTATTTTTAGGCTTTCATTACCATCTCTGGGATGTATCCGCTTTCCTTTTATATTCAGACCATCGCTATTGATTCCCGGTATCTTTGTTCCTTCCCTGTCTGGGTGCAGACAATATACAATCTCGGGAAGGAGTGATTGCCTCCCACCCAGAGGGATTGCCGGAGAAATCCCTGGGGCAGCTCGACATGGTCTCCCCTTTCACTGTGGCTCAGGCAGGCCGGGCTGCGGAGCAGCGGTGGGAGGGGGAGGCTTCCCTGCCCGCCGTATAGGTTCTAATAAATCAGGCAGAATCCCGCAGAGGGGCCCCACCGAGTCAGGCATTTAGACGAGAGCAGACCAGAACCAGAGCTAACCCATTCTTCATCCTGCCTGGCGTTTCTTTCTCTTGGAGGGGCCTTTGTTGTGCCCCAACTGAAACGGAGTCCCAGAGCCTCGCTTTTGTGGCTGGGGGCGGGAGTGGGGGTGGGGAGGTTCCGGAGGGAGTTGGAGGAAGGGGGGGGCGTACATGCTCCTCTGCCTTTTCTCCCTCCTTTCTTCTTTTTATTATCATTAATAATGAAATATTGCGACCAGGCTGCTAATGAGCCTAAACTCCCTCCTGTTAGTTTATTTTTCGCCTTCAGACTGTCACTTCAGAGTAAATTACTTCTCCCTGCATCTTGTTCCAGTAATATGACACCAGCAGGACCCTCCCCCCTCCCACCCCGGGGCTCATTTCAGGGTTACTCGTTTCTCTCCCCGCAGTTTACTCAAGCCGGGGAGGTGGCCCCATCGATCACACTTAAACCTGCGCACCGGGTCCCCCCTCCCCGCCCCTACAATGGAGACATCCTTCTTGTGGCTCTGGGTCGAGTCAGGTTTTAAATACTTACACAGTCCACGTTGATACAACCTATAAAGAAGCGAATAAATAATATATACCCATCTCTGTGGACTGGGTTTTTGTTGTTGTTGTTTTGAGTCTGCAGACTGGAGCGGGACCTGCTTGGGAAGGAGGGGGCCTGAGAAGCGGAGGAGCCACGGTCCCGGCCATCCGCGGCCACCACCGTCTGCTCGGCTCTGGCTCCCGTTCATTTCATGGCACGCTAAGCATCTCCTTGTCAATGGAGAGACGTCAGAATGCGAAAACCACCAACATGAAGTCGATACTCTATGCCAGCACAACAGCAAGTGTCTCAGATATGCTTTTGTCTCCTGTTCAGAAATGCTAAACTGGTCTTTCGACAGCCACGAGTTCTTCGGATCAGCTTCTCGACTGGAGACTTAAAAAGGACTGGGAGCCTGGATGCCCCTTTCTCTCCCTTTTGCTTCCCCCCTTGCTTCCTCTCTCTCCTCTTTGTCTTCAGGACGGTTAAAAACAAGGGCCCTCAAGCCTCTGTGATAGAGCAGCTCTGCCATTTGCTAATGTGATCTTGGAAAACCAACCTCTGCGTGTGTGTGTGTGTGTGTGTGTGTGTGTGTCCTTGCATAGGGAGAGGTGACAATAATAGTATCTGCTTCATATTGTTTCGAGGACTGCATGAATTAATACATGCAGTGTGCCTAGTAGAATGCCTACTCACACTTTAAAAGCCCCCAATCCATCTTTTTCTTCCTCTTCCTCTGTTTTTAATCACCCTCTTGCTTTTCTTCCTTCCTTCCTTCCTCCTTCCTTCCCTCCTTCCCTTCCTTCCTCCCTTCTTCTTTTTTTTTTTTAACCATTGGTAGTTCTGGCCTCAGAGAATTAGCTTTACTCATCACTCTCCCATCTGTTGTATACACAACTAAACATAGTTCCACTGTTGTGGCTGGTAGTCACAGACTTAGCTAGGTAGAACCATTGGATCCTAAAGCAAAAAGAAAACCCAGAAATATGCTCCTGCCTTTATTGACATTTTTGGCATTTTTGATATCCTGGATTTTTTTTTTTGCTTTAATTTTTGAAAACAATGCATTAAAATATATTTTATCTTGTTTATTGAGTTTTTTGGCAACACTTTCATTTGCACTCGAGGTAAGAGGGTCATGGGCTTCACTTGCCTTATCTTAGCCTCAGTGTTATAGCTGCACAGAAATCAATCATCATTTATCGCCAACTTCTCTCTTAGGCTATATGTAGACCCTCGTACCAGCACACGCCTTCTCTACAAATGGCCACCCACCCAGGACTGGTCATTGCAGAGGAAGGGAAAGGAGAATGTTTTTTCCCCAGAAGGAAAAATCTCTTCGGACTCAACATGAAACAAAAGGAGGCAGAGAGATGCATTTGAGATCTAGGTGACCTCGAGGTTAGGCCTTCAAATCTCCCCAGCTGATCCATGAAATCTTGTCTTGCCTCCCTTGATAGGACCTGAATAGGGGCCAGACTGGAGGTGGGGTTATTTATGAACCTGACACTCTGAGTGCAAGATGGGGCTGCTGGAGGGTCAGACAGTAGAATCCAAATGGCATAGCGTTCCCTTTCTCATTTCCATCCAAGTGAGTAGGAATCGACCCCTGGGATTAAGCATTTTTATAGGGTCTGCTCCTGTACTCCATGATAAAGTAGGAGCTGCACAGAATTTATCCCTTACAGTTCCTTTGATTTAAGAATAAAAGGGCAGCTGTCAGGCACATGAGAGGTGGACTGGGCAAGCTTCTAAACTCCCTTGCTCGTAGACCCACCTACAACAGCACTGAATCTGCTTCCCTTGAGTATTCAGGATACTGTTTGAAAATCATGCAAAACTTTTTGAAGCTTTGAGGTTCTGGGGGAGGCTCAGCTCCTTTAAATATGCTCTAGAAAAAGCTACTCTCTACTAAATGCTGAGACTATTCTATCTCTTCCAATCCCACACAAATCTTCTACCTAAACTTGTCCTAACCAGGAAATATACAGGCTTGGGATCATACACGTTTCTAGACAGATCTGAAGCACTTTAACCTGATGCAAGTCTTTTTTATTTTTTTATTTTTTTTTCTTTTAAGTAGGTTCTGGCTTGAAGCAAAGTGTCAGTAATGCCTTTGTTCCAATTTGTTCTTTTGATATTTGCAAATATGCCTGAAGAATGTATCAGCATTTTAGGATTTGGAACATTGAGCCATTTACCTTTGTGAACATGTTTCAAAATCCATCCTGCTCCTGAAATCTTCAGAACAGTGGTGCTCAAACTTCAGCATCCATCAGAACCAAATGAGGGCTTCTTAGAATTAATGGACTCCACCCACAGAACATCTGATTCTGTAGATCTGGTGTGGGACCCAAGAATTCACATTTACAGCATGTTCCCTGGTAATGATGAGGCTGCTTGTCTGGAAACCATGCTTTGAAGACCACTGGTGTAGATTTTATTTATTTATTTATTGTTGCTTTTTTTTTTTAAACTTACCGGTGTAGACCTTGTACAGTGTAGACGGGACTGTCTCTCCCTTTATTATCGATCTGGGGAGGCTATATTCTTACTAATACAAATTTCTTTTTTGGTGTCCTCTTTTGTGTTGCCTCATCCTTCTATAGCTTCTTGGGGGCTCTTCCCTTCCGTTAGTGGGTAGGGAAGGAGAGGACGGGGAAATACATTACTTCTGAACCATTTTGGCCCAGGATTGGCTCCTATCACTGGAAGGATGGAGGAGAATGTAGTCCAGCAATGTATCCCAGAGGAAAAAGAAGGGTGTTTCCGTGAATTCACAGCTCTGTCTACTACACTGCTCAAGAATATCTGGGTGTTCCATTTTGTATTACGTAAAATCAGTCAATGGTCTCAGTTTCCACCTTACAACAGCTGTATCAAACACGGGTGGTTATGCCTTATGTTCCTTCCCTAGTTATTTGTCAGCTTGATATAACCCATCACATCCTCCTAGAGAGAACGTTTTCTCTCTAGGTGTAGTGGAGTTTGAGGAAGGATGCCACCAGTAGGTGAAGATACCAATTCTTCTTTAAAGACCAGTGATTCCCTTCTGTAAGGGTTTCTGAGACAAGAAAAAGCATTTTGTCTATCTCCCTTCTATTTTAGATCCCCATCTTTCTCATACTGTTTTGTTAGTTGGGGGAGACCAGGGGCAGATAAGAAGTGGAAGGAAGAAAAGAGTAAAACTTTTCATGTTTCTTTCTACCCACCTGACTCTTTCTGTATTTCAAATGCATATGGTCTGTGTGGGAACATGAGAATGAACATCTGACCAGACATCAATTTTTGTTGCAATCAGGCTTCTGACAAACTGAATGATGTATAACACTGTATGTAGGCAGAGATCCTTAAAATAGCCTGGAAATCATTACTTGCACGCAGGCATATCATTATATATGACGAAATAATGTCATTGTGTGTCGAGTAAGGTTAAAAAGAAGTCTCTCACACTGAAATCAGTTTTTCTCCCACCCTCCTGGAGTTTACAGGGAGAGAATGAATTGCTGTGAAGTCTATTCTGGCTGATGGCAACTCTGTTCACGTACTTATTTAGATACTTCTCCTTTTTCCTTCCAGGGGTGTCTATTTTCTTTTCTTTTTTTTTAAGTTTTTATTTATTTATTTATTTGACACACAGAGAGAGAGGGTGCAAGTAAGCAGAGCGCAGTCAGAGGGAGAGAGAGAAGCAGGCTCTCCACCAAACAGGGAGCCTGATGTGGGGCTCCATCCCAGGACCCTGGAATCATGACCTGAGCTGAAGACAGACGCTTCACCAACTGAGCCACTCAGGCACCCCAGGGGTGAGTTTTTTCTATACAGAAAGCCTAACTCATTGGAAGTAGCTCCTCTATAAGTCTTTCATATCCCAAAGAGATCCTGAGGACAGGAAGCTGGTGTGCTAAAATCCCTTCAGAGTAACACCAAATATATGTGTGTGTGTGTATAATTTCCTTATACTTCTAATAGTAACATTGCATGCATTTTCTCCTTTAGCCTTATTTAGAATCTTATAAAAATGTATGGGGTGGGTACTTCATGCCCCCAATTTACAGACAGGAAAAAAGATATGTGAAGGGATTGAGTGACTTGCCTAATGTCACCGAATGAACTTGGAGATGGAACCAGGTCTAGCTTTGAGACATCTATGCTTACTAGAATACTATACTCAGACCCATGTGAATATAACACCTACCCCTAAAGTTAGTGACTCTTTTCTCCACTTCCTTCCCATCACCTGCCCAATTAAGAGTGGCATGTGACATCTATGAAGTCATTCTTTATGTAACTTATAATAATATTTAGGCCATATACATTCTTTTGATGTTGTAAATTCTTGATATGTTCAGCCACTAGCTCCAGGAAATTCTAACATAATACAGACACATTTTAGACATCAAATTATTTATCTGCAAAGAAAGTGACAAGGTCACTTTCTGAAGGGCAAAGCTTCCGCAAGCAAATGATCAAGCACTTCCTACCAGCCTCTCTGTATTTTGAAGAAAGAAAAGTATAGCCCCCAATCCTCCTTTATATTTCTATCTTCTCCCCCTCCAACTTCCTTTCCAGGAAATAAGGATCCAGGTAAGCCCGACTCGGATTTATTTAGAAGCTTATAATGGCTTCACTGACCTAGTGCCTTAGTAACAATTTCCAAAAATACCTTAGAACCATGATTGACAGGACCCATTCCACCATTTTAAAAGCCAAGTTCCAACTATCCTTCCTACCCATAGTGTTCTGCCTTGCCCAACACCCAGAGATATCTCTAAATGCGATGTCCTCATGCAACCTGAATCTACATTCCAAGAAAAAGTACTTAATATATCTTCAGTGAGGCATAGGTTAAATGACATAAAGAAAAGCCAAAGCCAAGCATTTCCGTATTCCCTTCGTTTCTTCCCAGGGCTCCTTTTCTATCTGCTTTTGCAAAACTCTTCCTCAAATTGTTTTTGTCTTAGAACCAAACGGTAGCTGATCAGGGGGCATCAGGGAACATGTCATGGCATTTCCTGTGAGTTCCCTTCTCTCCAGTTTGGCTTTAAATGCCCTCATGACACTGACTAACAATTTGGGCCTCATGTGGAGCACTGAGCCTTGCCAGCATTATGATTACATTTTTTGCATAGTCGATGTTGCTACATTAAACTCCAGATGCTTTCTCACAAGTCACTAAATTAACATCACATACATTTTTGGCCCATTAACGTTACACGAAGATCACAGCAGGATCATCACCCAGAAAGGTGATGGTGTGCGTGTCTTCTGCTCTCATTGTTCCTTCGGCATTCACTTCTCTACAATTAGGTCAGGGAAAATGAGGGTAGAGACCTAACGAGGACCCCATGCCTAAAACGTCACAGGAAACTGTGTCCCTGTCAAGAGAAAAAACTCTCCACCCTCTGTCTGTCAGCAGACTGACGTGTTTTATGAAGTGCAAGGGACAGCCTTTAATGTACGTATTCGCAAAATTACTGTGGGATGGCTTTTTTAGAAAACTAATATACTTTATGACATGAAATATATTAAAACGTCAGTGTTTTAACCAATGTTTATAAAAATATATTACAGTCATTTATTGAGTTTGTAAAGCACGTTAGGGACTAACAAGATAAAAGATGTTTTGCAAATAAAGTTGTTATTATTTAGAATGTGTATCCGCTGCTTGAGTTCGCCGAGTTCAGAGAGGTGGCCCGTCTGACCCCTTTTAAACAAAATAGCACTTCATTTTGGAAGATAAATAAATTGCTCTCAACAATCATCAGCCCTCATTTGTACCTCAGCACAAGTGCTTTTCGTGCCAAGTCCTGTACACCTTGCCATATTTGGGTATCTCTCTGAGAAATGGGGTCACAAATCTAACACTGTAATTGATTGTACCTCTACAGTTGCCTCTATACTTAACGGCAGACCCTCATTAGACTCTCGGCTCCCTGAAACGGGAGGGATGTGTGGTTTTCCTTGGTGCGTCCACTGCCTTGCTCAGGATGAGACACACAGTAGGCAATCCATACATGCCTGTTGAATAGAGAAAGGAAGGAAGGAAGGAATGGAGAATAACCCAGATCTGCTGGTCTATCCTGTAATCACAACCTTGAATAAGTTGGGTAGACAGAGTGTATTTATTTTAAAGAATGGCTGGGCCAGTTGTGTTGGCCTTAACAAATCAGACATTTTTATGTAGCAGTTATTAACTGGAGAGGTGCAGTTTCAGAGTTAGGCTTATTAGCAAAGGCCATCTTTGCTGAGAGGGGGACCCTGAATTCAGGCTGTGATTCTAAGTTTTCTCTTTTAGGGGAGAGGAAATTACTGAGTGAAAGGACCTTCATGTTGTACAGCTCAGGGAAGGAGATCCATGTGGCTAATTAGGCTTCATATGTCAATAGTTTTTCCTCCTAAAAATTCTCAGATTTTTTTATGCAAAACTGTCACAGAGAGGGGAAAATCTTGGGTGAGAGATGTGTCATGTTTTGTATCTTAAAACACCTGTCTAATTTCACTCACCACCAGGCTACTGCCCTTCTTGTGTTCTCAGCTTCTTTAAACTTCTGGAAACCACGGTTCTCTCCCCAAGCCCCATGCAACTTCAATCATGAGGGGTGGGAGACAGGATTTAGCCTGCAAGATATTTTACTTTGCCGAGTGCATTCAATTCAAAGAGGAGTTGGAAATGACTTTCCAGGGATGCCTCAGTGGCTAAGTCAGTTAAGCATTTGACTTCAGCTCAGGTCATGATCCTGGAGTCCTGGGATCCAGCCCTGCATTGGGCCCCCTGCTCAGCATGGAGCCTGCTTCTCCCTCTGCCTTTCCCCCCAGATGATGCTCGTGCACGCTCTCTCAAAATAAATAAATAAAATCTTAAAAAAAAAATTGGAAATGGCTTTCAAGGAGCCAAACCAGCAAGGAGCCATATGGGGGGGGGGTATTAAAACTTAACCCAGGTTTCATGTGCCTGTAATCTTTTACATGGTTCAAATTCCAGTTCATCTGAAAACACATACACATTTTAGAAAATCTGAAAGAGAAAATTATAAAGAAAGGGACTGATGCCACAAAATAATCCCATCCCTGAGATATAGCCACTGTTTATATTTTGTATTTCTTTCCATTATAAATATATATATAATATATGTACATATATTATGTATACACCCATATGTACATAGCTATGTAAATATTTTTTGCACTTTGTTTTCTACGTTTTTTACTGGGATGATAGCCAAGGTTGGCATGAGGTTAAAATTAATTTATCCAGGGATAGAAAGGTCACTATCATCATCTTAGAGTGAAATCATAATAAAATGCCACAGATTGAAGGAGCTTAGAAATCATTTATTCAGGGGCACCTGAGTGGCTTGGTCAGTTGAACATCAGGAGAGGAACAGACAGGGTGGGTTCCGAGGCAGAGGAGGAGGCCAGCCAACCTTAATGTGCTTCACCTTAGGGGCAGAGATTCTTTTGCTCCTGTGTTTCCAGCTTGTGCACCAAGATCTTTGGCATCTGACCTGGAACATTTTACCTTAGAGTAAAAGGAAAGGCAGCAATGCCCGCTCTGCTTAGAGCCTGTAACATGAGGCGTGAGGTCGAGTAACACTATTCATTCTCCATCTGCAGACCCAGGGACCTAAGATTTCCAGAAAGCACTGGGCAGAGGCAGCGTGTTTGAGTATCAGCGCTGCCACGTGCCGCAAGTCCAACTTGGAGGACATCTTGCAAACTGTCCTCTGATCACCTGTCCGACAGGCCCAAGAATCCGGTCTTACTCCTGGGTTGTCGTGCAAACAAATCAGGAAGTACACGTGCTTTATGCCTGGGAAAGTATTAAGGGCTCAAATTGTGGCTCCTAAAATCTCCTCAGCTTTCCCTTTACCCTCGGTGAGCAGCGCACCAAGCTCTCCGCTAGCAATCGGTGCTGCTGTTGGGGGCGGCGGGTGCCCCTGGGGCCCAGCACCGAACAGCTGCGCTGCGCAACTGAGAAGGTTTCCTAGAAACCACGGAGCAGTTCATGGGCTGCGCGTGCATCGCAGTGACTGATTAAAAACTACAAGATGAAATATTGCAGCTCTCAATAATTCCTGCACATGACTGACTTCTAATGAAAGGATAAAGTTTCTCAGGGAGAGAGAAGAAATGAAAAGAAGGGTTTTTTATCAATTTCAGAGGAACACTTTGATATAACCCAGAAAATATTTTTCCTGGTGAAATATTTTCTTTTATTGCCCTCCATCATACAGTGTTTTTTTTAATTTCGCCTTTTCAGCAGGTATATATTTCAGTTTTTAATTTAAAAAAACATGGTTGCTTCTCATTGGCTTCCTCGCGTCATTTCATTTCCTATCTGCTAGCTTCTCCGTGGAGTTCTGTGTTGCCAGGGCTGAGGAACTTCGTCTGTTATTTTATTCTCTAAAACTGGTCTGAAGAGCCGAATACGACCACAAGCGATTTAATTACACGAGACTTCATTTCCATACCTGCCCTGAAAAGCAATCGTAATTTCTGTCCCTACCTCCAGCACTTAGAAGCACACGGCCTCCTCCATCGAGAAGGCCCTCGGAAATATTGTAGTAAAAGTGCTATTAAACATAAAACTTCCGCAGTGTAATTAGCGGATGTCCTACAACACCGCGGAGGAGGGCTCTGTGAGGCTTGGAGAAGCTGCCGTGTCTCTGGCGAGTGGTGGAGGTGGCCATGTGCCTTTCTCGTCCCTCCCCCCCTTCTGTCATCCACGCCATCCTTCCCACACCAGTCTCCCTCCCCGTCCTTCCACATGAACAAGCCAGACCCAGGAGCAGAGGATCTGGGTCTAGCTACCACCAACCACAACAAAAGAGGAAAGAGACAAAGGCCCTTTATGTCCTGATCTACATCCCACCGGCTTCACATGCGACCTTCATGCACAGGGGCTCCTCCGCGGTCAGTCTGAGGCATGACTCTCCTCCCCATCATCAAAATCACAGCTCTTCAATAGGTCTTGTGAGTCTGGCTGAGATCTGGACATCCAGATAGGCGGGGTACCCAGGTATCAACCAAATTCTGAGGTGAAGGACCTGGTCCTGAGGACTGCCAAGTCCGCCCCGAATTTCTGGCACCAGCTGCAAGCTTGGGAGTTTTCCAGAATCACCCCATCTGGGCAGAACCCTCACTGTTCTCTCCTGCTCTCGTGCTCCCAACACTTCTGACACCAGAGGTGGGGTTTCTCCCATTTGGACCAATTCTCTGACATAAACTGGGTGTCCTGCCATTCAGTTCAATTCTGACACTACCCACAGTAGGGAAGACCCCACGGGTTAAGGGCTCTGTCCCACAAGACCACTCCCCTTTTAAGATTTTATTTGTTTATTTGACAGACAGAGATCACAAATAGGCAGAGAGGCAGACAGAGAGAGAGGGGGAAGCTGGCTCCCTGCTGAGCAGAGAGCCCGATGCGGGGCTCGATCCCAGGACCCTGAGATCATGACCTGAGCTGAAGGCAGACTGTTCCCCTTTTAGATACTAATCATAGCTCATAGGTCCCCAACTTCCATGGAACTTGGTGACAAATCAGAAGTTCCCACAGCCCCCTGCTCAGGTTGAAAAATTTGCCAGAGCAGCTCTGAGAACCTAGGAAGACAGTTTGCTTATTATCGCCAATGTGTTACAAGGCATATTTTAAAGGATACAAATGAGCCCTCAGGTAGTATGAGATGTGGAAGAGTTCTGAGCAAAGGACATCTGTCCTTATGGAGATGGATACATTGTCTTCCTGGCACGTCAATGTATTCTTCAACCCATGAACTCTCTCAACTCATGGATTTTTGTGGAGGCTTCATCACAGAACTCTGATTGATAATTACTTAATTTTCCAACCTCTGTCCCCTCTCTGGAGAATGGAAAGGTAGGCCTGAAAATTCCAAGCTTCTATTTGTGGCTTGTCCTTTCTAGTGACTGGTCCTCCTCTGGAAACACATGGAGAGTCACCTCATTAGAACAAAAGATGCTCCTATCACCCAGAAATTCCAAGGGATTTAGGAGCTCTGTGTCAAGAACTGGGATCAAAGACGAGATATCGGCAGGAACTAGGGACAGAGGCATTGTGTGTGTGTGTGTGTGTGTGTGTGTGTATAATGGAGAGAGAGAGAGACAATATATAAATATATACATTTTTTCTTATTTCTCATACTTTTATGAGAAAGTCTCCACAGAGCTCACTAGAAACTATTGTACTCACAATCATATTTATTACAGGGAAAGGATGCAAATTAGGACCAGCCAAAGGATGAGACTCATAGGATGGAGACAAGGAGGGTTCGAAATGCAAACCTCCCATCATCCTAGGACGCATTACCTGTGAAGCTCGGTCAAGCTGGATAGGCAGAGTTTGTACTGAGGCTTCATTACCTAGTCATGATGGCTTGATTGCTATGGTTGAACTCGGGCTATAGGTCAACTGATACCTTAAGACCGAAAGCGTTCCACCTTCTAAGGATACTGTTGGCCTTTCTAGCATTGGCAGAGTCTACCGTAAGATGACCAAGTGTGGTCATCCCCACACGAGTCATGGTATGTGCATGAACAAGCAGGTGTGGCCCTGGGTGGGGTGTACCATGAACAACAAATGTTCTTGTGAGGAGCCAAGGACAAAGGCCAGATGCTTGTTTTGTGTATGACCAAGTTCTTCACTGTACCAGGGCAAAGAAACAGTGGAAAGGCCACAGGAGACACATCCATGACCACTTGCCTATTGAGTAATTCCTGGCCCCTTAGCCCACTCCTTACACTCTTTAAAGGGTCAAGTTTATTCTAAGTAGAGTATTGATACAGAACTGTTGTTTTTACTCAATGTGTATTTATTTAAGACAATATTAAAATCCTTATGAGGTTCCATATCGGATGTGTTCTGACACAGTAGATTCGTTTTAGCTGGCATTTAATGGGGCTTTTCATACACTAAGCCCTCTATTTAATATTTGGAAAGGAATTAACTTATTTCTTTGAAAGTTTTCTACTTTTGAGGATTGTGTTTGCAACCCCAAAGTGAGTCACTGGAAGCTCCATTTGTCGACAGGGAGACGGCTATCGAGATCCAACGCAGGTGTTTTCCAAACAAAACATTTTAGTGAATAACATTTTTTTTTCTATACTGTTCCATATGACTTGAAAATAGAAGAGATTGCTCTAAGTTTTGTAATGTAACATGTTATTCGGTTCTGTCTCACCAGTGCTTTCAATATCTTAAAAGTGGCCTAAAAGCGATTTAAAACATTTCTACCCATTAAGGGCACCGGGAGAGAAATCCTTTATGAATAGAAATGCTAGTCCAAATGTTTTGTCTGTAACACAGTGCTTGTTGTCTTGAAGGCGGTTTCCCCGTTTAAAGAAGTTGTAATATGCATCCACGCATAACCGTCTGCATCTTCAGACACATCACTTGCTAACGTAGTCACAGGTGGTGAGAGACTGACTCGTCAATGTCTGTGCGATTTGGTGCGCTGAGCCGCACGCTAGCGGAAGTGGGTGTATTTCACAGAAGCAGGATGGGCAATAAATTTTGAAACTTTATCCTCATCTTTGGATAGAGTAATAAAAGTTTGTAGGCTTAAGAAAGCAATATTCCCTGGAACGGCAATATATGGGAATGATGAAACTCAACTAAAATGTACAGTAATCTCTAAGGCCTACCGTGGCTCGCGAGGTGCAAAGTGAGAGCCATAAAGCAAATTTTAACACCCGCTTCACTAAAAGTCATTTTCGGCCTCTGACCAATTTCACACAGAATTAGGAAATATGACTAATATCAAGGCCTGATTCCCTGGGGGGACCTTAAGAAGGAGCATGTCAGGAAGAAAAGTGACGGCCTCCGGTTCCTCGAAGCAATGAGAGGTCAGAGCTGGTAGAACAATATCCCAAAATTTCCCCAACAGCAGCTTGCTTGCCCTTCTCTTGGATCTCATCTGCTTTACCAAACAAGACTTGCAGCCATCCTTAGGGACTTGGGGCTTCTTTGGGTCAGGAGACCAAGAATCTTTTTTTCCATGGAGTTTAGTTTAGGATGTAAGAGAGTCAGCTCTTTCCCATGACACAATGTTTGCATTGTGCAATTTACTGTCCCTAAGGACACCTCCATCCAATAGGCTAAGACAGACAACCCAACACTCAAAGGAACCAGACCTGCACAACCATCCAAAGAATCTGATCAGGACGTCTAGGCGATTGGAAGCTTTCAACCCAAACTCTTCCCAAACCTCTCTACCCAAAGTCTGGAAGTGTTACTCTATTTTCTTCTTTTTCTGACTTAGATACTGTGTTGCATTTGGCACTTGGGCTCCCCCACTTAAAAAAAAAGAATTATTTATATTTTCCAGATAGAAGCCTTCAGATAAGGAACTTGTTCTATGTCCAGCTTGTTCTGTGTCCAGTTTGACTATCTCTTTCTCTTCCTGCCCCATGGAGTAGCCCCACCTTTGATGATGGTAGACACAGTCACACACGACTATCAGCTCTGGTTAATGTTCTCGGCTTAGTGGAGGATCATTGCCGTGACAGGAACATGTCAGCAATGGGTGATTTCCACTGAACAATGACTTCTAGACTGTGGCTATGCAAGCAGAGCAAAGACGAAAGATGAGCAATTATCCAGTGGATATGATCCATGCTGACAGCCAATCTGGATAATTCAAATGGAAACAACTTCCTTTGCCTCGCTGGCAGGTTTGTGAGATCATTGTTTAACTTTCTTTGCCTGTGGAAATGCAGTACATGTGTTTGCTGGCTAAGTGAGGGTTTGGGGGTTATAACCACAGCATCTGTTAATTTGACATTCAGGTTTCACTCTGGTTTGGAAGCCTTTGTGCCTAAAATTTAAAAGCAGCAATACATGCCTAACTCCCAGCTGTCTGGGAACTCAGACTGCATATGCTTCTTGGGTTTCTAATCTGCCCAGAGAAATAAAACCATCACCTGAGCCAAAGAGTAGTTTGCCTAATTGGATTTTTTTTTTTTTTAATTTGAGAGATACACAAAGTGTATTCTAATGTTGCAGTCGTCTGAGTGACATTGTGAGCTGAGCCAGACCACTTACCTAGACTTGAAGATTTACATTTTGATGATGTTTTTCAAGTGCCATTTTATCTAGAGGAAAAAAGCAATAATTTCAGCAGCTGCAGAATTCCTCGTGCATCTGCAGGAAGTCCCGCCTTCTGCCCTGGGCAGCACAGCAGAATGGAGAGAGCACAGGTTTGAGAGTCAATGTGACCTGGGTCAAATCCCAGTTTGGGAACTATGTTATTTATTAGCTATGTTATCTTGAGAGAGAGACCTGATCTTTTCAAGCATCAGTCGCCTTACTTATCAAATAGGGGTGGCAAGCAACCTGATAACTTCCAGGTGCCATGAGGAATAAAAATTATTCCTCTGATATAATCTACCATGTATCAGGCACTGTTCCAGGCACTGGGAAACCAGCAGTGACGACAGTAGATGGAATCATTGCCTTTGCAGAACTGATAACCTATGCGGAGGAGACAGATGAAAACAAGACTCATAAGAAAAATAAATAATAGGTGACATGGTGAGAAGAGCTCTCAAAGAAACATAAAATATAGGAGAACGGAGGGAGAGGGGGGAAGAAAGGTGGAAAGTGGGAAGAAGTGTCAAAGGAGGCTCCCTTAACATGGTGATACATAAAGAAGGGAGAGAGTAGGTTACGGAGGGGAAAGTCATTGGGGGAAGAATGTTAAGAGTTGAATTGTGTCCCTTCCTCCCTTCCTGCAAAAGATCTGTTGAAGTCTTAGAGCCTAGTAATGCAAGAACTTGATCTTATTTGGAAATAAGGTCTTCATAGAGGCAATCAAGTGGAAGTAAGGTCGTTGGGGTAGCCCCAATCCAATATGACTGGTATCCTTACAAATAGGGACACACTCACAGGCCCACGCGGAGGCATGACGTGTGAATACACGGGGAGAAAATGGTGTGGTACTGGACTGAGGAATCTACAAGTCAGAGGACAGCCAAGAATTGTTGACAAACTTCAGAAGCTAATAAAGGCCAGAGAGGATCCTGTCAGACGGAGCCGGGTCCTGCCGATGCCTCGGTTTGGGAGCCGACCCTCCCAGCTGTGAGGCAACACGTTTCTGTCGTTTGAAGCCACGAGGTTGTTGGTTCTCTGTCAGTTGCCCCAGGAGGCTAACACAGCCCGTTCCCCGGGGCCGAGGGATCAGCAAACCCGAAGGCCCAGAGTTAGGAGTACACTGGAACGTTCAGGAGCCACAGCAGAGTCCAGGGTGCCGGCGAGGTCTGAGCTGGGGCTGCAGGCAGCCGGAGGGAGAGCATCAAGGGCGCCCGGGCTCTGTGTGGTCCCCCAGACACCCCCTCGGGTCCGTGTCTTTCCTCCACATGATAGGGAAAACTGTCAGAGGGCTTTTGAACTGTCAGAGGGCTTTGTACATGATCCGACTCACATTATAAAATTATATATGTAAAGTGCCTCCTGATTGGCAATTATTATTTTCCTCCTCCAGCCCACTTCACTTCTGATAAATTCTTGTTGAGCGGTGGGTGGGGAAGGCGATATTTCTCGTGTTTATTATTTATGCAGCTGTTGCCGGGCTATGTGTCGTTGAGAACTCGCACTCACCCTGATTGCCGTCTTCACAAGTCTACAGTGACAGCTTCTCTTCAGCTGTGCCACCCAGATGCCATTTATCCAGGTCGGAGAGGATGATTCATTAAGATCTAGCTGCTCATTTTGTTTTGATTCTGCTTCCCTGTGGAAAGATAACGAACCTCAACTTGTTCACACAGGGATGGTGGACCATTTCTTGAGAACCGAATGACAGTTTCAGAAGGCGAGATAAGAGCGCCGTCGTTGAGGTGTCCGCAGCTGCTGCAGACGCCTGGGTCGCTGGTGAGGGAGTGACAGGAAGGAGAAGTGCCCCGGGAAGAGGAAGGAGATGCTGCTCTTACGACCCAAGATGGCGGGGCAGTGTTCACGGCAGGACAGTGAGGGTGGGGACGGATTTTACAAAATTCATCCGTTCAGTCTGTATTTATGAAGCACGCGCTATGCGACGGTCAGCGGGTAAAACTCCAGGCTGGACCTCATTCACAGGTCATTCCCGTGTGTACGAATGAGAACAACACAGAGGAAGGAGAGGTGCCCAGTTCTGCTCTGGGATTGGAGAAACCACGAGCGGGAAGAACACAGAAGCTGGACAACAGGTGATGAGGGACAAGGGAGTGAGTCATTCAGGCCAGCAGCCATCAACCAGGCTGTCAGCAAGACGAAATTCTGATGTTGACACGGGCTAGGTGGCAGCTGAACCGAGCATGCCAGAGGGAATTCTGGGAAGTGCTGAGGATCTAGAGAAACAGGCAGGGCATATGGAAAATAGGGTCACCTTAGTGGGAGCCCCAGATACAGGTTTGGGACTCAAGGAAGTCATCCTTCCATGGGAGTCTTGGGTTGGGGTGGAGGAGTAGTGGGTAGGAGACCATGAGAACAAGGAGGTCATGGTCCTAAGGGAGGTGACTATTCTTCTGGTGATCCGATGAGGAGTCAATTAAAAAATACTTGAGCAGGGACGCCTGGGTGGCTCAGTTGGTTGGATGGCTGCCTTCGGCTCAGGTCATGATCCTCGAGTCCCGGGATCGAGTCTTGCATTGGGCTCCCAGCTCTACGGGGAGTCTGCTTCTCCCTCTGACCTTCTCCTTGTTCATGCTCTCTCTCACTGTCTCTCTCTCAAATAAATAAATAAAGTATTAAAAAAAATACTTGAGCATAAGATGGGTTCAGTTCTTGGAAACAAAACAAATTGCAAATTATTACAATGTGCAAGGAAATAGGTCGGCGCCAAGCTTAGAGTATGAGAAATGATGGCATGTGAAGGCCAGAGTCACCCAAAGCAAGTGGTGGGCCTGGGTTTGCTCCCAAGGCCCCACTTGCTTGGCCATGAGGAGAGCGGGAATGGAGGGAGGACTCTCGGGACACTGGATCAGCATGAGATTTCTGAACTGCTGGAAAGCTGGCTAAGCCACAGGATCCGCAGGAAGGAGAGAAGAACACACAACCTTTCGCCACGGCCCAGGACTATTGCCAGGCACCATGGTTCCTGCCACCACAGGCCGCCTAGGCTGGTAGAAAATTAGTTGCTTCAAGCAAAGCAATTTCCTATCTTGCTAGTGAAACAGAGAGGAGGACGTTACGGAGCCTGTGTTGGGTGCGACCTTACACGGTTCATTCCTGCTGCTTCATTTCACAGAGGAGGGATCGGGGATCCAGAAGTGTTACTTGGTTTAAACAATTTTTAAAAATTAATTTGTTTAAGATTTTATTATTTGAGAGAGAGAGAGAGAGGGCACAAATAGGAGAAGGGCAGAGAGAGAGAGGGAGAAGCAAACTCCCCACTGAGCAGGGAGCCGGATGTGAGGCTCGATCTCGGCACCCTGCGATTACAATCTGAGCCAAGGGCAGATGCTCAACTGACTGAGCCACCCAGGTGCCCCTAAAAACATTTTTTTTTTTTTTTTTTTTTAAGATAAAAAGACGGTTGTAGTCCTTTGCTGGTCTGTGTCTTGACTTAGATTTTCTTTCTTTCTTTTTTTTCTCAAATGGCTGCAGAGGAGAAAGAGAGCCTGTTAGACATAATCACTGTAATTGAAACAACCTCTTCTTGGTTTTCTTTCTGGAGAGTCACATGTGTGTGCACTGTTAGCAATAAACATCTCGAGAGAATGAAGTAGAAATAACCATCTCTCTTGGATGCCACTGTACTTGACTTCATTTCTTCTGTGTGTGTGTCCCCATCCCCCAAATCATCTTCATCCTAAACAGGGGCACTGAAAAGTCTTTCTCTTCTTATTCGCTCACTCAAAATGTCTGAGCCTCTAACACATACTCTGAAGTCAGAGTGCCTGTGTTGAGTCCTGGCTCTATCTCGAATCAGCAATGTAACTTTCGACAGGTGACTTCACCTCATGTGTCGGGTTTCTTCTCTGCGGAATTCCTAAATATTATCATGTTAGGTAAGATGAAACAAGTTAATGCTTACAAAATTTCTGGAACAATGCTTGGCACTTAGCCCTCAATAATTATTTGCTATTAATATTATTTTAATACTTTTAATATGGCCTTGTAGGAGTGACCCCGGGGCAAGTCACTGAATCTGTCTGGGAATCATTTGTCAAAATGAATGGATTGAAAAAACTGATCTCTAAAACCTTTTCTGATGCTGAGTTTCTAAAGTTCTCCCTTACGGTGTTGCCATAAAAGTAAAATCAATAGTTACATTTTCACATTGACTGCAACATTTCTGGAAAACCATGCTTTTGGGGGTTTAAAGATGAATGTCACTGATAATTGGAAAACTATCTCATTTTCATGAATGATCTTCCCCATTTGCTCCTTATTGCTCATAAATTGAAAAAGTTGTCTTGAACTTCCGTTTTACAAAGTGTGAACATTAGTGAAGAGATGCAGATGTAAAGAATGGAGACCATTAGCACTCTTTTTGCCTTTTCTGGCTTCATTGTGCAGGTGTTTCCATTCTGCTGGCGAGGAGACTTCTGCTCCCTCTGACCCTGACCTTTGCGTAATATTTATTGGATTAGAAAAAAAAAAACAATTCACAGAGTAATAAAGATACCCATGCAAACATTTATTATACACAGAACTGTGCTTCATTTCAGAAAATCTGTCCCAAACCTGCTCAGGCAAATCAGCAATAACAAGGTCACTGCAGACTTAGCAGAATGCCCTACAGATGTCTTTGGTTTTAGCTTGGGCGGCAGTGATGGGCTAGAAAAAAGGAGAGAAATTTATACAGAGGCAGGGACATTTCACCAGCTTGCGCAGATAAAATACAAATATTCAAAGTGATCTTGGGAAGGCTAGTAAGTTGGGGAAGAGCCATGAGGGTATAATGGAGACCCACCTGCCTTGGGTGGGGGGCTGGACCATCTCCCCCATTCCCCTTCCTCACTCTCTCCACTCTCCTTCCCAGCCCTTCCCACTTTCCCTTTCTTCCTCAGCCTCCCCTATTGTCTGCCTTTCTATCTCCATGGTCTCTTCCTTCTCTCTGAAAAACCCTATAGATTCAAACTTTCTGTTCTCAGTGGTCACCCCAGGCCAGGGTCTCTGTACCTCATGTCTCAACATCTACAACCATCTCTGAACAGCTCGTCTTGCTACTCCTTGGCTCTCACAGATCCATCCCACATAGAGCTTCCAAAAATATTCATCCTATATTCCACTTTCCTTTAGTCACTCAGATGATGGATCTCATGGATTTGCTCTCCATTATCAGTTCAAATCAATTATTCCTTCTTCTACTGAAAGACCCCGCGTATAGACACCCTTCCCCCAGCTGTTAATTATTTAACTGCTCTTTTGCCTTCTTGTAACCACTTGGCTTTTAGGGTGTGACACTGGTCTCCTGTTTGAACAAGATACCTTCTGGTAATAGCCGAGGCATAGGCAGGGGGCCACATAGTCACGTAGGCAGGATGCATCTCTGCTGAGTAATAAGGTCCAACTCCCCCTCCTCACTCCCCCTTCCCGCCTTTTTCTTCGCGCGCGGCGGTCCTCCAAAGCCAATCCGCAAACACCAAGTATGCCTTTTTCAAAGGTTCAAATTGTCAGCCAATCAGCCCTGCCCCATCCAAAACTTGTTTGTACCTGTCTATAAAAATCCTGCACCACCCCAGCCTGGGGTGCTCAGCTAGCAGGAGCTGCTGACCACCCGCAGGCGCCTGCGCTACAATAAAGAACCTCTTGCTGATTGCATCCTGTGGCAGTGTTGAATTCTTGGGTAAGGGGATCCGCGGGTCTTACACTACCATTTTAGCTCTCTAACAACTGGCCTTCAAAAATCTACCCCAGAGGAGTTCTATAATCCCGTTTTTTGCATTCCACAAGATTCATCTCCCACTACTCAGCAAATATGTGTCCCCTGCCTCCCACACCATTTCTCAACTATGTTCTCTTACACCTGCTGGTTTCCTCTTTTTTGAGTAACATCTCACTTCTCATCTTCTACCGCCTAAGTCAATTTCTTTAAATTAAGCTGGAGTAACATCTTCTCTGAGAATTCTTTCTTGTTTGCCTTGATCAATAATAATTTTGTTTTTAAACATTTGGAGGAATTTATTGGTTGAGACATCAAAGCCCAGATATTTCTTACATAAGGAAGTTTTAATTATGAATTGACTTTCCCCTATAAATGGAGAACTTCTCAGGTTTTCTATTTCTTTTGGGGTTTCCTTTCATGAGAATTTTTTTTTTACAAATATGTTCTTTTTTTATTCATATGTTTACGTCAGATAATTGCTCATAATATCATCTACTGAACTGGTTGTGATATACCCTTTTTCTTTCTTGTTTTTAGTAACTTGTGCTTTTAAAGATTTTAATCGGTCTTTCATAGAAATTTTTTAAATGTTATTTGTCTTCTCAAAGAACAAAGTTTGGGGCACCTGGGTGGCTCAGTGGGTTAAGCCTCTGCCTTTGGATCGGGTCATGATCTCAGGGTCCTGGGATCAAGCCCCGCATCAGGCTCTCTGCTGAGCAGGGAGCCTGCTTCCCCTCCCTCCCCCGCCTGCTTCTCTGCCTACTTGTGATCTCTCTCTGTCAAATAAATAAATAAATTCTTTTAAAAAACCACAAACTTAAAAATGGAATTATCATATGATCCAGTAACTCCATCTATGGGTATTTACCTGGAGAAAACACAAACACTAATCCCAAGAGATACATGCATTTCCGTGTTTACTGGAGCATTATTTACAGCAGCCAAAATATGGAAGCAACCTAAGTATCCAACGATAGATGCATAGCTAAAAAAGAAATGGTATATATACATGCAATCGAATATTACTCAGCCATAGAGAAGAACAAAGTCTTGCCATTTGTGACAACATGGGTAGACCTAGAGGGTATTATGTTAATTGATGTAAGTCAGACAGAAAAAGACAGATACAATATGATTTCACTCATATGTAAAAATCTAAAAAACAAAGCAAACAAGCAAATAAACCAGAAATAGACTCATAAATACAGAGAACAAGCTAGTGGTTGCCAGAGGAGAGAAGAGAGGGGGGAAGGGCAGAAGTAGGTCAAGGCAATTAAGAGGTACGGACTTCCAGTTATAAAATAAACATGGCACAGAAATAAAAAGCACAGCATAGGGAATATAGTCAGCGATATTGTCATAATTTTGTATGGTGATTACACTTATTGTGGTATTTCATAATGTATGACATTGTTGAATCAGTATGTTGTACATCTGAAACTAATATAATATTGTTTGTTAGTGATACTTCAATAAAACAAAGAATAAACCTGGCTTTGCTGATTTTCTTTATATTTGTTTTATATTTTTAAAATTTTTACTTTGTTATTTCCTTCTCTCCCTTTTTTTGGTTTAATTTTCTGTCATTTTTTCTAGCTTTCTAAGAAAGTGCTTGAGTACTTAAAAAATTGATTTTCAGACTTTCTTCTTTTCTGGTGTATACATTTAAAGCAATAAAGTTCCCTTTAAGATTGACTTTGGCTGTATCGCATGAATTTTAGGTTATTTTATTTTAGTTTAATTCCAACACGATTAACATACATTGTTAGTTTCAAGTGTACCATACAGTAATTCAAAAATTCTATACATTTCTCAGTGCTCATCCTGATATGTGTTCTGTTAACCCCCTTCACCTGTTTTACCTATCTCCCTACCCATAGTCCCTCTGGTAACCCTCTGTTTGTTCTCGATAGTCAAGATGGTATTATTTATTTTTATCATTTAATTCAAAATATTTTCTAATTTCCATTACGACTTCTTTTTTCTTTTGACCAAAGGGTTATTTATAAGTCTATGGTTTCATCACCAGCCTGGGAGAGTGGAGGGAAAGGCAATATGGAAATATTTAATTTATTTCTTTACTTAAGAGAGAGAAAGAAAAGAGAGTGTGTGTTCACAAGCTGGGGGAGGGGCAGAGAGTGAGGGAGAAGCAGACACACCAGTGAGCAGGGGGCTCAGCATGGGGCTTGATCCCAGGACCCAAAGCTTACCACCCCAGCCGATGGTAGACACTTAACTGAGCCAAATAAATGGAAAATAGAATCTAGACTTGAAACAGCAATCTGAGGTAGAAATAAAGATCAGGAATTCCTCAGCAAAGAGGTGGTCCTGAAATCCTGTAATTAGGTGAATAATCCAGGGACAGTGTGTTGTGAGAGGAGAAGGAGCAGAGAAGACAACTGAAGACCACCAGGATTTATGGAGAAGGAAAAAGAGGGCTAACCTCAAAGTGTGAAGAAAACGTGCATAGGAAGGTGCTGTGTAGCTCATCGGAGTTAGGGGAGTGGGCAGGAAGAGGAAATAAAATTAAAATGCACCTCACCACCCAATGTGCCTACCAAGGGTGAGGAACTATGGTGGTATTTGAAGAAGGACCCTGGGCTAACAAAAAGTCTTTTTAAAAGAGAGTAAAGTCCTGAGTCTCTGTCAATGGAACTATATAAGAGCCACAGAAGACAAGATACTGGATATTCCTGGAACATCTCTGAGGCTGCCAATAGTTAACAGGATCTCTGCTCTAGCAGGAGGACATACTCGCTGCAGCAGGAAAAGTGGCACCTTATTCTCTGCAACCAACCAAGAGACAGGCAGAGGGGGTGAATGCAAACTCATACAGATATACGTTTAGGGGCTTCTCCTGTTGTCTTGCGTGTTACATCTTTACTTACATAATTCTTGTGGTGATGGTGAAGGGGTAAGAAAAGTATTCCACACTTAAGTGCTGGTTCACTTTCAGAAATTAATAACAATGATAATGGAAATCAGGAGGGCCTCCACAGTTCTCCTTTTCTTTAGTTATTCCTTACACAGCCTTCTTTGGAAAGGTTCCACGGAGAGACTGAGAAAGCTGAGCAGATAAGCAAGGGCTTCCTGAGAGAGGGACGGTTCTCAAGATGTGGTCCCTGGACCAGCAGCATCAGCATCACCTGGTGACTTGCCAGAAATGAAAACTTTTAGGTCCCACTGAAACCTAATGATTGGGCAACCCTGGAAGTGGGCCCTGGTATAACTCTTCTTGGTTTTCGGTAACAAATGGCCACATATTCAGTGGCTAAAAACAGAAATTTATTTTATTGTCATCCCGGAAGCCAGAAGGTTGAAATCAAGGTGTCAGCAGAGCTGTGCTGCCTCCAAAGGCTGCAGGGGAGAATCCTGGCTTCTTCCAGCTTCTGGGTTGCTGGTGTCTCTTGGGCTTTGGGGATATAACTCCAATACCTGCCTCCATCCTCATAGGGCCTTCTCTTCTGTGTCTCTGTCTCAAAACTCCCTTTGCCTTTTTCTTATAAAGACATTTACCATTGGATTAAGAACCCACCTTAAAGTCAGGATGATCTCATCTCAATACCCTTAACTTAATTACATCTACAAAAACTCATTTTCCAAATAAGATCACTTTCTCAAGTTTGGGGGCTAGGACCTACATGTATCTTTTTAGGGGCCATTATTCAACCCACTCTGAGCCTAGTAACCTGCTTTTTTCTTTTCTTTTCTTTTTTTTTTTTTAAGATCTTATTTATTTATTTGACAGACAGATCACAAGCAGGCAGAGAAGTAGGCAGAGAGAGGGGGAAAGCAGGCTCCCTGTTGAGCAGAGAGCCTGATGCGGCAGGGCTCCATCCTAGGACCCTGAGCCCAAGGCAGATGTTTAACGACTGAGCTACCCAAGTGCCCAGTAACCTGCTTCAAGATGAGCTAGAGTAGGGGTTCTCAACCTCGGCTACACATGAGGATCACCCGCAGAGCTTTTAAAATCCCTAAAAAATTACATTAGAATTTTTGAGAATGGAACCCAAAGTTCACCAGATGATTACAATATCAGCCCAGTTTGAAAACCAATGGTGGAGAGGAAAGAGTTAATGGAAGAGTTAGACAAGCCTGGGTTCCAATGCTGCTCCTTTGTCTTATCAGCAGAGCCTACTTTTCTAGAAAATGAAGATAATCATACCTATCTCATATTAGTACATTATCATTATAAGGCTTAAATAAAATTCTTTTTCAAGCTTGGATTTTTGGCCATCATGTGACTCTAGAGTTTCATTCACCATTAGCCTGTTTACTGAAGCACACAAAATGCCCTCCTGCTGAGAATTTGAACCCCTGCCTACTGTCCTCCCTTAGGTCCCCTCTGATGGCTGGTGGAAGGATCTCCTTTTAAGTATTCTCCTTATATGCCCCTCACTCTCAGAAAGGAACTCAGTCCCGCCTGCTCCAATTCAATGATCTCTCAAGTTGTGGGGTTTATAGTCTCCTGGCCACCCAGAATATCTGGATTCTAGGCATTTTCTAGGAAGTACAATCTTGAGCTCATATGCACTCATTATTTATCAAACATTCTGTTGCACAAAATAATTTTCCAGGAGGATTGCATGAAAGATGGAAGACATTCTAGATTCCCCTTTTCATTCAAAAACAAAGAAAAGAAAATTGCTTATTGAGCATCTAAACCTCAAAAACTGGAGACATTGTGATGATTTTAGTCACCCTGTAGCTTGGAGTCTAGTCGGGAAGACAAAACACAACCAAATCATTTCACTTGCAACTATGGCAAACGCTGTGAGGGAGCCTTCCATGACACTCCAAACCTCTAACAAGACTGGACAGAGTCAGAGGTCAGGTGAGGTTCTCTTGAGGAGAGCTTCTTAAGCTGAGATGTTGGGTAGGAATTATCCACATAAAGGAGGGAGAAGAAGCGTTCCCAGCAAAAGGAATAACAAGCTCAAAAAGACTGTGTGGCAGGAGTGTTTCCCCCCACCCTCTCCTTCCCTTTGCTTCCTATCTTACCTTGCTCCCTTTTATCACCTCATGGGGACAAGATGGTTACCACAGCCCTGGACATTCAAGTCAGGAAAGAGGGAAAAAGGGTCAACTAGCCTTGTCTGCCCCTTTAATCAGAAATCGGAGACTTTTCCAGAAGCTTCCCAGCAGACTTCCCTTATATTTCATTGGGAAAATACTCATACCTAGGTTAGTCACTGACAAAGCAGAGTGGGATAACATGATTGGTTTGAATCAATGCAACTTTTTCTTTGATACTAAGGTCAAATATGAGTTTCCTGAGCATCTCTGCTTTCCTGAGCAGAGACGCTCAGGAAACCGAAGTATCTGACCCAGAAACTGCAGCAGTCATTCTTGTGGAATAGAAAGCAGGCTTCGGGTGATACTGAGGAAGTCACAGGGGCTGGGTTCATCAACTCTGTTACCCCAGGGACTAAGAATGCAGGATCTTCTGGTAGAACAAGCAGCCACATGAGCAGGGGTATTGTGTGTCTAAGAAGTATGGCTCTCCTGAGAGCAGAGTTGTCTCAGCCTGGGCACCGCAGATGTTATTTTTTGTGGATGGCTGCATTTGGTAAGTTCTCCCAAGAAGCAGAATATTTCTATGAGAACTCGGTTCCTGTGATTGGAGGCTAAGAAGTTCCACAATCTGTCCTCTGCCAGTGGAGATCCAGAAGAGTCAATGCGTCATTCCAGCCCAAGTTCAGAGGACTGAAAACCAGGGAAACAAAAGGTGAACATCTCAGCCCAAGGACAAGAGAAAATGAGATGTCCTAGCTCAATAGTGAGGCAGGAAAAATAGGAGGCAGGTCCCTCTTTCCTCCACCTTTTGTTCTATCCAGATCCTCGGGGGATTGGGTGATGGTCCCCATGCTGGGAAGAGCAATCTACTTTACTGAGCCCGCTGCTTCAAATGTCAGTTTCACCCAGAAACAACCTCACAGATGCATCCAGAAATAATATTTAATCTGGGCACCCTGTGGCAGGTCAAGTTGACACATACAATTAACCATCACAGCGGCTATCCTGTACCTTGTGGGATGTTCAGCAGCATCTCTGGCCTCCATCCACAAGATGCCTGTACCACCTGCCCGCAAGTGACAACATCTCCAGATTTTGTTGACTGTCTCTTGGAAGGAAAAGTGATCCCCTATGGGAGCTGTTGCCTTAGAGAATCCTTCCTACTGAATATGACTTTGAGCGGTGTGATCACAGGCACAGGACATGGGGGAAAATGAGGGTGCCTAGGGCATAACATTTCAAGATACATTGGCCCAATGCAGAGATCGAGTGTCTTAAATTTTCACCCTAGGAGCTCCCTCACCACTCCCTAGCTCTGGCTGTGTGCTATGAGCTTATATTTCAACAGAAATAAATGGGATTCTACTTAAAATTGGTTCTTGTTCAAGGATGTTCTGGATGACATTGCCCTATGTGTAATACACAGTGACCTGTTTATGAGGTCCCCAGGAGAATTCCTGTCTATTTTTTTTTTTCTTTTGTCAGAAGGATGGACATGTTTTTCCAAAGCCACCAGTTTGCTTTTATCTGATGAATATTGGGATCTGTTCAATTTTTGCTTCCCTTTTTGCCCTGGTTGTTATTAAATTGTTTCCCGTTTTGTATTGGCTGCCGTCAAACTTGGAAGTCAAACTTGTCATTTCCACAGCAAGAATGTATGATAATATTTCTAGCATTATCCCTGACTATATTTTAAATTCTTACCTTTATTTTTTCCTTTTTGTTTTGTCTCAACTTTGTTTTGGCTGATCTCACGTGTGTTGTAATTTTATAAAATACCTGAAAGATATTTGGAAGTAGTGTCGTGAAGTACCCTGAGCAAGGGCTGGCCTCCAGGATGCATTTGGTACAGGGAAGCTTCCTTCCTGCTGCACTGAGATCAGAAAGGGAGATGTTGTATGGGACAGACCTTTGTCAATGGCCAAATGCTCTGGAAGCGAAAGAGCCATATTTGGGGGTGAGGGTCATTTCTGGGGGCAAAGAAACAGAGACAGCATGCAGCCAGAGATTTTAAAAGTACATCTACTTCTTCAGGAAAACAAATCACATTCAGTGGCTGACTTTTGACCTGTGTCTTTGTTGATCCAAACTCCTGGGGCTTAAAGAACTTTCATAAAACCCACTGCCTACCTCCAGCCCTGAAAGCTCTTAAGAGTCTGTGTTCAAGTTCCCTGAAGTGTCATCCTCCTTCACAGTGGGCACACGTTACTGTCTGTGGGACTGTGGATTGTGTTCCACTTTTCAAAGACAAGACGCAAGCAGCATGACAAAGAGGGATTAGTTAAGAGGCACTTGGAAAACGGAAAGCTGTGGTTACATTAAGTGAGAGAACAATGGGCCCTGATCTGCAAAGACAGAGCTGAGATGGGGGCCAGGGGTGCTGGAAATCGCCTTTGCCTCTTGCACTGAGATGACTGCATTTTCATCATCGTTATTAAATCTTGGCAAGAGGCTCAGCAGCCAGTTACCCACCTCCCTGATGTCAGGCTGCTTTCCCACTCTGCAATTTTGAAACCTGGTTGGCAATTGCACCCTGAAGAGCCGTTCTAACAATGTTGCAGCAAACTTTCCCCCACTTGAAATCTTCAATTATATATGTATCGACTAATGGCAATCTACATCCTGCCATTTTCTCCCTCTGTCTTTTTTCTTTTCGCCATATCATTAGTTTCAACCAAATTAAGTTAGGGACATTTAGTCCTCAGAGAAGCCAGGGGAGTAATAACAGATGGATTAGGGTAAAGGGGATAAGGCAGAGAAAGGACAGTTTGACTTCCTTTTAGAAAAGTTTGAGCCACCCAGAGAGAAAGACACACGCTCACAAAGATAACATCAAAATTTGCAGAGAAAAATCTCAGCTTCTGGTGTGCTGAGCTACTAGAAATCCCTAGGATATTAAAGAGTCACCAATTCATGGGGGAAATGTAAGGGGTAAATTGAAATTATATTATGTTTTGTGCAGTGTTGAGTATTGGAAAAAATAGAAGAGAGATAATAAAGTATTATTATTTCCTCCAGCCTATTTAAATTTTTATTTAAATAAATAATAAAGATTCTGAATTAAAATAATTCCTGTGTTCTAGGGACACTAGGGAATGACATTTGAAGGATTCTGCAAAAATACGGTGTCTGGGCTTTGGCAGAACCCAGTAAAAATCAGACTTCAACAGTCATCCTTTGAAGGGCTTATGAAACTTTTTATGTTCTTTTTATTTATTTATATATTTTAAAGATTTTATTTCTTGAGGCACTTGGGTGGCTCAGTGGGTTAAGCCTCTGCCTTCAGCTTGGGTCATGATCTCAGGGTCCTGGGACCGAGTCCCACATCGGGCTCTCTGCTCGGCAGGGAGCCTGCTTCCTCCCCTCTCTCTCTCTCTGCTTGCCTCTCTTCCTACTTGTGATCTCTCTGTCAAATAAATAAAAATCTTTAAAATTAAAAAAAAAAAAGATTTTATTTATTTATTTATTTATTTGATAGAGAGAGAGAGAGAGAGAGTACATGAGCAAGGGGAAAGAGAGAAGCAGGCTCCCCCCTGAGCAGGGAGCCAGATGTGGGATTCCATCCCAGGACCCCTAGGATCATGACCTGAGCCAAAGTTAGAGGTTTACTCATCTGAGCCACCCAGGTGTCCAAGCGTGCCTACATTTTAAAACAAAGCATAAATACCAGAGAATGTCATTTGGAAATAATTATCTAAAATAAATGTGTTCTATGGGGCGCCTGGGTGGCTCAGTGGGTTAAGCCGCTGCCTTTGGCTCAGGTCATGATCCCAGGGTCCTGGGATCGAGTCCCGCATCGGGCTCTCTCCTGAGCGGAGAGCCTGCTTTCCTCTCTCTCTCTCTCTTTCTCTGCCTGCCTCTCTGCCTACTTGTGATCTCTGTCTGTCAAATAAATAAATAAAATCTTAAAAATAAATAAATAAATAAAAATAAAATAAATGTGTTCTAAGATTTCATAAATCTTATATAATCTCAATAGGAAGTGAAAAAACCAGTTTTATAGTATGGACCTAGCTTTTCAGAATTTATAAAGAAACTTTTTTTTTTAATTTCTCATGTAATTTTTCACCACATTCTTATGGAAAAGGTTGTTGTTATCCACATGAGGTAGATATTAGGAGAGCATTTCTAGTCCAAGGAAGACCTCACTTCCATTGGGCCAGGCTAGGAACTGAGTTTTAGCCAATAAGCTGCTAGACGAAGTGATGTGAGTTTCTTCTGGTGGAGGCCATGTGATGGCCATGGTGTCTTCTAGCCTCCCTTCCCAGAGTCATTGACCAAGGAGTTTTTTTGTTCCACAGCATGAGGTTACAAGATGGCATCTTTATTTTCCTGGACTTCTAAGTGACCCCATGGAGAAAAATTGTCCTAAAAGGTCACCCAGACCTATCTAGGTATTTGTGCCTTTGCCTAGGAATACAGCTTTGTTGTGTGAAACTACTTCGATCTTGGCTCATTATAGAGCATTGTAAGACCCGTCCTTACTACCTAGCAACTTTTATAAGTGAGAAAACTGAAAACTATTTTAAATTGCTCCAGATTGCATTGCAGATAAGGGGAAAACTGGTATATAAACCCAGATCTTGTTGAAAGCATGTTGACTCAAGGAGAAAACACCCAGCCCTTCTGCAAGATGGGAGGGGAAACTGTATTTGGGTTTTTTGTTTTGTTTTGTTTTGTTTTGCTTTGCTTTGTTTTTGGTGTAAAGGCTAGTGGTGGGGTCTACTCTGGACAGTAAGATCAATCCAACATTTGTGAGGAACAGAACTGAGACTCCTATGCTGAAACAGAGGCTGGCAGAAAAGCTGAGGAAATATTTCCTTCTTGGCTTTTTGTTCTGCTTGGAGAGTCCTTCCACGCTGTATTATTAAATACCTTTTGTTTCTACGAAAGAAAGCCGCACATCTCAGCGGCTTAACACAAAAGAAGTTTATTTCTCGCGTACGTGAAGTCCAATCAGCGGAACTCGGGAGACCAGCCTCAAGGAGTTACTCAGGAGCTCAGGTCGATAGACTCCACCATCTGTAACACAGCGTGGCCGAGGTCACCCTGGGCACTGGAGGAAAGCCAGCAGACAGAGGAAGAATGAGCACGGGAGACTGAGCAGGTCTTTAGGGACCCAGTCTGGCAGTGGTGCACATCACTCTCATTCCATCGGCTAGAAGACGGTCACGTGGCGCTTCTTGCCTGCAAGAGGGACTGGGCCATGTTGTCCAGCTGGCTGCCTAGGAGGTACAGGAAAATAATAGGTAAATATATAGTGATGTACACCACAGGCAATTGTTCTGGTCACCAAATAAGCATTCAACTCTCCTTCCCAAGCCTAGAAACACACTCATTCACCCCAACTCCGCCATCCGTCCATCCTGGGGAGGCAGCTCGGAGCCCAGTCCAATTCCCTGCACCCAGCTCCAAGTCCAAAATCTTTAGAGGATGTTCAGTTCTCTCCATCAAGCACCCCTTTGTTTCCAGAAATCTGAACTAGAAAGATAAGTAAACTGATGGTCTAAATACTAGTCCCTTGGGACAGAAAGCTGTAAATCTTCTCTCATGTAGGAGAGGACAGATGGAAAACCTGTTGTAATTCTCCACAGTTATGGACCCCGGTGAGGCAGGGATGGAGAAGGCCCCTTCCTGGGATTCTGGATATTTCCCTGGTGAGTTTTTAATTGTTCTCTGCTGAAGAGGCCACCTTGCCAGAGTCCCCATAGCCCCACCTGACACCCTTGGAGTAGCTCTGCCTTGAGGGCCTCTAGCTTATGAAACCTGTTTTCTTGTTTTTGTGTTTTGCTGGTGATATGTGGGGACCTAGCAGTTGCTTTTGGTTTCATACTCAAAGAATTTTGGGTCTGAACTCATAGGACCTTTGGTCCAATACAATTACCTAAAATCTTAAAAGGTTTCTGATCTATTTCCTTCTTATCATCTCCTTACACCAGAAATCCAGTCCTAATTTGTTGTCTAGACAATGTTTTCAATCTGTTTTATTTCTTTACCTTCTTGTATCCTGCTTCTTTCATCCCTTAATTTCAGTTTACCATGGACTTAGGAAAATGCATGAAAAGGTGACATTCTTTAATCCCATCTTCGCCATAGGGAAGATTGATTTTGTTCAACTGATCTATTCTAGGAAGGCTCTGACACTAAGCATCTTTTAAAATTATGTATATATTTTTAAATATTTGAGTTTATAGGTTCTTGGCTTTTGTAATCTTTCGAGGCCCCAAATTTCTGGTCTCTCTTTACTTCCTTTCCTTCTAATTGAAAATTGGCCATTTATGCCCTGAAATGATCTCCTTCTTACTATAGCTTTCCAATAACGAACAACCATGACTACTTCTTTCTGATTCTACCAGTCATTTTTCTGGATATCCCTGGCTTAGCAGGCATACAATCTTAGTTCCATATTTTGCTAAAAACTTTGCTTCTAATTAATAGGTGCATTTGTTCATGCTTCTCCAGTATCTGTTTCTTGGTGCTCTCTCTAGCTGCCAAGTCAGTGCCACAGATTTTAGGTTTTTCATTCAATTGTATCTCAGCTCTGATGGCAGTTTCTCTGTCTTTTAAATGATTCTAGTGTCCATAATTGGGAAATCTTAATGATTTAACAGGTTTCTCTTTTTCACAGATACCAAGTATGGTGCCTGGATGTTCTAGTCCACGGTCATTGAGGATATCAGGCTGAAAGAGTCTCCACCATCTTGCTTCCAACATTGCCATGGTCATTTACCTCCAGCTGGCAAATATAGAAGGAGGGGATAAGAAGGATACTAGATAGGAGCACCCAGGTGGCTCAGTCAGTTGGGTGTCTGCCTTCTACTCAGGTCATGATCTTAGGGTCCTGAGATACAGCCCTGTATTGGTCTCTCTGCTCTGCAGGGAGCCTGCTCCTCCCTCTCCCTTTGCCCTTCCTGCCCCCACACTTGCTCTCTCTCTTGAACAACAACAACAACAACAAAGCATACTAGATGTTTTCAGGAGCCAGCCTTAGCAGTGACATGCCCCCTTTCTGATCTCATTTCATTTGAGGCTAGGATTTTGCTGAATGTTTGAGACAAAAGAGCAGGAACCCTTGAGAGCAAGGGTTAGAATAAGCCAGTGATTGGAGTGAGAGAGTTTATCTTGGTAGGTAAGAGATCAAAGTCAGGAGGAGGCTGATAGGTTGGGGAAACTGTTGGGGTTGAAGAACTGGTGATCTTGAGGAGATCTAAGAGCCCAAGCATAAAGAATAAAGTGAGAACACGGAGACACAGGAATGGTGGCCAGAGTGAGATGTTGGAATTTGTGTTTTCATAGACGGGAGAAACCTATAATGATATTAAGATTCAAATTTGGTTACAGAAATGGCATGCTGAAGCCTCGCTAGGTTGTCCTCATTCTAATGTTTCAGTCTTTGTGAGTTCAGCTCAGAGGCAGTCTTATGGTACAGGGTTAAGCTAGAGAGTTCTAGAGCCAAATACCTTGGTTTTAATCTTGGCTCTGTTAAGGAAGAAAAGTTTTCCTTTACCCTTCCAAGGTATTTTTGGCTGGTCTAAGAACTAAATCAATAGGAGATAGGCTAATAGGAAAAAAAAAAAATCAAATTTAATTATGTGTGTATGAGGGCTCCATAAGAATACGAGGCCCATAGGCAGCCCAGCAATTAAAACAAACATGTAGCCACTCAGAGCTAAGGAGAAACAGTAGGGGTCTGACACTTGAAAGGGAAGGAAAGCAATTCACAGGAAGATGACAAAGAGTAAATGTTTAGTAAACAAATGTTTGCTGGGCCATAGAGAAACAATGGGACAGAGAGAGGAATTTTAAGCACATTGCTAGGTTCCTCCGGGTCCATGACACCGAGTTCATATTAGGAACCGTTACATAGTTGTTTATGGTAATAGCGCTCTTCCTGGAGCAGGTCCTTGATCTGAATTCTTTCAGGCAGTTTAGCGGGAAGCTCAAAGAGTCTTCCTGAGCGTTTTGTTTCTTAATAACAATCAGCCTAAAATAACCCATATGCCAATGAGGCACATTTTCGGGTGACAGATTTTGCCCCTCTACAGCTCCAACGCTTACTAGCTTTGTGTCCACTAGCAGAGTACTCTCCCCTTCCCTACTCATCTGTAACACGACAATATAAAGTGTCCCATACACTCTAGCCCATACTGAACAGTCATTTATCATCTTTATTCTGTCCCTGTCATTCTTGACGTTCTTCTCCTGTCAACATTCCCACCTCCACACCATTCCTCCTCTAACTCTATGAAATGAACCAGTAGCCAATATACACACAGTTCGCTTTTTAATGAGATGTTGTAACATCAACCTTTCTTCCAAATTCATCACACAGCCTATAGATGGGAATTTCTTTTATATCACATGAAGTATCCAATTTCAGATGTAGTGGCTTAGTCTACAGTGGTTCCATTTCACTAAATTTCTCTTGAGAATAAGCGCCCGCTCCCACCCTCCAAAAAAGAAAGTTTTTGGTTTTTTGGATTTGTTTTGTTTTGTTTTGTTTTGTTTGTTTGTTTGTTTTTTGGTAATAGAAAACTTTGTCCCTAAGGTGTGGCAGATGACCCATCATTCCATTTACATCACAGCCAGTACTATCATAGCTGCTGGTCACGTATCATTTCTAATGACAGTCCTAGTGCCTCTCCTCTCATTTGTCCGAAAATCTCCCAGAGTTTCTACAGCTTGACAACCGCAAATGTGGTCCACAGACCAGGGTATCAGCATCACCTAGGATGTTAGAAATGTGGAATTATGAGCCTCACCTACACCCTATTGCATCTAATTCTGCATTTTAACAAGATGCCTAGAGATTCTAATGCATAATAGAGTTTGCAAAGCACTGCTGCACGGCAAAGAGACTAACCTTTCCATCCCTTTGTCTGAAGGAAGGGTTACATCTTAAAACAGACATCGGGCAGAGTCCACTTAAAATTCATCCTTCCTATCTAGAGATGTGGAACTTAAAATTCTGTGGTTACCTAATGCTCTTAACTTGAGATTCAGAGATGAGGAAGGTGAGGGTGGGGGTAGCTGGTTTCTCAAAGGAATTTCTGGCTCCACACAAGATTTGGAGAGTGGTTTTTAAAATATTTCTTTTTTAGGTTGCTTGAAGAAATTTGTTAATTTCTCTAATGTAAGTTTCCCGGTACCTGGGAAGGGGAGAAACAAAATAAAAAGACACAAAGAAAATACAACAGGATTTGTGTTTCTGTTTATAATCCTCAAGGGTCTGTTCCATCTGGAGTGAAGTCTAGTGAAGTAAATCAGGTAGACCTGGGAAGTGGCGCCCACTTATACGCCGATAAAGGACAGGACGTAGAACAGTCTGCTTAGAGGGAGGTGGGGAATTGTCCCAGAGAACTTGTCTGTGGTGGTGATTAGTAGGGATTATGGTAGAAGCTAAAATCCACTGCAAAACTACCAGTTTAGAAGACAAATTGTTTACTTGATTGCGGTCTTATTATTAAACAGCTGTTTTTCTACAGAGATTAAATGAGATTTAAGGTTGAAAGTTTTTATCCTCAGGAATAAAAGCAAAAAGTGTAAGTTAGGAGCGCCTGGTGGCTCAGTGGCTCATGACCTCTGCCTTTGGCTAGGGTCATGATCCCAGGGTCCTGGGAACAAGCCTCGCATCGGGCTCTCTGCTGAGTGAGGAGCCTGCTTCCTCCTCTCTCTCTCTGCCTGCCTCTCTGCCTACCTGTGATCTCTCTCTCTCTCTCTCTCTGTGTCAAATAAATAAATAAGATCTTAAAAAAAGATTTAAAAAAAACTGTAAGTTAGTGGAATTTTCCCTTACATTTCTATAGAGAGTCTGGAACATCAGACCAAAAGCAGAGACCATCAATAGATTGTAAATTTGTTAATGCTTTTGACTGCCCCAAATTTGTTTAAATTTTCCCCTAAGATTCTACTGGGTGACTACTAAATAAAACGAATAAGTAAATAAACAATTAAATTAAAAATTATAATTTAAATCTCTGGCAAACACCTATTTAGCCAGTGATCAAAATTAACAACACCATCAGTAAGATATATTATCATCATACAACCCTCTGATTTGACGCATTTAGGACATGATGTCATTTTTATGGTAATCGTGCCAAAAAAAATGTATGACTTCATTCTATCAGAAGCTGTCAGCAGAAAACAGGAGACAACTCCAAATCGAAAGACATTCTGCAGAATACTGGTACTTTTCAAAAGTATCGAGGTTATGAAAGACAAGACGGTGGGACCAGCTCAGACTGAAGAAGGCACCTAAAAGCAATATGGATGCTAGACTGGATCCTAGAACAGAAAAAGAGCCTCAGTGGAGAAAATGGTGAAATTCTCAAATCTGTCGTTTATGTACTAGCGTTGTATCAGTGTCGCTTTCCTAAGCCTACTATGGTGATGTATGATATTAACAATAGGGAAGGCTGTCTGAAGGATACAGGGGCACTTTTTGTACTATGTTTGCAACTTCTGTATAAGTCTAAAATTATTTCAGAATAAAAAGGTTTCCTTTTTTAAAAAGATTTATTCATTTATTTGAGAGCAAGAGCAAGAGTGCCTGTGAGCAGGGGAGGGGCAGAGGGAGAAGAGAGAGTCTCTAGCAGATGCTTCGCTGAGCTGGGAGCTGGCTAAGGGGACCCCGAGATCATGACCTGGGCAGAAACCAATAGTCCAACGTTTAAATGACTGCATCTCCCAGACACCCCTGGAATAAAATGAAGTTTTAAACAAAAACTCACAAGTTTTTTATGGTTTACTTTCAGAGGTGACTACAGAAAATAAGTCCCAGTCATCTTGGGATGAATACTTTAAATAGGAAGGAAGAGAGACCAAGATCCTGGGGCCAGTAGGAAGAATAGAGAAAGCTTCCACAATTGTCCCGAGTCTGAGACGTGATCCTGGGCCTTACTACACAATAATTCACGAAGACTGAAACCATGACACATGCTAACTGCATACACACACAAAAACACACAATGGATATCTATAGTCATAGTCATGGGCTGAATTGTGTCCCCTCCCTTTAAAGAAGTCATTGATTTAAAGGGAGGCTGTCAGAGTGGGCCCTAATCCAATTTGAATGTGTCCTTATAAGGAGAGGAGATTTGGTCACACACAGGGATACCTGAGCTACTTGCACACAGAAGAAAAACCATGGGGGACATAGCCAAGAGGTGGCCATCTTCGAGGCAAGGAGACCGGTCTCAGGAGAAATCCAGCCAGCTGACACCTTGATCCTGAACTTCTCCCATCCAGGGCCTTGAGAAACTAAATATCTGTTGCTAAAGCCACTGGATTTGTGGTATCTTGTTAGGACGGCCCTAGCAAATCATACAATCATATATATATATTTTTTACAATTGTGCTATATTTTAAATAAATTATATTTAATTGATCTCTTCAACCTTCTTAAACATGTCATATTTTTCCTCCTGCATTCATGGATGAGCATACTATTTTTGCATAGATAAGATTCTTGACATAGGCTTCTGAGAACCCTTAATGTCTGTCTTTCATCTAGAGGGTGCTCCACTCAGTGTTAGATGAATATTAGATACGGACAAGGCTTCTCAGTGCATCCTTAGAATGCTTTCTTCAATTTAGTGTACTGTATTTAAGGACTTGAACCAACTATACATAAGTTTGAAGGAAATTAACCTGGATTAAGAGCAATCTATAAATCCTGTCATTCTGGAAGCGGCGGTAGAATTGGGGTTTGCTAAGATTAAAGAAGAGAATCAGGAAGGACATAGTAGATAACTTTCACTATGTATAGGGCTGCCAGGGAAGGAGATTAGTTTTATTTCATTAATTTTTAGAGAGCAAACTGGTTAGTTTGAGGGAACAGATTTTGTACCCACATAAGAAAATATTTTTGAACAACTGACACTATTCAGTGAGAGAATGGTCTAGCGTGACAGGTAGTGAGTTCTCAGTCACCCAAGGCATTCAATCATTTAATGACAGCCAGCTGCCAAGGATCATGTAGATCAGTTCCCTTCACTTGATGTAGGGTGGACTATATTAAACTTTTAAAGATTTTATTTATTTATTTGACAGAGAGAAATCACAAGTAGACAGAGAGGCAGGCAGAGAGAGAGAGAGGGAAGCAGGCTCCCTGCTGAGCAGAGAGCCCGATGCGGGACTTGATCCCAGGACCCTGAGATCATGACCTGAGCCGAAGGCAGCGGCTTAACCCACTGAGCCACCCAAACTTTTAAAGTTTATTGGCCCTAAGAGTCAGAGAAGTCTACAGGTTAACAAGGGAAAGTAAAGGGATTCAGGATTTGGGGAAAATACTCTGGTAGAAAAAAAACAAAACAAAACAGTCAAAGATTTCAGCAAGGTCATGTCCCATGAAGTGAGAAATTATTCAGAACTCATGCATCTACCCCGCCCCACAGGGAGTTGGTTTAATTGCTCTGGGCTAAGGCCAAGGCTCGAGTATTTCTAAAAATCTTCACAGGTAACTCTCAGTGCAGCCAGAGTCGAGCTCTCTGATCTCCAGCTGAAGGACATAGCGACGCTGTTCAATGTCTCCTCCCAACTCCTTACCGTTTCAGGAATTCTCAAAATCCTGAGCTTCACACCAGACTTCCTGACAAAAGGGTTGACATAAAATCTTCTGAAGAATGCTAATACTAAGTTACCAAAGACTTACGGGTCCATCACAGGCTTTTCCACCATCTACACTTGTTTGACAGCAATCACCACACCCAAAATTGATGCAAAAGATGTGTATGGGAACGTTGCACTAAATATAAAAGTTTTTCCAACTCCCCCATTGCGTGATAAATTGGTAGTGGTTGGGGAAGTATTCCAGATGCTGCCTGATATGTACTACCCATCTATCATCCTGCACGGACAGCTGGTGCCTAAAAGGAGAGTCACCTTTGTTTGGGATAGTGTAGAAAGACACCACAGGACGTAACAAGAAATTTTATTTTAATTATCAAAAGATTCAGTCACTGTTGCATTGCTGTAAAGATTCTCCCTCTTTAGGACATTAGAATAATTATAAAAATAAAAATAACAGCTAATATTTATTGAGCATATATATACTCCAAGCCTGGCAGTGTTCCAAGTAAGCACATTACCTTGATCCATCCGTTTAATTGTCATAAGACTCACATGAAGCAGGTGCTATTTCCTCTTCCCCCTCCACTTACACAAATGTGGAAACTGAGTCACAAAGAGGCTGAGTGAATTTCACCAGGTCTTAGAATAAACAAGTGACAGTGCTGGGAGGCAAATTTCAGTGTTATGGTTTAGAGCCATGCTCTTACTATACCCACCCCATTCCCCCCACGCAGATCTGGTTTGGTATCTTCAAAAGACAGTGAAACCCACATGACGTCCTCTGTTCTAAATCTTTGAATTGTAGACATCTAGGAAGAGACATGACTGACAGATCTGTCAAGCAGGTCATTGCCAAGGTCTGGCCACCATGTAGCTAAGCAGATATGCAGATCAAGGAAACCATAATAGGTCCTTTTAATCAGGGACTAGATCATATACCATCTATGTCACTGTTTTCATTTCATTCAATTAGCACATTCCTCATACATAAATGGAATTATTTAATTAATTTTTAAAAAGTCTTATAACTGAGACAGACCATTCGGTCACTTCTGCAAGTTAGACTTTGTGTTATGCTGCTAAGAAGACCTTCCTAGGTAAATAATCACTATCCCGGACTACATTGTTTCAAATTTAACCTTGGCTAGCTGCCAATACCTACCTACTAGCTTTCTTTTACACTTGTCTAACTTATCATTTTTTTTTTTAAGATTTTATGTATTTCTTTGAGAGAGGAGAGAGAACACAAGCAGGGGTAGGAGCAGAGAGAGATGGACAAGTAGACTCTTTGCTGAGCATGGAGCCCCAAGGGGACTCAATCCTACAACCCTGAGATCATGACCGGAGTCGAAATCAACAGTCAGATGCTTAACCGACTGAGTCACCCCAGCGCCCCATTGCCTACTTTATCTTTAAAAACAAACTGAAGAAGCTAGTCCTGGGAATGTAATTTTGTTATTAACATATTTATGTGAATTGATGTAAATGAACATTACTTAATGGAAAGCTGTTCTATGTTCATGTAGAGAAATACCCAATACAATTAATCCTCCCAAATTACTTTATGAAACTATTACAATTCCAATCAAAATTGAACTTTTTGACTAGATAAAATGATTCTAGCTTTCTTCTAGAAGAGCCTAGTGAAATGCAGCAAAGATGCTTTTGAAGAATAAGGTAGGTTTACACTAGCTGGTATCCAGGCATGTTACAAAATGTAATAAGTAAACGGTATGATAATGGTATGGGAAAAGAAACATCAATGGAAGAGTACATTATTTCTGACTTTATTTTAGACTTTACCATCTTTGGGTTTTCATTTACATGGGGATTTAGTGCCTTGAAAATTTGAGAATGGGAGAAGGTTTATAACCAAATTTGGGCCACTTAAATGTTATTGGTATTTTGTTAATGGTGTTTCTTTATGCTATATACAATCTCCTGGCAGAATCTCTGATAATGTGTGTTATTAGACACAATTTAAAATGAGAAATAGAAGAGGGAGTTTTCAACTCTCATTGGGGGCCTTGGGATTGGTTTGATTAAAGTGCTGTTTTCGATCCATTTCACAGTTTTCTGGAAGCAAAATCTGAGCTCTTTCCAGAAAGGAGACCCAAAAGAACAGTGAGCAGTTCTGGAGAAAGGGATTGAAGGAGATAGAAGAATGGTTCTCTTGGGGCAGACCTCCTCCCTAGGGAGATAGCCATACCCATTACTCTTCAAGTTTAACACCATGATCTGGAGAACTAAACCTGAACCAGGGTGAGAATCTTCCCACTGGGGAGATTCCTTGTCTCCTTGTGAGGGAATTTTCTCTAGCCCTCCTGGCCTCTCACTCTTTACACCAAGGGAAGAGGGAGTAATTTACCTGATTAGTAGATTTTGAAAAAATAAAACAAGCTTGCAAAACTCATCACTCTTCTTTTTATTATAGAACTAGCTGCCTGCAGAAGATGGGATATTTCTCTGTGAGTCCGTATGTCATAGCTTGGAAAGACAAGCCCTCGGATGCCCTTGCCTGTGACTCCACAGCTACGTTAAATTTGGGGGTTCAGTTAACAGGGCACATTTAGCATCCTCACTGAGCTAATCCTCTAACATACCCAATAATAATAACAAAAGTAATATTTTGTCCCTCATCTGCCCTACCGATTCTTATTTCTCAATTTATTTAGAACCCAAGTAGCCAAGAGGGTACTACATCCATATGGGACCTTGGGACCTCTCCAGACACTTCCACCAATAGTATTTGGTAAAGTTGGCTTTTTGACTTTTCCAGTTAGGTACTTACCACGTGTTCTATGGAGCATTAGTCTCTCTGATGCTAACAGATGTTGTTTGTAAAAGGATTACATGGTTAAATACGTAATTCCAGGTAAAACAAGATAAAATAGGTATCTCTACTGCAGGACTTCATGAAGATTTTAAATGGAAATATGCTCTGTGAATCTTAATGAGGGAGTAGATTATTCAGCATCTCTTAAATATATATGTATCTGAGGGAATTGTTTTCTTTGAGTTAAGTATGAATGTTTCATAGAACATATTTAGGGAAATGCTAAAAATTTCCATCAACAGCATTGGTCCACTGGGCAGTTTGCAGAGAAAAAACAAAAAGAAAGAAATGACCACCCAGGCAACATACAAAACTAAATTACAGATGGATTTTAAAAAAGAAAAAAGAAAAAGAAAGAAAGAAAATATAAAATAAAATATTGGTGACTATAAAATCTCAGAATCTTGAAGATTTTTCCAAACATCACAGGAAAGAAAGAACCATAACAGAATAATATATTTAATTTATCTAACATTAATACTTTACATCAATAATAACAACAAAGCTGTAAATATGGGGGTGAAATAAGTAACAGAGTAGAATAAAGGGTCTTTTTAAGGATGTATGAAAATGGTTTAATATGTTTAACATGTGTTAACTCTCAAAAGTGACCAATAGAAAGATTAATATTTTAAGGTATAAAATAAGAGAAGAGTATAATATAACGGTTCACAAAAAAAGAATTGTGACCAATAATTATCAAAGAACAGATCTGATTTCAGTGGTAGTCAAAATTACAAGTAAAAGTTATGATGAGATACAATCTTTATTTTTTTAACTTTATTTCTCTCTCCCATTTGTTGGTTCTGGGGTTGTAAATGGGTAGGTATAACTTTTCTGGGGAGCAACTTGACAATATGTTCAACAGTCTTTAAAATGTACATAATTTCTGACTCAGCAATTCCACCTCTAGAAATTTATTCTAAAGACATGATCACAGATGCTTGCAAAGATTTATATTCAAGCATAGCCACTTTATCATTGCTTATAATAACAAAAATGGAAATATCCATAATGTCCTATAATAAATATGACAAATTCATGAGCCAGAATACTATGCAGTCATTAAAAATCATGTTGTACAAGAGCATTTAACAGTGTGGGGAGATAATGGTACAGTAAGTGAAAAGGCATGTTTTAAGGTGGAAGTACCAGAAACTCCCATTTTGCCAGAAAATATATAGAGTGAAAAATGCTATATGTTAAAATCTAAAGTGCTTATATCTGGTTAGGTGGGGATATGTGTGATTTTTTTTCTTCTTCTTTCTGTTTTACTGTATTTCCCAATTTTTCTGCAATTAAAAGGCATTGCTTTCTGCAATAAGGAAATAAAATAATCTCAGAAGGATTATACTAGTAAAGATTGCATTTTACAAAAAAGGAATATGTGTGTCTCCATTATTAAAATATGATAACTAGCAAATCGTTAACCTACTAAGTTTTTAAATGACAGGCATCATGACTCTACCACATTGTAGAGAGCCAAAAACAATTTAGACACTTAAATCAATGTCATGTAGGGTATAAATTCCTCAACAATCACCTGTAGATTTGCATGGTCTGAATGACTGGCCTTTTGGGTGATACGTGGACTATGACAGTAATGCAAGCATGCAGAACCATAAGTCAAAGCATTTTCTGATATGAATAAGCTCTGTAGTTCCAGAGACTTCCCAAGTAACCCATGAAGTCTACATTTTATAGTCAGTTCAACCAGAACGACCATCAACCTCCCCCGTGCCTCCCAAACTGCATCTAAACTACCCACATTATCTGTACATCTCCACAACCATGAGATCTGTTTACTTGGAACCTAGGGATAAAGAGTTAGTGGAAAGGAAAAGAAAATTGTTCTACTCAGATATCTCATATCACAGTGAGGGCGAGACCTTTGATTCTTCGGAGAGCCTGAAAAAGATTGTGTTGGATCCAAAATGGAAAAACACTTACTCCGTGTATCTGGTCTCTCCAATTATGCTCAGTGAAGCCATGTCATTTAAGTCTGTTTCTTTCTACCTCTTTCTCTTTTCAAGCACACATCTGCGGAATTAAATTCCATGCACTGACAGGGATGCTTTCAAAAGCTCAGAATCAATTCTTCAATCATTCCACTTTCTTAGCTGTGATTAAAAACATGTGTCCCCTAATTAAGCTAATGAGAAATTGTTAATTGGCACAAAGCCCCCCTCTGTGCACACTTATTAATGTCACCGTCTTTGAGAGGAGAAAGGATCAGAATCAAGGGCAGAGAGTTCTTAAGTGACTTCGACATGGACTTAGGTACAAGAGCTCTATTTAGAGAGTGAGGGCTGCCTCTTCTAAGACCTGCATGGAGAAATAAGGAATGCCACTGTTCTCCTGATTTCATGGGAAGCAGAAGAAGGAGATGCCATAGGACAACAGTGGATGAGTTGATTTTTCTTTTCCTCTTCATGGAGATGATGATATTCACTCTCTCATCAGCTTTCTATGCAACAACGAATCAGTAGGGATGAGGCACAGCTAGGCGGGAATGCATCCTTCTGAAGAGCCAGCAGGAAGGAGGCTTCCTTAGTTATTCAGCTCACTGTTGGCTCAGCTAGTTTCCTCCTGACCTCTAATGAAAAATATAATTGCAAATTATCCTGAACCCAAGGCACCTTATGGATGGGAGTGGTATGCTTTGGCGTTGGAAGTGTGTGCTTTGATCAAATTGGTTTTCATACTTTTCCATTATTTCTTTTTTAAAGATTTATTTATTTATTTGAGACAGAGATAAAGAGAGCACAAGCTGAGAGGAGGATCAGAGAGAGAGGGAGAAGTCCCCACTGAGCAGGGAACCTGACCCAGGGCTCGATCCTACGACCTTGAAAGCATGACCTAAGCCGATGCAGACACTTAACTGACTGACTCAGGTGTCCCTATTTTTCTATTATTTCCATTTGGGAAATACTAGAACTTTTTACCTCCCTAGTTTGTCCCAAGATTTTGCTGTGTACCTTTACACACCAAAAATGATTAATTCTCAAAGTCCTGGAAACTTCTGGAGATGTACAAATGTCCTACAAGGGGGGAGGTTGGGCAGGACTTTGGGAGGATTCTCAAGAGAGCCTTAAGTGAGACAGCAGCCACAGATAAGAAGAACTAAAAGTACATGAACTTGCCTTTTTGTTCACAGTAGCTAGTTCCAAGAGATGGAGCGTTCTGCTTTGAATAAGCCCAAACTCAAGACCTATATTGACCCTTTCTGAAAGGGACAAGCCTAATAACTCAGGTTGCCAACAAAGCTCTGAAAATGCTTAAAAGAAACAATGGATGTGGGGGAGTTTGGGGTGCCACAGCTACAAGTCCACTGAGTTACAAATTATTGATGGCAGATAGAGGTGAGGAGCTTCTGCTGACCTAGAGACCTGTCTCTCCATCACCTGCCTGAACCCAAGTACTCTGTACTCTTGTTGATCATCTCAGAAGAGCAAGTGAGCTTTGCAGTTGGAAGGCATATGGGTCACTGCTGGAACCCTGAGATGCCATAGCAGCAGGCTGGTTCCCTGACCGGGTGTGCTGGGTGGGTTGCTCCTGGGACATCTGTTCCCATGAGTGCTTTGATGTGAAAGGGCGGGAAGCTGGGTGGTCTGGAGGAGGGAAAAAATTTTTCCTTCAACCTTTCTAAGTTCTTAATGGAGTGATCTTCACCCTGTTATAAAAACAGATTAACAGGAGAAAAACAAATAAAAGTTGAGTACTGAGTACTATGTATACCTCCTCTATATATGAGAGAGACCCAGGAAAACTGAGTCAATCCTCAAATGGCCCCAGCCACTGCCTTAAATAACATCTCCAGCTACAGACCAAAGAAGATAAAATACAGTCAAGGAGGGTCAGGAGTATGATTGTTATGCAGATTAAATCCTAGACTTCTGTATTGAGTTTCTAGAGATTTAGAATCCCTTCATCCTGGTACAGCATGGGAGGGACACCCTTACAAATGAAGATTTCCCTTATAAATGTAAATGTCTCTTACAAAAGGGTAACTTTGACTCCGTTTTCAGAGCTTTAGTCGTGTCTGCAATAACTTAAAAATAACCAGATCAAGATAATCCTAATGTGAAAGAGACCCATTTTGGGGTGTCAGATTCTGCTCCCCTTTACCAGTTAAGGAAAAAGCAGTTTCAGGGGTCAGAAGGAATAAGTATGAGAATATGGTAGTGGTAGGTAGTATATTCTGTTCACCCAATGCTGTAGACTGTGTTTGAGTCCAGAGAGACTACAGCTGACCTTTGAACAACATGGGGGTTAGGAGTACCAACCTCCTGCCTAGTTGAGAATCTGCATGTAACTTTTGACTGCTCCAAAATTAACTACTAATAGCCAACTGTTGATTTGATGCCTTACTGATAACATAAGCAGTCAATGCACACATATTTTGTATGTTATATGTATTATATACTGTATTCTCACAATAGAGTAAGCTAGAGGAGAGGAAATGTTACAAAGAAAATCTTAATGAAGAGTAAATACATTTATGGTGCTGTGCAGGATTTCGCAAAAGGAATGCACATGTGAGGGGACTTGCATAGTTACAACCTGTGTTGTTCAAGGTCACCTGTCTTTGATGTGGGCTCTAAGAATCATGGGGAGGGTCAAGAAGCATTGTCCATGTCTCGGGCTGGGAAAGCATGACAGTACATGAAGGAGAGAGGGATGGCCCTGGGTCCTGCAGAGCTGGGGGAGAGAGCTTCAGGCACAGAAGCTGGGCACCACGGGTGAGCATGGAAGCAGACTGCAGAGCGGAGGAACTAGACAAGGGGTGCTTGGTGAGAGAGGAAGAGCACAGAGGCCACTGTGTGGTGGCTAGAGCTATCAGGAAGCCCACCTTTGGCCAGCGAACCAGGAGGGCACTGTGCAAAAGCACATGTCCCCATGTGTCTGTTGGGGTGGGAGGCATGCAGAGATTTGAGTCACACCCTCCTGCTGGGAATGGTGTGAGTAGGGAGGGTTCGGGGAATTCTAGGTGTGGGGTACAAAAGGGAGGGGGTGGTGCAGGACTTCGACGTACCATGGAGTGAGGGTGGCTTGGATCATCCCATCAGATTCTGTCATGTGCAGCTGAGCTTGTATTATTTCAACCTACTCATGGTTTTCCATCCTTATAATCTCACCTTGGGAACTAGAAGCACAAAATTCGACCATATAGTTTCCATTAGCTTTTATCTGGTGCATTAAGGGCAAAGATAAGAACATTCCAGGATGGACTTCCCGAGTATCACCTGGGGGGTCACAGGAAGAGGAAAAGAAGGCAGACAGTGAGTTTGCAGGGGTGGACAGCATGTCCTTGGCACTCCTTTTCACCTTCTGCCCCCAGGAATTTGTGGTCTAACACTAGAGTTCTATCTTATGGCCAGAAGGCAGGTATGAATGTTTTATAATCTAGTCTTGTAAATCAGTGAATCTGTTCATTTGCGCTGAAAATGTTTAGTTCAATCAATTATAGATGGCATGGGAACCAAATAGGTCATGTTTTGGGATTCATCTGAAGCAATTCCTTTCTTTTACCTCAATGCTTGCCAGAGGGACAGACACGAGATGAGATGATGTATATGAAAGTGTTTGCAAACTCTAAAGCATTCAGAAAATAGGTTGAAATCTGCCGAGAATAGCAGAATAGTCAATTTTTAAAGTACGGATGACAAGCCATGATTTTAGACCTTTCAAAATTCGGTTAGCTCAGGTCTCCAGATGCCTTAATTGCAACTCTGTCTACCACAGATGGGGCAGCAAGCCATGTCTTTGGTGTCCATGAGTGCTTCTGGCCTGGCTGAGAGGCATTCCTGAGCAGGAACGAGACATAAGTTGGTTATGCTTCAAACACACAACATATTTGTGGATTTACCTTCAAAAAAATTTTAAAAAAAGAAGGTTTTGAGATATGTTCTAGCTCTGTTATTTTTATAGACACTTACTTTAACCTACTTTTTAAAGAGATGAATACCCTCTATCTTTCACTGAGTCTGTTCCAAACTTAACTTAGAGTTGCCTATTTCTATACGAATATTCTTAGCTCCTTCAACAGGCCCTACCTTCTAAGAGAGAGGATGTAGGAGGGCCAGGCTCTAAGCTTCTGTCTTCTTCACTCAGTCTTCAAAATCTGTTTGCTTCTTATTGTTGCTTTCTTTCCGTCAGTTATCATTTCTAGACCATTCATATCTGGACTTCCTCTTTGGTTACCACATCTGCCCATGGATGCTCTCTTTTTGGGTGACTCACTACTATATTCTTCCTGTGTCCACTACAGTCTTCTGGAACACCAGGCCAAGCCAAAGACCAAGGTCTTATGTTGGCATGGAAAGAAAGTTTGGATAATTCCACTCTTTGATTCCAATATCTAAGAGCAGCAGCAGGAGAAGCTCCAGATTATATCCTAAGTCAAGGGCAGGTGCAAGGTATAGATATCCATGACTCCTAAGTCCTCTAACCAAAGCATAGAATTCCATGCTATAAAAATCTTCTGAGTGTCCCCAGCAGCTGATTCTGCCCCCATTGCTCTGCATGGCCATTTTGAAAACTTCCCTGATGATAAGAACAGATCAGTAAGGGGGGGAGCAGAGAAGGCAGAGTGACCGTACTCAGGTTCATTATGCTTGGTTGCTTTTTGCCCCAGAATGATGCCACAGAGTTATGGGAAGATTTCTCCCCGACTATTGAGAAGTGCCCTCTCACTGGCATGAATGACTGGGCTGGTGGGCATGGTTCCTTTTTATAGTCTTCTTTCAAACTTGGAGTCCAGCTTCCCAAGGTCTGGGTCACTCTCTCACACGTTCCTTCAAAAGCTCTCTGCTCTGATCACCATTCACCCGTGTTCTGGGAGGAGCTGGGTCCTATAGTCCACCCGGAGCCTGCCCCCCATGCTGAAGCAAACTTTCTTCCCAATTTTTCATAATTTTGACCGAAGAATGGACATAATATCCATTTTTTTCAAAAATATCTATTGAACACTTAAACACTTATTGAACACTGAAACATGCTAGTCTGTGTTTCAGACATGGAGGATCCAGCAATGAACAAAACAGATGAAAATCCTGCCTTCCTGTGCAGATCATGATCAGTGCTACGGGGAAAAAGAAGTAGGCAAGGTGGGCAGAGAATTTTGGCCTGGTTCTGGCAAATTTAAACAGGATAGCCAAGGAAAGGATTGCCAAGGAGGAGACATTTGGGTAGATTGGAAGGAAGTGAGAGATGAGGCTCTCTAGGGAGTGTTCTGGGCATAGGGGTGGGTGATGGCAAAAGCCCTAAGTTGGGGCCAGTCCTGACACTCCGGAGGGACAAGTCCCAGAGGCCAGGACAGCTGAATCCCAGTGAATGTGGGGGCGGGAGGCGGGGAACATGTGGAACAGGTAGGGAGTTCAGGGAGGGATCTGGACAGAGCAGTGGTAGCACTGGAGCCTTATGAGGCCTATCAGGCTCTGCTGTGGAGAATAAAGAGAAAGGCAGAGTCCGGGGCAATGGGTGGGAGCAGAGGCACCTGCTGGGACTACCCTAGAAATGTGGGTGAAGGGTGTTGCTGATCTGGACCACAGGTCTGGTGACAACAGAAGAAATTATAAAAGCGCATTGGTTTTGAATAAAGTGAATCAACAAGATTTGCCTGATGGACGCGAGACAGGGGACATCAGAGAGAGAGAGAGAGGGAGAGATCTCCTGCATTAACTCCCCCAGGAGGTCTTAGGATCTCTGGGGGGCCTGCCAGTTCAGAACAGACCTCCAGCTTGCAGGTGAGGCTTCCGCCCCTCCCTGCCAGCCTCGTAGCGCATGCGGGGTAGACCTGACGGACTCTTGTGACCCCAGGCAAAGCAGGAGGATTGGATGACAATGTGTTAAGTTAGGAATCATAAAAGATTATCTTCCTTCCTTGGCCTCCGAAGGTATGTTTGCATTCCAGTCGGATTTTCAGGAGGGACCCTCGTGCCCAGCTTACTTATGACTCCTTGCAACAGGAGCCCTTTGGGGGTGCCAGTCCCTCCTCCTGCCCCCGTACCCCCACCCCCCAACTCCTTTCTTCCGGATACCCTAGGAATCCGAAGTTAGTATTTTTCTAAAACAGGAGTCTTTATGATCTTCCCCTCACAGGGTAGAAAATAGTTTTATTAAAGTACTCCTAAAAGAGGCTAAGTTAATAAAAGAGAGAGTTGGGGGAGACCAGGGAGCCACAGGCTTCAAGAGAAGCACGTTTTAAGTGTTTTCGGCAGCTCAGCCTGCCCCGCTCCTTTCCCTGATCAGCGATCACTGCTGGATTTCTGCTCGCATCAGCGACTTTCCACCTCATCTTTCTTTCTCACAGGTAGTTTTGAAACCTAATTTCAACCTGTTTGGATGAGATGCCAGCGCTTGACGGGAGCCGGGCGTCCACCCGCAATCTGGCACTCTGTCCCAGCCAGCCCAGCGGCGACCTGGAAGAAATGATAGAGAACGCGGAGCCCGCGTGGGGCCGCGGAAACAGGTGTTCCCCAGAGTCACCCTGGCTCCCCACACAAACTCTTTGCTGGGAGACATTTCAGCTATGTCATCCCCGCTCCGGGGGAGACAGGGAAGTCGCCTCCCTGTGCCCAGATCCAATGAAACACCTCTTGGGGGTAATACGATGCCTTAAAATTAGCTTCCCACCTCTTCTATTGTAAAATGCGAGGATGCGTTTCTCCCAGACTGGAAGGTAGCGCGGGTGTAAGCAAGGCCTGCTTCAAACGCTCAGCTTTCCGAAAGGTTCAATCATGGCAAGCACCACCCCCTCTTCTTTCTTCCGCACCCCCCACCTCTCTTTTGAATGAAGGAGAATATGGAATGTGGAAGGCCTTTGAAAGGATTACCACCACCACACTTGACTGGAATTGAATGGGGACAGGCAGGGCAGAAGCAGCTAAGAGATGTGGCCTTTCTCTTCTCCAAGCGAAGATTTTACAAAGCCTTGAAGAGGGGAGGGAGAAGGGGATCAGATTTCTGAAGGGGTTGAGCAGCTGTAAGTTTCTGCATATGAATAGAGGCTGCGGGTACAAAGCCACCAACCCCAGAGCGCCTCGCAGTTTGCCTACACCAAAGGGAAGAAGGAAACTGGGGGGGGGGGGGCGCCGAGGGTGTGTGGTAGTGAGAGAATTAATAAAGGTTGTATTAAAATGGTGAATAATGGAATTCAGAGGTTATCACTAGAGTTGAAATGGAATCTGAGGTTCTCACTTTGATTCTGTCTTAAGTCGTTGTGCACTGTTGATGTGTTTTATTAAACAGCTGTCCCAAGGCAGGCCCCTGAGGCAGAGGCATTCAATAGGGTGTGGAGAAAGAATTCCAGTAGAGGCAGATACAGCAACTGGTTTCACCACGGGTTCCCCAATTGCAAATGCCTTTCCGTCTTTTCACTCCCTGCTATCAGGAAATAGGAAAGGAACCAAAGAATAAGAAAGTGAGTAAAAGAATAGGACAAGTCCGTGTAACAGAGGAAGAACACTCTTGTAAGAAACTCTAGTTTGTTCGTTTGTTTGTTTTGCTTCATTTCCCTCTCTACAATTAATTAAAAATATCTGGTAAGCCAAGTAAGTTACATGCTGTGAGATGTGCAAAGACCTACGAAGCTGCGGCTCCCCTTTTGGAGGCTTGGAATCCCAGGTGAAGTTTGAGTTGAAGGATGAGTGGGCTTTGTCAGGATAGATCATGGAAGAAGGTATTCCGAAGCAGAGAGAAGAGAAAGGCCTGCAAATCTTTGCCATCCGTGTAGCTCAAGCAGGAGAGCTGGAGATATTTAGTAAGAAATAGCAGCTGGAGACCTGGAAAGACAGGTTGCGGCTCGACAGAGAGGTTCCTTGGTTGCCATTCTGTGGCATTGGGGCGTGATCTGAGAGGAAAGGTGAATCCTTGAAGGATTTTAATCAAGAAGCAATCAAATTCCCATTTTAGAAGGACCTCTTCAGCTGCAACGGGGAAGACTGGTTGGAATGAGGCAGGACAGAAGACAGGGGGACAGTGAGGTGACTTTATCCAACAGTCCACGTGAGCATGGGCCCAGACTCCTCTGCAAAAGAGAAGGACCACAATCCTCCCCAGCCCAGCTTCACCCTCTGTCTTGTCAGAGCAGCAACTGAAGAAACTGCATAACCAGAGTTGTTTGAGGGAAGGTTGCAGGGCATGGTGGGGAAAGGGGGGCACCTCACTGGGGATAAACAGAAAACCCTAAAAGCACAGTGTTCCTGAGCCTATAACTGGCTCCAACCAATGCCTTGGCAGTCTTTGAGTCAGGGCAGCTTTCCTCTTCCTGCTCCTCCTCCCCCACCCCTTCCTCCTTTTTTTTAGAGAGAGAAGGGGTGGAGGAAGACAGAGGCAGAGGAAGAGAGAGAGAGTCTTAAGCAGGTTCCAAGCATAGGGTAGAGCTTGAGCGGGGGCTGGATCCCATGACCCTGAAATCATGACCTCAGCTGAAATCAAGAGTAGGACACTCAACAGACCTAGCTACCCAGGCACCCCAAGTGTTGACGACTTTTTAAAAGTGCCCAAGACCCCACTGAGAGAATGCCCTTTGGAAGAATTTGATTCCCACTTTCAGGCTAGATAATAATTATTATCTCCAGTTCTAAAATTCTTTGAATAGTGTGGCTTTTATTTCTATTCACAAGTAGATTTAACAATCTCTTATGATGCAATGCTATTTAAGCATTAATTACATTATTATTTTATTATCCAGAAATGAGAAACACTTGATATGCTTTAACATTTTTAATACCAGAGAGAAAGGAAATTAGATTGTTAACTTTTTTCAATAAAAGGAAATAAAATACCTTAAATCAGCCTATTCTTTGCCTTATAGTCTTTTTTCAGCAAGTGCTACATGATAAAATAATTGTGTAATTAGAAATAAATGGCTTCCAAGAGCGATACTTTGTTCTAAAAAGGTGTAAGTGTTCTGTATCCCCTTTTAAGGTGCTCAATTTGTGCTGAAAAGAAACAGGGACTGTAATTTTGGAATGAGTGCACTTAAGTAAGTTTGGTGACAGAGATTTTCCCATTGGTATGGTTCCCTCATTTCCCCCAAACAACATTCGGCCTGTTTCAGGAGCTGTTTAGAAATGGGATGAACCATCTCCCTCAAGTCCGGGTTTGATTATCCTGGGACAGGATGACAACTTTGGGTGGGCATGTACTTTTCTTTCTCTGAGCAGATCGTAGAAGAATTGGAGAAAACAGTTGCCAGCTGTAGATGTGTTTTTTTCCTATGATGGGTTTGGCTTATAAACGTGAGATTTGTGTTGTTCTTGTTTCAATAACGATTTAATAGCTATAGTACACTGATTTTTTTTTACATTTGCTTCATAAATTAGCATTCCAATTCTGGTTGACTCATTTGGTGGAAACGCTAAGTGTATGTGCCAAGGAAAGAGAGAAGAGGGATGGGCACAGTGCTTAGGGAGAGGTGAATAAGGCAATTACAATTTATCAGACAAGAGTGCCAGGATTTCATTTTTCATTCTAAAGCGAGGACTACTTCTTAAGAGTAAACTGTCACATGGGTAAGCTTCTTTAGACTTTTCTGGGACACCTACTTACATATTTGATCCTGTGACTTAGGAGGGCAATGACTGTGCCCACTTGCCTGGGTGGGGAACTCACTGGGAGCACTCTTCAGTCCTCTTGAACAAAAGGAGCATTATCTTGAAAGGATCCATCCCTCCCAGGGGTACTGGGATGAGAAAATGACATAACAGATGTGAATGCATTTAAAAAGTAAAGGCAATATATAAATGCAAGAGAGTCTTAGTTTTTATTACAGAGATCCATCCAGCCCTGCCACATTAGGACTGCAAAGCCCTATTAGCTACATACATTATAATAATCTATTATTGGCGGAGTCAGCCTTGGGTGGTAACAGCTGGCTTTGACTATTACCATGGAATCCGTTGGAGATATGACGGATGAAGTATGGCTGTAAAGAAATGAGACTGGTTAGTACTTGTTACCTGTGGAAACTAGTCTTGGTTCCATTCCAAGTTCTGAGAATTCCCCCCTGAAGAACCTGTGTCTAAATGAGGCTAGGTGAGCCAGACTGGATAGAGTATCAGGCTTGAAGGCCAAAGTTCTGGTTTCTAGACCAGGCTGTACCACTTATTAATTGGGCAAGATCTTTCTGTTAGAGCCAGGCCTGCAAAGCTTCTCAGAGTAAGCCTTGTTGTGTCATGAATGAATTGTTGGGTTATCTTGGCGCATGCCGGGCCTTTAAATGCCAACCACTGGCAATTGTTTGATTTTTAAAGGAGCAAATGGACTTAAACTCGAGATACATTTGAGATAGGGAGACTTTTCCCCATTCATTCATTTATTCATCAATCATAAATAGTAAACGTTTAGTCTGTACCAGGCTCCAGCTTTAAGCAGTGAGGTTAGAATAGACAACCAGGGTGCTTGGGTGGCTCAGTGGGTTAAGCCTGTACCTTCGGCTCGGGTTGTGATCTCAAGGTCCTGGGATCAAGTCCCACATCAGGCTCCCTGCTCAGCGGGGAGCCTGCTTCCTCCTCTCTTTTCCTGCCTCTCTGCCTACTTGTGATCTCTGTCTGTCAAATAAATAAATAATCTTTAAAAAAAAAAAAAAAAGAATAGAGAACTAAAGGGAAAGAGTTATCTTTCTCTTGGGGATTACATTGTAGTGAAGAACGGTATGTTAGTTTCTCATATTTGCTGTAATAAATTATCACCAACTGGTGGTTTACAATGGAATTTAATTCTTTTGTAGTACTGGAGGCCAGAAGTCTGGAGACAAGATGTTGGTGGGCTTATCTTCCCTTCATCTTTTCTTTCCTTTTTCTGGTTTCCAGAGGCTGCTGGAATTCCTTGGCTCGTGGCTGTGTCATCCAAATCTTCAAGTCCCCACCATCTTCAAGTTTCTTTCTGCACTGTCTTACATTCATGTCAAATCTCCCTCTACCTCTTTTTTAATACATGTGATTCCATTTAGGGTCCATTCTGACAACCGGGATAGTCTCCTCAATTAAAAATTCTTAACTTGGGGCACCTGGGTGGCTCAGTGGGTTAAAGCCTCTGCCTTCGGCTCAGGTCATGATCCCAGGATCCTGGGATCGAGTCCTGCATCAGGCTCTCTGCTCGGCGGAGAGCCTGCTTCCCAGCACCCCGCCCCCACCCGCCACCCCTCTCTGCCTGCTTCTCTGCCTACTTGTGATCTCTCTGTCAAATAAATAAATAAAATCTTAAAAAAAAAAAATTCTTAACCTAATCACACCTGCAAATATGCTTTATCCATACAAAGTATATTTGTTTCTTCCAGGGTTTAGGATGCAAATCTCTTTCAAGGAGCCATCTTTCTGCCTACCAGAGCGATAGTTAACTGATAGACAGGAAGAAGTACAATATGTCAGAGGGTGTTGGTGCTGGAGTAGGCTAAGGATGCTCGGTGTGTTAGGGTAGAGGTGGGGTTACTTTGGATATGGTATGAAGAAAGGCTTGGCCAAAATGCTGAAATGCTGATCTCAGCAGGAATCTGCAGGAAAGGAGCCAGCAAGTTCTGTGGATGGCTGGAGGAAGTATCATTTATGCAAAGATACCATGTTACTAGAGGTGTGTTGTTTCCTTCACTTACAGCCTGGTTTCCTAGAAGTATGGCCTCCTGGTCAACCTAACCACGCATATTCTCAACTCTTATTTAACCTCTGGTCTTGATTTCTTAATCAGACAACCTCCCTCCATCTGGATGAATGTGGAGCACCCAGAGTTACAGATTCAATATCCTAAAGGAACCTCACAAAAATGGCCCTGGAATCCTCAGTTCTCTGGTGTCTCAGCCAACTTCTGAAACAGGGAAGCTTAAAACTTGACAGATAAGGTCATCACTTCTTGGCATAGAACACATTCTTTTCTTTTAAGGTCTCCAGATATATTTGTTCTCTTTCTCTTCCTTCTTTCCCCAATTCTCTCTTATTATTCAGAAGTCAGAATCATTTAAAACACTCTTTTTTAACCTAGATCTTCAAGGAATCCTCTAAAAATATTTTTAGTTTATATTGAAAGTAGTTCAATTGTTTCTCCTTGCTTCTACTGATCCTCCTTAGAGACTTGACTTAATTTCAGTACTTCTGGATGCCGCTCTTTCCCTGGATGCCACTGTTCCCCCTCCTCCATAACCTGATGGCTAGTCACCAGGAAAGTGGTGTCTCCCCATCTCCTACATGATGCACATGCGGGCTGCATGTTGGCTTCACATCTCACTCAAGGCATCGTCCACAGAGAGGTTAATGGTGTCCCTTGAAGTTGAGCTACATAGTGACCTGATAGCCTCATTTAAATAGAGTGTGAGAAGACCTTCGATATTCAACAAAAATGCCTCTATTCCTTCTGCACATAATCCGTGCTTGAAATACTTTCCATCAGAATTTTGCATTCTATTCTGAAATGGCATTATTCTTGGGAGTGCATGTATACGGTTTTTATAAACCTGTGTTTGTCATTAACATTGCAAAGTGTATTGGCTTATTCTTGCTAAATAAGAGTAAGTTTTTTCATTGAGAAAGAGACAGAATCAGGGTTAGAGCTATTGACCTGTACAGAAGGAAAACTGGCCTCCCAGCCCTTGTGTGACACCAAGAATAAATGAGAGAGGACAACATCTAAGGATAGGGGAATGGGAGGCACTGAAGGCTCTGGGCCATTACAGCAGTGTTTTTCTGGCAAGTTCATTTCGGTTTCCTGGATCTCTTTTTACTAATTCCTTATAAAGAGGTGATATTAAATGAACATCTCTCCTTTGGTTCTACAGCATCTGATTTAATGAATAGCTTACATTTATTGGGTGTTTACTTGACACCAGGTCCTTATGAAGTCTTTGATGTACATTATTTTATTTAATCCTTTCAAGGACTCCCATGAAATATTTAACATGATCATCTCTGTTTTTGAGATGAGGAAACTGAGACTCTGAGGGATTCAGAAAATTGCTGACGTTCTCCTGGCTCATAAGTGATGAAGTCAGGATAAAACTACATGCCAACGGGAGTCGAAAGCCTTTGCCCTTACCTACCACACTGGATGGGCAGGGAAGACATCCTACATCATGAACGCTGGATACCCATTGCCCCTTCCCTCCAGCTCCACACCCAACAGAGATTTTTCTAATTTGTGTGAGTCCCACTGGAGATCTCTGGTAACATTTTCAGAATCCTCAGAGAACGTGTATACTTAATGATAAGCTGCCAGCTTGTTGGTTTTACACACAATGGCTTTCCTAATCCAGACAACACACAGCTTACATTTAGCTCCTCTGAACCAGCTCTCCGGCCAGGATGATTAGAGCTTTGCTGCAGACAAGCCTACGAGGGCTGGGTGACACCCACAGATAAGCTGGTCATCAAAGGGCTTCCACTATTAAAAACCACATCATATTCTTGGTCTTGAGCTCATAGATTTTGCCAGTGGCCTCTCACCTGTTAAGCCTCCTCCAAAAAGATACTGGGACTCGGAAGACGAGAATCACTTGACAAGGCAGAGCATCAGGATGGCTGTCTAGGAAACTCACTGAAGTCCCCTTGGTTGGAACAAATGCATCTCTAAACACGACCCATCATTTTGATATTTTTTTGACAATTTCTCAATGTGTATAGAAACAACCTGCCTCCCTTTATATTCATGTATTCCAGCCCGTAACGTCTGATTTTCTGCATGGCGGGAGTCAACCAAGCACCCACTCTCCATTCCCCAGTTCACCGTTTTAATGCATTTCATGATTTTGTTGCTTTGGTGTGCATTTCAAAATGACACATTTGATCAGTTCTTTAGGTAATATTGATGTTTTGCCCTTTTAAATGTGTCATTTGATTTTCTGATGTTATTCTCCATCTGCTTTGGTAACACTTTCATTTAGTTGCAGCTTTTTATTGGGTCCCCAAAGGTTTCTATAAAGGAATCTGACTTGAGGGTATTTTATTTTATTTAAAAAAATTCTTTTAACCCATTCTTTGCTCTTTTATACCCCCAACCCCACCTTGGCCAACCTTCTCCCTCCCTCTCCTTCCTGCCCCCTCTCCTACCACCTCACCTCCTTAGCCACTTCTTAAAACACTGTATATAAATTCTTCACTACAAGAGCCTCAATTGCTGGCCTTTCCTCAATCATATTTAAGTATTTCATTGTGTAAGGCCCATTGCCTTGCCTCTGCCGTTCCCTGTGGATTCAATCAAAGAGCAATTTTTAAAAGCAGGTATAGGGAGTGGGTTGACGCTTTACATTTCTGACATGTGTGTATTGCCCTTGTTGAAAACATTTCCAAATGGTAATTCCAGATTTTCGAAAGCAACAACAAAACCCCAGTAAGACCTGCTCTGTTCTCATTGTTTGACTTTTTATTTTTTAACTTTTTTGCTTTCTTTTACCTGCTCTGATTGTATTTACCTTACATTCTTGGCAGGTTAATTTCCACATTTCTGATCTCTTAACCTCTTCTTCAAATACAGTCAATGCAGATATTACAGACACATAACAGGGTTGAGAGACTGATGGAAAGTAAGCATATGCCAATTTCTTCTTGTAAAAGATCTGAAAAGACCTGAAGGATGGGGTCAAATAAATAATAAAAAATACCTTTGTTTTACTTTTACAAATGTCATCACAGAGCATGTCAAAGCTTGGATTCTGGACAGAGTGACCACGCAATCTGTGAGTCCACTTCCTTAAATTAGAAGAAGTCTCCAACATAGAGAACTCAAGATTTTTCCTTTAAGAAAAGACATTGCATTATAAATAAGAACTGTGAAGTAATTAGTATCAAGTATTGTTTGTTTCATTGGGAGGGCTAAGGATCTGTTAACTTGTGGGAATGAACATAAAGCTGCAGGATTATGAAATCTTTAGGACTTTGTGGTGGGAAAGTGGAAGTGAGGTAGAAGAATTCATACAGGCTTAGCCCTTGATATACATGTGGATCAGCCAAGTTTGTCTTAAGATTCATTCTGCTTTCTCCCTTTCCTTTCCGTATAATTTACGGACCCACTGCTCCTCTGTTTCTGGTAAAGAAGGATATGCAATGAAGAGAGTGTGAATTTTGACATAGAAATGACTGCTGTTTAGCTATGAGCTCCTACACAATCAGGTTGCACACTTACACTTTGTGACTTATTTCCATATCTAAGAAGGATTGACTGAGTCTCATCTACTTCCCAGAAGGAGGCTGAGGTCATTTCCTGGTATGAAGGAACACGCCGGAAATGGAATCCCAGGGCATGCCACTCTCGCAGCAGGGGTTCGCCTGGGAGCGGCAGCAATTCTGTCCATGAGGAACATCGTAATAGGGGAGACACGTTAAAAGCTTAGCCAGGGGAGGCGTGAGGATACATATCAAGAGCATCCCAGGGTAAAGAGGCACCTTGCAGGTCCAAATGGTTAAGATCAAGATTAACTTAATGGGGCGCCTGGGTGGCTCAGTGGGTTAAAGCCTCTGCCTTCGGCTCGGGTCATGATCCCAGGGTCATGGGATGGAGCCCTGCATTGGGCTCTCTGCTCAGTGGGGAGCCTGCTTCCTCCTCTCTGCCTACTGTGATCTCTGTCTGTCAAATAAATAAATAAATCTTAAAAAAAAAAAAAAAGACTAACTTAAGGAAGGTGGCCGTGTATAAAGACAACAGAAGGAGAGACAGCGCCTGGATAGCTACCACATTTCTTCAGGATAGTACTGGGTGTCGGCTCTTGTCTTCAGACCTGGCAACTTCTTTTAAGTATAAACTTGTGTTTATCCATCTAGACTTCCAAGCCTTCCTTTTATTTTTCCTTAAAGGAAGACTGACAGAAACTAGGATGTTTCAATTCCTCACCACACATGCCTCCAACAATGACACTTCTCGATCTCAGCTTTATTGTCCTCCATAGCACTTACCCCATCTGTCTCTCTACTAGAACATAAACTCCACAAATGCAGTGATTTTTGCTCTGCTTTTTCATTGCCATATCCCCAGCCCTTAGAAAAGAGGCTGATTCAGAGCTCTCACTTAGGAAACGTGTTGAATGAACAGATGAATTATTAGAGATCGTTAAGGAATGTGTAAGAATTGTAGCTTCAAAGAAAGGGAGCTGATAACCTTCAGTGACAGCTTCTAGATATCAGTCACTCATGTATTCCAGGTTTTCTGAGCACTAATTTTCTTCCAGGTGCTGTGGTACGCATGGGTAACCCATCAGCAAATAAGACCAGGTTATTGGGTCCCTGGGTGGCTCAGTTGGTTGAGTGTCCACCTCTTGATCTCAGTTCAGGTCTTGATCTCAGTTGTTGTGGGCTCAAGCCCCATACTGTGCAAGGAGCCTACTTGAAAACAAAAACAAAAACAAAAACAAAAACAAAAACAGGACCAGGCTGTCCCTCTTTAGCAAATATCCTCTCCAGCAGGCATATAAACCATGTAAATCATATAATTGTGGAATAAATACCATTATAAATGTATCAACATATTTCCTTAAGAAAGTGCTTTAAAATATTTTTCTATGATTCTTCTTACTAGGATAAAAGCTATTAATAATGGACTTGGAGGAAAAAAAAGTCCCAAATGGCAGCTGTCTTCTCCTGCCCCAAAGAAGAAAGCAACATAGGTCTGCATCATGGTATCTTCTTCATCTCTAAGAGCCATCTGACTCTGATGCTGTCTCCACAAAACTCGGAACTATACTGATTGTTCACACATCAGTCCCTTCCACTGTGGCCCTTGGGGTAGGAAATAAAATCCCTTATCCAAGGGGATGGAAACTTGGCTAATTTCTCCCTACAGAAGGCCTTTGAAGTTCAAAAGCATTCGAATTTGCTTTCCAGTAAGTGGTGACAAAAACTCTTTCTCTGAGCATTTTGCCAAGTAGAAATCTTTTAAATGACACATCAATACCACAGCCCTATAATGGAGTCACACTGATGAATTTTTTTAAAAAATGTATGTCAGAAAGGCCCCTTTATGGGGCATAGGACAAGTAGAGTTATCCAGAAAAAAATAGGAAATGCAATTTAATGTAGGAATTTAAAAATCACACAAAGATTTTTTTGGATAATTTTTCCTTAAAAAAAAATGCTCATTGCATCTTTATAGTGCATACTGGTACCCAGAATATAGTTGAATGATTGGTGTTTTTCTCTAATTGTAAGAGGATTTTTATTGTTTTGGCTTACATATCTTTAATTAGAATAAGGTGAAGTATTTTTCTATATTATTATTATTATTTTTTTCCTTTCAAGTACTTGCTGTTTTCTCTTAGGTTATTTATATTTTATAAACTGATAGCTGTTCCCCTTCAAGTGAACATTTTTCCTGACGAAAGACAAGGGAAATGCCAGCTAGAAGTTTCATAATTGGGGCATTTGACTAGTTTGCTATTTTTAAGCACTGAAGACTTTGCTTGGAGCTAAGGCTGTGCATAGATCCACAAATGCTTCCTCACAGTCTTGTGAATGGGAGGGGCTCAGATGATGAGTGTTTCCATTTCTTTCATGGAGAAATTGAGTCATGAGCTCAGCTTTTTTGTCTAGAGTGACGAAACTATTGAATTTACAGTCCACGATAGCCCCCCAACCCCGTAGAGTATTAATCTATGAAGATTTTTGCTTCTTATAAAGCAAGAGGGTAATAAAAGAGAATTGTGCAGCAGTATTTCCAAACACGCACAAACCCTTCTTTTGTTAGAGATCAGGTGCCTTTTTACTGCAGGTGCATTGGCATTATTCTTTGATTAATCAATGCTGGACAGTCCTCCTGGCTAATCTCATTAGCTAATAGTGCTTCTGGATAATTAGCTTGATGTGTGCAATTATCCTCAGATTTTAGGGCTTTTTTCCCACTTTGATAGTATTGGTACATATTTAAAGCTTTGGAGTGCCCTTGCCTATTGAAAGATTGAGCAAAATTCCCAAGTCTTTTCACTTCAAGAGAGTGTGGTAGTCTACATGGCAATGGAATTATCTGAGTTCCATCTATTAAGAACTTTTTTAATGCCAGCAGTTTCTCAACATGTGCCTCTCTGCCCACGTATAGTCACACACCCCACATATACACAGAATTTAGCGGATGCAATCTGGAAATTCTTTCAGAACTTTTCATTTTGGCTGGGTCATGTTTCTCTGTGTTCTGTGAAAAATTTTCTAGAACTTCTAGATAAATTTTAAAAAAGTATAATTTAGCCAAATATACTAAACCAGAAAGGAAATCTCACATGGCAGACAACATACGACTGCTGTGCAGAAGTAATATAAAATCTTCGGAACTTTAAAGATCCATTCTGTGTATGCAAAGAACCAAGAGATCTGAGCTGTGGTCTCCGTTCTGCCACTTATCTAACCTTATGGGTTTGGGCAAGGCATTTACAAAATGAGAAAGACTGTTCAATCACTTAGTCTGTTTTAAGTTTCTACTATGAGCTGGGCTTGTGCTAAGCAAAAGATACCATGAGTACATAAGTATGATTCAGAGTTTTTTGTCTGACCGGGTTGGATTAAATGATTTTCTAAGATCTTTTCAAAGCAGGCAGACTTACGATTCTACCATGAGCCACGCTTCCCATTTCCTTTTTCCCTTCCAAAATCCCCTAGGAAATAAGGAGGAAAAAGTAAGGAGCACTTTGTGAGGTCAGGTGCTACCAAGATGTTTGAAACCAGATAAAGCTATTAGTATTGAGTCCCCCAGAAGAAGAGTAGGAATGTCATGTCCTTTCATTTTACCTTATTTTTTAACCTTCCCCATTACCATCCTTAATCCCTCCCATCGAAGCCTGAAAAAAAGGGATTAGGAAAGGCTATAGTTATAGATTTTAAACCGTTGGTCTCTACCTGTGTCTGTGGGTCAGATTATTTGATTCCTCCAATGACAGCAGAACATCCAATTGAATTTCGGTCCTGAGCATATATCCCTGGCTGCCAATTGATGATCCTCAGCTGCTATATCTTGGCCATTTTGTTTCAGGGCATTTCAGCAACCTTGCCTAAACCAATGTTGTCAACTAAATAAACCCTATGGGCACTACTGGAGACTTTGCAATAAATTGTCCTACCATGGATGTTTATCTTTTTTTTTTTGTGGTTGCCTTAACAAAATAGAGATTGTTTGTTTTGTTTTGTTTTTCTGGATCTGGTTGCAAAAATCCAAGAAAGCACCTTGGTTATGTTCCAGGTCTTGCCTTTGTATGATCTTATATAGTGCTTTCAGGGAGAGAACACTCAACCATGACTCAGAGGAAATTTGCTGCTAAGATGCACTATTGTCCAGCCACTGGTGGTCTCTCACCCAGGCGGTGGAGGCCTGGAAAAGTTGGGTTTACTGTCTCATCTCAGCCAAAGCTGGTTTATATTAATGATCAAGGCAATGGGAAATATATTGGATTTTATTCTCCCCTTTAACCTGCCTTAGAAATAATCTTAATAATGGGAAAAGATGCTCTCATGATCTTTCTCAGAAGCTCTGTGTTGCCGTCTCTTTCAATTTTTTCCCCTGAGAGCTTGAGGGAGACAGAAATGGAAAACCCAATGCTTTTCTTTCTCTTAAGTATGAAAAAGAAAGGGAGTATTTGAGTGCCTACAAAGTATGGGAAGTGACAATAAGTCAACTAGTGTTTTTCTGTTCTTCAGTTCTACTCCAGAGAGGGATTCTTTCTCTTCTCTAAACTTAGTAAATGAGAGGCATTGAATGGTTCTCTAAATAGCTAAGCACTGGAGCATTTATATTGTTATTATTATTTTTATGCATGCCACTTTCCCTTAGCAATAGAAAAGAAAATAAATAGTCTTTTCATTGCCAGTTCTATTTTTGTTGAGGGCTTAACTAGAAGATATATCTAATCATAATGAGCAGAGCATAAAGAATATTAAGATTAAAAGAACTTATATTTTCCTTTATCCTCTCAACAATCTCCAGATGGATTTCCTAGGGGTTGCCTTCTAAATCTTCTTACACAGTGAGCTGTAAATCCCAGACCCAGCAAGCTTCTGGTTTGGCTGAACATAGCCTTTCATGTACAATATGTACAGCCTGAATAATGGCAGAAAATTATTCAGAGGATAATTACAGCAATTGATCTTGAGATGTTTTGTAACGTCCTTCATAGATCATTCTTCAAAGCCTTCTGGAGAAGATGTGTCTGTGGAGTCCGCCAGAGGCCCAAAACTTCTAGGGTCTAATGTAGAATTAATAGTCCGCGAGAGTCCTAGTCACCTGAAAAGGGGATGGGGGAGACAACTCCAGGGGAACTCAGGCCAGAGGTCAGAGACAGCTCAAAGAACCAGATGATTTTGATGATCCCTAGATGAATCTTACCTCAGTCTCCCTTTCGGACTATGGCCTCCACCTCAGATATTCTAACACACCTAAGTCTTTAATTATAAATCGCTTGACGATTTCTGAAGAGCTCTCTTGGGAGTTGTCCCACAAGATTCTGATCATCTCCCTATGAAGTAGGAGGGGTGGTGAGCCATCAACCTCTTTCTAGATGAGGAAATGATGAGCAGTGGTCAGATCATTTCGCCAGGGTCAAAGCACTGGCAAGTGGTGGAGCCTGAGGACAGCAGGGTCCTCTGACCACAAATCCACAGGACTCCGCACCCTCACGAACTCTAAACAGGAAATGAAGCTTCCACTTGACTTTTGGGGGAAATGTTACCCGCTATGCTGCCGATGGAGTGTGTAGCATCTCTTCTTACCAGAAAGGAATGATTTCATCCCTGTTCTTCTCTTTAACACCACCTCTTTACACACACAGACACAAACACAGACATGGACACACACAGACACAAACACAGACAGAGACACACACACACATACACACACATATCTTCTCTCTCTTTTATTTTTCTCAATGGTCCTGCCGTAGGCAGCAAACAGATGGGCAGCTGAGCAAGCACACCTGTACTGGACGCAGAAATCAATAGAGACAGTTATTTCATAAACGGCTCCACTAGGCACGAAGGAAATTCATGGCTCAGAGCGAGTGGGTGGTTGGAGGAGGAGGGGTTTGGAGGACGCAAGTGCATCCTTTATTGATGGCTGGTTCTCAGGGGTACCTGGAACATTCACAATCGGGCCACAGATGAAAACATGCAGCTCAAGTGCTTAGACTGTGACATTTTCATTTTTGTATCCCTGGCATATTCCTACTATGATGCTTAGCATTAAAACACTTCATGAATAATTTCTATAAACATTATAATGTATATTCTGTATATTCTATATTTTATAATGAATATTTATATAATTTCATAAATGCATTATTATATATATATTTAAAGGACAGATTTTAATTAAGCGGATGGTGTGATTTCTGACATACTTTTTTTTTCAGACAAACTTAAATGAGGCCTGGGTAACTGGTAATTATGGTCTGAGAAAAAAAAAAAAGACTTGTGTTTGGAACAAAGAAAGCATGGAAATCAAATGACTAACTTAATCTGGTCAATTAATAGGAAACAAAGATGGCCAGATTTGTATCCCCAAATCATTAGCTGGTAATTAACCTTCCCCCACCTCCACTTTTTACCAGAGCACTTTTTTTCTCCTAGAGAATTCCCATGAAAAATTACAGTCATTTATTGTTTTCTAATATGTGCATCACCAACTTTAAATTATCACAATTAAAATAATCCATTATTTCTCCATGTCCCTGAAGCCAGGACTGAGGTTTCTCTAAATGAAATTGGACAAGATGCGTGTGTTTGTGTGTGGGTACGTTCCAGCTTTTAAACCAGCTCTAAGAGTGATCATCAAAGCTTGTACTCTCGGGCAGCTTCCCCTGGAATTTAAAATCTGAACTTACTCTTCCTTTCTTCCCTGCCAAAGTCAACACAGTGCTTCTCATTAAGAAGAGGACTGGTGGTGTGTGTGTGTATTACAAGACAAGTGACTAGGATCATGGAATTGCCATATTCCAACAGATTCTTAGCCAACTAGCCTGGTCCTCCATTATCCATCTGTATCCTCGGGGATCTGCCATGGAAGTGCAATACTATTATCTCTAATTCCAACCATAAAGGAAAGGCATTCATCTGTTTTGCTTGTTTGATATGTTTCAATCAGTGACAAATGTGTTTAAATTTTCCTTCCACCCATTTCTAGGTGAGGACCATATATGATCATATTTTACAAATTTCCATATTCAAATGGACATTATCCATTTCAGAAGAGTGATTTGGAAACGTTACACATTTTCTTATGATGCTACTGATCCATTAGCATAGCTAGAAGAAGGCTGGATTAGGAGCCATGCAACCAGGCTCCTAGGAGTGAGTCCCTGACTGATTGTAAAGTGTGTTTTTGATCAAAGCTCTTCCCCCAGCTCGCTCTCAGTTTTCTTGTTTCTAATGTGGGAGGGCTGATAGTCTTTTAAACACTGTTGGGTCTGAAAGTATACGATGCTATAGCTTCTCAGGCCCAAACTTTGGGTAACTATTGGAAGTTGACTTCTGCCCCTTATGATACATTCGTTGGGATTTTCTTAGTGGTTGCAACTCTATTTTTTCTTTTTTTCCATTAAAAACAAATTTTCTTGACAACAGCTGAAGATCGTTAAGAGTGAAGTCAAGGGATTAAAGACCTCGATCAAGCTGGTTATGAACACTTTAGGTCAAAATGAGCTGTGACCATAAACTAATAAGATTAGTTTTCTCAATACGTCATGTAAATTGACTTTGAGAGGTTCAGCGAAAGACCAGTTCCAAAAAGAATCTGTGTACTGACAGCTTTAAGAAGATTGTTTTGAAGGGAAAATATTCTTCATGTGGCCCAACACGTTGTCACATGTTGCGCCAACGTCAAAATAGTCTCCTCATTTTTTAGGACTTTTTCAAAACTTGTAGCTTGGATGTAGTAAGCCAGAAATGCTTCTTCTTGTATAAACTTACAAAGCATAAATTTGTATAAACTTGACAAAGGTGTCAAATACTGCCATATTTCTTTATTATAGTATTTATATTTTTTTAATAAAAGAAGATATAAAAATATATTTTTTATATCTGTCTATATATCTCTTTATTATAATAGTCAGGTTGTGAAGAGGTTGCTCTTATCAAGTGTTCAATTTATTATTATTATTGATAATAACAGTAGCTAACATGTATCTGACATTTCTACCTCCTGTGTTTCCCTGACACTACGAGACAAGGAGCAGATGAAGGCACTGCGTAGATACCAAGTGGTCAAGTGACTTGTCCAGAATCACAAAACTAGGATTCAGCACAAAGCATTCAAAAAGTATATTGCTGTTATAAATTTAGAAATTCAATTATTGGTGAAAAATGATGTTTTTTTCTTAATTGCACTTTGCCGTGATCTTAGTCTGAGTTGCTCTAAAATGCAGAGCTGGAAATGAAAACTTGGGTGCAGATGGTTTATTTGGTGATGATAGCCAAAGAAGTGGGAGTGAGGGAGGAGAGAAGGATTATCCAGGTTGCTGCTGGAGATGACCTAACGGCAGAAGCACACAGAGTGCTCCTGGCAGATCTCCACCCTGCATGGGGAAGCCTGTGCAGCCACCCACCGCACAGGAGCCCATTGGCTGGGGGTTCCTCTGCAGGGGGTTGGCTCTCTGAACTTCCGGTATTGACTTGTGCTCACGGGGCGTGGGATGCTCATGGAAGAACATTCTACAGTGGAATACGGATGTGGGCAAGCTCATCCTGGAAGTGGAAAGGGCAGAACAAGGTGAGCCTGTGCTCTTTTTTTTTTTTTTAAGATTTTTTTTATTATTTTATTTATTTGTCAGAGAGAGAGGGAGAGAGAGCGAGCACAGGCAGACAGAGAGGCAGGCAGAGGCAGAGGGAGAAGCAGGCTCCCTGCCGAGCAAGGAGCCCGATGTGGGACTCGATCCCAGGATGCTGAGATCATGACCTGAGCCGAAGGCAGCTGCCCAACCAACTGAGCCACCCAGGCGTCCCGAGAATTGTCCAAGATGACTGCTGCAGGGACATCTGCTCCAACCCCACAATGTTGACACTACTGAAACTCCCTTCCTCTCACCTTTGAATGCCCTCCCTCTCTTTTCTACTGAAATTCCACTTATCCTTGAAGGCTCAAGCAGGTGCCACATCCTTTGTGAAGCCTCTCTGGTGCTATGACCTTCTCCCTCTGACTTCTACTATAGTTCATTCATGAGGCCATCAGAGAGTCTACTGATACCTGGAAAATGGAGAAGACTCTTAAGCAACACAAGGGTTTTGTTGAAAATTTGCATATGACTTGATGCCCCCAAAATGTAATTACTAATAGCCTACTGTTGACTGGGAGCCTTACCGATCACATACACAGTTGATGAACACAGATTTTGTACACTCTAGGTATTATAGACGGTATTCTTCCAACAAAGTAAACTAGAGAAAAGAAAATTGTTAAGAAAATCGTAAATAAGAGAAAAGACATATACAGTATGTACTGTATTTGTTGAAAAAATCCATGTATGAGTGGACCTGTGCAGTTCAAACCCGTGTCACCCGAGAATCCACTGCACTTGCTTCCAGGCCCGTCTCCCCCACTAAACTGGAATTCCTTGAGGACAGAGGTTGCACTTGTTCATGACCATCGCACAGAGCCAAGGTCATTGTGGATCCTCTACACATTTTTATAGTGAGATACAAGAGTGAATAGATATCCTCTTTTCACGATTTCCTGTATTACCATCCTGACCACCTTTGCCTTTGTTTTTGGTGCCTTTCCCTGGACCTGCTCCAGACCTCTTTGATCCTGAGCTGCAGCATCCAGAGTCGCTGAGAACATTCCAGGTGAACAGGTACCGTGGTTGTACATAGCAAAGCGGTCCTGGCACCTTTTTCCCTCTCGACCCGGTGGCAGCAACCACTACTTCATTCTTGGCAACGGTTGGAATTTCCCGCATTACAGTGATTCATGGACAGGCCTCTCTTCTCTAATGAACTGCAGACTCCTGAGAGGAGGGCGACCATCTTATTCATCTTCCAAGTCCCACAAGGGAGAAAAGGTGACATACTGAATGGTCAAGGACAGCCACCTTCTCATATAGTGGCAACAATAATAAAGATAACTCACAGTGATTAAGCATTTACTATGTCCCTGTCTCTCTCAGTGCTCTGCATAAATTACACCATTTTCTCACTCCAACTTTTGAGATCGTCTGATTATTACCCCCATTTCACAGGCAAAGAAACTGAGGATCAGAGATATTAAGGGACTTGCCTGTGATTAGGCATCTAGCAAGTGACAGAATCAGGATTGAACTCAGGTCTCCATGCCCTTAACCAAAGTCTGTGCAACTATGAAATCTGCTGAGGGCTCTCCAAAAGATGGGAGAGAACAGAGATCACTAAGGACAATTGGGGAAGATTTCTGTTTATTTGTTTAGATCAGTGGTTCTCGACCAGGGGCAATTTTACCCTTCAGGGGGACATTTGGCAATATCTGGAAACGTTTTTGGCTGTCACAGCTAGGGCGGAGGAGGGGGACTTCTGGCTGCTAGTGGGTGGAGGTCAGTGGTCCTATGAAACTTTCTACATAGCACAGCAGGAACTCTCTGGTCCACATCGTCCATAGCCTTGAGGTTGAGAAGCCCTGGTTTACATGGAGAAATTGAGGAGAAAGAATGAGGAGGAAGTGGGTCTAACATGACACAGAGCAGCTGGAATGAGCTCACTGCATTTCCTAATTTACTATTCATTTGACCATGCTGGCTCAGGCTAACCTATGGCAGCAGCCACACGTTCAAGTGCTTTGTAAACTGTAAGGTTCCCACAAAGGTTAAATTCTTATTGTCAGCATCACCTCCCTGCTGAGCCCACAGTAACTGACTTCTGGGGACTTCCCTGGAAATTTCAGCCTCCTTTTGTGCAGCAGAGTCCCAAGTCCTCTCTCCTTGGCCATCCCTATACACGACAGCCTGAGATGAGCATAGAGAATTCTACCATCTTTTTTGTCTCTAACTTCTTCATGATTTTTAGTGGGGTGTGGCCTTTTCAGCTGGTGTGCTACTCTAGGCTAATGCGTTCAGGGATGTTCTTGTCCTTCCAAGTCTCATACCTAGCTTGTTTTCATTAAAAATGCAAGATTTATCAAGTGGGGTCTTATTTATAATCTACTCAGAGAAAAGATTCATTCCTGGACAGCTTACTGTTGGCTTCCTCAGATGGTCCTATTGTCTGACAAGGCCACCCATCTCTAGAACTCACACTGGTCCTCTTCAATTTACCTGCTCTGACCTTGCACTTAATATTGGCATCTCGCATAGTTCTGACCTCTACAGGTTTATGCATCTTGACCCTAAGTCTCCTCACAAACCCTGCTGGTCTTGATGGCCTACTGTGGACGTGATAATTTGGGTGGGATTCCATTCTTCTTCACACCCAGTTTCTTGCCCAAGCCCCCTGCTCTCCAGGACAGGAAGATTGGACATATCTCTCACAGTGAGATTGCTGAAGTTCAAGGGTCCAGTTTGCCATCAGCCTTAGACAACTTCACTCAGTATTCTGGGTCCCTTTGAAATTTATCATAGATGGTTCATCATGATTTTCTCTGTCCCTTTTTGAATTTCTACCTATGCTAAGCCTGTAATGGATTAGAATTAATCAAACAAGCAAGCAAGCCATCCATAATCTAAAGAAATAAATAAATCAGAACTCTGTAATTTACTGCCCACTATGTGAAACAGTGATGCCAAAGTAAATGTTCCAGAGTTGCAGCAAAAAGGAACACGTCCAGCTTTATGCATTTAGAAGGGTGTGATGAGAGGATCACAGTGGGACATACACACGTCATATAATTCCTTTCTCTCTTTTCCTTTCTTCCCCCACTCTCTCAGTGGAACATAGTTAAACACACAGGATAGAATGATCTGGCCTAAAAAAGAGGAAAAAAATTAAACACACAGGATAGAATGATCTGGCCTAAAAAAGAGGAAAAAAAAATCAGGCCAGCTTGAGGGAAAATAAAGATTGTAGCTTTCCATGTTATATCTGGTATCATCATTCAAACCCCAGCATCGATTTTTAGTAGCAAAACTGGTACTTCCAGATCCCAGGCAAACTACAAAGTACACAAGTTGGTTTGGCTGGGCCTCCCATCTCCCTGTTTTTATTCTCTGCTTAATGTCAAGAAGGAGACAAATTTTGAGCTCTAAGGGTGGCCTTGCTTCTGCAGATGGACGTTATAGTCATTAGAAAGGCCAGAGTCACCGTCAGTGGCAGAGACCCCAGGTTCCTTCTTTTTAAGCACTCAGAATGGCTCTTTTTGCAACATCTTGGCAAATGCTCCCTGGAGTTCCACTTGGAACTAGGACCAAAGACAAGCCAGAATCAACAGTAACTTTATACTGAAGCTATCTATATTCCAAGCTTTGAGGCCAATCAAATTCTCCATCTTTTATATTCTTGCCATCATTAGATATTGCCAAAAAATTCAAGCCCACTGGTCATTTACTTTTCCATTTCAGGCTTCTCATTATGAAATGTTGAGGATTATTTTTTTTCTTAACCGATTTGTCCTGTCTCTGCTGCCCTTTCCTCCAAATGCCATCTGGAACCCCAATTTCACACTAAATAAACTCATCTATATCTGCAAGTCTCTGGAGTCCATTTCTGCTCTCTCTGGCTTTGGGTGGATCCTGGCAATCACTCAGGAACAGTGCAGTCTAGTGTGGGTGTTAAGAGCTCAGATTCTGGGTTCAAATTCCAACTTTTCCACGTACCACATCGGTCACCTTGGGCAAGGTACCAAAATTATCTTATCCTCAGTTTCTACATCTATAACGGAGAGGAAAAACTCATTCAGGATTATTATGAGGATTAAATGAGTATATGCATGAAGTACTTAGAATAATACCTAGCACGTTGAAGGACTTTTTAAAAACAGTAGAATATAGGGGCTCCTGGAAAGTTCATTCAGTTAAGTGTCTGACTCTTGATTTAGGTTCAGGTCGTGACCTCAGGGTCCTGAGTTGGAGCCCCGCGTCAGGCTCTGCAGATGTAGAGCCTGCTTAAGATTCTCTTTCTCCCTCTTTGCCCCTCCCCACCCCGTATACACACACTCTCTCTTTCTAAGTAAGTAAATAAATAAATAAACCCAGCAATATTTATTCAGTGCAGCAATGACTGTCTGAATTCATGTACTTCGGTATTTATTTTGTTGGAGGTTTTCAGTATCTTTTCATTGATACATTTCCTTCTTCATGCCATTATCCTTCACTCTTATGTAAGACTGGAGGCAGTAACTACACTTATCTTGGTGAACATGGTGTAATGTATACAATCGTCAAATGACTATGTTGTGCTCCGGAAACTAATATCACAGTATAGGTCAGCTGTACTTCAATACAAAAATAAAAATTGAAAATACCTCTTGCCATGAGACTCATCATTGAAAGAAGGATTGATAGCTCTTTTTATGCTTTATCACTTCCATGGCCTCACATATATTCAGGACTTCTGTGTCATGTCACAGTACCTTTCTTTCGAGTCCCTCCTTCATACCATGTGACATCTGTGATGGGACAACTGTTCATTCTCCTGGAGGACCACCTCGGTGTGTTGGCTTATCTCCTCAGCACCAATACCATAGCTTCGTGGGCTCCTGAACACAGCTGGAGGTCAGGACACATCTTGCTGCTACCCATTCACTGGGCATCAGGATTAAATGCCCCATTTTACTTGTCTCTGAGGAGCTGAGTCTCAGTCAGAGGCTCAGCCTTTTGCTTCAGAGCACACATCTAGTAAATAATTAAACCCAGATCTCCTGATTTTAAGTGCAGATACTTTGTACTGCACCAGGGCTGCCTTATAAGACTTTCTGAAGTTTATGCACATTTGCTTGGCATTTCAGTGCCCCCAAAGAAACATTTAATGTCATCTGAAAGCTTTAAAATGCTACTCTTCTTCTCACCCGTAAGTATTTTTTTTCTTTTTTTATATAAATAGTTGTCTTTCATTGTCAAAGATACAGTTTTTCCGTGAGAGTTCCATAGCTCTCCTTTCCCTGCCTTTGGGGATGTATCTATAGTCCCATTTCTCTGAGTGGAAGGGCCCCTTCTATCATGGCAGCCCTCAAGGACAAGGACAATCTTCTCAGCCCTCAGCCCAGCAGGGTCACCACCTTACAAGGCTTAGCCCCAGGCTGATTATCCTTCCAGGTGCAAAGGTGGCTAACAGCAACACTGAGACAGGGATCGAAAGTTCCACTGGGACTGAGCTTAGGGCTGAGAGCTCGTTGCTGGTTGGTTGGGTTTTTATTTGTTTCCCTTTTTTTTTCTATTGGAAAATTTTTTTTCAATTTATTTATTTTTAGAAAAACAGTATTCATTATTTTTTCACCACACCCAAGCTCCATGCAATCCGTGCCCTCTATAATACCCACCGCCTGGTACCCCAATGGTACCCCAACCTCCCACCCCACCCCCGCCACTTCCCTTTTAAGGAAGGGGATGGGGATGGCAGACGAATCACCCAGTAGTCTCGTGGGACAGGAAGTGGTCTGGGGTGTCTTTCAAGGAAAAATGAATGATATCTCTTCCCACCAGAAGTGGGAAATGGTTTTCTCCTGTGCAGGGCTACGACCTTCTGAATAGCCCACATTCTCACATGGAGAGAACTGGGCCAGAGGGCGCAAGTGTTTATTTTGAGAAGACATGAAATTTTCTGGAAGTGAAGTTCCAATCAATTAAATGAATTGGTTAATCACAATTAATTATATATTGAAGACCTACTATGTACGTGTACTGGGAAATCCTGAACTTAACAACAACAAAAAACAAGAACAAAATAGCTTCTAACCTTAAGGAGTTTACTATTTACAGTTAGGAACCGACCAGCAAACAACAAAGATGATTTCACTGAACCTTTGAGGTAGTCCAGGTGATGTCCATATGCGATCAAATGAAAACTGCCCTCTTAGAGAACATTTAATCTTGTTATTATTTATTTATTTATTTTTTTACTGCAGAGATGAGAGTCCTTTGAGGATATGCATATATATATATATATATATTTTTTTTTTTTTTTTTTGTCCTTTATGTCAGATGATCAACACTGTTCTGGTTCAGTCCTGGGGGTATACACCACATTCATTTTCAGTATTCCTACTATAAGAAGGAAGAAGATGGGCGCGCTGATAGAAAATTATACACCGAGTACTTTTTGTAATTATTTTTATCAGTCATGTAGAAAATTGGGATTCATGGGAGAACCAGGTAAGCACTTGGGATATTAAAAAAGTTTCCATTAGGGGTTCATGTATTAAGATACACAGGGGTAAGTGGGGGAGAGGCAGATTTTATTCATTAGTTAGAAGAGGTTTTACTATGCCCAGAATTATTGTTAACTGCCTTCAGAGACAGTGAAGGGCTCATCACTAAAAGCATTCATGGAGGAGTTGGAAATACACCATCAGGGATGATGAAGATGAAGGCCTTTTTTGGGACAGGAGTGTTGATTACTTGCCAAGGGTTGATTACTTGCCTTTCTACGTCATGATCTCCAATTCCAGTGAAAGGTCCCAGAAGCGTAATTCTTACTCAGATTCTTAGATTCTACCCCTTTCCTCCTCTCCAGTCATGGTTCTGAACTCCTCTGAAACGTTTCCAAAGGAGTAGACGCAGGCCACAGAGGAAAGAAATATTATTTTGCAGAAACTGGTGCTCCATCAAAACAGAGGCCTTGTGAAATGACGGCAGACATCAGTAATCGCCAAAGCACTGGCCTTATTTATAGGTTTGAGGGAAAGATAAATACTGTACACGCACATTCTAATTAAGGCCAAGAGTTCCCAGCATGCATAGCTCTGCATCTCATTCTCGCTGTCACGGCTGCCACGGCTCTCATATTTTCTGTGGTTTCTCCTGGTTATTAGTAATGCTGTGCTGACTAAAATGGATGGAGTCCCAAGCTGACTGCTGGCCGCAGGGATTGGATCTTCCACATGGCTAGAGCCTGGATTCCCAAGTACCACGGCTGCATCTGCCCTTGTCTTCAGTAGCTGACTGGAGCAGTTAGGCCAAGAAGATGACCTGGGAAGGGACTCCTGCTCCAGCAGATACAATGGTGGAGGGGAAAGAGTGAAGCAATCCAGAGAAATGCTCCCTTCTCAATTCCATTCATGTCAACCAAGCATCTTTTGGGTTGGGAGGAGAGATCTAGTCTTTTTCCATCAGGCACATTTCTAAGATAGATGTCTAAATGGCATGAAGCTAATGCTCTTTTTATACTCTCCTCTCCCTATTACATAATGAAAAATTTTGAGCACGTGCCACAGACATATGACTAATGGCCCTTAAAGAAAGTCCAATCCTAGCTTTGATCTTTGGGGGATGAGGACATCATAATCTAATGTAGCTAATCATGTCAAAGGCACAATCAATAAGCATACACCGATCTCACAGTATAATTAAGTCTCCATAAGTTCATTTACAGACCAAATCAATCAAGAGTAGTCAGTCTGACCAGGAATTCACAAGTATCATTAATGAAAAAAAAATTAAGGTTTATTTTGCAAAATATTGCTGTCTTATTATTAAAAAAGCTATCTATTCTTTGTTCCTTATATAAATACATGGCAATAAAATTTGTGCTCTTTTCTTGGCAACAGTATGATTTTGAATCACCACAGACAAAATTTCATAGAAGCCTTTTTTCTTCCTTTATCTCTATGGAATCCCCATCATTTTATTCTAGAGCTATCTTCAGGTCATCCCCAAAACATGTATACATAGTGAGCAAGGACTAGTCAGAGATCTGGTTTTTTGTTTGCAGCTTCTTTTGGCCAAAGTCAAGAATCAAGAAAGAAGATAGAAACGGGAAAACACAGGGCTAACCTAGGTATGGAACATGGTTTCCTTTTCAGGACTTACGACTTGAGTCCAACTGAAAACTCGTTTGAATGCTCAGCTAACTTTCCTTCTAAAATTTTTGTTAATATACAGACAAGGACCAGATGTCTGCCTGTCTATATGTATACATATGTGTGTGTGTGTGTGTGTGTGTGTGTGCATGCACATGCATGAGTGGGTGTGTGTGTTTATGCATATGCAGGAAGGCTCTCTACATGACAAAAAGACTTACTAATTGAGGAGTACATTTGTTCTCAATGGATATAACAAATCCAACAGTGTAAATCTCAACTTCACAGAGTGTGCTCGAGTCTGTAGTGCACCATTTTTCACTCTCCAAGATTCATTTGGGTAATTGCAGAAGCTTAGCACCACATCTTGGGAGGCATCAGCAAGCAGTGGGGGGGAGGGAGGAGATTGATATTCATTTTACTACTGCATAACCAACTATATATCTGACAAAGACCAAGATACTTCACATCATTTTTTCTACAACGTGAATAACACCTATCTCTCAACATAGCAATTTTTATTCCTATTTTATAGACAAGGTTATTAGAGCTCAAGAAATCAAGTAATTGTATGTCGTAATTTGTTAAGTTGTAATCAGGGATTTGTTCGAACCTCTGGAAATCAGGCATGGGAGTCTGAATTTATCAGAGAGGACTCATGGATAATTTGGCAAGGGCAGGGCTACAAGGGGTCATGACCAACATTTAGCACAGTGTCTCATACAGCAGGTGGTCAAAAAACTGTTGAACAAATGACTGAAAATCCAGGGCAGTCAGCCTAGTTACAACAGAGCGAGGGAACAGTGTGTGGTGTCATTCTGGTTCAAGGAGGGCCCAGGTGTCCCTCCGAGGTGGGGAGCAGTGGTCCCAAAGCAAGGATTTCATTCTGCAGACAGGGTTAGAGGTATGGGAAAACAGGCAAGAAATGAAATAAGCAAATAATTGAGCTTTAAATACATAAGATTCAATTCAGAGTCAACTGCCATTTATTGAGTAGCTGCTATGTGCTAGGTTCTTACTCTTCTATCCACATTTTCATGTTCTCTTACTTCACCTTTACAGCAATCATTTTTTACCATGAAGGAAATGGAGTTTCTTGAAAGGGTGACTTTCCCAACATCACAAACAAATATATTTGTTTGTTTGAGGTCAGTGTTTGAACCCAGGTTTTCTGAATCACTCGGACATTATTCACATAACAAGCCAAGTCCATTCTCAGGAGGCATCTGTCACCGACATCTAGCAACACCTGGCTCCTAGGGCAGTGCTGTCTGCTTGTTTCCCTTTTATTTTACCAACAGCTCCTTCTCCACCTCCTCTGTCAGTTCCTCCTCATTTCACTGACTTCTGAACACTGGAGCATCCACAGTTCGGTTTTGTATCTTTTCTGTTTTCTATCTGCACTTATTCTCTGGATGAGCTTATCTGGTCTAATAACTTTAAATGCCCTCGTGATGACTCTAACATCAGATCTCTAGTCCAGACCTTCCTTGGGAGCTTGCTATAGCTCTAGTTCAATGACCAAAACAGCATCTCAAAATTCCAGCTTGTCAACACTGCACCCCTGATAAGCTCCAGAACGTGGGCACTATTGCTCTTTCTTCTATCTTTGTTAATAGCAACACCGCCCTTCCCGCTGCTCAGCTTAAACCGCAGAATGCTGAGACTGTCAGTCTTTCAGCAAGTCCTGTTGGCTGTGTCTTCAGAAGACAGCAGTGCCTGACTACATCTTACCACTCCTACAGCTCTCCTTTCGGCCCAACTCATTGCCAACTCTTTCAGAATATTGCAAGAGCCCTTCCTGGTTGAATTGTCCCACTTCAGCCTATTCTGTCTATTGTGGTCAAAGTAACCTTATAAAAGTTAAGTCAAATCATGTCACTCTTCAACTGACAGTCAATTCACTTAGAGCAAAATCAAGTATTATTATACCGGTATACAAGGCTCCATGTGATCTGGCCTCATTAAACACAAACTTCCACCTGAAAAAACTTTGCCCATGCTATTCCCTCTGCCTGGAACATACTTCCCCAGACATCTGCATCACTTGTTCCTTCACATTTTTTAGATCCTTCTTAGCCATACCCCATCATCTGGAGCACCTTGGTGGCTTCAGTTGGTTAAGCATCTGACTTTTGATTTTGGCTCTGGTCATGATCTCAGGATCCTGCTGTCGGGCTCTGCGCTGGGTAGGGACCCTGCTTGGGATTCTCTCTCTCTCTCCCTCTGCCCCTCTCCCCTTCCACCACTCATGTTTCCTCTAAATAAATAAAGATAAAATTAATAAATTTACATTATCTTTATACTTACAACTCCCCATCTTTTCCTCTATGTTTTCTGTGCAGCACTTGTCAAACCCAGCATTTAACTCACATATCTTTTAAATTGTCTCTCTCCCCCTATAAAAATGAGCACCATGAACAAAGAAGGCAAGGATTTCTGCTGTTTTGTTTGCATTGCATCTCCAGGAAAGGAGATGGCAAAAAGAAGAAATGCCTGGCACCTAGGGGCAGTAAAATATAGTGTGTATTGATTGGATGAATGAGAGGGAGGGAGCCATAAGAACTCAGCATACTAGGAAGGGGCGTGAGACATGATATAACCCCCAATCAATAGGCAGCAGCCTAAGAAGTTTCAGGGAGCTGTGAGGAGTGTGTGCACCAGCCTAGAACCTCACATAGTCATTTTTCAGAAAATTGCCCCCAATATCCTGACATGGTATTTTTATGTCTCAGGAGAAAACACATTAGCTCTCAGAAACCTGATAGATCATGAACCATGAAAATACTTGTAAATAGTTCTGTAAGCACAGAACATAAGTCCTGACTCTATTTCTTCTGTGATAGTACACAATTGCAAAACAACAGTAGAAAATAGAAAAAAAAATCTTCAAGTATCTTTTCACGCAAACCCCCATTACTACCTTGCCTCCACTCACACAGCCCAGCCCCCTTAAGGCACTCTTCATTTTGTGGAAGACAGCACAGCCTCATCAAAAGAATGTGGGTCCTGGAAACAGAGACGCCTGACTTCACATTGCGGATCACCGTACTTGCTAATCACAGAATCTTTGTCAATTTTCTTGACCTTTTTGGGCATCAGTGTTTATTTGTAGAATAGGCAGGGTAGTAGGTTAATTATGAAGGTTGATTATATATAACATACATATGTACATACATAAAACATATGTTATACACAAATATATAAATTATACACATTATATAATTAATTGATGATATAATAGTAAATATACACATTTGATTGGAACTTAATTCCTAGTCCTTAAAATCTGATTGTGTTAAAGGCTGTGAAATAATAGAGAATATATATATAAACATATTTTTATATATATATATATAGGTCTCTGCCCCCAGGGCTTGACACAGAGCTCCTAAAACCTTTGTGATTTCCTAAGTTATAAGGACACCAGAAGCATCTTTTTGTTCTGATTTTTGGTCTTTGACCTTCATTCTTGACAGAATTCCAAAATCCCTTGGAATTTCTGGCTGATAGCCTTGCCTTTTGTTTTACTGAGATGACTCTGGGTGGGCTCCTGGATGGGCGCTGTTCACCAGAAAGGTGGAGCCCAGAGGGAAGGTTGGAATTTTCGACCCCCCTCCCATTCTCCAGCTAGGGGAGAGGGGCTGCAAATGAAGGGAAGGCTCCATCACACCTCCACGATGAAATCTCCATAATATCCAAATAGTCTAGGATTCAGAGAACTTCTGGGTAGGTGAAGCAGTGGAGGGTCTGGGAGAGGTTTATGCCCAGAGCGCTTGTGGAAGCCCCAGGCCCTTTCTGCAGAAGTTCCCCTATGTCTCTTTCTATCTGGATGTTTATCTGTAAGCTTTATCACCTCTGTCTCTAGTAAACTGGTAAACATTAAGTAAACTATTTTTCTAAATTCTGTGAGCCACTATAGTAAATTAATTGAACCTGACAAGGGGGTCATGGGAACCTTCAATTTATGATAGACCAGAAGCACAGGTGGCAAGCTAGACTAGCAATTGTTATCTCAAGTACTGTGGGGAGTCTTGTGGGACTGAGCCCTTAACCTCTGGGATCCGATGCTATTTTTTGGTAAATGGTGTCAGAAGTGAGTAAAATTGCAGGACACCCAGCTGGTGTTGCAGAACTGTTTGGTGTGCGGAAAGCACCACGTGAGTGGTGGCAGAAGTGTTTTAAGTGTGAAGGTAAAGGAGAGACACAGGAGGCATAGAGCATAGGTTTTCTACACAAGTGCCAACCAAATATATATATATATATTATTATATAGAACACTTATGTATTACCTAATATATATTTATTATATATTACATTATATATAATATACATTATAAATTGTTATTATAAGACTATATTATTACATATAACAACATAGTATTATGTATTACATATTTTATATAGTGTATCTTTTAAAATATATAACACTATATATTTTAAAAAATATATATCAATATAGAAAAAGATATAATATAAATTTTATCTATTTATATATAAATATATATATTATATAAATAATATATATTAATATTTAATAATATGTGATTATCATATATTTTAAAAAGATAAAGATACAAAAATATATGTCACATATTTTTAAAATAAATAATATACAATGTAAATACAAGTGTAAATACACAGAGTATTTGGCTGGCACTTAACACGTGTTATATAAAATTTTCTAAGTTCTCTGTGTAAGGAAAACAGTATTGACAGAAAAGTGGAGACTGATAGCTTAGTGTTGTGTCAGAAGTAAGGGCTACAGCTTCTGGCCTCATCTCTTTCCACATGTATTGGACGGGGGTCCATGTCCTCAGAGAACAGTGGAATACCAATAGGATCTGTCTTAGAGCATGCTGGAAGGTCTAACACTTGCACTTAAAAATCTGTGTGGTAGTGCTTGCTGATTGTCATCCAGGCTGGGTTTTGCCTTTTGCAGAATCCAGTCCATTTCAGTGACCAAGTGTATAGGCTTTGGCAAGTAGTTTTGGTACGTGACCTGGTATTACCAACACAACTGACCCGGCCCGGTTGTCCAATCAGCACCGACAGCTTCGAGCACAGAGATCCTGTAGGAAGGAAATGTATAGGAAATTGTTCTCCTCCCTTGTCCTGACTCCAGCAGTATTCCTGCCTCTGGGATCCATTCAAGGTATCAGACCACTTCAGAAAGAACAATGATTTGTGTGGCCAGCAGAATCTTAAGAAAATTTCACTCAAGTTATGATGTCCGTTGGTACCGTGGGAATAAGCAATGTGATTTGAAGTCCAATTCAAAGGAATAAAATTTGAAGCGTCTTTATAAAAATAATGACTTTTTCCATATCTCATCTTCCTTTAAAATTTCTTCTCAATTTATATCTCTCCGAACACCGCCAGAGCCAGCATCTCTTAGCAAGCAGTGGGTAGACGTTGTGTTCTTATCCATATGCATGATCTGCTCTATTTTCTTCCCAATTCAGATTCTTTCCATCATTATAAGAAAAAAAAAAAAGTGATATGGGCTTATTAAGAAGAGAGGAATAGTGACCCTCTGGGGAGATAACTTAATCCAGTTTAAAGAGTTTTTTCTCTGACATGTTTGCTCTTGGGTCTCTGCCACTGATGAGCCACTGCCTCTCACACTTGCATGTCCACAGAATCACCACGTAAGCTTCAGAACCACCTGAAGCCTGTGTTCCACCCACCAAAGACTGTGATGTGATCGCTCTGGGGTACTGTCTGGACTTGGGAATTTTTAAAAGATAATCAGGTGATTCTGACTTGCAGAAAAATTTGTGACTCACTTCCAAGGGCCCATGATAGGAGCCACCCATTCTCCCCGGAACTTCCACCCCAATCAGAGCATTTCTAACTTCACGGAGCTGGAGCTATGTTCGGGCCACAAGTACGTTTGCCAATGTCTGGCATCTATAGAGAAGGCATATAGAGAAGACATAGCTAATTCTGAAAGCTGAAGGGTTTTATCTCTATTTAGTAACACTGCAGTAACAAATGTATCTAAGTTATAAAAGGAAAAAGGAATTTTTTTTTTAATTATAAAGGAAACAGGACAATCTAAATTATGAGCAGGCTCTCTGTCAGCAGCAGCTTAACCATTACTGGAGTGCTGTCTGAATGGAAAAATGAAGTAGAGCCTGCAGCTGATGACAGAGCTTTGCTTCTTGAACTGAGTGCATATACAATCAGTTTGGAGGTGGCTGGGTGGCTCAGCCGGTTAAGTGTCCAACTCTTGGTTTCTGCTTAGGTCCTGATCTCAGGGGCAGGAGGTGGAGCCCACTCCGGGATAGGTGCTCATCAGGAAGTCTAAGACTCTCTGTCAACCACCCCCCAACATAAATAAATAAATATTTTAAAAAAATAATAAAATCAGTCTGAATATATCCTTTTAAAATCTTATCCCAATAATCAGGAGTGGAGAAATTAGGAAAATTCAGACTTGAACGTGAGAAGTAATAATTCTGTAGACTAAACTCTTTCTAATTTGGGATATCCTCACTGGGACTCTGAAGTGGTGATCAAAGGTAGTAAGTTTCAAACCACCCCTTCTCTCTGCCCCTTTGCAGGAGGTGACCAGTCCGTGTCGTTCAAGCCTGCAGGACAGGTCATGATTCCTTGGGTCTGTAAGCACCTGAGAACAAAAAGGACAAGGGCAGCCTGACCAGAATTAAGTCGAATCCTCAGAGGAGGATTTGAGAGTCTGAGCTCTCATACTGCTTTCCTTGTGAACCCATACTCAGAGAGGGAAAGATGTGTAAGACAGTGCCGTACTATGAAGATAAAGTGTGATCCATGTGAGTACCTTAAATTTTTCTGGGAGCCACATTCAAAAGAAAAATAAATGAAATGAATGTGAATTTGTCTTATGTATGTAGGTATGTGTGTATATATCTATATCTGGTTGTATATATATATAAAATACATGTATATAATATATATATACTGTTGAAATGACTATGTAATAGTCATTTAAACAGGTATTCCATATAAAAAATCTAAAAATCAGTACATTGGAATTATTTTACATTCTTTTTTTCCGACCTGATCTTTGAAATCTGGCATATATCCCACACACTTACAGCCTATGTCAGTTTGGACTCCCCACGTCCCAGTGTTTAGCAGCCATGTGTGGGACTTGTGTCCACTGTTTTGGGTGCTGCAAGTATGGAGGAAAGATCACAAGGTCTAAGTAAAAAGACCTTGTGTTCTAAGTGGTCTTTAAATAGTGGACTATATTAAATGGTCTTTAGAGTCCCTTTTTAGCCCTTACATTCTCTGATTCAGTGGCAAGTCAGGAGTATGAGTGCCACACAAAACTGGATGAGAATGACCAAGCATCTGCAGCTGGGACAGTCTGCAAGTCAAATTCCGCACTGCTCTGCTATTTCTCTCTCAACTTAGGGAAATGGGGGGGGGGGAGTGTCTTATTTTGCACCAAAAAGACCAGGTCCTGAGCAGAGGATAGGGCCTTTGTTCCATAAAGCAAAGGGATTCCCTGGGATGTGGCTCCAGAGAAAATCTCACTCTAGGGATTTGCTTAATTGGAAATTACACTTCGCTGTTGACCCGAGTGGTCAGCCAATGAGCAGTGTGGCATAAATCAAACCCTTGACCCACAAAAAGCAAGCAAAACCCTTTTGATTAGTTTTTGCACAGCTTTATTAAAAAGAACATGGCACAGTGCCACGGCCTCTTCCAATCCCCACTGGTAGAAGTCAGGAGGAACATTCCCCACTCCCACTGCCCTCGGCTTTCAGAGAGATAGTAAGCTCAGGCACAGCACACCTTTGTCTTGCCTCCTAGCCTGGGGTAGCCCTGGAGCCATTAAACTTCTTTATTCATTGGCCCACTTACTGATGAATTTGTTCAAATGGTTGTCTATTTAGACCGCAAGTCACGAAACTTCTGTTTTCACTGGTGCGAGATCCAAGTGGCGGTAGAGAAATACTTGAACTAAATGAGAGAACGGAATGCTCAGCCCATCTGTTCTCCTGAAGCACCCTGTGACCTTAGTCAGATGTCTCCCCACGTCTAGACTTCAGTTCTTCCCCGTGTAAAACAAGTAAAGCTCTTTCCCCTTTGATGGGGAGGATCATATTCATGGAGTCCTGGCACATTTCACAAGAAGGTTTAAGATAAATGCAAGATACTATGATGAATCATTTCCCTGGACCCCAGGGAAGACACGGGACGGTAAATAACTGTCAAATCTGGGCAAACAGTTCAGAGGGATGAAGAGCTCTGATATCTTGATGGGCAGGTCAAGGACAAAGGGGGAGGGGCAGAAGAAGGAAGGAAGAGGAAGGAGGGGGTAGGGGGCTGGGGAACACTCATGCTGGGCCACCTAACGCTAAGGCTGGCCAAGTTTGGAAACCTTGCCTTTGTTCAGGGAGGACTTGAGGAGCAAAACTGATTAGCTGTAGAATATCATTTAAATCTCCTCTTAAAGCAAATCCAGGTCTTTAATCATTATCTCCCAAACCACCAAACAGCTCCAGACACACACCAGCCTCACTGAGAGACTTGTCAAGACTGAAACAGTAATTCACAAATTCACTGAAATTCCCTGCTCCACCGAGCAGTATGACAGCTCCAGCGACCGCGGTAACATTTCTATTCAAACTGGCTTTGGAGCCGAAGCTATAAATATCCTTGCAATATTTCCTGCTTCAGAACATAAAGACAGCTTTACAGCACTGATAAAATAGAAATTACTTTCTCTCTGAGGTCTTGCTGGAATTTTAATGTCTGTTTTGCAATAAAGCAGCTCCTACACAATTTGATTTGAGGGAAAGAAAACAAACGGTCTAATTTAGTTACAATAATGACTCTTCTTGTATTGTTTGCCCTACTTGCTTCTCTGGCTGCTGGGCTGTTAAAGTTTGTAGTGGAGAGCAGAGGGGATGATGTTTATGAGAATATTAAAATGGTTTCTTTATTATTTAAAGATACATTGTCTCTACCCCCCCCACCACAAAGCAACCAAAAAAAAAAAAAAATTTTTTTTTTAAAAGGAGAAATAGAGAGAAGAAAATAAAGTTTATAACCCTTAATAGCACTTTGTGAAAATTGCTTGTTAGAACTGTAAAGCCATTGACCAGAGATGACATGAATTTAAAAGGCTTTTGAAACATAGAAGATCATAGCAGCTTTAATTATTCCATACGTGTTACCCCAGTTCTTGTTAGTGCCTTCAAAGCTGAGCAAAGCATTTTTCCTTTTTTTTTTTTTAAATCCATATACACTGGTCTCCTTTATAGATTACATGATATAGAAAGGGAAAGAGAGAGAGAGAGATTCCTGTTTGCACATGGACAACGTACTGAGAGCATAGAGAAGTGGAGTTGAGAATGGAAGCTTAGGATGGAGCAGTTTGGGGACAAGAATTAAATGATAGAGGGGAGTCAGGGCTTGGTTAGATGCTGAGTTAGGAATGGTCTTAACCCAACTTCCTGGTAAAGGATAAGGTTTTAGGGTTAGGGTCCAAATTAGTGTTAGACAGGTTTTGGATTCCCACTAATTTATCTTTGGACCAAAAAAAAAAAAAAAAAAGGATTCCCCCCTATTTGAAAACACCAGGACCTCACAATACCCTCCAACTGGTTTCTCAAGGAAGGGTATGTCTCCCGGGCCAGAGGGCCCCAAGCAAGCCCATTAAGCAGAGCTTTCTTCCACAATTTGCTTCCCCTTTTCCTGTATTCATCTTCCCCATCTTGTTCTCGTATGCTTAGAGCAGACGGCATTACCTTTGCCTTTTGGTTTCTCAAAATTTCCCATTTCCCTTCATCCAAACATTCCATCTAGTTGTGCCTACATCCCAAATCCTGATCCACCAACTACCCCCGCCCTTATTCTAAACCTTTCAGTGCTTCTGCATAGTGTATACACCACAGAGCTATGAACTATTTAGTTCAGAAGGGATTTGGATGACTGCCTCTCCTTTGTTTTGTGTGTTTGTTTGTTTGTTTGTTTTTTAAGTTGTATTTCTAGGAGCTTTAGGTGTCACCGAAATATCTCAGTGGACGGTAGGGGAGGAGCTGGGTGCTGTACTCTCAAAGTCAATCACAGTACCTGCACTCTTCTCAGTTTAGTAAAAGTAAGTCTCAAGTAGTTTTTTTTTTTTTTTTTTTAAGATTTTATTTATTTATTTGACAGAGAGAGATCACAAGTAGGCAGAGGCAGGCAGAGAGAGAGAGAGAGAGGCAGAAGCAGGCTCCCTGCTGAGCAGAGAGCCCAATGCGGGACTCGATCCCAGGACCCTGAGATCATGACCTGAGCCGAAGGCAGCGGCTTAACCCACTGAGCCACCCAGGCGCCCAAGTCTCAAGTAGTTTTAAAGTGCTCTGCTTCTTTAAAAAAGTTGGAAAATGTTTTGCAGAAGAGAAACCCCAGTCATGGAGACAGGAAATGGCCATCAATTTTCTTATAGCTGGATAACAGCACAGTGGGAATACAAACTCAAGGGGGCATACTGTTACATGTGATAGGGTACTAATCTCTATAATAAACTAATTCATACCTTATTATCCTTGTGATTTATTCATGTTCGGGATCGCTAACTAAAATTCAAAAAGTCATGATGATCATAATACCATTGCCAAGGAGACATGTTAAGAATAGATAGTGTGTATCAGCAGTTCTCAAAGTATGGTCTGAAGGTTCAGTGGGGAATAAACTTTTCAACAAATAGTGCTGGGAAAATGGAATATACACACGCAATGAATGAAACCAGATCCTTGTCTTCTACAAAAATGAACTCAAAATGAATCAAAGATCTAAAACTCTCACCTGCAGATCTTGTAGAGGATCTCTTAGAAGAAAACCTAGGAAAAAACTTGGACTTGGATATTGGACTTGGAAATGGTTTCTTGGATGTAACCCAAAGCACAGGCAACAGAAGAAATTAAAAATAACAACAACAACAAAAAACAATAACAACAGACAGGACTTCAGGGACATTTTTAAAAATTGTGCCTCAAAGAAAATATAGACAGTGTAAAAAGGCAACCCACAGAATGAAAGAAAATATTTGCAAATAATATATCTGACAAGGGATTGATATCCAGAAAATATAGAGAACAGCTGAAACCCAACAACAAACCCCAAACAACTCTATTTGAAAATGGGCAAAGGATGTGAATAGACATTTCTCCAAAGAAGATAAACAAATAGCCAATAAGCACCCGAAAAGATGCTCAACACCACTCATCATCAAGGAAATACAGATCAAAACTACAATGAGAGACCACCTCACACCTGTTAGGATGACAGTGGTCAAAAAAACAAGAAACAACCAATAGAAAATAACAAGCATTGAGAAGGTTTAGAGAAACTAGAATGCCTGTGCACTGTTGATGGGAGTGTAAAATAGCCTAGCTGCTGGGGAAAATAGTCTGGCAGGCCCTCAATATATTAACAATAGAATTAATATGGGATCCAACAATTTCACTCGTAGAATGGAAACAATTATTTTCCAAATGACCAATGCATGATGTTACATAATCATGCCTGGTTAGAAGATCCAGTCCAAGTGAAAGAGAGACCAATGGATTTTGATGTAGCAGAATATGAAAAGTTCTTTGATAGGGTTTCAGACTCCACAATGCAACAAGTCTTTAAGAATCCACTTGTTGAATTTCAATGTAATGTTGAAGTTGAATATCTACAATAATGAGAAAGATTAAAATACGCCTCCCATTTCCAATGACATATCTGAATGAGGCCAATTTTTGTCATATACTTCAGTGAGGAAAACATGTCACAACAGATGCATTGCAGAAGAATATTTGAAAAATACCATTGTTTTTTATTCTGCTAGAGATGAGAGATTTACAAGAATGTAAAATAATGTGACTTTTGCCACCATTTTTTCTTGTTTGCAAGTAACAAGGAGGTCCTGAGAGCAGGAGGTTTGAGAATCACGGCTGTAGATGTAGATGGTAGATGTAGATGTAGATGGTTCAGGAGGCTTTTGAAAACGCCCCTCAAATTTCACTAATGTTGGTAACAGAGTATTTTGTTTCCCACCAGTTCTCCTGAAGACCAGCTGTAAGTATCCTGTTATTTAATGCTTTATGTAAGGCGCTTCACACACCAAAGCTGAAGCTACAGAGGGCGCTTAAACAGGATTAGACAAAGCCCTCCTAACTGGTGGCTTCTGAATCCCAGGACCCATGCATCCCCCCATTTCCTTCTCTTGTCAGTGGGGTCCCACTGTCTCCAGAACGAGACTTCTAGTTGTTCCTGAAACGTTTACAAATCCCCTACAAGCCCACTCATGGCTCTTTGTATTGATTCATTCACAGAGCTGTGGCTCCAAGTGAGAGATTTTAGAGAACAGGAAGGGAAACTTTGTTTCTAGAAGAAATAAAACACAACCCAGAGGCCTCAGTGTGCGAAAGAAATGCTTTAAACCAAAACAAACAAACAAAATATTCATCGATCATTTCTAAAGCCTTCCTATGTCGGACTGGTGGAAGAGGGCAGACACAATGGCTAAACTGGTGATGTGTATTCTGTGTCACGAAGCAAAACTTCTCCTTGGTTAACTCAGTTTAGAGAGTAGGCTGTGTATTCTTGTAAATCAAACACAAAGCCCAGTATTAGAATATATTGGCTCTAGTCCTGGTTTTATCATGCAAGAGTTTTGAGATTATTAAATATATCATCCACAGAAGATGGTAGGTTTCTTTTGTATGTACTGGGTGGTAAATCAAAAGACCACTGGACTAAGAGTATTGGGGAATATGCATGCCATCAAGGGTATATTCCTAACACATGGGAAATACTCCACTGGCTGGATATTAGTATTTATTTTTGCAGTAACAGTACTATGGGATATGTGATGCTGGGAAAGTGGTTCATTGCTTTGAGGCCTCTTGGTCTCATTTCTAAAATAGGTATTGCTGTAGTTCCTAGTGCATCCCCCAAAGCTGCGAGCCACAGGGAAGATGGGAGAGGACCAAGGAGTCAAGATACCCAGATTTTAGTCCCACAAAGAGCCACTATCAACCAAGTGACCTTGGGGAAGCCATTTTTCTGGTCAACCCCTTAGTTTGCTCAACCATGAAATAGAAGAATTGGGCCAAATCATCTCAGTTTCTATTCAGCATTGACATTCTTTCCAGAATCTCTGATGACCCCGTAAGTGTTAAAACTCTTTTCTAGGTTACTTACTATATTCAGAGCAGAGCTGAACCTAGAACCTAGCTCTTCTACCTTCTGAATAAGAGGATTATTCTGCCTAATGGAATGTTCCAAGGTAACCCAAACTCCTGAAAAATGACATCTCATTGACTCATTCATACAGACCAGACTTTGAAAACAAAAAAGTTGGGGGAACTTTTTTCAGTTAAATGAGGAAAGGAGATGCTGTCTCCTGAGGACCAGCTGTCTGGCAAGATTTCAAATACTTTCTAGTTCCAAAGGGTTGAAAATGCCACAACAACATTCGTCCTGGTGTCATTTCCTTAGTTTCAGTCCCAACAGCAATCAGAAAGTGCAGAGGAGTGTGGCAACAATGAAACAAGAAATTAATCAATCTCTCTCCAACTGCACTGAATGGAGAAACAGTAAGACCAAAACTATGACAGGATTATAGGGAGAAACTGAGATAAAATATTTGCTCTATGTCTTATATCCATTTTATTGGAACAGTAATGGAAACTGAGTTATCAAAAAAAAAATGTACATTACTTTGGAGCTTAGAAAACTCTTAGTTTTCATCCAAATCATTTGAAACAAAATCCATGTCTACATTCATCTTCAGTATAAACAATGAATCAATTTTTTTTTAAAAATTGAATGTTCCTCCCTCTCTTTGCCATGGTAATGGCCAGTTTCTGCACAGTTGATCAGATCAACCAGGCTATTGATTTGACTTGGTCATTGAAATGGCCTCTGAATTAGATAATTTTACGTTTTTCATCTTACGGTGAAAATCATAGTGACCTAGTGTTTCTTAAAAATACAGTCTGGATTCTTCCTGCATTGAAATCATCAGTAGTGCTTGTTATAAGTACAGATCCAAAGGCCCCCTCCCTAGTCCTTCTAAATCAGAACCTCTGAAGGTAGGGATTCAAGAGTCCTGTTAACAAGGTTTCCAGGTAAGGTCACCCATGCCCTGACAGCCAGACCAATAGCATCTTTGTAGTCCCTGTCCAGTTGAAACTGCCTGCAACATTCGATGCTTTGTACAACTTCTTCCTTCTTGTTCCCTCAGAACAAATTTTTAAATCCAGATATTAATCAGCTTTAATTTCCCCATTATAAATACTAAATGGCTCCAGATATTAATTCACGTCATGGAATTCAAGCACCTTTTTTTGCCTCCTAACTCTCATGCCACCCCTTATATGATAGCCTAACTACACCATCCTTTCTTCTACAAATACTTCACACTTTCTTACTTCTACATATTTCCCAATGTAAGTCCCTTCAACATAAATAATTCCTCCATATCCTTCTTGGTTGAAAAAGCACTCTTGTTAATCCTATTGGTATTTCAAATTTTATTTTAGATGCTATCTTTATAATCAACACTTATTACTGAGTTACTTCTAAATAAAAGTTATGTTGGTTTGGTACTGCAAACAGAAATGAAGACTTGTCCTTTGCCCTTCATGGCCCTTGGGTTTAGGTATTACTTCATTAGGCCAACTTCCCTGCCCAGGTTTTTATTTAAATGCACTTCTCCACGAATGTGCTACTCCACAATGGCAAGTGAACACATTCCAGTCTCTCTCTCTCTCTCTCTTTCTCTTTCTCTGTGTGTGTGTGTATGTGTGTATTTAATACAATTAGAACATATCTTAATCCTGTGACTAGGCTGTAAGCTTTACAGTGGTGCAGGTCAATTGTCATACAGCTTTCTAGCTCTCAAAGTGTTCAAAGTAGATGCTCAGTAAATACTTGTTACGTGAGATTGGATTTAATCTATTCTAGTCCCTTTGCTTGAAAAATGAAGGGAATGAAGTCCAGAGACAGGAAAAACAAGTATTCTAGGTAAAAGAGCTAGTCAGTAGCAAAGGCAGAACAAATACCTTTATTTCCTTGACGTGTTCTTATTCAAGTTCAAGTCTTAGCATGGGAGAGGAGACTGGCTTCTGTATTTCGATATTTGTCCTTTCCATATTGTGTTTGTATGTGACATTCCCATCCCTTCATGTTTATAGACAAACTGTATTATCCCAAAGCTATTTTTTTCTTGTGATTATTTTCATTGTTGGTGTCTGGATTTCCTTCAGTTCTGTCACACATATCTCTCGCTGTATACATGAAGGTTATGTTCCATGTTTCAGCTGCAGCCACATCATGATTCTGTACACAAAATAATAATGTTGTCTGTGCCTTTCCAGTCTCCTTTCTGATCATGTCCAGGTAATTGCTGGTCTTCTGGCAGCAATGGTTGCACCTGGAACAGCTAGTTAAGGGAATGCATACAAAGGTTCCAACATTTCTATTCCGGATTGTAACTGCTATTGAACCCATCATCATACAAATATCATCTGTATTTATTTTTTCTCTAAATGTATTCTCCATACAAGCTTACACTGAAGCTTGTGGGCTAGATATCTGCCTTGTCTCATAGCCTGTAATTTACTCGCATTGGCTTGGTGCATTACTACATGGAATGGTTTAGTTCCACCTGCAAACTTCACTGTGTACCATTTTCAAAATAATTCCTTGAAAAATAGTATGAAATACAGTCTGGTAGCTATATCCTAGAGGTCGCTTTGTTTTTGCTGTAATGTCCAGAAAAAGCATCTCATTTACTTCATCTTTTGTTTCCTATCTCTTACCAGTACCCTAAAAATATCAATAAAACCTTTTTCCTTGTCCATTCCATGCATAATGAGCTCTTAAAAATCCATTAGAAAATTGACAGAAGACATCAGGAATTCTTATAAAATATATCCATTGGCTTTCCCTGTTTATAATATTTACCAAGCTTTTCAAGCAGCTCCAGGAGATCAATCAGACATAATTTCCTTTTTTCAAAACCACAATATGTAATGTTTACTTTGTACTCAGTGAGCCTTCACCATAGAACAGATTCTTCCAGATACCCAAGGTCAGTGTTACTCAGGCTGCTCTGGAGTCCCCTAAAAAGTGTCTAGTACAGTGCTTGGGACACGGTAGTACTGAGAGGTTAGTTGTCTCTTCCTTCCCCTCTGAAACTCAACCTATGCTGGCTGCCTTTGGTGCCCAAATGGACAGGGAACCCAAGGACGTGGGCCCTCGTTTTGGGTCTCCACTTGTGCTAATGGGTCATTTCCTCCTCACTTTTCTGTGCATTCAGTTGTAAGATCAGGTGTTTGCAACCAATGGCTTCAAAGCTCCTTTTAGCATACTTTTTCAAGGATTTGATTCTTAAACTGATATTGGCCCATGATTTCACATTTGTTATTCAACTTAAAAAACATTTGCTAGTCAGAAATAATATGTTATATGTTAATAAAATTTAAAAAAATAAATAAAAGAATGGGTAAGATACAAAAAGGTGAAGTTTGAGAAGATTCTTAAAAGATGGGATTCATACCATACCACTTCATCACCCCTACAAATCAATTAAAACTCTTAGAGATTTAAAAAAAAAAAAAAGCACTTGCTAGTCTGAGATCTTTACCTCACCTAGTTCCTCAGTTACTGCTGTAACATCCAGGACATTTATTTTGATTTTATTGTGTGCCTCTGCCTCTCCACAGAAAAGAGAAATTGGAGCAGAGCTAACTTTTTGAGCAAAAAACAAGGTGCACAAATATCCCTTTTTTAAATTCTTGAACACAATTTTAACCTTTGTTTTCTCTTTTATTTTTTGTTTCTGTTTTGCCTTTGTGTTTTGTTTTCTTCTTCCCTCCTTCCCTCTTTCCTTCTCTCATCTCTCATTCTGTCTCTGTCTCTCTTTCGCTCTCTGTCTTTCTCTGTCTCTCTGTCTCTGTCTCTGACCTCCTCTCTTTCTTTCTTGTAAGAGGAGCCGAGAATGATCTCAAATAGCCTCTCCAGGGCTTCCTGCTTTTTAGATCTATATGCACAGAATTTTAGATGAGAAAGATATTTTAGAGATACATGCTATAGTAAAAAGAGCATCAAGTTTTTTATTCATACGTCTTCTCTGATTTTCCATATCAAAAAAGGAAAGCTATAATGAAAATACTAACCACTTTTCTGAAGACTATGCAAGCGATAGGAGCAAGTACACCGCCAGTGTCCCTGCCTCCATGTTGGTTATTGTCATTACACAGTCCTCTGGTCTTCTCATTGACTTGGCAGCCCCTTGGAAACTGGAGCTTGAATTCATTTTTGAATTCTAGTTTGCACCAGACATGTTGTATTTTTAAAAAGAATGGCCAGAACAAGCTTTTCTATTTCCACATGGGCTATCCATCCCCACCCCACCCCCTTTTTTTTTAAAGCACAATGCCTGTGCTCTGACAAAGGCCTCTTTCCTACGATAGCCATTTGCTGGGGGTTTTGTCTGAGTGCCTGTTCAAGCAGAACGTGTGATTTACTGTTGGTTGTGAAGGTGAAAGAGATTTTGACAAGTGGAGAAATGGAGAAAGTCTGAGTTTTGTTCATTAACATGCAATCCTCTTTGTATTTATGTAGGGGGTGGGAGACAGAGTGGGGAGGGTTAGACATATGAGTCCTAAACTTGAAGCCTAATTTGGTTATGGAAACAGATCTGTGTCTGGCAGAAACACATGGCACCCCAGTCCTGGACCATCAGTGTTTGGGAAGCCGGCTTCATTTAATTGGTAAATCATCTGTCTTGCATTGTTCTCCACCAGCATTATCTGTGAGGCAGCTGCCCACCTTGGCTAATTTAAATATGATTTAACAGGATAGCCTCCTGTCCCTCCTGCCAGGACATTCATAGTACCAAATTGATGTTGATTGTCGTCCACCTCCCAGCCATTGGTGATTCGTGGATAAGATTCTGTTACTGATCTGCACCAGGAGTTAGATGAGGATATCTTTATTGCCTCCTTTTCACTGGAGAGGATTTGACCCATTATCCATTTGCTAATTTTCTTTATTTGCCTGCAAGATCCATTGTGTGAGCAGCTGTCATGCATGTAAGTAGGGTCTCCTCAAAGCATTCTGGGCAAATTCCCACGGTTCCAGGCCACTCTCCTGATTTATCTTTCGCTTGTTCAAACATTGTAACTAACCCTCCAGGTGACCAGGAAAATTATCCTTTCCCCTTTTGCAAAGTCTAATGGGAAGATCATTCATTTGATGCAGTAAATACGCTTCTGGGGATAACCATTTCATGTGTCAGGCATGGTGCTCAGTGCTGGGGTGAAAGACTGGGGACCCCACACCGGGCCCTTAGGAAACCGGAGTTGAGATGTGTCAACAGATAACCAACTACACTTGCAAATAATCAAAAGCCTGAGCAAGATTTTCGTGATATTTTGTGATATTTGTCTACTTTTATTGCTTAGATTCTAATCTTCAATCCACTTCTTTCTTCTCTCTGTTCTCCTTAGATGCTATTTCAGGGTTTTGTTTTTGCTTTTCCCCCTCAAGAGCCTTTTAAGTTATTGTTTTTAAAACTTAAGTGTAAGGAAACTATAGAAGCTTTTGTACCACTCATGTACCCCCACGTAAATAATTTTTCACATTCGATCGAGAAATTCATTTTACAAAGAAAGTGTTACTGATTAAATTAATTACTTCGATCTTCTTCGTGTTACAATGTGCTTCCTTTCTCTGCAGAAGTTAACACTATCATGAATGTGGGGTGTAGGTATCAAATCCACATTTTTAACCTTATCTACGTGTGCATTTATCAATAAAAATATAGAATATATACTATATTTTTTAATCTGTAAAGATTATATTGTACTGTAAATATCCTTCTGCAACTTGCTTTTTCTGTCAGTATTATAGTCAGCAGATCTGTATCATGCTGCTTAGCTCTATTTTATCTTTATTAATTATTGTATAATATATCACATGCCATTCTTTCCTTACTTGGCCTATTGGATATTTGATTTTTCCTGCTTTTTTGTTTTGTTTTTACTATATGTAATCAACAATGCTTCACAGAATATCTTTGAAGATGCTTCCTTTTGCACACATGGAAGAATTTCTCTAGAGTATTTATTTAGAGATGGGATTGCCAGGTCATAGGCTATGCACACATACAATTTTTACTAGATTTTTGCCAAATTGATCTTCAAAATAGTTATGCCAATTCCTATTCTCACCAGCAGTGCTTGAAAGTTCTTATTTCTTCTCTTCCCTGCCAAGGCTTGGCGTTGTCTGGCTTAAGGATTCTTGCCAGTGTGATGGGGTTAAAGAGTATCTCGCTGATATTTGCATTTTCCTGATTAGAGTTGGGTAGAACATTTTTTCATATTTATTATTGCTTTGGGTTTCATCTTCCGTGAATTGTCTTCTGCATCTTTCATTCATTTTTCAATTTTCCCTATCTAAATTGATTTGTAAGAGTTCCTTTATATTGAGGATATTAATATTTTCCCTCTTACATATGCTGTAAATCTCTTCTCCCAGTGTGTGGTATATTTTAATTTTGTTTATGATGTCCTTTGTTCTACAGAAAGTTTATATTTTAAGGATTTTTCTTTTTGTTGTTGTAGTTAAGAAATGCTGTCCTACTTTAAGGTTTTACTGTTCCCTTCTGCATTGTATCCTGATAGTTTTAATTTCTGTCCCTCACTCCCCCATTTAGGCATTCAAGACATTTGGAGTTTGTTTTTGACTTTGGTTGAGGTGGGAGTCTAATTTTGTTCCAGTTTACATATGAACAGGCAATTGTTTCAACCTCAGTTTGATCTCAATTGATTTTGGATGTCTCCTTGAACCATACACCAAGGTCTCAGGTATGTCTAGTTATCATCCTGGGGTCCTAGTTTTATTGCATTAACTGTTCTTCCACTACCATGTTTATATTATATAATCTTAATTTCTATGTCTTTGTCAATATATTTGCATCTTTCAGGATAAATCTACAATTGTAATTTTGGTTTTATAGGTGTTCTGCTAATCCTTTCTCCTTAACTTAAAAAAAAAAAATTATGACAATTTTTTTTTCTTTTGTAGTATCTCTGCCTCAGAATCTTTGTCCTCAAATAAGTCACACAAGTTTACTCTTCTTTCTCTAAATATGAATCATCTGCATTCTTGCCTATCTGAATTTGAATCTCAGTGTCTTGGATTTTGATCCCCAAATCAAAAGATTCCTGTGCTATTTCTTCAAAGACACCCAGGGACCACCACCAAGGGGATTAGACTCCTGGTGATAATTCCCTGATTTTCCAGGGCAAACGTGTTGTCTAATCTCCTAACACATGACTTACTACAATAATATTACCTTATACAAGGCCAAAATCTGAATCAAGCAAACAGTTAAGTGTCCTAAGAGATGTCAGTGTTGAAATGAGAAGTTCAAAATGAAAAGTAAAATCTATGACTCATAGGAAGGTGAAGTTATATCTGGCACAGCATTCAAAGAAAACTTCATAAGTATGACAGTATTTTAGCTGAAACTTTGAAAATGGGCCAGATTTTCATATGTACAAGTGGAAAATGGCATTCCTCATCTAAGGAAACTATGGTTAGAGCTGTGGTAACAGAATATAAAAACAGAACTCTGTTGAGTTTGGCTAAAGACCAAAGAGGATTTTAGACCACCTTTGTGAGATTTGCATAGGAGCTGGCCAAAAGGTAGTTTCATGAACAAAACCTATTTCCTTTTAAAAAAAAATTAAATTAAATTAGCCAACATATAATACATCATTAATTTTTGAAATAGTGTTCAAAAATTAAAAAAAAAACACATTATATTGCCTGTACCTTCAATCTATGAAAGAGATTGGGGACAGTAAGAGGAATTGAATAGACTGACATAGAGAATTTGTTGAGGGGCTCTCCCCTCACCCGCTGATGCACAATGGAATAGGTGTTGGGGGATACCCACTCCTTACCTCAAGACAAGTGAAGAGTTCTAAGAGGACGTGTTAATCATGTCTTTTTATTTTCTGTATTTAACTCTTTGACATGTTGGGGCTGACACTGGAGGGGCTGTTCCTCCTAAGGCTGGTTAATTCCGAGAGATAGCAAACAACTCATGTGGCAACAAGTTTTTCATGTGCAAACCAGCCAGTCCAGAGCCTGTACCCCAACAGCTTTCTTTATCATGCTCTCTCATTCTGGCCACTATTCCCCTACCCTAATCACCCCAAGGACCAAGTACCTGACAGCTAGGGACAACTCCATACCCCAGAGCTGATCCTAAGCCTGTTTATTCTACTTGGCCCATTTCTTCCAGCAGAAATTATAATAGAATTTCTCGATCATGTCTTCCACTCACTCTCTCTGCCTCCTGACTGACACTGGTATTTCCGCATGTGGCACAGCATGGCATACTGTGCTTCTTTCTTCTAACGATTTAAGAGTATAACCAGTTTCTTTTTTTCATGACAGTCATTTCCATGTTTTTGTGTCTTCCAATAGCTGATTAAACATATTCCAGGTGCCCTATGATAGAAGACCGTATGGAAGCCTTGTGTGGAACATGCATCCATGATGGATTGAACTCATGCCTGTAAATTCTAAAATGCAAGAGGTAGCCTGTGGTCACTGCTTTTGTGGGGTAACGTTGCCATTGAGGTTCTCCAAAGGCCCATGCCAAGATGAAGTCAAAGGTGCAAGGTATTTATTGGGAAAGCTTGTGTGAAGGATAAAGGAAGAAAAAGAAAAAGTAAACAGGGAGACATTTCCACCATGATGTAGGTCTAACACCTGTGAAAGAGAGAGAATAGAATTAGGAAGAGTCTCAGGTAGTTGCTTAGTTCTGGAAAGTCTCAGAAATGGAGAGTCCTCGAGTTGAGGTCACCTGCTAGAAGAATCCTGCATTGGGCAATGCTAGAAGAATCCTGCATTGGGCAATGCTGGCTATTTTCTAGGACCCTTGCATGCTTTGTCTTCGTGTAGGAGCAACCCAGGAAAGAATGTCCTGGGGATAAATGCCTTGATTGATTCAGAGCTGCAGCAATTCAGCTCTTCCCTCCACAGCAGTTTCTCTTGAGAGATGTCTGAATGGAATACTTCCATGGCCATCTGAGTGCACCCAGATTGTATACTGCTCATGAACTAGACATAGTCATGAAAGTGACATGCCATACTGCCCAGCAGACTCTTGGAGTGCAATGAGATCTCTGCAGCAAAAGGCTACAAGTGAGCATCTTCTTAGAGAAGGAGAAACAGAAAGACAAGGCAAAGAAACATAGGCTAAGTATAAGGACGTCACATTTTTTTTACTCCACAGATTTCTCACTTGCAGTAAATTCAGAACATATAGAGGACTCTCCTGGGGAGGAGTCTAAAATTTAAAAAATTTCCCCATCTTGTTCATTTCTAGTTGTATTTTTGTCACCAGTGATGTCTTAACTCTTACGAGATAGATCATTGCCTTATGCAACTTTGCTACCCTTGGGCTGGCTGTCTTCTCAAGTCTGTTGTGTTTGACCTCAGGTCTTGGGTCTTTAGACCTCACCATTCCCTCCTTATCATTTAGCCTCCCTTTGTAATTTCTTACTTTCTTGCCCAGTTTAGATTCCCTTCTTCATCTCTGCATCTGGTCCTTTGGCATATTGATTCAGCTGCTCATTATTAATATATCACATATATGCTTTGGAGTATCATGGGGGGAGCATACAGACATGCAGATATTGCCATTATAAATTTATGTCCTTCCTTACCAATGGTTCCTTCAATACTGCCCATCGGACCTCCTGTTTACCCAGTCAGAATTTTTTCTCTACGTTTCTTAAGTCTTGGAAAGTCACCTCTCCTTTCATCTCATTCTCAAATGCTCTATTCCCAAGTCAAGTAGAATGTAAAAGCCATCAGCTTTTACACCACAAAATTTACCATTTGCATCTGGATTATTGCAATAGCCTCCTAAACGCTTCTGTCACATTCCCAACTATTTTCCACTCTGCAGCCGATCTGATCCTTTCACTCCCTTGCCTAAAATCCTTCAGTTCTTAGGATGAAACAAACCGTCCGACAAGGTGCACACTCGGATGCAAGACCAGTTCCCCCTTATCTCTGCTGGCCTCATTTGTCCCCACCCACCACTGTATTCAAACTTGACTTTCCTCCCACTACAGGGAACTGCAGTTCCTAAACCGACCACTGCATGGCCCTCTCTGGCCTCCAGGTCTGCCTTCATATTTTTTTGTCTACCCAGAGCCCTTTTCTCTCTCCCTCTTTACTTGGCCAATGGTTACTTATCCTTTATGACTCAGTTTAAATATAGCCCCTTCGCAAAACCTTTGCTGCTCCCCAAATCTGTGTTTGATGCCCTTTCCGGATGCTTCCTAATGCTCTGCATGTCTATAACAGAAGATGTGCTACAATTGTCTTGTCTGTCTTTCCTGCTCTAACAGGGCAAAAATCATGTCCCTCTTACTTATAAATTTATTCCTAGATCTAAGTAGAGCCCCTAGCATAGAGAAGGCACTCAGTAAATTCCCACTGAGTACTGAAACTTGAAAATTCTTTTGGTAGTGCACTTGGGTGGCTCAGTCAGTTGAGCATCTGCCTTCAGCTCAGGTCATGATCCCAGGGTCCTGGGATTGAGCCCCACATTGGGTTCCCTGGCTAGTAGGAGCTTGCTCCTCCCTCTCCTTTTGGCTCTTCCCTCTGCTTGTGCTCCGTCTCTCTCAAATAAATAAATAAATAAACAAATCTTTTAAAAGTGAGAGAGAGAAAGAAAATTCTTTTGTCAGTTGGGAGGAAAACAAAAGCATAACAGAATAGTCTATAATTAGGCAAACCTGGCTATGTATCCCTCAAAGAAAACAACTTACTTAGAAACATACCAGCATAATCTGAAGGTTCTATGGGTATATATACATGTGATGAAAGTTGTGAACTCAGGCCCAAACTGCTGTGGTTCTAAACACACACCAAATCATCAGATAATTTTGTACCTTATACCACAAAGAAGGCTACTACTGCAGTTGGCTGACGTTCATAATTAATATTTTGTAATAACCCAAATGCCTTTATTTCTATCTGAATCTCTATGATAAAACTGCTAATAAACCTCTTTCTCAACATGAATAACAATTACATCTCCTCTGGTAAAAGACATGCAAGTGTATTTCCCTTCATAAATGAGAGTTAGAGTCAATGAAAGCAACAACTCTCTTTATCTCTACAACTCTGCTGCAGTAAAATGGTCATATAGAATTCTAGCAGAATGCCATACATTATTTCCTTCTTAAAAATTAGCATCTTTAGTGCCACAATGAATACTAATTTATAGACTTCTTAAATATCCTCTTATAACATTTTTTTAACATAAGATAGCTAACATCTCTGAGTTAAAACATATTAGAATAACATTACCCAAACCAGCCACTGTGGAACAGTAGCTTCCCAGCTGAAAGATGTCTTTCCTGCTGGGCTGAAAGCGAATACAGCATTAGGAAAGCCCTTGCTTTCAACTTTTATTAGGTGGTAACTACAACCAAACAGGACTAATGGAGTGGGAGAATTTTAATATAAATCATTTTAATCCTGAACATTTTCACATACTGTGAAGACAGCTAGCTGCCTGGTTTAGGGATTTAAACTTTTAAAATTAATTCCTAATTTAGTTTGTTTATGATATTAGGCTTAATAGTCAGAGAGGAAAATAGATCACCCAAGAATGAGTTATGCTTCAGGAGGTTGGGAAGGAGACATAATGGCCCCTTTCCACTGTGAACCTGGGGACAGAAAACTCTTGCAGCATTGATGTGTTAGCTAGAGGCTGTGGCAGTGGAATCAGGGACAAAGAAGAAGGCAGAGCTCCCTTAGGTACTGTGACTCCTATCTCCTCTTCAATCCTGCTATTAGAAGAGACAGAGAATACTGAACTCAGGCCCTGACTGAGCAGGGTTATGTACCAATGAAACTCCTGCTTCTTGTTTTTAAAAAAAAAAAAAAAAAAAAAAAAGACAACCCCAACATCAACAAAAAAACTCAGAAAACTCTTTATTTGAACAGCTCTTACCTGTTTTCCAAGCACTCTGTAGGACATTTAATTTGGCTTCTGCAACAACCTCTCCTCCCACTCTGTATTTTATAAGGTAACAAACAGAACTGTTACTTCTCCTTTTTACTGAGGCTTAGATGGTGTATTGGCTTCCCATGGATCATACAATTAATTAATGTTAATGGCAGAACTCAAATATTTGACACCTGCTCAATTCTGATTTTAAATACATTTTTAGCTGCAATATTCCCTATAGGCAATATATTACTGAGTCTCACAATTATGGGTATATATCTTGCCTATTGCCCAACTATAGCTCTTCTTAAGATGTTAAAAACTGCTTCATCTTATCCTATTCTCAGTGAAAAACAAAACAAGAGAGAGAGAGAGAACTGATACACATATTGTACAGGACATCTTAGTTTATTTTTCACTAGAATAAATGGCCATATTTAACACAGGACAGGCTAAACTTTTAGTAAATAACAGTTTAAGATTAATACTGGAGAAATGGAAAGAGAATGAAACATTGTGAATCAAAACCTTAAAAAAGTGCATAAAAATATAGAGAAGAGCTTCAGATAATACCAGATCTCTAGAGAAAGAAACAATTAGAAGCCAGTAAAATACATTTACCCTGACAGAGTGCTTGGAGACGTAAGAATCCATCAGGGTAGGATTTTTTCTTTCCTTACAAGGGCTGAGTTCATTCCTAAACAGACAGCAATTCTGGCCTACTCTTATTTAATCTTCTTTGATCGTGGCCTTCAGTTGGAACGTAGTTAGGTGCGGTAGCATTCTGATGACACAAAGCTGTTGCAAGCAAGAAACGTAGGAAGCTAGTTTTTCATGTCTTTCCAAAGATTATATTTCCTTAGGCTGCTGGGTATGAGGACCTGGCTTCCAACATGAAAATGGAAGTGAGTGTCTAACAACAGAAGGTAGAATGTGAGAACAAAAATGACATAGTACTGATAGGCCAGCAGATAGACACTGATATCACCAATAATGGTAATAGAGGAAAGATGAAGAGGAAAAACAGTAAGTCAGTTACAGAAAATTTCAAAGATTAAGGAATATAATACTAAGCATGAGAGAGCAGGGCAATGAAGTCTGATGGCCTGAAATTCAACGGAGGAAGAAAGAAAAAGAGAACCCTTTTGAAGTATTGAAGAGAAAAGAGCATACCTACTCCTTCTTAAAACATGGAGTGTGAGAGAACAGATAACTCTTAAAAGAGGATGCCATTTTTCATTTTGGAAATTTGAAGAAACCAAAGAAGAGGTAAGGGATATAGACAAGACAATTAATAAAGGCCATAGATTTCACACGTCTCATGAGAAATTTTGGGAGGGCAGGGAGAGATAGGACATTGGTCACATGACTTTTGTACAGAGTAGTATGGCTTGCAGTTCTGGAGATGGTAGATGGATGGCCCAGGAGGCTTGGGTGATGTATAATTCTGATGGTGTCTTATAGCAGCAGTACTCAATGCATGTTAGAATACCCTCTGGAGTTTTCAAGTAGTACCAATTTTAGGACCTACCCTGACCAATTAATTTTGAATTTAGGGATCAGGGATTGAGTATCAGTATTTCTTAAAAGCCTTCCAGATAATTCTCAGTAAACCTGAAAATCAATGTTTTAGAAGAAAACAGATGTACAGCTGGGTGTGCAGAGACTGGCCAGAATGTTGTGTGCATTCAGCTTTGGTCTGTTGGAGCAGGGCAGGGATGAGTTTGAAAAGCCATCTAAAACCATTCACTTCAGTTTCTCCAGTGGTCCATGAAAGGGTGGGAAGGAAAGGAGATAGAGATTGGGAACTACTCAATGTGGAAGAGCATGCTGTTTTAGAGTGAGATGGAAAATATGCCATATCACTGCTATATCATAAATAAAATAATAGCAGAGATACTTACTACTTGAGGGTATTCTTGATGTATTCTTATTTTTTTTTGAACTTCTAATTTTGAAATAATTTTATTCTTAAAAATTAAGAAAATAATAGATCAGCAAAATTAGAGGATAGAAGATTAACATGCAGAAATCAATTGTATTTCTATACACTAAAGACAAAAACTGAAAAATAAATGAAGAATGAGCCATCTTATTCATAATAGCATCAAAAACAATAAAATACTTAAGAATAAATTTAAATAAAGAGGCGAAAGAGGAGGGACGCCTGGGTGGCGCAGTTGGTTGGACGACTGCCTTCGGCTCAGGGCGTGATCCTGGAGTCCTGGGATCGAGTCCCACATCGGGCTCCCAGCTCCATGGGGAGCCTGCTTCGCTCTCTGACCTTCTCCTCGCTCATTCTCTCTCACTGTCTCTCTCTCTCAAATAAATAAATTAAAAAAAAAAAAATCTTAAAAAAAAAAAAAAAAGGAGGCGAAAGAGGTGTACATCAGAACTAAAAGACTGTTGAAAGAAATGGAAGGCACAAACACATGGAAAGATATCCTGTATTGATGGATTGGAAGAATTAATATTGTAAAAATGTCCATACTACTCAAAGCCATTTATAGATTCAACATAATCACCATCAAAATAACAATGTCATTTTTCAAATAAATAGAAAAACATTCTAACACTTATATGGAACCACAGAAGACCCCAAATGGCCAGCCAAAATAATCCTGAGGAAAAAGAACAGAGATGGAGGCACAACACTTTCTGATTTCAAACTATACTACAAAGCTACAGTAATAAAAGCAGTATGGTACTGACACATAAACAGACACATAAACTAAATGAAACCCCAAAATTAAATCCTTATTTATGTGGTCCAACTTACATTTAACAAGGGAACCAAAATCATCCAGTGGAAAAAGAATAGTCTTTTCAAAAAATGATGTTGGGAAAAATGGTTTAACAATGCAGAGCAATGATATCTTACACCACTCACAAAAATGAGCTTGAAATGGACCAGAGTCTTAAAGATAAGATCAGAAACTCTAACAATCCTCCAAGAAAATGTAGGGAAGAAACTCCTTGACATTGGTCTTGGCATGATTTTTTGGGTTTGACACCAAAAACACATTATATGAAATCAAAAATCAACAAATAAAACTATGTCAAACTTGAAAGCTTTTGCACACCGAAAGAAACAATAAACAAAACAAAAAGACAGCCTACATAATATGAGGAAATTTTTGCAGTCATTTATCAGCCATGAAGTTACTATCCAAAATATACAAAGAACCCATAAAACTCAATAACAAAGAAATAAACAATCTGATTTAAAAATAGAGGAACTAAATCAACATTTTTTTTAAGGAAAATGACCAGTAAGTTCATGAAGAGATGCTTAACATCACTAATCATCAGGGAAATGAAAATTTTTAAACAGTGAGATAACACCGCATACCTATTAGAATAACTATCATCAAGAAGGCAAGAGACAAGAAGGATGTGGAGGAAAGGGAATCCTTGTGCACTGTTGGCAGGAATGTAAATATATGTAGCCACTCTGAAAAAGATCTATCAAATGATCCAGCAAGTCCACTTCTGGTTATTTACCCACAGAAAACAAGAAACTAACTCTAAGACACAAGACACTAAGAAATACATGCACCCCCATCTTTATCAAACCACTATGTATGCGCCATGATATAGAAACAACCTAAGTGTCCAACTAGAGATGAATGGATAAAGAAAATGTGGTGCACATACACAATGGAATAGTATTCAGCCACAAAAAGTGATGGCAACTTGCCATTTGTCACAAGATGATTGGACCTTAAGCACATTATGCTAAATGAGATGAGTCAGACAGAGAAACACAAGTACTATATGATATCACTGATGTGTGGAATTTAAATATACCAAACTAGTAAAAAATTTGAGAATAACATGGTGATTACCAGGGGTGGAGGGTGGTGGGGGGTGGGGTTTGGACAAATGTTTAAAGGTAAACACTTAAAGTAATGAGGAAGTGCTATAGATATAATGCACAATGAATGTAGACAACAATATTTCATTAAAATCCTCAGACTTGCTAGGGGCTGGAATTTAATTATTCCAACTACTAAAATGAAAGGATAATTATGTAATATGATAGAGGTGCTAATTATCTCTACAATGGGAATCATTTAACATGTTATACATCTTCAATTTACACAATATTATGTATCAATATATTTCAAGACAAAAAATAAATGTTGGAGGAGGTCATCAAGAGGATGTGACCACTAGCTGACCCACAGGTGGGACCTAGACAATTAGAGGTTTCTCACCCCCTTTTCTGTCCTTGGAATGTATGTTCTACTCACCATTCCCTCAGTGGGAAGCTTCTTAAGGATATCCCCTTGGGAGAGGCTCAGTGTGCTGTTGAGACCATCTGGACAAATACGTGACTAAATGTAGGTAAAGCCTTGATATAAACTTTTAAGATTCTGGCCAGTATTTTTGAAGGTCTGTTTGTCTAGAAGCTGTGAAAGCAAAGCCTCATAGGTAAGTTTCCCTGTTTATTAAACCTGTCACCCACCAAACTGGAGTGTTCTGCCCCTTTCTTTGGTGTCCCTCCTTTGTAATCTGTATATGTGGGGGCCAATTTCAGATTTCACCTGGGAAATTCCTGAGCTTGCAAAATCAACAATAAGAAAAATTGAGAAACAAATTGTAAGCATACTTATGCTTTCTCACTGTACCAATATATTATGTGCATTATTAAAAAAATTTAAAATAACATTAAAATGAAATGATATTTTAAAGTCTTAAAAAAAGAAAACAGTGCAAAGAATTTCAGTGCATACTTAACCCAAGTTCCCTCATTTTAATATTTTGCATTGATTTATAATCCTCCCTCTCTCCCTTGCCTTGTGTGTGGGTATGTGTATGTATGTATGTGTGTGTTACTTACATATTTACTAGCTCTCTCAGCTGTGAGGGTCTAGAAATGATGACATTCAGTACCAGGGAGTACATCTATTACCTGGATCTTGATTTTTTTTTTAAATTTTATTTATTTATTTGACAGAGAGAGGGATCACAAGTAGGCAGAGAGGCAGGCAGAGAGAGAGAGGAGGAAGCAGGCTCCCTGCTGAGCAGAGAGTCTGATGCGGGACTCGATCCCAGGACCCTGAGATCATGACCTGAGCCGAAGGCAGCGGCTTAACCCACTGAGCCACCCAGGCGCCCACCCGGATCTTGATTTCTTTTTTTTTTTTAAAAGATTTTATTTATTTATCAGAGAGAGGGGGGGAGAGAGTGAGCACAGGCAGACAGAATGGCAGGCAGAGGCAGAGGGAGAAGCAGGCCCCCTGCCGAGCAAGGATCCCAATGCGGGACTTGATCCCAGGATGCTGGGATCATGGCCTGAGCCGAAGGCAGCTGCCCAACCAACTGAATGTTAAATAAATTTCCAAATAAAATGACACAAGGCTACTTGGAGAAATGGCTGATTCCAGGGAAAGGGCAGGGAAAACACAAACCCAAGCTTCATCTTATGGTAAACAACAATAGAGTGCTCAAAGAATTCATAATAGCTAATTTTATATGTCAATTCGTCTAGGCCACGGTACCCAGATATTTGGTCTAGATATTTTTGGGAAGATATTTTTTAGATGAAATCAGCATTTAAACTGATGGACTTTAGCTAAAGTAAATACTCTCCATAATATAGGTGGGTGAGCCCCATCCAATCAGTTGGAGATCTTAATAGATAAACACGGACTTCTCTGGAAGAAGAGGGAACTCTGCCAGTGGATGGCTTTCAAGCTGGAGCTACAACATCAATTCTTCTCTGAGTATCCAGACTGCCAATCTACCATTGAGAATATGGACTTAACAGAATCCATAAGCATTTGAACCAATCCCTTAAAATAAATACCCCCACTTCCTCTTTCTCTCTCTCCATGTACACACACACACACACACACACACACACACACACAGTATTTCTCTCTCTCTCACACATATACACAGTTCCTACTGGTCTATTTTTGGGAGAATTCTAATACGGAATGATAAGAACATGTGAGAAGGAGCAGGGTTTTGTTGTGAAAGTTGCCCTCAGTAAAACACTAGCTTCAAATTCTTCTAATATTACCTTATGCTTAAGGTGGGGTTTTGGTTGCTGGTGGATTTTTTCAATGTTTCTTTGTCATCTTCAGCTTCAGGTTTTCCCTGTGACTCTGCACCTCGGAGGTTCTCTATCCATGTTCTTCCCTTTCAGGCAGGAAACGGCTCTTATTTGTTACTATTTGATGCTTACCAGCCTGGTAGTGGGACTCGGAGGGATATTCATGGTAGTCTTGGTTCAGCTTTAGTTTTAGACAAACCCAGAGCTCCTGGGTCTCTTGGGTAGGCTTCCTAAGTCATCTTCCCTTCTCCTGGTGTCAGAAGATCTCTAATGACCTGAACCAGAATGGCTTCCTGCTCCTCGCATAGAGGTAGATGCTGTTTTCTGTTTTCTTCCCCTAGACACAACAGGTTTTTACCTGTTCTATGGGGAAAATAGAATTTACCGCCCTCTCCTAGTGGGCTAAGGCTTTTGTTCCATAGAAAGAAGGCTCTGGACTAGGCTTGGCATGATCTGCAGTAATGGATACTCCTATTCCCCAAGCCTACAACATGAAGGATCTCCCTGAGTCTGATAGCCTGCCTGTAATCTTCCTAATGAATCCCCAGTGAAGTTAATGAAAAAGTTTCCAATGGTTGCAAACTGTCCTTCCCAGCAAACTGATGAAAATTTTAGCTGAAATGTCTTTGCTTGCGTGATCAAATCAACTGACTTCTATGCTCTGCTCCAAGTAAGCCAGTGCTTACTTACCTCCTGTATCTACTTGGAGATGTCTGCTTTTCCTTATATTTTGAATTAGCTTGTTGCCCTGCAACCCCAACTTTCAGATATGTTCAAGAAAAGTTGTGATTTTCTTCTTTTTCTTGTGAAGTTGGCAGCCACATTCTTTTCAGCTTTCCACAACTTGAGTGGATGTTTGATATTCTGATGTAATCTTTTTAATAAAGCTCTGCGTGTCTATACTCAAATTCTCAAACCGCTGATACTGGGACTCACAGTGAGTATAAAAATGAGGTGACATATGCTCACTGAGTTTTAGAATACCATCAGGAGGTATGATTTTACTTGGATACACTGGTTATGGGGACTGAAAAGAAAATAAATAATAGCTCTTTGGAATTTATTATCCTTGTCTTCAGTCAACTTTGGTAAATGTTTCATGGACACGCGGAAAGGTGCATTAATTTTACAGTGATTAAAATCTGCTTTATGGTAATTAAAGCTGCTATTAATTTTTCATTAATTATAATATTCAAAACATGTGTCTGTTCCCAAACTCTTGAATTGCCAAACTTTGGTCACTCTATTCTCATAATTCTAAGAGTTTGGACAAAAAAAGCTAAATCATCTTAATGCAACAGAAGGAATTCAGTACAATTTCACTTCTTTCAATCCACCTTTATATGATCTTTCTAACATAATGTAAATTTATCATCTTGGCATTCTTCTTGTTAGACACTACTCTTTCCAAACAGTTTTTACTTTAGCACTAATTTTTGTTAGATAAAAAATTAAATAAATGTCTCAACTAACTTCACTGTACTTACAATCTTTTTATCCTCAGACTTCTTTCCTGGGTTCCCACATTTGATTTATATGTTTGTCAGCTGGCTTACGCCTTAGAATAACTTCTTCAGGAAAGATACATGGGTGGAATATTTCTTGAGCTCTTACACACATAAGAATATATTTCTGCTGCCACAACTCATAAACTCCTCTTTCATCTTCAGCCACTTTTGCATTTCTGCAAGTTGGAGACTTCCAAAGAGTTTCAGAAACAAAATAAGTACTGATGAGAGAAGGGGCTTTGATGAAGGTCATATCCCTAGGCATCTCGGAAGTCGGAGCCCTGTGCAGGAGAGGGACTATCAGGCTATTTGGCTGGAACTTTGGACTCCATATCTGGAACGTAGGGGCAAGATGTCTGAGTGGCTAGAAACATGCTCTCATTCCTTTTTTGATGGGTTGTTTTATTTCACAGTGTCTGAATCATTTTTCTTTCTTGCCTGGACACACTAGAATAGGAGTATTTCCTCCAGGATACCCACCTTAGTTTGAATGGTATCACTGAATGATCTCGTTGGTTTTTGCAGATCTGACAGTGTCAAAAGAAGGGCAAAAAGGAATGAATCAAGTATGGATATCTGAACTTTTTCAATGGTTTTAAAGTTATTCCTTTATGGGGTGCCTGGGTGACTCAGTCAGTTAAGCCTCTGACTCTTGTTTTCAGCTCAGATCATGGTCTCAGGGTTGTGAGATCAAGGCCCCCTTCTGGTTCCACACTGAGGGCAGAGTCTGCTCTAGATTCTGTCTCTCCCTCTGCCCCTCCCCCCACTCATGCCCTCTTTCTCTGCTATCCCCCCAGTAAATAAATAAATAAATAAAATCTTTAAAGTGACTTCTTTATTAAACAAATATTTATGGGATAACTTATTGAAGTCTATATTGTGTTTCAAAAATTTAATCCTATTTGGACATTTTCACCTACAAGATAACTACCTATTAAGAAACACTATTTTAGAGTAGATTTTTATATGTGGAATTTCTAGGCCAAAGGTTTTAGTCACATCTCTTGACATATAATGCTGAGTTACCTTTCCAGTGAAAATATTCCATCACCAAATAGTATGTTAGGGTTTAGTTTCACGTTAGGGCATCAGAAATTTACTCCAATCACTATAGATTTGGCTGCCAGGAGGGAACTAATATCTAAGAACTCACTAAGCAAGGAGGCCTCCTGTCCTATGGACAATGTGAGAGAATTGGGGAGAGGCTGGAACAAGCCCCTGAGCCAAGGTGTAAAAAAGAGAATCAAACCAGAAACAAAATTCAAAGGCACTAAAGAAACCAAGGAGAGAGGGTGAGTGGGTTAAACTTCTAAGAAGTAAGGGTAAGATGGAGAGTGCAAATAAGATGCTGCAGTCTTAGGGACAAAGTGTGGATAATGCCAGTGCAATTTCTCGAATGTGAATGAAAACCGGGAAACAGGCCAATGTGGTCAGAGAGACACAGATGCCTCTGTCATGATTTCTGCAGGGGATTTTCAAGAAATTCATACAGAACCTTCAGCAGCTAATTCTCTCTACTCTTAAAAAGACTTTAGTCCTTCTTACGACAAAAACCATGGCACCTTCTTTGGTGTCCTCACCAACTCAACACAGTAGTGGGATTCACAGATAGTGAATGCTCAGTAAACACTTCCTGCATGCTCATTGAACCCGGTTTCTGTACTTGATCATTGCTCAGTACAGAGGGGGAGAGTCCTATGAAAATGCAGACCCACCACACCCACCACATTCCCCTTGTTGGGCTGTAAGTGTCAAAGGAAAAGGAAAAAGTTTCAAGACGAGTCACGGACAAAGACCAAGTAACTCCAAACTGGGTATCCAAGCCTTGCAAAAAGAAAGGCTCAGAATATAAAGAACAGCTCTAGGGCTCTGTTAGAGGCTTCATTTTTATTTTAAAATGTGATGAGATGCTAAAGAAGCGGCTGCTTTTTAAAACATTCTTGACTCCAGCAACCACGGTAGCACTGAATCATTTGGTGGCTTAATTTGCAGCAGACAAGTTGAGCAGTGAGCATTTTTCAGTAGTAGTGGTTGAACTAACATTTTCAAAAAAAAAAAAAAATTTTTTTTTTAAGCCCACAGAATAGTAACAGAATAGCTCATTATTTCCTTTGAAAAGGCTAGACTCTGCAGGTTGTCCCCACCTTTGCCGTTCCCTCTGTGGTGCTGGCTTCATGCAGTTCAGTCCTGAGTGTGTAGGTTGCTTTGGAAGTAAAAAGTCTCTGACTTGAATGTCTCCATCCATACTTGAAAAACACCCAGTACTGATCCAAACTAATCTAGGAGTTTCCATAGAAGTTTAATAATCCAGTGATAACAGCACCTCAAAATTGTACTCCACTATCCCATTTTCCAAGAATTTCACATGTAAGATTTCATTTAAAATGTAAAATTAATATCTCATTCTGTGAGAAAGGCATTTTACAGATGAAACTGCTAGACACAGAGAGGTGGGTGGGAGACTTGCCCCAGAGAACAAGCTGGCTAGAAGCCAAATGGGAAATGGGGAGCAAACTTACCAACTATTTCCTCTTTAATCTCACATATTTTTCCTCACTGAGGATGGAAAACAACTTAATTAAAGGAAGATGAAAACACCAGAGGGGAAGTGGGATTTCCGAAGCCTTACATCAAATGTGCTGCTTTTCCAGAACATTCCTGTCTCTTCAGGAGGGAGGGCATATCCCACGACCCAAACCTGTTAGCCAGCAGTTTCTTCTCCAAGCAGTCTCCGTCAGGCCTTGTCCTGTGGAAAACCAAACTCCTTCTGTCTGTCTTATGTGCCTGTGAATTACTCTAAGTTAATTCTGACATTAGCCTGCTTACAGAATTATTTTGTATGAAGTCTATTTCTGGTGGTAAAATCAGAATCCCTAAGATGAAAACATGATACAAAAGCTCGGGCAGTCTCACTTTAGCTTGGGAGTCTGGATAATCACTGGCATGTACTTCTCAGGAGCAAGATTGAGACCATGTGGGAGAAGGGAACATCAGAGCTGGGGAATAATTCAGAGCGCATGTAAACCAATCTCCTCATTGGACACATGTACAAATGTGGCTTTGAGTTAGTGGTAGAGTCACAAGTAGGAACTGAATCTCCTGATTCCCAGTTTAAAGTTCCCCTTCCCACCCACCCATCCAACATCATTCAGCTGATCCAAATAAGAAGAGACAAGTATGGGGTCTGATCCATTGTCCACTACCTACATAAATGACATGTGGAGATTCCCTTAGCTTTCTGTGGACTGATCATTTCCATGCTTACTGACTCTCCATTCTGGGTGGGGTCAAAGTCTATGCTCAAGGATCATAATATCCCAGTACTAGTGTCAAGGGATGCCTGTCACTCTCTAACAATAATGATAGCTCTACCCTCATGATATCACTATAAAAATCCAACAAGAAAGTACAACCTTATTGACGTGGTCTTTTGAATAGAAAGTTGGCTCTTTTCGGGAGCTTTGGAGGAGGGAGAGGACTAAATCTCTCTCTGTTTTATTCTGTCCACTGTCCTGATTTCCAAGTTTGCATTACATTTCATAGCATGATAAACCCATCTCTTCATCTCTTGACAGAGGGGAGACTAGCATTAAGCAGATTAATTTCTAGTCTCTCCTCTCTCTGTGGCCATTAGACATGTGTTCCACTGGAGGCAGCCCAGTGCGGCCTTGATTAATGCCCACCAGTTACTATGTACTACTTTCCCTCCTACTGGCACTTAGTTCTTGAAAGGCTGGTCATGGACAGAGAGCATAATGCAGATGCATGCCAATGAGTCCCGATGGTGGGGAGCAAATCAAACGGGAGGCAGAGAGCCATATCTCTGTCTGTTCTCAATCCATGCAGACACAGCTCATGGTTTCCCTCCTGTGCAAGCAAGAACATTTGTTCAAAGGCCCACATCTGTAGTAAAAAGGTCATGATGTATTGAGAAATCTCATTTAATACCCTAAACCTTGACTATCTCTTGACCAATTCAATGATTTGCCTCTGTCCAATTTCTTGCTTCCATAAGGGAGAGCCATAGAAATGCCACAGAGACAGAAACCAGAGACATACTGTGGATAAGTAAATGAAATTCAGGATAGATTAAAAAACAGAAAACAAAACAAAACAAAAAAACCTCAGTCCAGCCCAGATTCTAATAAGTCACCTCTATGTTAAAAGGTGCCAAAAAAAAAAATCACACACATAAACCACACACACCCACACACGCACCTGCACACATGCACGCGCATGCACACACATACACACACACACACAGTTGACCCTTGAAGAAAAAGGGGGACATGCTAACCCTTCTATGGTCAAAACTCAACAACTTTTGGTTTCCCAAAAACCTAGCTACTAATAGCTTACTATTGGCCAGAAACCTTACTGATAACAGAAACCATAGATTAGTGAGTCTTTTTTATGTTATATATATTATATACAGTATTCTGAACAATAAAGTAAGCTGGAAAAATATGTTATTAAGAAAATCATCAAGAGGAAAAAATACATTTACAGCAATTTACCATATATTTATTCATAAAACATCCAAGTGTAGGCAGGAACAGGAGTGCCATCAGGTGTGTGGTGGAGGGCCTGTCCTGGCTGATGGTCACGATCCACTGCCTGGAGGCCTTGGATCAGTAGCAGCAGCAGGTGCCTGGCTGGCCACAGGTGGGGACAACAGCCTAGAGTTACAGTACAGCTGCCTCATCTGCCTGCAGCTTTACCACGGCCCATAGCTGTGGCAGCTGCCACCATAGAGGAGTGCCTGGCTTCCAGCAGCTCAGGAGAACTCAGGCGAGTGCTCTGGACGTGGGGCTTCCTGCGCAGTGCTATCCTGTGGCAGATTGTAATTATCAAAAATGGCCGCCACAATATTTCCATCTGACATACTTTCCCAGGACCTTGCCATTCTGCATCAAAGTAAAATCTGTTTTCCTTCCCTTTGCCCTGGGCAATATTACGGTGTGTCAACATAGAGAATGTGGTGAAAGTGGCATTGTGCGACTTCTAAAGTTGTCTTAGAACAGGCAACAGAGCTTCTGCCTGGCACCCCTTGCTCTTTCTCTCTTATATGCTCTACCTTGCAATCCAGCTGTCATGTTGTGAGGAAGCCCAAGCCACAACAAGAGCTGTGTGTGTTCTGGTTGTCATTCCCAGTTCAGATTTCAGTGGAGCATCAGTGTCAACTCCGAACACCTGAGTGAACAAGCCTTCAGATGACTCTAGTGTTCACTCCTCAAGCTGCTGTAGAGAGGAAACAAATTATCCCTGCTGAGCCTTGCTCAAAATGCAGATTCAGAGTGAAGTAAGTGCTGTCATTGTTTTAAGCTATTAAGATTGAAAGTGGCTTGTTATGTAGCCATAATAACTAGACTGGATTTTGGTATCAAAAGTGGAGGGTTCTCATCAAAAACTGAAAGTGGTTTTGGGACCAAGAGGAAGGTAGACGTTAGATAGCCCTTGAGCAGTCTGTTGACTAAGGTCTGATGGCCCCGAGGAGGTTGTCTCTGAGGGCTTTTAAAGAAGTGAGGAAAGTAATAATGGAAGCTCGAGGAAAGGATCCCTTGTTATGAAGTGACAAAAAGTTCAGCAACATTATCTCCTATAATGACATAGGAAATAGAAATTTCACCTAATGAACTGCATGATCTAGCTAAGGATATTCCCAGGCAGAATGTTAAAAGTGTTATTTAGCTTCTTTTTGTTATTCATAGTATAATGCAAGATGAAAGCAATACTCTGAAGAAAGCTTTGTTAAATAAAAGCAAAAGCAAAAACAACAACAACAACAAAAAAACAGGTCTTGCTGTTTCTCAGTACCAGCCTCTCCAAATGGCAAATGATGTTAAAATTAACAAATGGTTTCCAAACAAAGGTCAAATCCAGACCTGCATAAGAAAGGGCAAAGCTAAGGCTTTATCTAAAAGATAATGTTTGTAACTGAACAACCATACACTGAAATCTCAGAAAAATTTAAGATGGCATCTCAAGCTCCCAAGAATAGTTTGGTTCTATGACTGTAAGGTCATGCCGTACACAAAGTGTTAAAAAAATAAAACTAAAATCTGAAGGATATTGTCTTCTAGCAGCTTTATGGGACACCCAGGGTAGAATTTCTCAAAGAAATTTTATGGCTATGTGGCTACTCTTGTCTGAGGGAGTAAACTGTAATAAAATGTTTAGAGTGAGACATAAAGTTGAAAAGAGCTCAGGAAACTAGGAATAGGATTGAAGTTCTTCAAACTGTTAGAGGATAGCTACAAAAAAAGAGAGAAAGAAAGAAAGAAAGAAAGAAACAAAGAATCTACAGTTAAAATATCAGACTTAAGAGAAAAGATTGAATGCTTTCCTCCCTAATACAAGGAACAAGTCAAAGATGGCTACCCTCACCATTTCTAGTATATGGGTGTCTATCCAAGAGAGGCAGAATTAATAAATATATAAGCAAGCAAATAAATAAATGAATGGATAAGAAATAAAGGACTTTCAGATTGAAAAGGATGAAATAAATCTATTTATCTCTATTTTCAGATGACGTGATATTGCATGTATAAATCCCAAAGAATCCACCACTCTTAGAACCAATAAACAGTGCCTGATACAAGCTCAATCTAGAAAAATATATTGTATTTCTATACACTAGCAATGAATAATCTGAAATAAAATGAGAATAAAATTCCACTATAATAGTATCAAGATGAGTAAGATACTTAGGAATAAACTGAACAAAAAAGGTTCAAAACTTAGACTCTGAGAACCATAAAACATCATTGAAAGAAATTAAAGAAAATCTAAATAAATAGAAATATATCCCATGTTCATGGATTGGAAGTCTTACTATTGTTAAGATGGTGATATGTTAATTGATCTATAGATTCAGTACAATCCCTATCAAAATCCCAGCTCTCATATTTTGCAGTAATTGACACTTTTATCTTGAGATTCATATGGAAACCCAAGGGACCAAAAATAGCTCAAGTAATCTTTAAAAAGTAAAACAAAGTTGGAGGACTCACATTTTTTAATTTTAAACTTACTACAAAGATATAATAATCAGGACAATGTCATATTGGCCCAAGAACAGATGTGTAAATCAATTAAATAGAATGAAGAATCCATAAATAAACTCTTATTTTATAGTTAGTTAATTTGGGACAAGGGTGCCAAGACAATTCAATGGGAAATACATAGTCTTTTTACTAAATGCTGTTGGAACAACTGGATATCCATATGCAAAAATAAGCAAGACAAAAAAACTGTCTCAAAGTGGATCAGAGATCCAAATGAGAAGTTAAAAATACAAGATTCTTAAAAGAAAACACAGAAGCTGGGGTACCTGGGTGGTGCGGTTGATTGAGTGCCTGACTCTTCAGCTCACGTTGCAATCTCAGGATCATGAGATTGAGCCCCACCTAAAGCTCTGTGCTCAGTGCAGAGCATGCTTAAGACTTTCTCTCCCTCTTGCTGCCCCTCCCTCACTCAATAAATAAATCCTAAAAAAAAAAAGGAAAACATAGAAGTAAATCTTCATGACTTTGGCTTTGTTAATGGTTTCCAAAAAAGGCACCAAAACAACAGCAAAAATAACAAATAGGTAAGTTGGATTTCACCAAATTAAAAACCTTTTGATGTAAAGGGTTTGATACATCAACAAAGTGAAAAGACAACCTATAGAATGAAAGGAAATATTTTCTAGTTATATATGTGATAAGGGGATTTTATCCAGACAATATAAAGAACATAAAAGACTCAATAATAAAGATAAATAACCCAACTTTAAAATGGGCAAAGGATTTGAACAATTCTCCCAAGAAGATATACAAATGGCTAATAGGCACATGAATATATGTTCAACATTGTAGTCATTAGGGAGATTCAAATCAAAAGTCACAATGAGATATCACCACATCGTACCAATTAGAATATAGTCAAAAAGATAATGTGTTGATGAGGATGTGCAGAAATTGCAACCTTCATATATTGTTGGTGGCATGTAATAATAGTGCAGCTATTTTGGAAAAGAGTTTGGCAGTTCCTCAAAATGTCAAGCATAAAGTTACCATATGACTCAGCAATTTTACTTTTTGTTATATACCCTAGGAAAATAAAAACATAATTCCATCCAAAAAAAAGTCATTACACAAATGTTCATTGAAGAATTACTCATTAGGGCTCAAAAGTGGAAAGAACTCAAATGCCTATCATCTGATGAATGGATAAATAAAACATGACATATCCATCCAAAGGAATTTTGCTTGGCAATAAAAATTATGAAATACTAGTATATACTATTACATGGATGAACTGTGAAAACAATATATTAGGGGAAAGAAACCAGACACAGAAGACCACATATTGTATGATTTCATTTCTATGAAATGTCCAGAAAAGGCAAGTCTTGAAAGATAAAAAGAAGATTTGCAGTTGTCTAGTGCTTCAATTTTGGAGAAGAGGAATGGGGAGTGACTGTCAATGGGTAAGTGGTTTCTTTTGGGGTGATAAAATGTTCTAAAATTAGATTACAGTGATAGTTACACAATTCTTTGGATATGTTAAAAATCATTAAATTAGGAGTGTCTGGGTGGCTCAGTCAGTTAAGCATCTGCTTTGGGCTCAGGTCATGATCCCAGGGTCCTGGGATGCAGCCCTGTATTGGGCCCCCTGCTCAGTGGGAAGTCTGTCTCTCCCTCTCCATCTGCCTCTTCCCCATCTCATGCTCTCCCTCGCCTGTGCTCTCTCTCTCTCGCAAAAATAAATAAATAAAATCTTTTAAAAATCACATTGAATTGTATACCTTAATGGGTAAATTGTATGATATACGAATTACATTTTAATAATGTTGTGAAAGATAAAGTCTGCAAAACTGTTACAGCTTAGAGAATATTCAAGAGACATTATAACTAAATGAAATGCAGTGTTCTGGGTTGAGTCCTAGAATTTTAAGATGTTAATGGAAAAACTAGAAAAATCTGAATAACATCTATAATTTATGTTAAAGAAAAGAAAAGGAAAAAGGCATCAGAATCTTGAATGACTACAGGCACAAACTATTTGCTTCTTATAGAGCAGGAAAGAATTTCACAGAAGGCATAAGCAAATCCCAGATGGCAGAGCCAATAATAATAGTGAATCATCCCCAGGAAGTAGGACCAAGCTCTAATCAGGGATTGGCAAAGATTTCACATTTACCACGAACCAATGAATATGGGATGCTTTCAGTTTTCCTACTTTATGAATGGTGGAAGTATTATGGTATCTTAATGCTTGTCTTACAACTTAGGTTAGTTATGTAGGGTTTAAAAAGCTCATTTCTTTAGTTCTCCGGTCTTCACATGGAAAGGAACCCCATTCAAGCCATGTGCTTGAGGAACACATCCAAGGAGATTTCTCTACTCTTGGATCTGACTCAGATAGTAAGATATTGGCCCTTGAACTTTAATATGATGCTAAAATGGGATAAAGCTTTGAAGGGTCTTGGAGAAGGGGCAAATATTTGGATTGTGTGAAAGAGGTGAATTAGGCCAATGATATTCTGTGGCTTGATGTATTTTTCAAAAACAGCCACAGCAATATTTCCTGTCCTATATACTCTTCCAGAACTTTGCATTCCCAACCAAGAGTTGAATTCCATTTCTCTATCTTCTGAGCCTGGGCAAGCTTGTGACTACCCTGACAAATAGAAAGTGATGGAGGTGATGAAGTATGATTTCCTAGGCTAGGTTAGAAATGGTGATAAAACTTCTGCATGGGTTTCTTTCTCTTGGGCACTCACCTTCAAAACTCAGGCATCATGCTGTATGAAAGCCCTAGTCACATGGAGAGGTCATGTGTAAGTATTTCCTTCAACAGCCCATTATTCTCCACTAGATGTTTGAATGAATGAGAGAGGATTCCGTACCCCACCTTCAAGCTGCTTTGGCTGATGCTGAGTGGAGCAGAGATGCACTATCCCCACTAAGCTCAGCCCAAACCTGACCAAAAGTTAGAATGCCATTGATTTAAGACATTAAATTTTGGAACTTTTTGTTATAGTGGGTTATACTAGAATGTTATGCTGTTATAACGGGAACAATCCCAGTGTCAAGTATTTCTTTGTACCCAGCATATGGCACTGATTACTTTTCATAATCAAAATATAACTTACATACCAAATCGCACAGATCTCAAGGAATTTGATGAGCTTTGACAATTATATATATATATATATATATATATATATACCCTCATAACCACGTCCCAGAAGAATAAATAAAATGTGTTTAATGTCGGAGAAATTTTCCTCATACCCACACAGTAGTGGGCGGAAGCCAGCTTGAAATGCCTTGTGCAAGTCAATTGTGTATATCTAGTCCCAACAACTCATGCAGTCACGTCATGGTGGCAGCTGGAAATCTTGAAATTGAGAGTATTTACAGCATGAAAATCAGCAAAAGCTATAAATCAGGACTTTCACTCCACCCCATCCACAATGGTTCTTAAACATTTAACAGACACTATCGCTTATGCCTTCTTCTAGTCAATTCTTCCATGCTCCTGAGGCAGATACTTTTTTAAAATTCCTCTCACTATAGCTTGTTTTGTCTACTTTTAGATTTCTTATCATGGGCTCATACAGTGTGTATTTTTCTGTGTCTGCCTTCTTTCATTTAAAATGGCATTTAGAAATTTATCCATGTTGCTGCTTCCATCCATATTTCACTCTTTTTTTTTTAAATTGTTGAGATGTATTCATTGTATGAACATGCAACAATTTCATTATCTTTTGTCCTGAACAATTGGGCTGTGCCCCCAATAATGAGCTACTATGAACGTGGCATGGTATTATTATATCTGTCTTCTTGTGGACATGTCTTCATTCTCTCAAGTAGATATCTAGGAATATACTGTTGGGTCACAACACAGAGATATGTTTAGCATTATTAGAACAAGAGAAACAGTTAACCAAAGTGGCTGTAATATTTTCCTCTGCCACAGGCAATGTACGAGAGTTTTGGGTGTTCCACATACTTGTCAAGTGTTGGTATAACTGGCATTTGACTTTAGACATAGTCATGGGCACATATAGTATGTCATTTTGGTTTCAATGTATGTATCTCTGACAAGATATTGAGTGTCTTTTCATTTTATTCAGTCTTGTGATCAATGGTAATTTGTAGCTTCTTTTTTTTTTTAAGGTTTTGTTTATTTGACAGACAGAGATCACAAGTAGGCAGAGAGGCAGGCAGAGAGAGAGAGGAAGGGAAGGAGAGCCTGATGTAGGTCTTGATTCCAGGACCCTGGGACCATGACCCAAGCTGAAGACAGAGGCTTTAACCCACTGAGCCACCCAGGCGCCCTGTAGCTTCTTTTTAAAACTATTCAAGCAAGCATTTATATTGGATTGTTTTTTCCTTTTTAATGGTCAATAATAGCCATTGTATGTATACACCATTTGAAGGACCTTTGAGTTGTTTCCTGTTTGGGGCTATTCTGAATATAGCCATTGTAAATATTTGAGTGCAAGTTTTTGTGTCAACATGTTTTTAGTTCTCTTGGATAAAGATCTAAAAACTGAATAAATTCTAAAAATTGAATTGCTAAGTTTCATGGTATATGTATTTATAATTTTTTAAGAAACTGATGGATTATTTTCTGAAGTGGTTATATTATTTCCCATTCTCACCAGTAATGCATGAGAGTTCAGCTGTTCCATAACCTTATCAACACTTATCAACACTTGCATTTATCAGGTGTTTTTTTTCCCTTCTAATTTTAGCTATTCTAATGAGCATGAAGCATTATACCATTGTGGTTTCAACTTACATTTTTCAGGTGACCAAAGACTTTGAGTGTGCTTCCATGTGCTTACTGCCTGGTAATTTATCTTCTTTTGTTGAATATCTTTTTGAAACTTTACCAAACTTTACCAAAGATTTTACTGAAGCTTTTTTATCTTAATTGCTTGTTTGTTTTCTTATAGTTGAGTTGCAAGGAGTCTATATGCTTTCTGAATATAAGTCCATGTCAGATATGGCTATTCTTCCAGGCAGTGGCTTGGTTCTTAATTTCTTAATGGTGCCTTCAGAAGAGCACATGGTAATAAATTTGATGAGGTACAATTTATCCACCTTTTATGTTTCGTGATTTGTGTGTCCTAAGAAGACTTAATTTATTTCGATGTCACAAAATTTTTTTTTCTCTAATGGTTCCTTCTAGAAGTTTTAGAATTTTATTTTAGAAAACATTCAATTGTATTTTAATAATAGGTTATAATATAACAATTTCTTTTTTTTAAAGATTTTATTTATTTATTTGACAGGCAGAGATCACAAATAGGCAGAGAAGCAGGCAGAGAGAGAGGAGGAAGCAGGCTCCCTGCTGTGTAGGGAGCCTGATGAGGGGCTCGATCCCAGGACCCTGGGATTATGACCTGAGCTGAAGGCAAAGGCTCTAACCCACTGAGCCACCCAGGCACCCCAACAATTTCTATAATAATGCAATGATGTTAGTAATTGGTATGACTGAATATACTTTTTCAGAAAAGCAACTGGACTTCAAGAGCATCTCTATATTGCTTTTGGATATGTTCAGTTGATAATATACAGTTAAAATTGTTTTTTATTTATGATAAGTGAAATAAGTCAGACAGAGAAAGATACATACCATATGATTTCACTTATATGTAGAATCAAAAAAAAAACCTCGAATATGGAGAACAAACTGTGGTTGCCAGAAGAAAGATGGATGGGAAAATGGGTGAAATAAAGGGGATTGTGTGGTATAAACTTCCTGTTTTAAAATAATTAAGTCACAGGGATAAAAAGTACAGCATAGGGAATATAATCAATAGTACCGAAATAATGTTCTATGGTGACAGATGTTGACTACACTCATAGTGGTGAGCACTGAGTAATGAATGTATGGAATTACTGAATCACTATGTTGTACACCTGAAACTAATATAATATTGTAGAGTTTTCTTTTACTTTCAGGTCTATGATTCATTTTGTATTAGTTTTTGGTTACAATGAAAGGTAAAGGTTGAGGTTCATGTGTTTCCTTAGGAATGAGAAGTTGTTCCAGTATTATTTGTAGAAGAGATTCTATTTCCCAGCTAAATTACCTGTCCTTTTTGTCAAAAATCAATTATGTGTAGTTTCATTCTGGACTTTCTATTCTGTTCATAATCTATGCTTGTTTTGGCCTTTTAAAATTTCTATCAGCAATGTCTTATAGTCTTCTATGCACAGGTTTTACATACATTTTGTTAAATTTTTCCACAGGTATTTCATATTTGGGTCCTATAAAAATGGTATTGTATTTACTCTTTCCATTTCCAATTTTCCATTGTTAGCTTAGAATAATATTAGCCTATTACACTGCTCTCTTTCTAAACTCACGTATTCTGTTAATTCTTAATAGATTATTTTTTTCTCCTCTCCCCCCCCTTTTTTGTTTAAATTCAATTAGCCAACATACAGTCATCATTAGTTTCAGAAGTAGTGTTCAATCATTTATCAGTTGCATTTAACACCCAGTGCTCATCATATCAAGTGCCTTCCCTAATGCCCATCACCCACTTATCCTATCCACTGCCCACCTCCCCTTCAGCAATCCTCAGATTGTTTCCTATTGTTAAGAGTATCTCATGGTTGGGGCACCTAAGTGACTCAGTGGTTTAAAGCCTCTGCCTTTGGCTCAGGTCATGATCCCAGGGTCTTGGGATCGAGCCCCGCGTTGGGCTCTCTGATCGATGGGGAGATTGCTTCCTCCTCTCTCTCTCTGCCTGCCTCTATGCCTACTTGTGATCTCTGTCTGTCAAATAAATAAATAAAATCTTTAAAAAAAAAAAAAAAGAGTCGCTCATGGTTTTTCTCCCTCTATGATGACTTCCCATTCAGTTTTCCCTTCCTTCCCCTATGATCCTCCTTGCTGCTTCTTATATTCCACATATGAGTGAAACCATATGATAATTGTCTTTCTCTGATTAACTTACTTCTCTCAACATAATCCCCTCCAGTTCCATCCACATCAATATAAATGGTAAGTATTCATCTTTTCTGATGGCTGAGTAATATTCCATTGTATTTGTATACCACATCTTTATCCATTTATGTGTCAATGAACATCTTGGCTCTTTCTATAGTTTGGTTATGGACATTGCTACTATGAACATTAGGGTGCAGGTGTCCCTTTGGATCACCACATTTGTATCTTTGGGATAAATGCCTAGTCGTGCAATTGCTGGGTCATAGGGTAGCTCTATTTTTTTTTTTAATGTCTTGAATCAAAACATTTATTATCTGATAGTTTCTGTGAATCAGGAGTCTGGGCTCTCTGCTCAGGATCTCACCAGACTGAAATCAAGTTGTTACTTAGGACTGTGATCTCATCTGAGGCTATGGGTACTCTATTTCCAGGCTCATTCACATCATTGCAGAATTAAGTTCCGTGAGACTGTGGGACTGAGATCACAGTGTTCTGACTGACTGTAGACTGGGACACACCATCAGCCTCTGGAGGCAAGGCTCATGTTCTCTCTCTTTTTTTTTTTAATTAAAAAAATTTTTTTAAAATAAGCATATAATGCATTTTTATCCCCAGGGGTACAGGTCTGTGAATCGCCAGGTTTACACACTTTTTACACACTTCACAGCATTCACCATAGCACATACCCTCCCCAGTGTCCATAACCCCACCCCTCTCTCCCAATCCCCCTCCCCCAGCAACCCTCAGTTTGTTTTATGAGATTAAGAGTCACTTATGGTTTGTCTCCCTCCCAATCCCATCCTGTTTCATTTATTCTTCTCCTACCCCCTCAACCCCAACATGTTGCATTTCCACTTCTTCATATCAGGGAAATCATATGATAGTTGTCTTTCTCCTATTGACTTATTTCGCTAAGGATGATACCCTCTAGTTCCATCCACGTCGTCGCAAATGGCAAGATTTTATTTCTTTTGATGGCTGCATTGTATTCCATTGTGTATATATACCACATCTTTATCCATTCATCTGTTGATGGACATCTAGATTCTTTCCATAGTTTGGCTATTGTGGACATTGCTGCTATAAACATTCAGGTGCACGTGTCCCTTCAGATCACTACATTTGTATCTTTAGGGTAAATACCCAGTAGTGCAATTGCTGGGTCATAGGGTAGTTCTATTTTCAACATTCTGAGGAACCTCCATGCTGTTTTCCAGAGTGGTTGCACTAGATTTCATTCCCACCAACAGTGTAGGAGGGTTCCCCTTTCTCCACATCCTTGCCAGCATCTGTCATTTCCTGACTTGTTAATTTTAGCCATTCTGACTGGTGTGAGGTGGTAACTCATTGTGGTTTTGATTTTTATTTCCCTGATGCCGAGTGATGTGGAGCATTTTTTCATGTGTCTATTGGCCATCTGGATGTCTTCCTTGCAGAAATGTCTGTTCATGTCTTCTGTCCATTTCTTGATTGGATTATTTGTTCTTTGGGTGTTGAGTTTGCTAAGTTCTTTATAGATTTTGGACGCTAGCCCTTTATCTGATATGTAGTTTGCAAATATCTTCTCCCATTCTGTCAGTTGTCTTTTGGTTTTGTTAATTGTTTCCTTTGCTGTGCAAAAGCTTTTGATCTTGATGAAATCCCAATAGTTCATCTTTGCTCTTGCTTCCCTTGTCTTTGGCAATGTTCCTAGGAAGAAGTTTCTGCGGCTGAGGTCAAAGAGGTTCTGCCTATGTTCTCCTCAAGGATTTGGATGGATTCCTTTCTCACATTGAGGTCCTTCATCCATTTTGAGTCTATTTCCATGTGTGGTGTAAGGAAATGGTCCAATTTCATTTTTCTGCATGTGGCTGTCCAATTTTCCCAACACCATTTATTGAAGAGGCTGTCTTTATTCCTTTGGGCATTCTTTCCTGCTTTGTCAAAGATTAGTTGACCATAGAGTTGAGGGTGTATTTCTGGGCTCTCTATTCTGTTCCACTATCTATGTATCTGTTTTTGTGCCAGTACCATACTGTCTTGATGATGACAGCTTTGTAATAGAGCTTGAAGTCTGGAATTGTGGATGCCACCAACTTTGGCTTTCTTTTTCAGTATTCCTTGGGCTATTCGAGGTCTTTTCTAGTTCCATATAAATTTTAGGATTATTTGTTCCATTTCTTTGAAAAAAAATGGATGGTATTTTGATAGGAATTGAATTAAATGTGTAGATTGCTTTAGGTAGCATAGACATTTTCACAATATTTTTTCTTCCATTCCAGGAGCATGGAACACTTTTCCATTTCTTTGTGTCTTCCTCAATTTCTTTCATGAATATTTTATAGTATTCTGAGTATAGATTCTTAGCCTCTTTGGTTAGTTTTATTCCTAGGTTTCTTATAGTTTTGGGTGCAATTGTAAATGGGATTGACTACTTAATTTCTCTTTCTTCTGTCTTGTTTTTGGTGTAAAGAAATGCAACTGATTTCTGTGCATTGATCTTATATCCTGACACTTTACTGAATTCCTGTATAAGTTCTAGCAGTGTTGGAGTGGAGTCTTTTGGGTTTTCCACATATAGTATCATATCATCTGCGAAGAATGATAGTTTGACTTCTTCTTTGCCAATTTGGATGCCTTTAATTTCCTTTTGTTGTCTGATTGCTGAGGCTAGGACTTCTAGTACTATGTTGAATAGCAGTGGTGATAATGGACATCCCTGCCATGTTCCTGACCTTAGCAGAAAAGGTTTCAGTTTTTCTCCATTGAGAATGATATTTGCAGTGGGATTTTCATAGATGGCTTTGATAATATTGAGGTATGTGCCCTCTATCCCTACACTTTGAAGAGTTTTGATTGGGAAGGGATGCTGTACTTTGTCAAATGCTTTTTCAGCATCTATTGAGAGTATCATATGGTTCTTGTTCTTTCTTTTATTAATGTGTTGTTATCACATTGATTTGTGGATGTTGAACCAAACTTGCAGCCCTGGAATAAATCCCACTTGGTCGTGGTGAATAATCCTTTTAATGTACTGTTGGATCCTATTGGCTAGTATTTTGGTGAGAATTTTCGCATCTGTGTTCATCAAGAATATTGGTCTGTAGTTCCCTTTTTTGATGGGGTCCTTGTCTGGTTTTGGGATCAAGGTGATGTTGGCCTCATAAAATGAGTTTGGAAATTTTCCTTCCATTTCTATTTTTTGGAAGAGTTTCAGTAGAATAGGAATTAATTCTTCTTTAAATGTTTGGTAGAATTCCCCTGGGAAGCCATCTGGCCCTGGGCTTTTGTTTGTTTGGAGATTTTTGATGACTGTTTCAATCTCCTTACTGGTTATGGGTCTGTTCAGGTTTTCTATTTCTTCCTGGTTCAGTTTTGGTAGTTTATAGGTCTCTAGGAATGCATCCATTTCTTCCAAATTGTCAAATTTGTTGGCATAGAATTGTTCATATTATGTTCTTATAATTGTCTGTATTTCTTTGGTGTTAGTTGTGATCTCTCCTCTTTCATTCATGATTTTATTTATTTGGGTCATTTCTCTTTTCTTTTTCATAAATCTGGCAAGGGGTTTATCAATCTTATTAATTCTTTCAAAGAACCAGTTCCTAGTTTCACTGATTTGTTCTATTTTTTTTTTTGTTTTTTTGTTTCTATTTCATTGATTTCTTCTCTGATCTTTACGATTTCTCTTCTCCTGCTGGGTTTAGGGTTTCTTTCTTGTTCTTTCTCCAGCTCCTTTAGGTGTAGGGTTAGGTTGGGTACTTGAGACCTTTCTTGTTTCTTGAGAAAGGCTTGTACTGCTATATATTTTCCTCTCAGGACTGCCTTTGTTGTGTCCCACAGATTTTGAACCGTTGTGTTTTCATTATCATTTGTTTCCATGAATTGTTTCAATTCTTCTGTAATTTCCTGGTTGACCCATTCATTCTTTAGAAGGATGCTCTTTAGTCTCCATGTATTTGGGTTCTTTCCAAATTTCCTCTTGTGATTGAGTTCTACCTTCAGAGCATTGTGGTCTGAAAATATGCAGGGAATGATCCCAATCTTTTAATACTGGTTGAGACCTGATTTAGGACCCAGGATGTGATCTACTCTGGAGAATGTTCCATGTGCACTAGAGAAGAATGTGTATTCTGTTGCTTTGGGATGAGATGTTCTGAATATATCTGTGATGTCCATCTGGTCCAGTTTGTCATTTAAGGCCTTTATTTCCTTGTTGATCTTTTGCTTGGATGATCTGTCCATTTCAGTGAGGGGAGTGTTAAAGTCCCCTACTATGATTGTATTATTGTTGATGTGTTTCTTTGATTTTGTTATTAATTGGTTTATATAGTTGGCTGCTCCCACACTGGGTGCATTGATATTTAAAATTGTTAGATCTTCTTGTTGGACAGATCCTTTGAGTCTGATATAGTGTCCTTCCTCATCTCTTATTATAGTCTTTGGCTTAAAATCTATTTGATCTGATATAAGGATTGCCACCCCTGCTTTCTTCTGATGTCCATTAGCATGGTAAATTGTTTTCCACTCCCCTCACTTTAAATCTGGAGGTATCTTCGGGTCTATAATGAGTTTTTTGTAGGCAACATATAGATGGGTTTTGTTTTTTTATCCATTCTGATACCCTGTGTCTTTTGATTGGGGCATTTAGCCCATTAACATTCAGGGTAACTATTGAGAGATATGAATTTAGTGCCACTGTATTGCCTGTAAGGTGTCTGTTACTGTATATTGTCTCTGTTCCTTTCTGATCTACTACTTTTAGGGTCTCTCTTTGCTTAGAGGATCCCTTTCAATATTTTCTGTAGAGCTGGATTGGTGTTTGCAAATTCTTTCAGTTTTTGTTTGTTCTGGAAGCTTTTTATCTCTCCTTCTATTTTCGGTGATAGCCTAGCTGGATATAGTATTCTTGGTTGCATGTTTTTCTCGTTTAGTGCTCTGAATATATCACGCCAGCTCTTTCTGGCCTGCCAGGTCTCTGTGGATAAGTCTGCTGCCAGTCTAATATTTTTACCATTGTATGTTACAGACTTCTTTTCCCAAGCTGCTTTCAGGATTTTTCTTTGTCACTAAGACTTGTAAATTTTACTATTAGGTGACGGGGTGTGGAACTATTCTTGTTGATTTTGGGGGGGGGTTCTCTGCATCTCCTGGATTTTGATGCTTGTTCCCTTTGCCATATTAGGGAAATTCTCTCCAATAATTTTCTCCAATATACCTTCTGCTCCCCTCTCTCTTTCTTCTTCTTCTGGAATCCCAATTGTTCTAATGTTGTTTCATCTTATGGTGTCACTTATTTTTCAAATTCTCCCCTAGTGGTCCAGTAGCTGTTTTTCCCTCTTTTGCTCAGCTTCTTTATTCTCTGTCATTTGGTCTTCTATATCACTAATTCTTTCTTCTGCCTCATTTATCCTAGCAGTGAGAGCCTCCATTTTTTATTGCACCTCATTAATAGCTTTCTTGATTTCCACTTGGTTAGATTTTACTTCTTTTATTTCTCCAGAAAGGGCTTTTATATCTCCCAAGAGGGTTTCTCTAATATCTTCCATGCCTTTTTTGAGCCCGACTAGAACCTTGAGAATCATCATTCTGAACTCTAGATCTGACATATTACCAATGTCTGTATTGATTAGGTCCCTAGCCTTTGGTACTGCCTCTTGTTCTTTTTTTGTGGTGAATTTTTCCACCTTGTCATTTTGTCCAGATAAGAGTATATGAAGGAGCAAGTAAAATACTAAAGGGTTGTAAAGACCCCAGGAAAATATGCTTTAACCAAATCAGAAGAGACCCCGAATCGTGGGGTGGGGGGAAAGGGATAAAAAGAGGTTCAGGAAAAAAAGAAAAGGAACAATTAAAAAAAGAAAACAAATAAAGAAAGAATATATATATATATATATATATATATATTAGATAAACTAGTTTGGAAACGTTAAAAAAGAAAAGGGTAAAAGTTAAAAAAAAATTAGCAGAAGAAGAAAAAAATTGAAAAAAAAGTTAAATTAACTGCAAGACTAAAGAATCATGGGGAGAAAGCCATGAGTTACTTGCTTTGCTTTCTCCTACTCTGGAATTCCGCTGCTCTCCTTGGTATTGAACCTGCACTCCTTGGTAGGTGAACTTAGTCCTGGCTGGATTTCTTGTTGATCTTCTGGGAGAGGGGCCTGTTGTAGTAGTTCTCAAGTGTCTTTGCCCCCGGCAGAGTTGCACCACCCTTACCAGGAGCTGGGCTGAGTAATCCGCTCAGGTTTGCTTTTGGGAGATTTTGTTTCCTGAATGCTGTCCGTAGAGTTTTGGAGAACGGGAATGAAAATGGCAGTCTCCCAGTCTCCAGCCTCGAGGACCTGAGGGCTCGGGGCCCCACTCCTCAGTGCGCCCTCAGAGAATAGTGCCCAATCACTCCCGTCTCCCTGGCCTCTGGCCATGCTCCGAGCTCACCCAGGCTGCAACCAGTTCAAGGTAACCCCGAGCTGAGAGCTCACTCCTCAGCTCTGTCTCTGTAGCTGGCTTCCCTGTTCTAATACCTGTAAGCTCTGCGACACTCAGACATCCCCGATCCTTCTGTGACCCTCTGGGACCTGGGGCCGCACTGACCCCACATGGGCTTCACCCCAGTTTAGCTCTGAAGCACTGTCCTTCAGTGGAACAGACTTTTAAAAGTCCTGATTTAGTGCTACATTGCTCCACTGCTTGCTGGGAGCTGGCCCTCCTCCCGCAGTCTATCTTCCCATCGCTTTGGATTTCACTTCTCCACCAGTCCTACCTTTCAGAAAGCAGTGGATTTTCTGTTTCTAGAATTGCTGTTCTTCTTCTTTTCGATTTCCCATTGAATTGGTAGGTGTTGCAATCTTTAGATAAGCTATCTAGGTTATCTCCTGCTACCTGATATAGTCTCAGCCTGCTACCTTTCCACCATTTTGACTCCTCCAGGTAGCTCTATTTTTAACTTCTTGGGGAACTTCCATACTGCTTTCCAATGTGGCTGTACCAACTTGCATTCCCACCAACAGTGTAAGAGAGTTCCCCTTTCTCCACATCCTTGCCAACATTTGTTGTTTCCTGTCTTGTTAATTTTTGCCATTCTGACTGGTGTGAGGTGGTATCTCATCATGGTTTTGATTTGTATTCCCCTGATGCCAAGTGATGTGGAGCATTTCTTCATGTGTCTATTGGACATTTGAATTTCTTCTTTGGAGAAATGTCTGTTCATGTCTTCTGAACATTTCTTGACTGGATTATTTGTCTTTTGGGTATTGAGTTTGATAAGTTCTTTATAAATCTTGGATACTAGCCTTTTATCTGTTATGACATTTGGAAATATCTTCTCCTATTCAATAAATACCTTTTAGTTTTGTTGACTATTTCCTTTGCTGTGCAGAAGTTTTATCTTGATGAAGTCGCAGTAGCTCATTTTTTAAGTTTTGTTTCCCTTGCCTTTGGAGACATGTCTAGTAAGAAGTTGCTGTAGTCAAGTTTGAAGAGGTTGTTGCCTGTGTTCTCCTCTAAAATTTTTATGGATTCTTGTCTCACATTGAGGTCTTTCACCCATTTTGAGTGTATTTTTGTGTATGAGGTAAGAGAATGGTCCAGTTTCATTCCTCTGCATGTGGCTGTCCAATTTTCCCAGCACCATTTATTGAAGAGACTGTCCTTCTTCCACGGGATATTCTTCCCTGCTTTGTCAAAGATTAGGTGACCATAGAGTTGAGGGTCCATTTCTGGGTTCCCTATTCTGTTCCATTGATCTATGTATTTGTTTTTGTGCCAGTACCATACTGTCTTGATGTCTTTTAAATTTAGGAATTTTAGGGAGAATTTAGATGATAGCCCATTTTAAGTTTCATATTCCCTAATGATTAATGATGTTGAATATTTTTTCCCATTTGTACTTATTTGATATTTTCATATCTTCTTTGGTGAAGTATCTGTTCAAATCTTTTGACCATTTTTTACTTGACCTTCTTGTCTTCTAATTATTGAGTTGTAAGAATTCTTAATATGTTGTAGACATATATCCTTTATCAGTATGTATTTTGGAAACGTTTTCTTTCAAGACTGGGGCATGCCTCTAATTTTAGTAATAGTGTTTTGAAGAGCAACTTTAAAAATTGATGAATTCTTAGTTATTGAGGTTTTCCTTTATGGTTAGTGCTTTTTGAATCTTAAGAAATATTTGCCCAATCCAAGATTACTAAGGATTTCTACTGATTTCTTCTAGAAGATTTACATTTTTAACTCTTGCATTTGGTTTATCATCTTTTTATTTTTGATTTCCCTATTATATGCTGTGAGAGAAAAAGACTAGGTTCATTGTAAATGGCAATCCAATTATTGGAACATAGTATTTTGAAAAGATTTTTTCCCCATAGAATTGCCTTGGCAGCTTTTTTGAAAATCAGTTGACTACATATATGTAGATCTAGCATTCAGTTTTCTAGCATTCTGTTTCATTGGTGAATAGGTACATGTATTTTTGTCAAGCCATGCAAGCTTAATTACTTTAGCTTTACAATAAATATTGGGTCAGATTTTCCTTTTATTTTTAAAGCTATTTTTGTTATTTTGTAAAGTTGCTTTGCTAATCTAGGTCTATTACATTTCCATATAACATTCAGAATCTATTTTTTAAATTTCTAGTAAAAAAAATGTCTGCTATTGGGACACCTGGGTGGCTCAGTGGGTTAAGGCCTCTGCCTTCGGCTCAGGCCATGGTCTCAGGGTCCTGGGATCGAGCCCCAGGTCAGTTTCTCTGCTCAGCGGGGAGCCTGCTCCCCCCCCCCCCCCGCTGCTGCCTGCCTCTCTTCCTACTTGTGATCTCTCTCTCTCTCTCTCTCTGTGTCAAATAAATAAATAAAATCTTTTAAAAAAAATGTCTGCTATTGATTGGGATTGCATTGAATCCACAGATTAATTTGAAAGAGTTGGCATATTAAAAATATTGAATCTTCTTATCCACTAACATGTCAATTTATTTCAATATTTAATTTATTTCAACAATGTTTTATAGTTTCCTGTGTAACAAATTTTCTAGGTCTTTCATAGTATTCAGTATTAAGTATTTTTATATTACATTAATTTACATATCTATTATTAATCTATTAATCAATTTAATTTCTATTATAATTAATACTATTAAGTGTTTTTCTATATTAACTTCATATACTATAACTTACTGGTTCTGGTAGTTTTTTTCATGGCTTCCATAGGATTTTTTACATGGATGACTGAGGATATTAACAGTTTCTTCCTTTTTGATCTATATGTCTTTTATTTCTTTTTCTTGTCTTATTGAAATGACTAGAACTCTAGTGCAACATTGGAAAGTACTGATAAATATGGATACCTTTGTCTCATTCCTGATATTAAAAAGAAGTATGCAGTCTTTCACAATTATGTATGATATTAGCTACAGGTTTTTTTTTTTTTTCAGAGATGTTTTGTTAGGTTGAGAAAGTTCTTTTCCTTTTTTAATATGTATGACTGGTTCTTTTTGAATTGGAATTCTAGTTGTGCATTTTACTTTTTGAATACTTTATTGAATTCTTATAACTATTCTTATGTGTTTTTTCTGTCATGCAGCTAAGTTACTTGGAAACTGTTTTGTTATTTATAAGTTTTGCTAGTTGGGGACCAAAGTAACCTTTAATCTAAGGCTAATTTTTCCCCACTTTTGAAGTAATACTTGTCTAAGTATTCTGCTGGTATTCCACAATATATAAAGTTTTTTCCCTTTGGATTGTAGGAATACTAATTTTTGCCTCTGCTCCTTTCAGGTGATTCTAGCTTCAGGTAATATCTTCACATGCATGTGCAGACCATTATTCAACTGAACACCAGAAAGGAAACCTCTACAGATTCATTTGGTTCTTTTCATAGAGTTCATCTCTTTGGTGAAACTCTCCATCTATTTGAGAATGTGTCTAACATGTATCCTAGACCCATTAATATATTTGTTATGGTTATTTTAAAGTCCTTTTATGATAATCCCAATATCTAGGTCATCTTTGTATCTATTTCTCTTGAGCGTTTCTCTCTTTACCAAGGAATTTCATTTTCTTGCCTCATCCTTCATATATTTGATAGCGTGCTTGAATTATCTCTAAAAGATCAGCAGCTACTGAAATAAATAATATTATGTCCCAAATCGGACATATCTAGTCTGTCAGGCTATGGGAATTAAGTCAATTTAATCTCCAGTTGAGCTTGGTTTTGCTTTTGTTGCAACTCAGATTCAGTTTATCACTGACTTCAAATATTGTTTTTAAAGATTTTATTTATTTATTTGACAGACAGAGATCACAAGTAAGCAGAGAGGCAGGCAGAGAGAGAAGGGGAAGCAGGCACCTTGCCGAGCAGAGAGCCTGATGTGGGGCTCAATCCCAGGACTCTGAGACCATGACTTGAGCCGAAGGCAGAAGCTTAACCCACTGAGCCACCCAGGCGCCCCTGACTTCAAATATTTTGACAACTAGATCAGGACTTTACTTCCAGCAAGACTAGGATCTGAGCCCTTAAGAAATTTTGTATATATTTTATGCTTTGCAGTTCAACTGCTAGCATTCTGAACCATCAGAAATCTGTTTCTGTTTTTGGGGAAAATGCTAGTTTTTTTTGTTTCAGTTTTTGTTTGTTTTTGTTTTTTGTCACTAGAGAGTTCTCTTTGCTCACCAATACCACCTTAAGTTCTCAAAACCTCAGACAATCTATTTCCACTTAGTTGTCCTGTCACTAGCCTTTGAAGGCAGCTGTCTTATGTATTGTATAGGGTCAGAATATTTTGTATGGGTTTTTATGAGATATCCTTTCCCATCAACAATCTTCTGAAAGTTGCTTCTCTATTCCTGATGGCTGTCTTGCATGAGGGAGAATCTCCCTGTTTTCTGGTTCTGCCTTTATCCTTTGACATAATTCCCCTTATATTCAATTAAGACTCAAAGGGGAGAATTGAAAAGCTGACTTGTATCTACTTTTCCCCAGTTTCCTGTATTTTTCCTCATCCCATAGCACAGCCTAAAATAAAAGCAGTCATGGGTTTCTTCTCTCCTGGGAGGAGATTCTCACTTTCTGAAATTTAAATTTCTTTGTACTTTCATCTCTCTGATGGTCTTGAAATGAAGACAAATTTTATAGCTTATTTGGCTTCTTTTCATTAATATGTGAGTAACTCTCTTATCCACAATCAACTAGGAATAGGAGCTATTGTGGGTCTCTTCTCTTCTAGGAAGATGTCATCACTTCCTGAGGTTTAGCTTTCTTTACATTCTCAGCTTTATTGTGTGTTTAAACACACACACACACACACACACACACACACTATGTTTTTCTGGCACATTTGGTTAGTTCTCTTTGTTAAGGTTGGAATAACAGTCTTTTGTGACTTTCCATATAGTAGCCAGAAGCAATATTATTTGCACTTTAAATACCCAATGTATGCTTTCCTCACCTAAAATAAACTATATGCTTCTTGAGGGTAAGAAATACAATTAAAAAAATCCCACATGCCTAGCAGTTACTCAGTACATATTTTAAATGAATATCTCACACATTATCTAATTTTATCAACTCATTGGTGTCCAAGGAAACCTAGAAAAAAAGGTAAAATTATTTATAAAGGTAACTAGCAGAGCCCTGCCTAATGTAGATCTCCTGGCTCCCAGTGACTTTGTTGAACAATGTTGCACTTGGTTTATAATCCTAGTAACATTCTATGTGGTATTTATCTCCAGGGTCCTATGTTATTATCCTCATCTTCATCTTCATCTCCTTGACATCAAGCTTATATCTAAGTCAATATCTACTTACTTTCTTTTCCAAATGAATTTTTTGTGCTACTTTTGCTACTTTAATGGAGTTCTTTCCCACGTGACCAATTATTGAAAAAGTAAAAGATAATCAAAAATGGCACTAAAAACTCATTGGGAGACTAAAATATGTAAATACAGACCTAACCATGAGCTTTGCTCTAGATGTGGTATATATGTATACATCAGCTTGCATCAAATAATGAGTTGGACAATTTAAATGCCTTTAATATGCATAATTTAAACACCTGATTGCTTTTTTATAGCAATTTCATTTTTTAATGTTTTGTATTCCAATTTTCCTTCTTTTAATCTTGCTTTTCTTTCCAGAAACTGCTATCCTGTCTTGAGCAGGAGGGCTATTATGAAGCAGGCAAGTAGTTCTTTAATTGAAACACTTATGGGATGCACTAGAAAACTATAAAGACTTTTAAGAAATAGCAAAGCTTTAATAGGTTCTTGTGTACTCGTGTTATAACCTAATTCAGTGCTCTTTCAGCAATGCCGGAGGATGTTGCTAATTTATGGGTGTGATGAGCAATAAAGCAATAATAGTAATCGAAAGGTGCAATATTCCTTGTTTAGGGGGCATTTATGGTTATGTATTAAAACTATAAATACTTCAAGAGGCTGCAAAACTGATCTATAGAAAATGAAAGATAAGATCTCACAGCCTTCTAAAAGTGCTTTTCTAGCAGAAATCTGAACTTGACTTTACGGTTTATAAATATAAACAAACCAAAAGTGAAATGCTCAACGTGTCAACCCCTCCAAAGGGACCACTTAAATAATGCCTAGCACTCTAACCTAATAAGGGCTGGGAAGTTCCTTTCCCTCTTCTTTTATTTTTCAACTTTCTATTTCCTTCTCCTTGTTTGCTTTATAAAAATTGTTTTTCCTCCTTCCTTCACATCTTTTACTCTCTTCTTCCTTTTTCTGTTTCTTCTCTTCTCTCTCATTTTCCCTCACATTACCTCCTATACCCATATTGGATGAAAGAAGCAAACCGTGTTGGGGTGGAAATAGGGTCGAGCCACATGAGAGATAGGAGGAGATCCAAAACACATTAGTTTTGCAGGCCACATGGCAGAAAGCCACAGGACTCTAGGTAAGTCTTTTCTGAGTCTGATGCTCTTGTTGGACCAGCCCTAACCTTCAGACTGCCTGTTCAAGCAACCCCTAACATTAATATACCTGTTTGACACAGTTATTCAACATCCCTGCCTCTTCTTACCTATCCTTAACCATTAGGTCTTGTTCTTGCACTTACCAATTTGATTCCTGTGTTCCCAACCTGCCTTTGATATCTGCTATTGTAATGTTTCCTTTTCTTTAATTTAAAATTTTTTAAAAAAATAAACATATAATGTATTATTAGCCCCAAGGGTACAGGTCTGTGAATCGCCAGGTTTACACACTTCACAGCACTCACCATAGCACATACCCTCCCCAGTGTCCATAACCCCACCAGGAATATTTCTTTTGTATTCCATAAAGTACCTTTTTACTCTTCTTGGTTTGCTACTGTCTGAAAATATGTGTTTTTGATCTCATATCTCAGGCTGCTACCTCATTTCTCCCTGGGGCTTCAGTTTCTTTAGGAGGGGGGAGTGCGGACAGGTGAATTGATTTCTAATGAAATCAACATCTACTCATTCTTTAAGGTTTGGGTTAGCTTCTTTCTCTGGTTAGATACCTCATCTCAGTACTCTCATGGTTCCCTATATGTTTTCCTACCATTGCACATTTAGGTTATATCTCATCATGTGTCTGTGTCTCACACAAGAATATGAGCTCTGTTTAATTTCTAACACAGGGCCTAACCACAGTGGTCAGTCTATAAATGTAAATTAAATAATTAACATAATGATAAGCTTTGTTTTCTCAATAAATATTAATTGAGCACCTGCTTGATAGTATGCATTGTTCCTGCTATATGGAATTGAACAGTAAATGAGATAAGTAAAGTCCCTGCCATCATCAGACATATATTTTAGTGGGGCATCCATACAGTGGATTAACAAATAAATAGGAAATGAAATGTCATGTAGTGATAAGAGCTATAAAGAAATTAGGATAATGGATTGAGAGTGACTGGGTGCCAGTTAATCAAATTATAAACATGAAGAAACCTAATGGCACTATACGAGTCTGATTCTTTCACAGAAAATAAAGAAGGCATAACCCCTCAACTTGGGGTTTTTTAATCTCATTTCCTTTACTCCTGGTTCTTCCACTGATAAAGAAGTATTAGGAAAGTTGGAATAGACATATTTCCTGTAGAACTCTTCCATTCATCTCTCTCTCTTTCATGGAGTTATTTCTTCTGGAATCAGCATCAGATGGGCTCCTTGGGGCTGAGAATAAAGGACCACAAGTCCCAGTAGTTTTCATAGGCTCTCGATCCCACATACATAATATGACAGAGGCTCCCAGGAGTGTCTGCCTGGGCAGGTCAAATTCTGCTCCCCACTGCAGTTGAGACTCCAGGAATAACAGAGCAAGAGAAGATCATTCAAATATTCATGAGAGGGAGCTGCATGCATATACTTCATAAGAATGAAGTAGAAAGAGGTTTTAAAACAGTGTCTGACAGAATGAATGAAAAATCTATTTCCCTATTTGCCTTCCTTTTGTTCTTCTCTCAGAGTCCAGGCAAGGAAGACTAAAAGAAACGAATGAATTGTGTCTGCATTAGGTCAGCTGATGAGCCAAGGATACTTTGGAACCATGTAGGCAGTGCTATAGGGAGAAAAACTGGGGGACCAAAATCTCTGATAAGAAAGACTTTTTAGCAATGTTCTCCCACCCAGAGGAAATTTGCAACATGGCAGAACAAGGGCCTTCCCCTAGAAAAATGGAGGTTTGACTGTCTCTATGCCCAGTGCCAGGTTGAGAAAAATCACCAACAGCCCCTAATACCAAGGGAATCATTCTTAGGCTTTCTGGCTCTTTCCAGATCCCTCTGACTATGAGGATATCACCTTCCCTGTCCAGCATTACCTCCTAGGCTCTTCAACATATATACTCTCTGCTTTTGGATGTGTCATCTCACTGTCCCACAGCACAGCATGTTCATTCTTGCCCCTGGGAGGATAATGGGGTTCAGTAGAAAGAACATGATCTCTCAAGTCAAAGAGTTTTGGTTTTCTATCAAGGATGATCATTTACTATGTGATCTTGGGTAAATATCTTACTTCTTTGAATACATGCTTTCATATCTTTAAAACAAAGATAATACAGTATCTCCTTGAGTTTTTTGGAGTACTAGAAGGACTGTATACAAATACATCATCTAACACCATGTCTTACACATGGTCACATCCTTGTCTGCCCAGTGTCTACTCTCCTTCTCACCCTTTTGTCCTTCAAGAGTGAGCGCTAAACCCAATCCTCATAACCTTCCTCACTGATCTGCTGGACTCTGGTTTCCTTCTGCTGTGGATTCTTGTAACAAGTGTGGTTTGTAACAACAAAGTGACCACTTACTAACCTCCTGTCTTGGCTCTTCTATGATTTGTTTTTTGGAGAACAAGAGTGTTTCCCTCTTCTAATTGTAGTTGTCGAGCAGAGATTGGAAATAAAAGCATATTGATAAAAATGAGACACAAATCATGTCAGCCTTCTCTAGTGATGTCTGGGTTTATTTTGATTCAAACAAAATGAAACATTATCTTGAAATGATATAGATAATATGAATCTCTGAATACAAGAGACTGGCTACCTCAGATAATTAAGGCAAAAAGGAAACCCTGGTTTGTTATGACATTTCACATATGTTACCTGATTTAACCAAGAATACATTTCTGCCAAAAGTATATTAAGTATATATATTTCATGATAAGAATACTGAGGTCAGGTAATCAGAATATACAAACAATAGAGGTGGGAAGAAGTGTGTTGTAAAAGGAGAGTCAAAGCTGGTAACTTTGACCCTGGACCACAAACCCTATTCCTCTTCATTTATGTAGCTTTGTCTTTCCCTTCCATCTCGTACCTTCTTTTAAGTGGTCATTACCCCTGTTTTCTTCTATATCCAAACTTGTCTACGATGGGAATAAGGGGCCTTTCGTTCTGCCCATTGTCTCAGAGTCTTTAAAGTTTCTTGGTTTCTCATTAGAAACAAACACCCCAAACAGCAAAATAATCCTTGTTTTGTTATGCTAGAGCCCATTTGTGTGGTGTTTTAGGACTTCTGGTTCCTGAGAATTCTCCAGAGAGTAGTTTCTCATACTCTCCTCTCTGTAGCAAAAGGAAGGAAACTGGCAGAATGACAATGTTTTACTAATTCAAAAGCTTGAAATCATTGGTTTTCAATTTGCCTTCTTACTACATTAGCCATACCTCCAGATACTGATGGGAGAAGGGCTATCAGTGGTTGAGAGAGACAGAAACAGAGATAGAGATGGGGGAGCAGGGTACAAAATGTTGGCTTGAAGGTATGATGCATACCGAGGACTATTTCAAAAGAGAAAGCCATGAATAATGTGCTAACATCTGTAGAGACAAGAGAGCTGACAGGACCAGATTTTTTTTTTCTTTCTTTCTTTTGTCTCCTTACTCTGCAAATGTGATATTCTCTTCCTGAGAAAGAAAAAATTTCAAAATGAGATGGGGAATAAATTCTAGGTGTATCAGATATTGTGGAGAAAACACACACACACACACACACACACACACACATCCCTCCCAGTGTTTAAACAATTGAGCACTTCTTCTGCCTGGGTTTCCATGTCAACTGGATGGTGCTGATCTCCTCTAGCCTTTGCACATCTCAACTGGGCTTGTTCATGCATCTCTGGTCACGTGGTTGGTAAGCTGCAGACTGGCTAGACTAGGAAGGCCTCTCACATGTCTTGGCTCTCATATGGAGTGATAGCAGTGGCTGGGCCACATGTCTCTCATTACTCACTTTCCAGTGAGGCTTTTCCCATGGCATAGGTAGGAGTCCCAAGAAAGAGTGGGAGTGACCAAGGCTTCTTGAAGTCTAGACTCAGAAATGGCCCTCATCACCTTTGTGTATTCTGTTGACTCAAGCAAAAACAACAACAACAGCAACAAAACCAGAAAGCCAGTCCAGATTCAAAGTGTGGGGAAATACACACTCTACCTATTGGCTGAAAGAGCTACACAGTCAGTCACAGTGCAGAGGACATGAACTCAGAGAGGGATAAGAGCTGCCAGCAATTTTACAACTGACCTGCCACAGTCTCCTGGTCACAACCGTTCACAGCCCTCCCAAAACATCCCTCACCACCTCCATAGGTCCCACCTATGCATAGAATTAAACTAGAAGTCTGGGATCTTCTGACTGACATCAAGTCGGGGGGCAACTTCTTATAAGCCAGAGTCCATAAAATAAAAAGACAAGTTATCTGTCATACACACAAAAGATACAATGGCGAGTAGGAATAAGGTGATGACTATAAACACTTGCTTTCAAAAAGGGAAATGGCAGAAGGTGAACACCAATTGTGAAATCTATAAAGCAAATGTGTCTAGGTCGCCTCCCTCTGGACTTGGGAGAGTATCTCGATTGGGCCCCAGTTCTGTGCCTGAAAGTGCCTCTCCCCCAATCTATTACTGTACATGGCTCTTAACTTTGCCCTTGAGGGCACTTCTATTTCTGTAGTTTCCCTTATCAACTTGAACAATATTCTCATCCTGCTTACAGGTGAACCAGAGAAAGGTTGTGATACAGTAATTACAAAAATGGACCAAATGCACCCTCCACCCTGTGTTCATGCCATTAAGAAGTGAAGTAAATTCTCCTATTCCTTGGATTTGGGCTTCACTGTATTATTTGCTCTGGCCAATACAATGCAGCAAAAGTGATGAGTGTGCTAATGTGTGCCTCAGTATCAAGGAGGCTTTCCTTTGGATGCCTGTGAACACCTGTAACCAAGCTCAGGGTAGTCTGCTGAATGAGAGGTAGAGAGGAGAGTTGTGTCACAGTAGTCAACCTAGACCAGCCATTGCCCAGATGACTGGTCTGCTGACTGCCCACACATGACTCAGTCAAGCCAAATTTAGTTTAACCTAACCCAGACCCCCATCAGATCCTTAGCTTCATATGTTAAAATAAATGTTTGTCATTGTGCGTCTCGGAATAGTGTGGTCAGTGTGTAATATTACTGTGGCAATAGACACAAAAGGAGTCTCTTTAAATCACAACCATTGGCCTTTGAGCTCAGCTCAGGGGTTGGGCGGCTGATGCCTGAACCTTATGTACCTACTGAACCTTATGTTGTCGTCTTTCTATTCTGTTCTTTTCCATTTCCTGTATTTAAGATGTGTATTAAACTTATAGACAGTGCCTCAGTCTTTTCTCACAATAACACTGTGAGGTATACTTCTCAGAGAGGTTAAGTGTCTTGCCTGGGTCACACAGAAACCAAATGGAGCATGCATTCTTCTACATTACTGATTTTCAATTTTTAGAAATTTTAGAAATTATATTATCTTGTCTCTTCTTGCCTCCACTTCCCATTTTCCATGCTTTCATCAAAAGAGATAGTGTGGTTTGGGTGACTGACCCTCCATCTGGAAATCAGAACTATATTCTGACCAGTTTTGGTCCCTCCCTCTAGTTCCTTCTTAAGCAAGATAAATGTGTCTTGGAAATCAGTCACCACACTAACTATAGTTCAGTTATATTGTAAGGTTGAGAGGGGAATAGAAGGAAAAGCCTCCTCTTAACTGGAATTTCAGAGGGCAGAACTAGGGCCATGGATACCAGTTACAAAGAGAAAGATATCAGGTAAGTAGAAGATAGAGCTTTGTAACATGTCATTGTGAAGATTTCAACATTTGGTAAGAGGGGAAGCTAGATGACCTCTGGGGACCTTCTCAGCTCTAGAAATGGATTGCTCTGTTATACCAAATTAGGAAAAAGGGAAAAAATAAAAGAAGAAAAGAAAATGTTATGCTTCCATCACTACATCAGGAGAGTCTAGCTGCCACCTAAAAGGAACATTTGGTCAGTTACTAATGAAATTCTTTCTCATGTTGTGAGTCACTTGTTGAAATTTTCTCCTTTGTCTTTTGAAATGCTGCTGTGGTCTTCCTGGTACTTTTTTGATCATTTCTTCTCATCCTCTACTTGTGGCTTTCTCTCCCATATACAGAGTATCCTAAATGTAGTTACTTTCCTAGGATACCACATGTAGGCCTCTTCTTTTCAAGCTCAGTTCAGTTTTCCTGCATTATCTCCTGTTACAGCTTTATGCCATCTGCATGCAGATCATCCTCAGAGCTTCATTTCTGGTTCTGTGTTAGCCATTACTGCTATTGCCACTATGTCTAGCTCCCTGTCTCTCCAAGAGGAATGCACTTCTAATTCCCTGAAAATTAGTTCTTTTTTTTTTTTAAGACTTTATTTATTTATTTGAGAGAAAGAGAGCATAAGAGCATGAACAGGGGGAGAAGCAGACTCACCACTGATAAGGGAGCCTGATGCGGGGCTTGATCTCATGGCCCAAGCTGAAGGCAGATGCTTAACTGACTGAGCCATCCAGGTGCTGCCCTCCTCCATTGACTAGTTCTTTGTAGAAGTGCCATGTGCCACTTCTTCTTTAAACTTTTAATGGTCAGGGTGAAATCTTCCAGACTTTCTTTCTCCTCTGCTTCAATAGCCAACCACTTTTGAAATGGTCTCTACTCTCCCAGCTTGGGTTGGTGAATGGCTTACTACAGTGAGTGAGGGCACCCTGTAGACTTGGAAACAATGGCAGAGTGAGGAAGAAATGAACCTTTCTTATTATGAATCATTGAGATTTTAATTTTTACCACATCGTAACCTAGTTCATCTTGACTGACAAAAGCCCTGATTATGTCTCTTGAGCTCCAAATCCATTTTATACCACCCCCTAATGGCTCCATTTGGGTGTCAAATGTGTACCTCTAACACTGACTACCAAGCCAACATCACCAATGCAAAGGGAATCGATAGTTTTTTTCCAAGCTTGCTTTTTCACTTTCTCTGCATGATGTTATGCCCATTTGTCTGACCAACCAAAAGACAAAAAGACTTTCTCATAGCCAAATTTCATTTCCTTCATATCTTCCTTACTCAGGCTCTCCTCTCTCTGACAGCCCTCCCTGCTTTAGTATGGACACTCAACAACTCTGGGTGGATGATTGTCTCTGTCTTCTAATAGCTCACTCTCTGTAACAACAAACTGAACTTTCTAGAAAGCACATCTGAGCATGTCCATGTTCTGCTTGAAATCCCTTAATCATTCCTGGGCCTTCAAGATAAGGCTTAAAGTGTCCAGCATACTCCAAACACTCCTCCATAGTTTCAGGAGTACTCAGGAGAGAAAGAAGGGAAATCCAGGAAGAAAGAGCATCGTGAGAAAGGACCAGAAGCTGGAAACAGTGATGCATTATAAGGGAGCTGCATGCAGATGACTATGACTTTAGAAGGGGTGCAAACAGAGGGTGAAAAGAAAGAGGACTAGACCAGTCCTCTTTGTCCATGCTGCATTCTCTGCTTAAATCATCCTTTCTTCTTCCTCCCAATGCTTACATCCTCATGGAAATACCTACTGATTTTCCAGATATTTATCTTGTCACTGCCACTATGAAGACTTTCCTCCTCACAGTAACACTTTATCAAGCTTATTTTGCATGGTTCTTCTCTGTCACTAAGACTGGAGCCTCCTGAGCCTAGAAACAATCCATTTCTCCCATGATTTCAGATCTGACAGTCAGCACGATAACTGCCATGTATCAGGTACTCAAGAAATGGTAGCTGGAATGAATGAATAAATGAATGGATGAAGGCCCTTCTTTTGCATCTTTTGGATGCTCTATTCACTATTCAAATTGAGTTACTTTTAGTCCTAGCTTTATAGATGGATAATGGAGGGGGACACCTTTGCTTTCCACCTCCTCTCCCTCCATATTATTGACAGTCCCCCACCCCCCGCCTGGTGCCAATCTCTGCCTATAATCCTGGCAGCAGCCAGCTGCTTGGCGCCAACACAGCCAACTCAGCAGCTCTCCCCACACATCCCCGGGGGAAACCATTCACCTTATCACCAAAGAGAGAGAGAGAACTCCCATCTGTTACAGCTCAGAGCCAGAAGCCTCATAATTGTATCAGCACACAGGCTGCATATCAGGTTTTCTTGTTTTTAGGGAGCACTTAGGGAGATTTCACTCTCCTTTTATTGTTGTTTTCTTCCCAGCAAGTGACCGTATTTCATCTCCACCAAGGCACAATGAAGGAAATTTCCAAGCAAATTTGTTGCCTAATGATTCCAGGGAAGGTGCTTAGAACCATGAATGTCTTCCTGAAAATCTGTAGTGGAACCAGCTCTGTAAACTTTTTAAAATTAGCACATAGTACATGCGCAACTCCTGTGCTGAGTCCATACTCTAAACAAAGATAGTAATGACATCAGAAGGTCTCCCAGAGTAAGCATGGCACTACACAAAGGGCAAGTACTCATTGAAAATTGACTGGAGAGTTTCCAAAGACATCTTTGGAAATTGCATGGTAATCTCTCAGACTTCTAAGTATCTTAGGAAATTACTAAGCTGGAAAAACATGCTTGGATTTATAATTCACCATCTCCTGATGACATGTCTGATCCTAGCTGGCTTGTATCTCCATGTGTAATATAGAAAAAAATCCTATTGCCCTTTTTTTGAAGTTGAAGAAAGATGACTGAATTTTATGAAGTTATTTAAACACTAAGAAATAAAAAATGTATTTGTTCAGTTAGTTTGCAACTGTTGGTTACCCACTGTATGTCAGAAGCATGTAATAAGGAAAACAAATATGATTGATTTCTGCCCTCAGCCTGGTAAGAAAGATGACCATTAAACAAATCGTCACACAAATACGTATTTTACTGTTAATTAAGTGTTCTGAAGGAAAAGTATAAATTTACTATGAGAGGTTTGAGAGGTGACCTCATTTGGATTGGGAGCTCAGAGAAGCAGAAAGTGGGGAAGAAGACCTTGAAGGGAAGGAAACAGCATGTGCAAAGGCCCTGAGGTAGCACACTGAAAAGTAATAAGAAGAAGCCATTAAGTTGATGTGAGCAAGGTATGAGATACCAGACACTAGATTAGGAGGTGTTCCTGTTATGTGGGCCTTGGATGCCATGCTAAGAAGTTTAGCTTCTGATCTAAGGGCAATGAGAATGCATGGAAGCATTATAAGCAAAGAGGTGGTATATCCACTTAGAATGGACTGGAGAACACTCATAGTAAAGAAATAAGAACAGAATCTGAAAAAGGTAAAAGCTGATGGTGACTTAGACCAGGGGTTGAAAAACTCTGATGTGTGGGTCAAATCTAGCCCATCACCCATGTTTTTGTAAATAAAGCTTTATTGAGATGCATTCATATCCGTTTGTTTGCACATTTCACATCTACGGCTGCTTTCACTCTACACGGCAGAGTGGAGTAGTTGCTATGTAGAGCATATGGCCTGCCACACCTAAAATACTTACTATCAGGCCCTTTCCAGAGAAAGCTTGCTGACCACTGCTTTAGACTGTAGGGTTGTTGATGTATCTGTAGATAAATGAACCAATTCACGATGTATCTTAAAGTTCCATGATAAGTCTGTCAGCCTAAATTCCCACCTTATCTTATTTAGACTGATCATCAGGGGAAATTGAGTTTCTGAGACTGTCATCTCGATAGTGGTAGATATTTGGCTGGGTTTATTCACCTAATACTTGTACACTTTAGTCTTACTGGACCAATTTCACATTAGCTTCAAATGAACCAACACTTATTAACTATCATTGCATTTTCATTTAGCCATGAGCACTTCCTGTTTGAATTAGAAATTTTTTAGACACAGATGGTGACTTCAGGTTTAGCTCTTTCTTTTTTTAAGATGCTTGATAGAACCCCACAAGTATCTGCCAGTTTGGGAATGGGCCCTACAGGGAGGTGTGGAGGACTTTTGTTAGCCACCTTATGCCTACACAGTTGTGTCTGGAAGCATACCAGAAGCTCAGGAGCTTTGGGACAAGCTCGCCTTTCTTCAGTTCACATTCTTCAATGGGTAAATGGAGACATGGAATGTTCTGGGTCATTGATCTTAGGTAGCTACTCAGTGGAGAGTCCATTGCAGAGCTTCATGGTTAAGTGCTAACGTTCAGAGGCTGGGTCATGTGGGCTGGAATCTTGGCCCTGCCACAGATTGGCTCTAGATGATCAGGGGGTCACTGTGTTATGACATGGAAGACACTTAGCATGGCCACAGCACATAAAGACACTCTGAAAGTTTGAGCTATTTTGTGTCCTTATGCTTTGTAAGAAAACCTTGTAATTGAACAGTTGCTGTGTATCCAGAGGTTGAAGTATTGTTTAATCCTTTCAAGAAAACTGGGAGGTAGGCAATCTCTCACTATTTTACAGATGATAACACTGAGGCATTTTCAAGCTTTTGAGAACTGCGAGGGTCAAGCCTGGTGTCAAACACAAAGTCTGCTCGATTCCAAACTCTATACTCACAACAGTGTTGCTGACTGGTTCCTTGATGCCCCTTTGTCCTGCAGAGCTTGCCCAGACTTTCCAGAGAGTGACAGACATGTGGGGAAAAGGGATGAGGAGTGATGTGTCAGAGCTGTTGACATTTTATGTTTTCCCTTAAATCCCGTAAGAATTCTGGATTTAATCTTTTGTTGATCTTCTTTCAACTTCATGGACAAAGCCAATGTCCTTGATTAAATGTCACAACCTCTCATTTTGAGCAAGGAAGGGTTTGGGAGACCCACAGCCATGATCTCGGCCACCACTGGAGTTAAAGGATCTTAACTGGATTAAAATTTTAAATTTACATGGAAATGGCTTTAGCACATCTAGATAGCATGTAAGAGGGCTTAATAAGTCTGTTACTTGTTTAGAAATTTTTAGTCTCACCCAGTTAAGGTAGGACCACACTGCTGACCTAGAAGAGCTGCTCTAAACCACCTAATTTCAATCTCCCTAATGTCAATATATGTCCCAGAAGCCCGCACTATTTTAGATTTCCTTGGGGAGGTTATTATTGCATAAACACTGTAGGGGTAACTGTAGAAAAAACATAGAATATTTTATATTTTTTCTGCTAATACTAGCCAAGAAAATTAAATTCTACTCCCTGTTTACACCCACCAAAAGTAAGCACTTAAAGGGCAAATGGCTAATACCCACACACTTTGTGATTAATCTAATTCTAGTTTCTTAGTGTAGCCACCTTCATTTGATATTCCATCCATAAATAATGCACAATGCACCACTCTGACAATGATATGAAATTAGAGGTGAAAAACATGTGACTCCTAAGGGGAAGAACAAAGGGGATTGTAACTCAATTTATTATTTTTTTTAAAAAAATGGTTGTTATTTGGGTAAATTTGCAGCCGTCAATAAAGCATTCCTGTAGGGCGCCTTCATCTCTGGGTGGCCTTTAATTTCATTTGCATATTGGAAATTCAGCACTTTCTTTTGCTCTAATCAAACTTGCCAAAAAAAAAAAAAAAAAAGCTAGCTTTTTGTAACAAGGGTTTTCGACAATGGTAGAGTATTGCAAAATACTTGGCCAACGCTCCAAAGCCCAATGCTTCAGCTTTTAGAGGTGTGAAATCAGACACAGTGTGCCACAGAGAAGGATGACAAGCTGGAACATCAGAAGTTCCGGGGTCTGCATCCACCTCTCTCCTCACTGGCCTCTGCTCTCAGCATATCCTGAATAGGATTTATGTCTCACTTTCCCCATCTTTAGAATCAAGTTGTTGGTTCATGGACCCCACCTACCATTCTCTTTTATGTCTTTGTTTCTTTCCTCATACCCTTTCCTCCAGTAAGTATGTCTTCCTACGGTTCTTCAGGGGCACCAATTTCTTTTTTTAGGACCGCGGTCAAAATCACCTTGACAGCTGTTGTGGAACTCAGTGTCCCACTTCTGTGGATAGTCTGTTATGTGCACTGCTTTCTTGTTTGAGGAAGCTTGTAAAATTCTCCAACAGGGAAAGGGTTAATTTTTCCTTTCAGCATCCAGTGAAAATTGTTTTCCTTCCTGGGGAAGCAAATGACCTGGATGCATCGCGCATGGACTATGCTGAGAGAAATGTCCAAAAAGGCCATGTTTGGAAGGACAGAATAATGAATGGCTGACAAATTGCTGTATGAAAGGTCTCGATTTAAATCCTCGTTGTTGTTGTTTTTTGTTTTGTCTTTTCTCAATTTGTTTCTATACACAGACTGGGAAATTTTTGTCCTGTATGTTTCTAGAAGGCAAACATTAGCTGTGTTTGGACAGCACCACGGACCTTGGCTCTACCCAAGGAGTCAAAACCCTTCCCTTGGCTCCATGTTGTGCACTCACCCGGGGGTCCTTGCAGACATGTGGCTATGGGCTCCAGGGAGCCATGAGAAACCGGGGGCCCAGAATTGCTCGCACTCCTAAAGAGCACCATCAGGAGCCCGGACAGCATCATTACCGTGCATTTCTTGTCAGTGTATGGTGAGCATGGCATTACGAATAAAGTCATCTGAGTGTTCTTTGTCTATCTGTGATCAAAAGATTAATAATACACTATTCTAGGGGCTCTTGGGTGACTCAGCTGGTTAAGCATCCAGCTCTTGATTTCATCTCAGGTCATGGGATCAAGCCCCACGTCAAGACTCCTCACTCAGCATAGAGTCTGCTTGAGATTCTCTCTCTCCCTCTGTCCCTTCCCTCACTCACTCTCTTTCTTTTTAAAGAAATAAATTTTTTAAAAATTTGAAAAGAATACACTATTCTAGAGAGAAAATATACCCCTAAATTTTGCATCGCTTATAATACTTAAACATTAAATTGAAATTATCTATTTTTCCCACTACCCTAAAGTTAATGTTTTTTTAAAGATTTTATTTATTTATTTCTCAGAGAGAGAGAGAGAGAACACAAGCACAGGGAGCAGCAAAGGGAGAAGCAGGCTCCCTGTTGAGCAAGGAGCCCAATGTGGGACCCACACCCTGGAATCATGACCTGAGCTGAAGGCAGATGCTTAACTGAGTGAGCCATCCAGGCATCCCTACCCTAAAGTTCTTAAAAGCAGGGACTTGTCTTATTTTTCTCTCTTTCTAATCATGTCTGGCACTATGAAATGTGCACTGTAGAAGCTGATAGGATTGGTAAAGTCAAGCAGTGTACTACTTTGGGAAGAGTAGTTGATAAGCTTGGTGATTTCTGGAGACATTTCTTCACTGAAGCTCTGCTATTTCCTCTGTAAAATGAGGAGATTGGAACAGATGATTTTAAGATCCTTCAGTTTTTTCATGGATTTCTCCATTTATTTCTATGGATTTTTACTCCACGGGAACTAAAAGGATGAACAATATCCAAGAAGAGAAAAGCTAGGGCTAGAGACCTGTTGGCCTTTATGATCGCCCTGAGGAGGATGTTCCTAGGGCATATCTTTACTCCAGCCTCAGGTGATCGTTTTTGTCTCATATTTGCTGAAGGAGACTGGAAAATGACTCTTGTAGGATCAGAATCAAGGGAGTGGCGATTGAGATTCAACTTCATGCATCTTGCTTAGATGATTGCATCTAAGCATCTTGCTTAGATCTCAGACAATACAAAGATCCAAGTGACAGAATCAGATAACCATCCCGGGTCCTCTCTCCTGTTCTTCCCACCTCTCTGAATCCACCCGGTCGACAGGTTATACTGCCAGTTTCAGGGATGGAATCAGCTAGAATAGGGTAAATATGAGTTCATTGGCCTGGGCTGCAAGGGGTCTTCAGCTTGTTTCAGAAAATTTTTTCTTGGGAGCTACTTCAAAGGAAATTTCACCGAAAATCTAAACCCTTAAGGAAAACTTCATGCCTTTAAGTACTGTCCAAGCCATTGGGTTGAGCTTCCTAGAGAAAGAAGAGGCATGGGTCACTGGTCAGGAACATGGGTCCCTCCAGGGACATATGGAGTTCCTTCTCTGCCTGTGCTCTTGGATGTCTGGACAGGATCATGCCAGAAAGATGAGAAACTGTAACTAGATACTGACAGCCCTTGGGTACCACTCAGTACTAGTTATTTCTTCTGCATGATACACAAGGGGCAATATTTAGTTCAGAAGGCGGAAGTCTCTAATTACCGAGTGCTGTCTTCCCCCGGGGGCAGGGGTTAACCAACCTCTCAAGCACAATTCTGATTCTCACTCCAGACCAGCTCTAACTTTGCAAATCTCTAGATTCTCTGTGTGTGTGTGCGCGTGCGTGTGTGTCATAACAGTTTTTTAAAAATTAGAATGTCCAGATAATAGAGGTCCCAATGTCAAATATCTTTAGAGGTCAAGGAGATAAAGTGTGTGTGTAAAGCAACCTGGCAGAACAGCAAACAGAGGGTAGGGAGGACTAGAACAAACTGCCAGGTGCTCGTCCTGCCTAGCAAGTACTGCTCTGGCCAAACAGCACGTTTATAGGCTGTATTTGCATCAGCATCCAATCCCTGGATTGGAAGAATTGTTGAATGTACCCTGTAGCACACATTCATTACTTCAACACCTGTATATTGAGGAGTTACATGTCACGTGCTGGGCTAGATACCTAATACTAATAAAGGATATAGATCTGGAGTTTAAACTACTTACACATATTGACTTGTTAGTTTTCATTAAAAGTAGTTATCAGTAATTTTTTTAAAAAATTGAATGTAAAGAGAATAATGTAATATAAAGTGTAAGGTATTCAAAAAGTTACTTCCAGTGTGAACACGGTAACGCGTAAGTCAGCACGCTCTCTTTTTATTCCCAGAAATTCTCCCAAAGCAACAAAAATGGGAAATAAATACACACATGTGATTTCTGATGGAACAAGATAACTGCTGAAGTCAAAACCTTGAAGTGATTGCAAGTGCTGCCCGAAGCAGAGGGGATCCGGCCAGGGTGCGAAGGCGAGGACGCCGAAAGGGGTTGAGGAGGACTCAGGTCTCAGAGTCACAGGTGACGCATCGTAAGAGTGATCAGCGCAGTCTGAAAGGCGTGAGTCTCCTGACTTGCTGGGTGGGGGTGAGGGGGTGGGAGGAGTGGGACAATGCGGGGAGCGGAGCCTCGCTGTGCAAGGAGCCATGGAGACCAGTCAGCTATTTCTTATCTGTTTGCTGAGGATCTGACCTTGAACTGTGGAAATCCATACATCTTTGTTTATTCTTTGGCTGCAGAGAAATCAAGGATCAAGAACTCACATATAAGGCTCTAGTCAAGAGGAGAACTCTAGTTAACCTCAGACATGGCCCTGACTTCGCTCAACATAAACCTCCAGCAAATCTTTGGTTTGGAGAAAAAAACAAAACAAACAAACAAACAAAAACTCACCTCCTGGTAGGTGAACCATGAGAGACTATGGACTCTGAAAAACAGACTGAGGGGTTTGAAGTGGCAGGGGGGTGGGAGGTTGGGGTACCAGGTGGTGGGTATTATAGAGGGCACAGATCGCATGGAGCACTGGGTGTGGTGAAAAAATAATGAATACTGCTATGCTGGAAAAACAAAAACAAAAACAAAAAACCTCACCTCCTTCAAAGATGAATAATCTGAAAGGAGGACCTGAAAATCTGGTCCAATATTTTGCCTAAATAAAAAAAAGGAACAACCAAACTTAAAGCAAGGATTTCTATGAAACAGGAGCACACCCAAGTACAAGAACTCAGGAGGATAGGAGTCGGACTGTGACATAGCAGACAGCAATCAAGGAATGGTGGGTGAAAATGATCATGGCAAGGGAGTTGAAATTGGAAGGGGAAATGAATAAATTCAAAAACTGATTATGCAATAAAATAAAACATTGAAGCTGTTGGCTAATCTAAACAAGAAAAAAGGAAAGAAACCCAAATAGGCAAAATAAGAAATGATAAGACATAGACTGAAGATATAAAGGAAATTAAAAGAAATCGCAGAGCCCAGTTTTATACAAGTAAAATGGAAAACAGATAAAATGAAGTCTCTACTAGAAAATATACTAGAAACATTAAACAGACCAGTTAGTACACATGAGTTAGTACACCAAAGGCATAAAATCCAGTTTTTAAAATTCTGCTAAGTCTAAAGAACAAAATGAATCTTACTGAAATCATTTCTGAGCACAGGCAGGGTGGTGGGGTGGTGGGAAGGAAGACTTCCCAACATTGAGGATAATCTTTTTATGACATTTACAACAAAGCCTGATAAGGATGGCACAGGAAAGTAAAACTATAGCTGAATCCTATGTATCAATATTAATGTAAGGATCCTAAGTAAATAAAAAATATAAGCAACTCTGACAAAACAAGGTTTATTCCAGGAAGAGAAAGGTGGTTCTTTGAAAATATATTTCATCATTTTTATGACGTAAAGGAGAATATCAGATGGGTTTCTCCATACGTACTGAAAAAAGGTACTTTATATCCTAGATTTGCTTTTCAAAAAAGGAAAAAAAAATGAAAGGAAGAGTTCATGAAATAGGAATAAGAGGAATTTCTTTAATGTAAAAAAACATAGTTCAGCTGCAAAACCAGCATCATGCTTAATAAGAAACACCAGAAAGCATCCGAGCCAAGAAGAGTGGTGTAGTGGTGTCCTGCGTCACCCTGCTCTTCACTATCATCTGGAAGTACTAGCAAACTCCCTGCCATCCTGGGAGAGGCAGGAAGTAGAGGCATACAACATAAAAAGGAATTTGTAACATTTTTATTAATTGCATATGATATAATAAAAACCTATTACAAGCAGGGGAATTCAGTGAGATGAAAGGAAGGAAATCAATAGCTTTCTTAGGTTAAAAAGAGCTAGCTAAAGCTCCAATAGAAGAAAAGATGCAGTTAGCAGTTGGTTTTTTTTTTTTCCCCAATTTATTTATTTTCAGAAAAACAGTATTCATTATTTTTTCACCACACCCAGTGCTCCATGCAAGCCGTGCCCTCTATAATACCCACCACCTGGTACCCCCAACCTCCCACCCCCCCCGCCACTTCAAACCCCTCAGACTGTTTTTCAGAGTCCATAGTCTCTCATGGTTCACCTCCCCTTCCAATTTACCCAAATTCCCTACTACTCTCTAACGCCCCTGTCCTCCATGCTATTGGTTATGCTCCACAAATGAGTGAAACCATATGATAATTGACTCTCTCTGCTTGACTGATTTCACTCAGCATAATCTCTTCCAGTCCCATCCATGTTGCTACAAAAGTTGGGTATTCATCCTTTCTGAGGGAGGCATAATACTCCATAGTGTATATGGACCACATCTTCCTTATCCATTCATCCGTTGAAGGGCATCTTGGTTCTTTCCATAGTTTGGTGACTGTGGCCATTGCAGCAGTTGGTTTTAAAAATACAAAATGCCTGGTAGTAAATTTAATAATAAATATGTGTACATGTGCACACATGCAGTGTGCAAGATATGCTACTGAGGATATGTGACAGTTTGCACAAAGTGGTAGGCACACTGTGTGTTTGAGATGAAAGGACTCAGCAACACCAGACTATCAATTTTTCCTTAGAGATACATATAGTTAACATAATCCCAATTTTTTTTAAGTTAAAAAAAATCTGTTTTTGGAAGCAGACAAGCTGATTCTGAAACTCAAGTGGAAAGAAGAATGAAGAAAAGGAAGAAAATGGAAATGAATAAAAAGGAGAGAGAATGACTGGCATTACCAGATATTAAATGAACTTGTCAGGTTTCAAACATTAAAATTTTGGTTCTGGCACATGAATAAACTGGCAGTCAATGAGAAAGAATTGGAAATCTAGAAATAGATCTGGCGATGTAGGCAACTTTAGTATATGATAAATTTCCATTTCATATCAGTAAGAAAATATGAATTATTCACTAAATTTTGGGGGAAACTGGGTCACTTTATGGAAAAAAATTAAGTTGGATTCATGCTTCAAGTCTTATAATGGGATAAATTGAAAACAGATCAAAGACTTAAGGGTGAAAAACAAAGCAATAGAACTACTAAAAGAAACCAAAGAAAGTTTGTTTTATAATCTCAGCATGCTAAAGGCCTTTCTAATCACATTGCAAATCTCAGGAACTCAAAGGAAAGACTGACGTATTAAACTACAAATAAATAAATTGGAAAAAGAAAAAAAAACTACAGTAAATTAGAAAACAAATATATATTTATGGCAAAAACATCATATGCAATAAAAAATTTTATGATAAACTTTGAAAAAAAATACTTTCAAATATTACCACAGACAGAAAGCCAATTTCGTTAATATATAAAGAGTTAATATAAATCAATAATAAAAAACCCAACATCCGAAAAGAAAAAAAATGGATAAAACATATGAATTCACAGTTCAAATGAAAGAAAATAAAAATATGGCTATTGAACATGTGAAAAGACACTCAATTTCACACACATTAAGAGACGTGGAGGAGCCCCTGAGTAGCTCAGTTAGCATCTGACTCTTGATTTCAGCTCAGATCATTATCTCAGGGTCTTCGGATCAAGCCCCACATTGTCTCCTCACTTGGCAGGAAGTCTGCTTGAAAATTCTCTCTCCTCCCTCTGTTCCTCCCCCTATTCATGTGCTTTCTCTCTCTCAAAAAAAAAATAAATAAATCTTCAAAGAAGAGAGAGACTTGGAAATAAGACTACAAAGAGAGATTGTTTCTCACTTATCATATAGTCAGACATGCAAAAGTTTCATAACCTGCTGTCTGGCTAAGAGTGTGGGGAGACAGACTCTTGGCCTTTGTGGAAGAGTATATATTGGACCCACATTTTTGGCAATAATGAACATACCTTGAGACTCAGTAATTTCACTGCTAGACATTTATTCCAAATATAAATTTTCACATGAATAAAAATGGTAACTATACAAGATTAAGCACTGATGATTGTTTTCTGGAGTGAGTGGGTGGTCACACCTTAAATATCTATCAGTAGGAAACTGGTTAAATAAGTTATGGGATATCCATACGATGGGATATTATATAGCCATAAAGAAGAATAAGGAACTCTATGGGCTGATGAGGAGAACTCTCTAAAATTTGTTATGTTAAAAAAGAGAAGGGAAGGATAGTGTATTCAGCATACTACCATTTGTGTAGTAAAGAGCTAGAACACACACACATACACACACACACATTCGGCTGTACATAAAATCTCCAGCAGTCTTCACAAGATTACAATTGCCTGTGGGAAATGGGGCTAAGCAGCTATGGAATCAAAGTGGAGAAAAATTTGACCATATTCTCTTTTTTTATCTTTTAAACATTAAATCATGTGGAAAGTCCTATTTATATAAAAATATAGTTCAAAATATTAATTCAAACAAAGTTAACAATCAAAAGAAGTCATTTTCTGTAAGCTCAGTTTATTCAATCTTTATTTTATGTCAATGATCTCACTTTTATAATATGGTGGTGATTGTCAAAGGATTTATACTTTTTTTTATTTCATGCCTTTAATTCTCAAAATAAAAAGAAAACAACCCTTTAAAAACATTATATCTTGTTCTATGGGCCTGGGGCACCTACACACAATCTTGATATTTTAAAACCCTGGAATAAATAAAGATCAAATAATATACATAAGAAATAGAAAAATGTGAATAAGGAACAAAAGTGACTTCTTACATCTTCATAAATAGTATCAAAAAGCATCAACATACTCTTCAATGAAAGAGATGGGGACATCTAATTATTGAAAAAAAGGGGCATAAAATAAGAGGAAAACGCAAATACCTCAGAAGAACTATGGAAACAGCTGTTGCTGAGTAGTCAAGGAATGTAAAATACTGAAAGTTAATTATATGCTTTTTATAGCAATTTGAAATGGACCCAGTGATCTGATTCCACAGTTTTAAAAACATGGACTTATTTTTTTCCAGCTCTGCAGGGTTGGGCGGTAAAACTGACTGCGGCCATGGTGAGCTTGTAACTCACTCACACATTTCACTTCACAGTTTGCAACTTATTTCCATTTACATGATGGTGATGCTTCATTCCAATCTTAAGGGCTATTCAAAGCAAATATTTTTATTTCACTTTTACAGACCTGGAGGTGAAGTTTGGTTTGCTTAAGTGGCTTGCTTACAATGATATAGCTAAGAATTGTAGAGCTAAAACTCAGAAATATCCTGGTTGCTTTCTAGTCTTTATTGCTCTAAATCAAGCTGTCTAACTTAAATATTTCTTGTTTTGTGGAGCCTGCAGGGAAGGCTGCCCGGCAGAAGGAGGACACCAGCATCGAGGAACACATCCAATCATTCTTGCATTAAACCCCAATAGATTTCTCAAACATAATCTTCCTCTAATTGTGTCTTCTATGTGAGCAGTCATTTCTTTGGTGTGTAAGTGTGAGTGTGTATGTGTAATGATGTTATCTATATGCCATCAGGACACCTGCGCATTTGCATATTGGGAAAGAACTGAATAAAATATGAGATGCTCTACTCCAATGGGATGCAAGAGCCTCAAAGGATATTTACAAATGTACTCAAGTCTTCAGGATCAATCAATCCCTGTATCAACAAATATTTTTTGATTCCCTGAGCTATACCTAGCACTAAGATAAGTGCTGGAGGGGAAACAATGGAGCAAGGAGAGAAGAGTCCTCTCCAGATGACCATCAGCCCACAACCCCCACCCTACCTGCCATCAACTTTGGAAAGCTTCAGTTTAAATCAGATAAAAGAATTCAATTTATGGCAGTCTCCAACCAGTGTCTACAGAGCACACACTCCCTGGATTTCCTTCTAAGGGCTCCAGTTGGATATACAAGAGGAACAGAAAAAGCTGAAGTTCAGGTAGCTACATCCCAGTGACCATTCCTCAGAAGGTGAGTGAGGAGAAACTGAAGGCTTCCCTTGTAGCCGATGAAATCGGGCACCTTGTTAGGGTGGAGAGCTAGCCCTGAATGTGGCTTTTGTCATGAATAAGCCTTAGTGCTGTTACCTTGCTTCCCCTCCTGCTTCTCCATAGTCTATTTCCTAACCGGTCAATACAACGTTTTAAAAAAGTAGATTGGGGGTGCCTCAGTGGTGCAGTCAGTTAAAGTGTCCAAACTCTTGGTTTCAGCTCATGTCTTATCTCTGGGTCTCTGGGTTGTGAGGTTTAGGCCTGCCTGGGCCTCTGTGTTCACTGTGGAGTCAGCTTGAGTTTCTCTCTCTCCCTCTGCCCTTCACCCCACTGTCTTTCTCTCTCAAATAAATAATTTTTAAAAAAGGTTTTATTTATTTACTTGACAGAGAGAGTGAGAGAGAGAGCACAAACAGGGTAAGCAGGGTAGGGAGAAGCAGGCTTCCCACCGAGCAGGGAGCCCGACGTGGGGCTCGATCTCAGGACCCTGGGATTATGACCTGAGCCGAAGGCAGATGCTTAATGACTGAGACACCCAGTCACCCCTAAATAAATCTTAAAGAGAAAGTAAATGGGATCATGTTGTCCTTGTGCTTATGGTCTTAAAATGAGTACCTGTCTTATTCTTAGAATAAAATTCAAACTCTTCACTGTAGCTAGCAAGATGATTATCCAACCTCTGATCCCCTCTTATACTCACCACCACCTTCTCTTCTCATTCACGATGCTCCAGACATGTTTCTGATTTTCTTCCTGATCCCATTCTTCCCAACTAGAGGCTTGTGCACTTCCTGCACTTTCTCCGAGGAGTGTTTAGACCCAGATTTTTGCATTGCTGGTTCCTTGTCATCATTCAGGTTTCAACTCCAGCAATGATTCTCCCTATCCAAGCCAACTAAAGGAACTGCTTCTGCTCTTACCCCATTCTCTATTTATCAACAATCCGCTCTTTTCTTACAGTAGTTATTACTCTATGTTATTACCCTACACAGTTGTTTGCATGTTCATTATCTCCCCCAACTAGAGTGCAAGAGCTCTATGAAAGCAACAGCCTTGCCTGCCTTGCTTATTGTTCTTTATGTAGTTGCTAGGACAACATGTAGTAGCATTTAACAAATATTTATTGAATGAATGAATGAGAAGCCTCAGAAATTGAGTGTTTATGGCTTGCACTATCATCTGCATCCCTTTACAGCCTATGACTCTTTTGAGCTATTACCCAAGAGTCTCCCCACCCCCTATGCCCACCTCACTTCCACAATGCCCTCTGGGACTCTCCTTCTATTAAGTCAGTGGCACCCTTTGCTTCAGGGAAGATTAAGATGATTAGAGCAGTAATATAAAGAGAAAAGGAAAATAACAGTAGGTCCTGGACTTTTTGAGTTTCTAAATGGATTTTTAAAATTATAGCAGTTGCGTTGCAAGAGCCAAGCCCTTTTAAGCATCAGAGGTAAAGCCCTGAAGGAACCACGGCATAAAGTGCATACCATAAGCAAGTGACTAGAAAAAGAACAGAAGAGCATTTTATCCAATCACGGAGAGAAGATAAAGATAGAAGTTGTTGCGGGGTGGATGAGGAGGATGTAGACAATGAGACAAGGACTGGGGTGGTGGGTGGAGACATGAGGAGATATTAGATGATAGTTGACAAGGGGCCCAGTGTTTTTCCACCTCCCCAGCTGGCCATGCTCTGAAAGACCAGGGGGTCTCAGACTAAGTAAAGTTAGACTTCATTAGTCTGGTAAGTCTGAGGAATTATGGGAGAATGGCCACATGCCCCACGGTGCAACAGTCCTAAAACAGAAAGGTGGTATGGCGTGTCCAACAAAGTTGAATCTGAAAAAGCCTTCCAGATTTCTTTGGAAGCAGCCAAATGGAACCTGCGGAATTTTCTGAGCTCCCAGGAAAGGACTAACTGCTTGAGGAAGACTTGGTAGACTGGAAGTGGCCTGATGGGATTAGAACAGAGAGGTGCCTGTGAGTTCTGATAATGAGAGATCACTGCAGGACCATGGACAGAAGCCGTTGATTCCCTGGGACTCAACACTAATGACCAAACATACAGCAGTACCCAGAACCAGCAGAGGATAGAGGGCAGTGAGTAGCGAATGTGATGTTTCTCCCTCATTCTTATTTTATCACCCCCTTGAATGTTCATAGGTCCTGCCTCTCTTCCAAATATTAGATGGCACTCAGTTAGAAAGGAAACTAGGGGATGAATTCTTAATATGGTTGAATGTATACCCAAAATGTTTCATTCTAATTTTGTGGGATCATACAAAAATCACCAGATGGTGGGGGTGTTCTAATCAGGTGGAAATCAGATTTGATGTACAAGTTAACAGTTCAAAGACAGTTCCATTTTTTTTCACACTGGAGTTTGTGATGTGAAACTTACCCATTACATGTATATGAAAAGATGTTCAGAAGTTTCAAAGCTAATATATAGTTAGAAGTTAACCAGTGTAAGCTATTACAACAAAAGATACAGCTATCTCACAGAAATAACTGTTTTGCATCGGACAGTGGGCTGAGGTTTCTGAACAAAACTCTGAAACCCAGGCTTCAGGTCTGGAGTCAGACAAATGTACATTCAAATCTCTGCCTTTAATTTTTACAAGACAGTAAGTTGAGAAAAGACATTTAAACGTTGGGGATTCAGTTACCTTGTCTATGAAAATAATACCGTCTCTAAGAAACTGTTAAGGAATTAAATAATATAATGTGTATAATTGTTTAGAATATTTCCTAATTGTCAATAGAAACTCAAATTAGAAATTATCACTTTCTTCATAAGCTGGAATGACTTTTATTTTAACCAAACTTGATGTGTTCTTTTAAGCACAAGCATTTTATATGTTGTTCATGAATTTCTGTTGTATAAAGAAGTATTTCTTTTAAGTACAACAATTCACTGAGGAGGAATTAACAACCAACATGGAAGATACATTGGTTCAGATTGTGAGTTAACAAAGTAGATAATTATCGTAAGTTATAAATCAGAGCATTTGTATTCTCACATTTAATTTAACCTGCTCTTAGAAGAAGAACAAATAACAATAAACAAAAACACATTTTCTGGTTTAGTTCTCCTTAGTAACCAATAGCATTCACCTAAGGGAGGCTTTTCTAGGATTTCATGTTACCTATTATGGGCACTAAGTTCTAGAATTTGGAGAGACATTGAAGAGAACTTAGAGAACATTCAGCTTAACCCTCATGTTTTTGCACAGGAGAAAACTGATGCCTTGGTTGGCATTAGCTGGTTATTTGTTATTGGAATATTAGTTGGGTTTTGCTGTGTAACAAACCACTCTAAAACTCGGTTGTGGCTGGGCTGATCTTGACCAGGCTCTGTTGGGTTTGGCTACAAGCTTCTGGCTGGGTCCAGGTCTACTATACACATCTCTCACCCTTGGATCAGCAGGTGCCAGGGGCATGTTCTTTTTGTAGTGGAGCATTGGAGTATAGGAAGGCAGGCAGAAAAATGTGCTGTTGCTTGAGAACTCAGCTCAGAACTGAAATGCTTTATTTATCTTCCACTTACATGCTATCAGCTGAATCAAATCACATATGCTGACCTCCAAAATCAGTGCGTCAAAGAAATATACTCCATCCATTCTAGTGGACATTACTTCCACATCATATGGCCAAGGTGTGACTATGTAATTCTAATAAAGGGGGGACATGAATGACTATAGTGACTGAAGAGAGAGGATCCCCGTCTTCAGATTCCCACATGAGCTTTCCTTCCCTTCCATAATGTTCTAAATAGGCTTCTAACGTAGTGAGTTAACTTCGCATTTGAAATCACTTAGTGCTGAACCTCATAGGGCCAGACTTGGCAGTAAGTTAACAATATTACCTTTAGAGAAAACAATCATAAAGTCTAGGAGCAGTCACACAGTGATAAAGAAATTTAAAAAAAAGTTGTTCATTGGCAAAAATATTTTCTACCTCCCTTCCACAAAACTGAAACTCTTGGTAAGTTTTCCTTTCAGCAAGAAGAGATTTATAGCTTCAACCCTATCAATTGTTTTTTAATTAAAAATGTATCGAGGTCCTCACTACTGGAGCACATAAACCAGACATGCCAATGCTTGGCACCATCAGCTCCGTGTATGCATATAAATAATTTCCAGGGTGACTGGGGTCTGGCCAGCAGACACTGCAGCAACTCTGAGATACACTTTCTCTGACTTAGAACTACTAAAACTGACCATGCTTTAACAGAATATTTAAAACATCTATCGTAGGTCTGCAAATGGATGACTTCTCCACCCCACCTCTTCCTTTAGCAGTTTCAGATGCTGATCTTACCTGCTGTAAACTGAGTTTGCTCCTATCAGCCCAATGGATATCAAGTTGGTGCAAGAAGAGATGACCTGGATGTCCTTCCGCATCTTGCACTAAAATCCAAATCAGCAGCCAAACTCTGGCTGCGAGTGCCTTCATTGTCTTTGGTGACCCTGGAGAGAGAGAGAGGATAAGGCTTGATGCTGGGTTTCCAGGATGCAGAGGAGAAGCCCAGTGACTTATGATCCTCCATCCATCCATGCCCTGGCATCAATATTTACTGGGATTCAGCTATGAGGTGCAAACGGTGGACTGGCAATAGCACAAACTTTGCCCTCAGGCCCACCTGGTTTCATACTTAAAGTGCAACACTATCTAAGAATGTATATTGGGAAATTTCACTCATTCATTCACTCCTTCACCAATCATTTAACTCTGTGACCGCTGCATCCCGGATAGTGCTCACTGGGCACTGGGGTTGCAGTCGTACAAAGCAACAGAGTTCCTGCCTTCTGGGAAGTGACTACTGAAAGAGAAAGCAGGTAAGTTCGTAATTATATGCTCTGGCTTAACGGAGTGAGTTTCTCTTGTCTAAAACCAACAATGACAACAAAGCAAAACCTTTTCATTATAAAGTAAGGTTATAAAGTAATTCAGTAAATAACCTTTGCTGAATGTCTTTTGTTCCTAGTAAGTTACTTACACTCACTTCTCTACACAACCTGTTTTGTTTATTTGTTTGTTTGTTTTTCAATCATTGTCCCTTCTTATGCGTGAAGAACTGAGGCTCAGAAAGAGAGTATAGGTTTTTTAGGTTACTCAGCCAACAGTGGAAGAACTGGGGTCTGAAGCCAGTTCCGTGTGGCTGCAATGCCAGGGGGCTTTCTCTTCGGTGTATGGGCCCTAATCCTTATTCTCCAGCACCGCCACACAGATGTCACCAAAATGCAGTAGTTCTCTTGAGATTATAGGACGAAATCGTGTGAAAAGCCAGTCTGGCGTGACTTCTCTGCTCTGAGAGTTTGCCCACATTAGCAGTGAGGGAGGATGGGATTTGGCTGCAATTCAGGGCCGTCTTTGCTGGCCAGGTTTCCCATCCCTGGAGGGCCCAGTTCCCATCTCCCAGGAATCTCTGCTTTGCAAGGTGTGCTTCTCTGAGGTACCATGTCCAGTGCACAGGTAGTGCTACAGCAGCTGCATTTTATCCCTTTCCTTACTCATAATCTGGGGAAAAAAAAAAAAAAAGATTTTGTGGAGAAAGCCAAGTACAAAACATAACTCAGAAATGGTAATGTAACAGGGCCTACCACGGCTGCTGACTAGTTGCATTCGTAATGATTTTCTCCAAATAATGCAAACACTATTTTTTCCTGAGAAAATGAAATATAGGAGTGCCACATTCCACAGATGATAAGGGAGAACTCATAAAAGATTTTAATCTTTCCTTGTCAGGCTTCAAAAATGCAAATGGCCTCGTCCTCATTTTCTTTATGCCCTGGACTTCTAATTGAGGAAGCTGACATCAATTATGCATGTGGGTACCGCTGGGGAGGGAACTAGAATAAATATTTGGGGGGTATCGTTAGCCAGAACATCGCTTCATCTTCGTGTCACCATAATTCCCCATGTCGTAGTGCTTTAGATTAGAACATATGGCAATAAGGTAGGTAATGAGAACAACAATTTTCTGAAACAACATTATAACTTTTCCCTCTTTATGGTCACATTTAGTTACAGTACATGCAGCCATTTAGGTATGGAGCTTTATAAAAGCAAATCTCAGAGAGCGGGGAGTTCAGGAGCAAGAGCCTAGGAAGTCTGAATGCCTGGGCCCAGAGCCAACCCTGCAGATGGGAATTTGAAGGTGTGGTCTACGTAGCTTTTGCTGCAGCAACAATTCCCATTTTGAAGGGGCTTAGAGCAGCAGCGTTTCCTTCATTTCCATGTTTCGTGAGGGTTGTGAGTCTCCATGAAGCAGCTGGGCTCAGCTTCACCCACCTTCTCGTTCAGAAGCCAGGTTGGAGTGGCCACTTTCTGGGAGATGCTGTTGTTATGGTAGGAGCCTCCAGGCCAATAATTCAAGAGTACTTAACACCTCTGCTTAGACGGGTGTATTTTGTAGCCACTTGCAATCCTCTCTCCAAAGCAAGTCATGGGCTGAGCCTGTCAATAAAGCAAGGAGGCGTAGCAAAGACGGAGATGTGTAATATACACTATGGAGAGGGGCAGAGATTGTGAACAATGACACAGTGGCCCACAGGGTGTTCCCTCGACTCTCCCCCATCATCACTGGGGAGATTATATTGGAGTAATTTAGTAAGTCAGCAAACGAGCAAAGAGAGTCACCGTCGGTTGGTGTCAGGTGGATCTGGAGAGCATGTGAATACAAATCCGGGAGGTGGCTGAGCAGTACAGTCTAAATGCAGGGTGCAGGGCAATGCATTCTGGGAAAGTGATGCTGAAGAGATTGACCTCTGCCATTCAGGACCTTTCCACTTTAAAGACATGATAGCCAAGCTAAGAGTGAATCAAGCTCATGGCCAGAGTGGAAAAGTACTATAAAGGAACAAGAAAGGGAGAGGAAGGAACGTTTAAGTGCTCTGTGCTCAGCATGTTATAGTACTATCTCATTTAATCTGCTCAGCATGCAGAGCTAGAAGGAATGCAAATTGAGCAAACTTGAGTATCAGACAAGTTTAATGGCCTGCCTGCCTAACAGCTATTGGGGGCGGAAACTGGGAGCGAAGGGAGTGATGCTGTGGGAGAGGAAGTCAGAGCCCTTCCTTCTGCCTGGGATGATCAGTGAAGGAGCCACACTCTGGAGGCAGCATTCAGACAGATCTCAACAAATAAGCAGCATTTCAGTAGACAGAAGAGGAAAGACCGGCAGAACATCCATCCAGGGAACAGCAGAGGTAAAGCCCAGGATGCATGAAAGAGTCCAGACTTTGTAGGGAACAGCCAGGGTAGTCCTCTGGTGTGCTTGAGGCATAAGGTAGGATCAAGGATCAGGTTATTCTGGGTGTGCAGTGTGTCTCATGTTGAACAGTTTGGACTTTACTCTGCAGGTAGTGGAACTATTGAAGAATTCTGAGTAAGGACTAATAGGATCTCAGTTGTATCTTTAAAAGGATAATTCAGTTAAAAAGTTCTCCAGGGCACAGCTCAGAGACAGACTGAATGACCTCTATGATATTATACACTCCCTTAAACTCCCTCCAAGTCTTTAGAGATAGGGAGGGACCTTGGGAGAGAGAGAGAGAGAGAGAGATTCTAAATGCAAGGCTATATTTGATATGATTTTAATCAGATGTCTCTTTGTTAAATATGAAGTAGTGCTGTTCCATAGATAGGTTTACTGTAAGACCAGGTTCCCTAAATTCCTTAAGGTTGTCTTGCCTGTGTCTTCATCTTTGTCCTGTCAATGATATTCGTGTTTCAGCCCCAGATCAGCCTCTAAGGAATAGCTACCATTATGAAAATAAATTATAAACACAAACAACAGCCACTTCCCCAACCTCATCATGTAAAACACACACGCACACACATTCAGCACACAGACACAAATTAAAGAGAGAAAAACTACTAAGAAGGAGACTCATGTGAAAAGTAGGATCCTAGGTGTTCCTTATGATTTTGTCAAACACCTTCTTGCCAGCCACCCCCACAAAGTCTCTTGTCCTTATCAGCCGAAATGTAGACAAAACTTTTTCTCTTGATTCTCCTTAGTGGAAAGATGAGGTTGGCATTTAAAAGAGAAATGTATAAGGAAAAAAACTGGGGGATGATGTATAATCACTTTTCTGAATCTGGAAATCCCACAACATTCTGACTAGCTTTCCTCAGTCCTATGCCCCTTTTTCTAAGAAAACTGCTAATGCTCTTGATGGTGGACTCTAATCATTTCCAGGTCCCACCACTCTGCACCCCACAAGTATGGTCTACTTCAATACCTCTCCTTTACCGGGACAAATGTCAAGAATTTCTCAGCCAGCTGGCATCTTCTCACCTGCTTCCAAAGGAATTTTCTTAACTTCTCACTTGATAGGCAAAATATGGCGACTAATACCCAGTAAGGTTCAAAGAATGAGGAAGGCCAGTGGTTCTCAAGCTTTAGCTTACCTGGAAGAGTTGATAAATTGTATTTCTGGGCCCTATCTTCTGGATTATCTGCTTTAGGTGGTCTGGGATGGGACTCAAGAATATATTTCTACCAAGTCCTCTGGTGATGCTAATGGACTGGCCCCCCAAACTTTAAGAACCACAGATGTAGCCAAATAGGCCCACAGGTCACCAGCCCCACTCTCTCCCGGTGTCTTCTAGAAATCAATGCAGGATGGTATGGGAACGGAAGTGGGAGTGCTTCAGTGCTATTTTAGTCCTAATTCTGAATCCTGGCTCTCCTACTAGTTAACCAAATCATCTTGGAAATATGGCTTAACCTCACTGAAACTCAATTTTCAAACTTTAAAAATAGCAATCATGGGCGCCTGGGTGGCTCATTGGGTTAAAGCCTCTGCCTTTGGCTCAGGTCATGATTTCAGGGTCCTGGAATCAACCCATGCTTTGGGCTCTCTGCTCAGTGGGGAGCTTGCTTCTCCCTCTCTCTCTGCCTGCCTCTCTGCCTACTTGTGATCTCTGTCTGTCAGATAAATAAATAAATAAAAATAGCAATTATTGGGGTGCCTGGGTGGCTCAGTGGGTTAAAGCCTCTGCCTTCAACTCAGGTCATGATCCCAGGATCCTGGGATCAAACCCCACATCAGGCTCTCTGCTTAGCAGGGAGCCTGCTTCCTCCCCTCTCTCTGCCTGCTTCTCTGCCTACTTGTGATCTCTGTCTGTCAAATAAATAAATAAATAAAAATAAAATTTATTTAAAAAATAGCAATCATAATATCATCTCTCAAGTTTTTTTGTGGGGAGGAATAAAGACTATAACATATATAAAGTCTCTAGCACAATGTCTGGTACATGTTACGCATTCTCTAAATATTAACCTTCTAATTCTCTTCGTACCATGGGACTTCATTCAGGTTCAAGTCTGCCACCCTGTCATACAGGAGAGTGATCCCACACTAGTTCTTCTACTAAGATGGCCCATAAAACAGTGCAGTCTCCATAACACATAAACCACAACAATGGTTTATGTGTTATGTTGACATGCTCTACTTGAATACAGCATCCACTAGTCGCCATTCTGTGGCTCAGCCCAAAGGAATGATATTTCCATATGGAAGTTGCAAAAAAGACAGTCATAAACCATACTAATGGAAGTCTAAATTCTACTTTAATGACAGCTATATCTTCAACATTAGGTACAGAATGCCAAAGAAGGATGGCTCTGCTTTAGAGGTAAGGACCCAGGTTATTTCTTACGGAGTAAGTCCTGCATGAGTCATACACAGTGAGTGGTGGGGTGGGGATGGGGTTCAGCACCATGGGGAAGGGTAATCAGTGACTCGCACATCAAAGGGGAAAGCTGGCAAAAGCTATGCAGAGCTATGAAATAAAAAGCTGTGACTTCAGGACATTAAAGTGTCTTGGAAGCTGAATTTCTCCGGCTTATCTTTGGAGATAGATAGAAGAGATAATGTTGGCACTAAAATTCAAGCAAATACAGAGAAATACATGAAATAACCAAGGGATTATGAGTGGTGCATTTGATAGGAAGAAAAAGTTTGAACTACCTCTCATCATCTTATTTAGGATGATATTTCTGGGGTAAAGCCCTTAAAGAAAGGAGATAATGCATAGTAGTGTTTTGTAAAGGCTAATGAGATAACGCATTAAAGGTGCTCACCAAAATTCTCCATGTGCCTTAATCCCTCGATAAATGATGACTATTACTGATTGTTACTCTGAAAAGCATATTTGTATTATAATGAATTGTTCAATGGCCATCCTACGCTCTTCCCTCACCCACTAGATTGTAAGCTTCACAAAGGCAGGGACCAGATCTATCTTTGGAATATTCTATGCCCAGTTCTAGCAAGGTGCCTGGGGCATAGCAGATGCATGATAAAAATCTGTTGGAGGCAAAAAAGAAAGAGGAGGCTCAAGAGGAGACAAAAGATTTTGGTATAGGCTCTACTCTGGAGAACACAAGGAAGAATGAAAAAAATGTGGGGAATATGAATGGAAAAATGGGACAGAAAACCTCTGTTGGCTCTAGCCAACCTTCCAGGTTGATGTAGCCAACAGCTAGGATGCTCGAGTTGGTGAGTATAGTGTGGGCTGGGGTTTAGGCTTCTCCCACCCATTGTTCCCATTACCCCATTTAGCCAGGTCCATCCTTATGCAGTTATACTTGCTGGGCCAGGGCTCCTTTCAACTTCAGCTATAGCAACACCCACTTACCAAGTGCGTATTTACAACATGTAGGCACTGGGGCTAGAGCGATATGGCACATATAGCTCCTGTCTTCATGGAGCTTATTCTGGAACTAGGGAAGAGGCAGCAGGCAAAATGGTTGAGCAGAAAGCCTAGGGGTGAGACACATCTTGTTTGAACATGGTGCCAGTCACCAGCCATGCCATCTTGAGCAAGTGGGCAAAGTCTTCATTTTCTCATTGTGAAAATGGAGGTACTGACACTACCTCCCTCAGAGACTTGTGAGCACGGAGAGGCAGGGATATGCTATGATAGGAATGTTTGTCTCCCCCACCACCTCCAAATTCATATGTTGAAAACCTAATGCTCAACGTGATGCAATTGGCAAGTGGGGTTTGGGAAGGTGCTTCGGTCATGAGGGTAGAGCCCTCCTAAATGGGGTTAGGGTTCTTATAAAAGAGATCTTTAGCTTCTTCCACCAAGTGAAGACAGAGCTAAAAGTCAGCAGTCTCAACCCGAAGGGTAACTTTGTCAGACACCAAATTTCCTGCTGCCATGATTTTGGACTTCCCAGTATCTAGAACTGTAGGAAATAAAGTTCTGTTGTTTATAAGCCACCCTGGCTATGGTACTTTGTTACAGCAGCCAGAACAGATTAAGATAGTACATGTTCCATGTATGTTAGCTATTATCATTATTATTATCATCATCATTTCGTAGTATTAGTGATATAATCATGAAGAGAATAAAGATATCCTCTTGGACCAAGACATTCAGAAAAACCATCACCAAAGCAATATAACGTAAGAATGATAACACAAAATGCCTTCAGGGAAGACACAGGAGCAAAACCTAATAAAACAGGCCCAATTTGAGGCAATAAGGGCCGGTGTGGAGTATGGCAAACTAGAGAACACATTGAAAGCATTCAGCTTCAAATGTTTGAAAATAAATGACATTGTCTTTGAGGTAAGTTCTGCCTCTCCAGGGTGGGGAGAAAGATACACAACATTGGATAAGAAGATGTCCAGCCCTCTCAGAAGGTTTGCTCTTTGTAATCAACTGCCATAACTGTTCCCCCTCATTCCTCTAGTGATGTTTGGGAAAGATCTTGGGCCCTCAAAATCTCTTATAGCAGACTTGCTTGACAACAGTTTAAGACCAAAGCTACAAAGAGCAAAATCACTGTTTCAGACTCTCCATGGTGTCCTGTACCTAACTCTCAGGAATTCTAGGTCTTTCATCTCCTTTTACCCCACACCCCCTACTCAGTCTGAGGTGAGCTGACGGCAAAGACTTCTTGCTAGCTCAGAGTACATTGTTTGAAAGTTTGTGTCATAAACGTATCGATCTTGCCCAGCGTTCCCAAACAGAATCTCGATGTTGAAGCACTCCTTTAATCAAAAGTAAATTATGTACAGGCCACGTAGGTCAGCTCAGCCAGGCTCACAAAAAAGGCAATCCATCATTTATTCGTAAATGTCAGTGAAATCTGGGGATCAATATGTGCGCCAATGTGGATTATGTTTATTATTTTTCTGTAAATATCAATGCTGAGAAATATTTCAAGAGAGCATGTAGGTGCCATGGGAAATCAGAACTCAACCTAGGGTAGGTGGTGAAGTGGTTGAATCTTTCCAAATGGATTCGATCTGGGTTATTTTCTTTCTTTCTTTTTTTTTTTTTTTGGAATTCCTTTGCAGGTGAGAGCCGGGCCATCCCTATTCTTGTGGGAAATAAAGGAGAGAAGCATAGTGATTAAGGTGCCTGAGAAAGTTCGAGAATGGATGTAGCTTACAATGAGATAGAAATGATTTCTCCAGATACATTTTGAAGGGTGAGTTTGTACACAGAAAGTAAAAATGATTTCCAAAGTTCTGGTTCATCTATAGGATCCCTAGAGCCAGAAGGTGATCTCTAGTCCTGTCCTACCCCTTTTTGTTGGCTTCTCTGGATTAATTCAACATATATGTGATGTCAGTGTCTTGCGCAGTGGAAGCAGCAGCAAGCAGTTGTTTGAAAGGAAAGACCTGATTTCTTACTGCATGTTTTTTCTTCCATGTGTTGTAGAGGGGATACAGAATCCTGGAGGTTTTGAGTTAGTGAAAAACAAGATCAAAGTGGTATATAGAAAGACAAACAATAAAAAATTAATAACCAATATCAGACACTTAAGGGATTGAAAGCAGAGAAGCCAATTCTGAGGTCCAGCCTGGCTAGATAGACACCTTTTTGTAGTAGAAAGATCCTTAGCTTTGGAATCAGATGTTTGGGCTTGAAGTTGAATCCTTACTCTACTGATTATTAGATGCAAATTACAATACCTTGCCGAGGCTCAGTGTCCGGCTTCGTAAAATGAGGCTAATAACAACAGCTGCACCAGTCAGGACAGACTAGGTCATGCTGCTCTAACAAACAATCCTCTGTGTCTCTGTAGTTTAAAAGGGTTTTTTTCCCTCTCATACTTCTTGCTCATCCTGGGACAAAGGGGCAGGGGTATCCTGTGAATCATGTGTTTTCTCTTCCTCTCAAATCAAGCATGCTTTACTGCAAGGAGTTTGGAAAGTCCCGTCTTACAGTGTGTTCACCAGAAGAAGACAGGAATATGCTTAGCAAATAGCATTCATAGGTATCACACCAAACTCCTTGGACTTGGGGGCAAATGAGAAGCAATATGGAAATGTAAGGCAGGTGTGTGGCACAGGACATAAAGTCAGTAAACCACGGTTATTTACGTTGGGTCAGTCCTTCAATGTCAGATTCTGAAGCCTGGATTTGATCTAAGAGACAGCCTAGTATCTTCGCAAGCATGAAGAAGGAGTATGACTAGATTGTGGGCTTTTGACATAAATTTCGTCCAAGTGTGGAGAGGCTGAAGGCTTTGAGAGCTTCTTGCAGGTGACGCTACAGGTCTAGGCATGTGGCAGGGAGGCCAGGGACTACCAACTGACATTTGATTCTTGCCATTCTGCTAAATATGAAGCAGAGACCTCTGGAAAAGGATGTCTTGAGCATACCGACTGTTCTCATGAAAAAAAAAAAAATCAACTTACGCTGTGGCCAGTCACGCAGTTAGCACCCAGTGTACTTGAGATAACCTATATTGCTCTCTTACCCTAAAGTTTCTTCATCGTCTTTGCTTCGCCATCGAAAGCCTTGCAATAGTGTCAACCTGGATTAGGTAATAAAAGACAGAAGGTCTAGGGCTATTACTTAAATTGTCTCTCTGGCCTTGAGAAATCAGTCCCATTCCTTCTCTGGGCTTCAGTAGACTCATTTGTAAAATAGAAGAGTTAAAAATCCATCATCTCTAAGGTCTCTTTCAACATCAAGTTTATAGTTTTTTGACAAGCATTGGCAATGAGCATATGATTACTTTCCTTTTGTGCAAGTTAACTGTAATCAAAGATAGTCTTGGAATATCCAATTTGGTTTGAGCATTTGTGCTTCAAAGAGCTTATTTTCTCAAACCAATGAAGGATTAGAAAAAAAAAAAACAAAAGACAAAATGTAGAATATAATTCATGACAATTCTTTTAATGTACTGGAAATAATTAAGAAGGGAGAACTCAAATCATGCTTTTTTGTTTGTTTGTTTTTGGACTTGGGAAGATCCTTACAAACCCTCCAGTAGGATTCCCTCAATCTTAGTTAGCAGGGCTGAGAGAAAGACGCTTGGAATCAATCCAAACAAATATGTTTGGAATCCATGGTATCCCTGTAGCACCCAAGCTCTGTAAGAAGGCAAGGACATTGTCTTGTTCATTGCTGGGTCCTCAGCATTGAGGAGGGTAGATGACATGAATTAGGTGTCCAATGGATGTCTGTAGAACAAATACAGGAATGATGGGGAGGAAACTAATCACATGTTCATGGTCCTTTTCCAATCCCCTTCTTGCAAGCCAAAGTTCTTTCTCTTATGTATGTTTCCAGTGTTCTCTACTCCGTCCTTCAACCAACACATACAAAGCACTTAATCTGTGCTTAATCCTACTACATGTCCTTAATAAGACATGTGCTAATCTGCTTTTCGCCACCTAGTGTACAAACTTGCAAATTGACTGGTGCTTAGCCTTCATTTTCAGAGAAATGGAAGTTTTGACCTCTTCTCTGTGTACGTTTGGGGAGCCAGGAGAGCATCTTTTTCTGCTTTTTTCTCTTGCTAAAAGAAAATCTATTAATGGATCATAAAAGAGCAATATATACTCTTGCCTCAGATTAGTTATTAAAGGAAATGATAGTGTTTTCAGAGAGTATATAGCCCTCTGGTTAAAGTAGATTTGGAACCAGACAAACTTGTATGAGTCCCAGTGCTGCCCATGCTTAGTCGTGAGAACTTTGCAAATTATTTGCATTTTCTTAGGTTTGGTTCCCTCCTCCCTAACGTGAATGAGAGTAATAGTAACACTTCTCAAGAGAATCTATAAAACCAAATTTATGGTAAGTGTTCATTCATTCATTCATTTATTTATTTATTAAGCAAAAATTTATTGAGTGTTTTCTACGTCCTAGACATTATCTGAGTGTCTGGGATAAAGCAATTAGCAAGCAGATAGAAATCTCTGTCCTTATTTTGCTCAGCTTCTAATGTTCAATAAATATTAGCTAGTATTATTCTCATTATTAGTCTTAGGCCAAACATCAGTGTTTCAAAATTTTTATCTAGATGAATTCTTTTTTTCTCTACGTGATGTCAGTCAGTCAGTTGCATTTGCTAAGTAATCACAGAGCACAGAGACATACGCTGGTGTCTGTATGGGGGCCAAGGGAGGGGAGAGCATAGATTGAATTTGGATTTGAGAAGCACATCTAAATTAAACACACTACCTCTTACTGCTTGTTCCTAATTACCTTTCAGCAATAATAAGAACTTGAGTGGATTTTCAACACTGTCCATTGTACTCTGTCCAGAAAACCCACTGAACCATTCTTAAGGGGCTAGGAGAAGAAAAGCAGCGGCTATATCTGAATTACTTGGGAAGAGCATAGTTTTTGTTTTGTTTTGTTTTGTTTTTAAAGATTTTATTTATTTATTTGACAGACAGAGATCACAAGTAGGCAGAGAAGCAGGCAGAGAGAGAGGAGGAAGCAGGCTCCCCGCTGAGCAGAGAGCCCAATGTAGGGATCCCAGGACCCAGAGATCACGACCTGAGCCGAAGGCAGAGGCTTTAACCCACTGAGCCACCCAGGCACCCGGGAAGAGCATAGTTTGATACAGATATGGATGCAGGCTTCTCAAGACAAGCGTCCCTGTCCAACACCCTAAGGAGGCAACAAGCAGATGACTGTCCCGGTTACATACTGGATACGTGACCCACCTACATAACTACACGAGCTCAGAGAATCTGGGTCTCTGAAGGGGATATCAAAAAGTCCCCTTACTTAGATCCTTGATATGACAGATAAGGAAACAGATGCAGAGAGAACAAGACCGTGTGGTTGGTGTGCGGACCACCTGACCAGACGGTCAGTATCCTGTTCCCTGCCCAGTGTTTCTACAGCCTCTGGAAGTCTCCTTTGTCTAACTTTGAGTGAAGACCCCTGGGGCTCAATGGTCCTTTCACTAAATTGTTTGTTCTGGACTCAGCCTCCAGCACACAGTGAGGGGATCGGAGAAGGAGCTTTCTGTGACAGAGGGCGCCTACAGTGAGTTTAGACACATGCATCCCAGTGATGGAACAAGAAGGGGGCTTTGCAGGCACTGTCCCTCACATCGCTCTCTTTCCCAAGGAGCTTTCCCTCCAGGACCTCACAGAATGGCACAACAGTTTTTTTTCCGGGCAGACTACAAAGGACAGGTCTGCAAATCCACTTCACGTTCTTGTTTCTACTACAGACATATAACCGGTAACAAGGAAGACAGTGTGGTGTATTTAATTTATGCATCTTTCTTAAATTCAAGAGTCCCTGCGGCGACCCTTGCAAGGGTCTTCTGTCACCATGAAGGGGACAGGACTGACTCCAAAATCCCTCCTCTAGAGTTGACTAAATCCCTCAAAGATGCTTTTTGCTTCTGAAAAGATCCAGTTCACTAGGGGAAAGTGGGGAGAGAGTTTAAAGAGAGGTGCCACCTAGCGGCCTCTGGGGTGATCAGCAGCTAACAGCGAGAAAAGGCCAGTGGCTCAGGAGAGAGCAGCTGCGGCCATTTCTCTCAAGCCCTACTAAATGGCTAGAAGAATCATAGAATGTTTCTATTGGGAGCAACCTCCAGAGATTTTCTGTCAAGACATCTGCCTCCAGTCAGCCTGAGTAAAAGGCCTGACACTTAGACTGTTGTAAAAAACAATTTTACAAATATTAGCACATTTAATTCTCAGGTCAGCCCCGTGCATTTGGATAGAATCATCTCTGTTTTAAAGATGAGATGATCAGTCATAATTTAGGTTTCTTCAACAAAAGCACTCGACTAGTGAGAGATTAATTAGGCTCCTGGCTGGAACCCCAGCTGTGCGCATCATGAACCCTCCCACTTGAAATCACCTGTTTCCCAACCCCAGGAAAACACCTAGAGACCCAGAGACTTAGACAAGTTCCTCACCCCAGTCATACACTCCATCTCTTGCCCAAGGTTTGGGCCAGTGTTTGAGGGCAATTCTACAGCAGAATTTTTGAGTTAGGAGAAAGTTCTTTCTACCTGCAATTCAGCTCCAAATTCCCCCTCAACACACGGACAATTTGGTCTTTGCCAGTGGGAATGTAGGGGGAGAAGGGGGCTTGACAAGAAGTGGTGGGGGGTGCGGGCTGCTGTGTCCATGTGGCAGTGAACGATGGGGCCATCCTGGAATACGGAAAAGGCTGCTGGTTGTGTCACAAGAGTCCTTGTAAGAGGAAATTAAGCCGGATATAACCCCACTATGAAATCACTGGGCATATCTCAGGTCCTTGTTTTAAATATTCAGTAGTCTTCAGGGAGAAAATGAATTAATGAATAGGGTCATCTGACAGTAGAATGAAAAAAATTATTTGAAAAGTAAAAGAAAAAAAGAAGTATTTTATCCCATCTCCTTGCTCAGTGCCTCCCCCTCTACAGTGGGGCCAATGCCTCACAGGTACGGGGGTGTGTCTCATTCTTACCCATCTCCTCCACCAAGCCCTATCCTAGCCCAGTCTGACATTCATCATGCTCCACATTTCCTGGTACTTGGACATTCGAGGACAGTGGCCCTTAGCCACTTGTGTGATCCCTGGGCATTCTCTGGAAGAGAAGCAATCTTGTGTGGGTTGGTTGTTTGAGAAAGAAAGCATTGTTAATGGAGGTCTTGACTTGTGGGCTAAAATAGCAAGCAAGGGATGTGTTTGCTTTTTCTGGCTGCTACTTGCTAGAGAAAAATATATTTATGAGGGAAAAGGTCATCCCTACCGTCGCTGTGTTCTCAGGGGATCGGGCTGGGCGGGAAGGTCTCCAAGATGCAAGTGGGAGAGGAGTGCAGACCCGGCAGCACCACGCTCTCCCTTGGAAGCACTCTGGCACGGCGTTCTTCACTGAAGGCTGGGAGGGACCTTCCTTCCCCTCAAGGAAGAAGCTGTGGCTGTGTGGGATGCATCCCGACGAGGGAAGGAAGCTGGTTAGGAAGAGCCACAAGGTATGCTGAGCGCTTTCTCATGGGGGAAGCTCAGTCAATTTCTTGCACTTCCTGAGTCCCAGTCACTTCTTTTTCTCCTCAGGACTCAGCAAGTCTGGTGTGGTCTCCACTGTCGAGGAGGACAGAGTGAAGTAGGGGATCTTAAGGGTTAATGTGAGACCAAAAGTTTCTCTCTCTCTCTCTCTCTCTTTTTTTTTTTTTTACTGGTCTGATAGGAAACAACATGGCATTAGAAGTCTGTTCTCTAGTGGACAAGTGAAGGGACAGTTGGATAAATGGAGACATCAATTTAGTCTTAGTAGAGAAAGTTCAAAGAAGTGGTATCAGAACTTTCTTAGCAGTCCTGAGGCACTCAGGTCTGGGAGAGAATTTGAGCAGCGATCTGATCCATCTCTCTGCCCCGGGGGCAGGATGGCCACGTGAATAGTGCATGACTCCTGGGACGTTGCCTGTGACAACGGGCATCATCGTTGGACTGTTCAGAGCCCAAGAGCAAATAAGCCACTAGAGACTTGGGTTTGACTTCTTCCTCTCTTCTGTCAGTGCCCGGGAAAGAGATGACGAGCAGGTACAACAGGTAGCAAGCAACCTGCTCTCGGGAGGAGCTGAGCCTAATCCAGACGCCCCCAGGCTCCCCCATGGAGGAAACAGCCTCAGCCTGGGATCCCTTCTCAAGGAAGCTTGTTACACAAAAGCGGCCTTTGCCTTCTAACAAAGCTGCCCCTGTGAGGACGGGAGGCTGGAGTGCGCACGTCTCTTCCACAGAGGAGAGAAAAATGATATGAGAGCAGCTTGGATGGGAACAATATTTCAGGCATGGCTAGCTGTTAAAAATGAGCTAATTCAGAAGAGGCACATTTAAATAAATATAATGCAAAGGCATAATGGTACAAGATAATAGTTTTGAATGGGGAATTCTAATGACTTCAAGTGCATTTCACAGGGCAATTAATACACATGGCAATGCTGCAACATTCAGCAAAAGGGGAGGGGAGAACCGGGGTCGGGAGCGAGGAAACGGGAGATGACAGCACCTGATAAAAATAGGATTTGATTTTCTTTGCAGAAGGAGTAATGCTTACAAATATAATAAAAGAGAAAAATAAGTGTGTGTCAGTTTTTATAATTCAGCTTGTAAAATTCAGAATGATTAGTTTTTGAAGAGGGCAATTAGTCCTCTTTTGCATATTCATGGGGATTTAATGAAATAGGGTTGGGCTTTCTCCATTCTTTCCTGGTTACCCCCACATTACCCTTCCCCCACTGCAAACTAAAAATATATCTGATATCCATCAAACTGAGGCCTCATCCCCTTGAAATCATAGAGGAGGTTCTCTCTGCTGATTGGTACACATACCAAATACCCAGGACTATCTTTAAGAAATTACATGTTTTTAGTGCCTCTGCCATTAGTTAACAGATGAGGTGTGTGATTCTTCGGGGGGCGGGGAGCTGAGGAAGAGATTTTTGCTGACAGCAAAGAGGGAAGAATACACAGAGTAAGAGGCTGACCCCATGGGACAGCCAGAGGACATCTTATTTGTATGTTTGTTCTTGTTCATTTTTACTTGGGCGTGGGGGGGGGTTGCGCATGCGTAGAGAAGAAAAGAGAAGAAGACATAAAGACAAAAAGAGAAAATGAAGGAGAGAAAGTAAGAGAAGGAAGGAAAGAAGGAAGAGAGAGAGAGAGAGGGAGGAAGGAAAGAAGGAAGAAGCTAAGGAAAAAGAAGAATCGGAAGAGATCAGAATCCTTTGCTGTCCGGTTTGGTGGAGGCCTGCTGGGTAATTACAAGGCAGCAGACAAGAGTAGGGAGTTCTTCTCCCCTTTTTGTTTATATTCTTTTCAAGTGTTGCCTAGAGCAAACACAACGAGAAACCAATGAACAAACAAACTCCAAAAGCCATACACCGTCAGAAACCACCTCAGCACAAAAGGGAGAGACCTTGATGGCCCGTGTGGTTTGCTTACATTTCCCCAGTGCACTGACTTCTGGTGTGTGTGTGTGTGTGTGTGTAAAACTCAGTCATTTTCCTAATGCCTTGTACTAAGAATCGTTAGGGTCAGCTCCCAAACCTCAAAGCTGCCAAATTCTCCTCATGCCCTACCTTGGGAACAGTTCAGTTCCTCCCAACATTGTTTCGGCTCTTCTGCCCTCCTTCCCCCTTTCCAATAGCTTTACTTTTAAAATCCATTTCCTCCCTCTTTGACTTTACATAGGGACAGAAGATAAATGACCATTTTAGTCCCTCCCTGATAAAAAAGTATTTACAGATTTTATCTGCACAAGATTTTGCCCATGAAGACACCGAGGCTGGGAGGAATTCATTGTTCAAGGTCACAGCGCTAATGAGTGGCAGAGTGAGGGTCTGAGCGCAGGTCTGTCTGCCTCCAAATTCCACGCTCCTAACATACCTATGGCTTCCCAGCTTCTAAGTCCTGAACGTTTGCAAGGAGAAACTGCCTTGGATTTCCCCTGAAAGGGAAGGGAAATTGGGAGAAAAGGGATTGGCTGCAAGACAACACTTGCTTTCCATTCCTGATGTTCTCTGTTCAAAGTGACGTCCCCTCACCTAACTCTTCAGCCCCCTTTTCCATCCCTTTGGAATCCACCTGCCTGTACAGTGTGCATTCCAGGGGCCTCTTCTGTGGCAAAGGCCAGTCTCCAGAATAGTCTGTGTCTAGAAGATAAGTCTATGATTCTGGAGTTCAATCTTAGGAAACTCAAGTCACATTTTCCAACAATGCTATAATAATAAATTTTGAAAACTCACCTTTGGTTTCCATTTTCTTGCCTCCAGTCTGTCCTTTAATTGGTTTAAAAATCAGGTGAAGAAAAAAAGTTACTATCTATTGGACCCACTCAAAGTTCAAGGCTAATATTTACTGAATGCCTCCTCTGATCTGGTGAGTCATGGTGCTGGACTCCTGCTTGCTCCCTTCCTCTTGGATTGATATGTCATCTAATGGATATGGAAAAAAAAAAAAAAGTTCTGGCCTTATCATTTGATTGCCTGTGGATATTGAAAACACTCATAGGGAAGACCCATGAGTCTGAACCTGGCATTTTCAAATCCTGGAATTGGAGTATAGGCAAGTGGGTAGGGATAATTACATTTTGTGTGAATATGTGTGTGTATATGTATTTTTCTAGGAAAGGTCCACTGTTCTAATCAGATACTCAGAGCGTCTCTGATCCCCTAAAATAAGCCCCTAGATTAGAAAGTCATAGTGACAGGTACCAGCTTCAAAATAGAAACTTTAAGATCAGCTCCTCAAGTCTTACTCTATGTGACTATTACCACTTCTCATATTTTCAGCATCTCCAGTTTCTGGCCTGATAATTCCAACTAGAGACTGGGATAGTTACTGAATTCAGGAGGAACAAATTCCTGTTGAGTTTTTTATACGTGGAAGTACAGAGTAACAGGAAGAATAAGCTCGCAGGCCCTAGAGCCCCATACTGTCCCCTCGCCGCTGCATCTTCCTGCCCATTTCGTATGATTGCTGGGTTTTCCACTTGACACGAAAACATGCCTGTCCTGGGTTTTCCACTTGACACGAAAACATGCCTGTCCTGGTACCAAGAGTCATTTCCCCCTTTCGCCTCCCTCTTCCGTTTTTGGAGACCCATTAAGTGAACTCCTGTAGAGAATGTGCATTCTCCAAAGGTGGCCCCCATGCTGTCCTTGAGAAGAAACTAGACTTTATAGTGCATGGCAGTTTAATTCATAAATAAATATTACATGTGCTACCAGATGGTTCATTAGCCAGTTGTTATGGCAATCAGCATTTCAGCCAATTAAAAACCTTTCCCAAGACTTTAAAATATGTTGATTGTGGAAACATGAAGTGCCTGAAGACCATGCAAATACACTTGAATGCAAGAGGCATTTCTGCTTTGGGATAAGAGGGAGCAGGTGGGGGCTGGGAAGGGGGAAAGCAAGGGGCACATCAGTGCAATGTAGACAACAGAATAAAGATTAAAGATGTTGGGGAAAGAAGACATTTTTATTAATCTCCACCCTACATGTATAAAAACTCTTTCGGTACAGTCAAAAATTAAAGGAGATTTCCTTTTCTTTTCTTTTCTTTCTTTCTTTCTTTTTTTTTTTTTTTTTTTGAGTAGATTCTTTGAAGGCAGTGACTGTGTCTTACTGACTTTTGTGTTTCACTGCCTAGAATACTTCATGGCACATAGTAGGTGGCAGTTTATAGTAATAAAAGATAGTTTAACAATCATCATCATCATGAATTATAATAAAGTGCAGAAAAAATATTCTTGTCCTAAAATAGAACCCAGAGACAAAGTGTGTTACTAGGTCTCGATAAAAGCCAGCAAAGGAGGCCGCTGCTGTGGTTTGGGCCATCTTGCTGGGGCAAGAGAACCTCATTGGTTTTACGTCTTCATAGGATTGGATGGTTGGGAATAAAGCTGTGGCTCAGAGTGGTGAAGGACGGGAACGGGCCCTCCGTTGGACTTCTGCCATGGGCTGCCCTGTCAGTTTCAATGACCCGTGCCTGCGTAGGTGTTCTGTGCCCCCACCTGAATCTAATCCCCTCCAGAGCTGGTGTTTAATGGCCCCACTCAAGGAGTCTGGGAGTGAGGATGGCCTGGCTGGGCAGTAGCTAAGAGGCAAGCATCAGAGATGTGATTTGGAACAGCAAAATCTGAGCTAACAAATTTCTACCCAAGTTGCTGGGAGGTGAAGAGGGCCAGAGGCATGAGTCAAGATAAAATCTAGAGGGAAAGGCTTAGGTGAACTAGGAGGATGTGAAGGATTCCGGGTGGTAGTGGAAGCTGATTTGTAGAGTAAAACATCCTGAGTTCCTAGAAGCAGATGAGAGAGAAAGCAGTTAGACATGGACAAGGAGATAGGCCCATATTCTACTCATCTCTGTATCCCCATCACCATCTGCACTGGTTATCACATAATAGGTGCTCAGCAAACATTGATTAAATGAACAGCTTTTTTTTTTTTTTTTAAGTCATCTCAGTGTGTGCTAAAATCGTGTCATGTGTGGGTGTCCAAGAGAATCAAAATTCTGAAATCTATTTTGGGCTTTTTCCATTCTCTCCCCAGAGAATCCTCTTCCAATTATACTACTCAGAACTGAGATTTCCCTTCATTTTCACTCTCTGATCAAAGGAATTTTCCAGGGAGGTGGACTCCCTCAATGCCAGGAGTCGAATGCTTTTCAGGGACCCAGTCCAGCGGACAGTGGAGGGTCTAGGATTCCCACCTCACTGGCTGCCAAGAGGTCTGGCTCTGTTCCAAGAGATCTGTGAGCCCCCACTGCCTCCCCCCGTCCCCAGCCCGGAGTCTGCACAGAGCTGTCTGGACCCCTCCGCCCGGAAATCTGCTGCCTCTGAAACGGCACTGATACAGTGAAGGGAAAGGAGGCGCGAAAAATAACTTCCCTAGACAATCAGAGCAGATTATTTTAATGAGGGCTTGGAAATGAGAAACAAACAGCACCAAATTAGCCTCCCTCCCATTTGTCAGCTCTGTTGGAGAAGGCGTAGCGCCTTCGTCTGAGTCAGCAGTGGGGGAGCCATGAAGCCTGTCTCTGGTTTCGGGAAGGTTTTGGCACAGGAGCTCCCCCCCTCTTTCTGAGCTGCTTCTCCCCATTCAGCTTCAAGGCCTCCACTCACGTAGCATCCGCACTGCCAGGGCCCATCATCGCAAGTCCACAACTGGGTTAAAGTGCAGATCACTGAAGGGAAAGTGGACCCCAGAGTCTACCTGTAACTCAGAGGGAGGCGGGTGGCAGATCTGAGCTGCTCACATCTCCCAGATTCTGGCCTCTGAGATTCCCTCCAGGGACCTCTGGTGGACCACACTGCCTCATGAGGTGGTTTCTGTTTCCTTCCCAGGCACATAACATTGCTCTCTGTACTGTCCGGTGTTGTCTCCTGGCAGCTCCTGGGTGTTGTCACCAGAGGTCACCAGCTGAACTGGGGCCAACCATGGCTCCAGGATTCACAAAGTAGAACAGCACCAAAAAACAGTTCTCTCATGGAGCACTGGGTGTGGTGAAAAAATAATGAATACTGTTTTTCTGAAAATAAATAAATTGGGGAAAAAAAAAAAAAAAACCAGTTCTCTCGGTGCGGCTGGGTGGGAGAGGCTGAGCTCCTCGGAAACCCGGGCTCAGGTCACAGCGGTGAACAGAGAGGACTACAATAGATTATTACATTAAGCAAAACGAAATTGTTTCCCTGCTGGAAGGAAGGAAAGTCATTAACTCAGAGGGTCCAGTTATCAGAGAAAATGATATCACATCTGCAGTGTGTTTTGGATTGCAATTTAAGAGGAAGAATTGGAAGAGAATTTGATGTGGGGTGAAAGGTGTGGGATTGACAGCTCAGGGAATTGGAATATGTTGTTTCTTTGCCCTCCCCCCCCCACCCTGCCTTGGTCTCTGTCTGTCTCTTGGTCTCCGGGTCTCATCTCAACTACTGTGACATCCTCCCCTCCCTCTCCAAAGGAGGCAGTGTTGGGAAGACACGGAGGTGAATTCAATGCCTTTCTGTTTCTGAAACCTTAGAGGTTCTCCACTTTCAAATCCATACCCAGATTCCAGTTGGACTCTCAGCTTATGGGAAAATTCCAGGGCTTTCTGCCAGTTTTTGCTACTTTGGGGGCTACAGCATAAGAGCATTTGTTCTAGAACAAGAGTAGGGCTAGTGTTCATAGCAGAGTAAGTCATCTGATGTTACCTATTCGACCAAAAATGTTTTGCTGAGGGCTTTCCACATGCAGAGCTCTACTCCATAATATGGAAGACGTAAAAATGAACATGACGTAAAGCTCCCTTGAGATGGTCATCCTCTAGATGGGCAGATAAAACATTCATTACAGGGGAATCTAGAAACACCTGGCAGTTGTTGGTCACAGTCACTGAGGAAATGATCTTCTTTTTCCATTGCTAGATTTATATTCTGACTTTAGACATGACCCATCCCTGTCTTGTGCTGGCACAAAAATAGAGAAATCTGGTTTCTGCCTTTGAGCATCTTCCATTTTCTCAGTTACACTTGCTTCTTGTTAACTTCTTTGTTCTTACCCAGGTTCTAAGTCGTCACCTGGCTCTTCCTGTTGGCCCATTTTCTTCCTCAAACACCTGGGTGGCTCGGTGGGTTAAGCCGCTGCCTTCGGCTCGGATCATGATCTCAGGGTCCTGGGATCGAGTCCCGCGTCGGGCTCTCTGCTCAGCGGGGAGCCTCCTTCCTCCCCTGTCTCTCTCTGCCTGCCTCTCTGCCTACTTGTGATTTCTCTCTGTCAAATAAATAAATAAAATCTTTAAAAAAAAACAAAAAAAACACCTGGGATTGTCCTGGCATTGTCCTTGCAACCTGCTCTGTTTCCACCCAGAGGAACTCTTTATAACTACACATGATCATTTAATTTACACATTCACCACATTATCTTTTTGTTAAAAATCTAGAGTCTCTTCCTACCCTGTGTAGACTCTGGTCCAGGCACCGAAGACATGGTGCTCAACCCATTGTCTCTGCCATCCAAGAGTTCACTCTTGCCTGTGGAGACAGGAAGTGAACAAGTAAGTACACTGGTAATTACGGATTATACAAAGTGTCTTGGAAAAAGAAAAAAAGACTGCCACAGGAGAGGATAACAAGGAGGACTTTCTTAAATTTGGGGTTATGATATCAACTCTAGAACCTAGAGGAAGAGCAGGGTTATCTGGGCAGTGTGAGAAGAACAGCACTTCAGACAGAACACCACATTTGGGAATCCCTGAGGTGGAAAAGAGTTTGGGGTGTCTGAGGAACTGAAAGAAAGGCAATGTGGCAGAGACATGGATTGTATAGACACAAGAGATGACGGTAGGGAATGGAGGATGTCTGAGTGGATGGCAGAACACACAGTTTTGTGAAAGGAAAACATAACATAGGGTCTTAACAAACACGTTCTAACGTATGTTTTAAAGTTCACTCTACCCTGAGGAGAATAGATTAGGTGGTGGCGAGTATGAAAGGAAAAGAAAATGACTATCTCACTCCCAAGGAATAAGGGAGGCTCCAACCAGGATGGGCATGGTAATGGAAAGAATTATGGTGTCTCACTAGACTAGCTCAGGTGTAGTTCATTCTTCACCTATTTTTGTAAAGAGAGGTTTATTGGAACACAGCTACTTATTCATTTCTATCTTATCTATGGCTACTTTCTGTTTTTCATGGGAAAGATGAGTAGTTACAACAGAGACCCTATGTTTCTAAATTGTTTACTTTCTTGTCCTTCAGAGACTCTGCTGAGTCCTGTTCTAGACAATAGACTCAACAGGTATACAATGTACAGGAAAAACTAGTCAACCTACCTGCTCATGATTTTTTAAAAGTTAAAAAAAAAATCTTTGATATACACTGGTAATCTCTTCCTTTCACCAGCTTGAGGTCAAAGAAGGAAGAATGAAAAAGAACGTCCTGGGAATGAAGGAAACACTGAATGAGTAGCAAAGAAACCAAGACAGCGACAGTCATACTGAATCTCCCATAGTGTTCAAAGGAGCTGCTGACCATGAAAAGAAACCATAGCCATTGGTATTTTTCCATGAGGAAGATCTGGAGTAGTCCCCATACCTTCAGATACCCTCACAGTTGCAATAGCTTGTGCCCGGCACACTGAACCAGCAATCTACCAAATTATTTCTTTGCTAGACAAACTTCACTCACAGCCCTACTATGGCTGGAAGGCTTTTTAATAAAACTGTCTATAAAGATTACAAAATAAACCTCCGGAGCAACCGCCTCATGACTTCCTTCTGTTTTCCCACCAATTTCTCTCTTTCCCACAGAGAAGGTTTGTGTTTCCAACCAGGTGCCTCTTCAGAGCTCTCACAGAGAAGAGCTGAATGCAGCAATCTCCGCCTCTCCTCCATGCATATAAACTTCAATGAGCTGCCTTTCACAAATGATTTGACATTGAAGGACATATGATTTTGGCTTCTTCCTCAGAATACATCCCTCTCTAGTCAAGGCACTAGGTATTTTTCATTCAAGCTGGAAGCCAAAATTATCTTAAGACTATTACTTTGGTTTCTCCTACAAGCTATATCCTCTGTAGTAAGAGGAGAAGTAACTTATCTGTCTTTTAGGTAAATAGCTATTATGTTCCCACCCAAGGTGAAAGTCCATTTTTGTCCAGGAAAAATCACTTCAAATTGATTTCGAAGGAAATGGATGTAAGAGGAGAGACTGGATTCCTTAGTTATGAGAGAGATTAACAAATCAAATGAATAGACACAAACAGCATGGTTCTGGCCAAATTGATGCAGGGAGCTTATGCCAGAGAGGGTGGTGAGCTAGGAGACTGGCCTAGAATCCAAATCACTGGCTTCTTGGGAGTGAGGCTTTAATGTTCAAGGCATTCAGATCTCTCAAGGGGAGTTGTTAAAATGCAGATTCTGTTTTGATAGGGTCTGGCATGGTGCCTGAGATTCCACAATTCTAACAAGCTGCCAGGTGACACCAGTGCCATTGGTCCATGGACCACACTTGGAGTACCAAGGGCATTAGGCTCTCCCTCTAGGGGCCATGTGTGTGTGGATTCAAGATGTTGAAGATAATATAGGTTATCTGTATCCATTTGGAGTCTTAATCATTCATTAGGGGCCATAGGGGATGGTTGTATGTGATTTGAGAAAGTGTACAGAATCAGGAAACTAGGAAAACAGAGAAGTGAGCAAAAGGTTAGTGGATTTCCTAGTGGACAGGCTGGCAATAACTGTCAAAAGCTTAACAGGTGATCTTGGCCCCAGATATCCAGGCAAAACGTGGTTTGCAAGATTGGTCACCACACCCAGGGCCTGAACCAGGAAAGTAGGAACACTGGAGGGCTAACCCCACTGTTAGGGATACTGGACAAGAAATATGGCTCTATCACTCTGAGATTCATTTGTTTTATCTCTGGAAACTTGCCTCATGGGTCCACTGGGAGATTGAAATAAGAAAATCCCTGTGTTTTAGGTTCTGGTCCCTAAAAATAGACCCTGAGATGACAATTTGTGTGCAACTGACTTACTGCATGGTGCTCCCAAGCAAAACCAGTAGGGAAGCAGGAAAGTGGAACCTAGGAAGCAAAATGAGTTAAGAAACTTTGATAGTAAGCAAACTTCCATAAGCAAACTTCCATAGCTCAGTCCCACAAGGGAACACTGCAGATAGTTGCAAACCTGAAGAGTCCTCCTGAACTAGAATTCACATGGATTGTCTATCTCCTCAAACCCATCAGTTATTAAGGGCTGCCCTCTAAGAGATATAAATTTCCCAAGCACTTCTGGTCCTCTGCAAGAAAAAAAGGTTCTGAAGCCCGACAGTAGCTCTTCAACAAGGACTCGGCATCTGCTTTGTGGAATCAGAAGCACACCTGAAATTGTTTGCACACAGTTGGTAAAAAGCAAAGGATCCAAGGGGATGGGGAGGCAATTTGCACTTTCTGCTAAATCATGCAAAGATCATAGATAGCAGGGTTTCTGGCAACCCTAAATCATCAGCAAATCTCCCTTTATTATATGTAGTGTAAAAATAAACATTATCTGAGAAGACAAAGACAAAGAAGGACAAAGGAGAGATGAAGTGTCCATCTTATGACCCACTAGGCCTGTGGGTAGGGCAGACTTTGCAAATGCAACGTATCACTAGGAAACCTGAAACACAGTTAGTGATCAAAATGACCAGAAATCCTTAAGACCCACTTATTGATATTAACAAAAAAGCAACCTCATGAACTTCTTCTTCATCTCCTCCTTCTGCTTCTTCTTGTTCTTCTTCTTGTTCTCCTTCTCCTTCTTCTTTTTTTTACTCCAGGAATTCACAGACTCTGATTCAGCATTGAAAGTATTTCTAGATGTGAGTGGTCATATTTGATAACTTGTGGCTTAAAGAGGCAAAATCTGTTCCATGTCTCTCTGGACTCGACTCATGCTTCAGGTGAGAGGTCCTCCAGCTCTACAATGTTGTGATCTGACACACCTCTAAATACAAGAGGAATGCTCCATAAATACTCCACATTCTTCCTGGTGGCACATCTCCAAAGTTGGGCATTTCCCTTCCTCGCTGACAGTGTCACAGACAGCCTGAGTGGGTCTCCTGCATCTCTCCTTTGCAGATTTCTATGGTGCTCACCCAGACTGGCTTTTTGTGGCTGCCCATGGCATCTATTCCTCCTAACTGTGATCAGGGTGTGCGTGCGGGCGTGTGTGTCTGTCTTTTTCTCTCATTTTCTGTGCATTGAAAAAACAGCTGAAGTGCCTTTTTGCTCTGATTTTGGAGATTATAGCTTTTAGGCTGTGTGGGTTAAGGGGTGAAATGGGAAGCAGGAAAAAAAATGTGCTCAGTCAGGATTCTGATGCTACTAATTACTTACCAAGATATGGATAAGACCACTTTTGCAAGCAGAGAATTGGCTCATTTAAAATTCCTTTGTTTTGTTTTAGAAGAAAGAAAAAGGAAGAAAAAAGAAAGTCAAAGGATGAGAGAACAAAAGAAGCTCCCCATAGAAAGACAGAATCTTTTGCCAGCACATTGGAGAATCTAAACGGTGCCAAGTGCCCAGCAGATAGAAGGGCTCTGCTTACTGCATGGTAAATAAAATGGAAGGCAGGTGGAAGCAGGAGTCAAACAATGCTTTCTGAAGGAGGGACAAGGCTTCAGAGCATTCAAACCCCAACTTTCCTGCCTTATCTGGTAGCATAGCCAGGCACAAAATGTTAACTAACAGAAATGGGGTAGAGTTGACTGGAATCAGACCTAGAACAGACCCTTCTCAACACAGGGGGGTGCGGTAATCATTGTGAAGATAGACCCAGCTGCAGCCAGGGGGATAGCTGTTGGTGGCCAGAGGGCATATCCAGAAGGCAGGTGGGAGTCCAGACTATCAGATGGTGTCAGTGAGGAGAGCAAGAAGGTTTTGACTACCTGTCGCAGGACGTAACAGTGGAGCATTCTGGGCAGGCATTAGAATGAGCTCCAGGCAGGTAGTTTCTTGTCAGCAAGGAAGACAGATGGTGAGGGGTGAGAGCTGGAAGGCTTTGGTCACATTGCCAGAGCTAGTAGGCAGGTTGCCATCATGGGGTGGGTTTGGGAATCAGCACTCCTGTCCTGGTGGCTGCAGAGTGGAAGGGGAATTGATAAGAGGAAGGGCAACCATGGAGTAGGTTTCTACATGTCTTTTCTAAAGCTGCCATAACCAAGTACCACAAACTGGGTGACCTGAAACGATAGAGATTTAGTATTTCAACGTTCAGAAGGTTGGAAGCCTGAAATCTGGTTATTAGCAGGATTGGTTCCTTCTGGAAGCTCTGACGGAAAATCTGTTCCATGTCTCTCTCCTAGCTTCTGGTGGTTGCTGACAATTCTTGGTGTTGCTTGGTTTATGGCTATACTACTCCAATCTCTGCCTCCATGATCACATAGCATTCTCCCTCTGTGTATCTGTGTCTCTGTTTTCTTATGCAGGCAGAACTCACTGGATTGGGGTCAAACCTAATCCAGTATGACTTAATTTTGTTTACTTATTATATCTGCAATGACCCTATTTCCAGATAAGGTCCAAGGTTCTGGGTGGACACAAATTTGGGACTAGTGGAGTGGGGGCAAGGAGAGATACTATTTAATCCAGTATGGTTACCAAAAGAGATTGTAGCTTTATGGAACAATATAGAAACGTGTCACTAAAGCAAGGGCATGAGACTGTGCTCTGGTCTTGGGAACAAGGCTGAAGTCATGTTTTAACCATAGGAGGTAGCAGAAGTATGGTTCCAGAGCTGATGATGGCAGCCATGGAATGGTGACTCCAGTTTCATGGTTTAAGAAGAACCTCAGTGGTCAGTTCAATGTGTTTAGCCTGAGTCAGGGTTGACCTCTCACTGAAGGGTCCTATTTAAATTAGCACACCTCTCCTTCTTCCCCAAGATGCTGGTCCAGCCCAGGAAAGGTATCAGCTTTTCTCCTTACCATCCTTTCCTCATCAGAACCGCTACTATACTGAGCCATCTCCATTAATCTGAGAATGCCAGACTGCAGAAGAACAGCAGGGCTGCCCCATCATATCATCCCACTTTTTGTGTGTGAAGAAACTGGGGTTGTACATCCGGGGACTGCTGAAAATCCTGATGGTCTCTTCTCACATCAGCCATGGCTGGATTTTCTTAGATTACTCTGTAAATGATAGGGCAGACACCTCTGAGACTGAGAAAGTTCATGCCTTCGGAGAGAAATAAATAAAGACTCCCAGAGTCTGTGAAGGAAAGAAACGCAAGACTTTCCTGTTGAATAGCTCTGACAAGGTTAATGGCATCAACACCACCAAATAGAGTCAAGAACAAGCAGGAGGAAAGATGGATTCATTAACCTAGGGGTAGACACGTTGTGATGAGACGTGGAGTGGAGCTTCTGGGGAGAAGGAGATATAACCAGTATGAGCAAAAAGCTCTGGGAGATGGAATTTCTCTGTTTCTCTGAGAGCTCTGAGTGTTCAGAGAACTGCAGAAACTCCATCAGTTAAGTCCATTGGCCAAGTTTGAGCCCGTAAAGCCAGGGGTCAGAGGAGAGACTTGAGAGTCCCTGAGAGGCAGGCCACCTCTCCCATGAGGACAAACAGATTATCAGCATGCAGGAGAGTGCCTGGGGGCTTCATCCAGCCCAGACTTCTTTCTGGGCCACTTGATGTAGACCTTCCATTTAACCCATACCCATGTGGAGCCCCTGCTACCCCACCATATCACAACCAAGCCATTCTTCCCTTGTGAGCTCATCTTCCTTTCACATGCTGGGTGGGATAATAACAGAAGACAAGAGTGAGAACAAAAAGGTGAGGAGATGAGAAAGAACAAGGATTTACTTTAAAGAAACGATGTGCAATGTGTGGCTGGTTGATACTCACAATAAGAAAAAGGACTTTGTCACATTATTAATTGACTCCCTTCTCTCCTTTACTCAGCCCTTTTAACCTGCCGTTTTCTGAAAGCTTTCAGCTTAGGAATAGTCACCGTGGAATAATTAGGGCCACTACAATTTAGAAAACATATCCATTAGTGTCACTTGCGTTCAACAGTCCTGTGGCGTAAGAAGTCCTGCTAACCCATTTCGCAGAGGGAACTACAAACCAGGTTACAACCAGATATAAGGTGAGCAAGGACTAGTCTCTGGGATTCCTGATTCTAAATTTAGTGCTATTTCCAAACATCACCCCTCATCGCTGTGCAAGAGTGGAGCCTGGGACGAGAGCATCTGTCAGCGTAGGAGACCGTGAACCAGGCCTATCCCTACTGGCAGAGCTCAGACCCACACTGGAGCAGGGGCTGATAGCGAAGTCGCCAGGAGCGGGAGGGCTGGAATGCAGACCTTGTCCCCAAAGGCACCAGGGCGGCCCAATTTGCTGTCTTCATCACTTCATTAGCGCAACACCGCACCCCATTTGCTGGGGTCTCCGCCACACTTGCCATTGTATCGCTTTCTTGGCTTTTCATTCAAGTGCAAGGCTCTTCATAGGAGTTCCTCCAGCCGCCACAGGGAGCTGGATAGGAAGGGAAGAAAGGGATGTGGTGGGGATTTTCTGAAGGCAGCTCTGTAGTGGCTTCCCCTGTGATGTCCCAGTTTCTATGCTGTCTCGCCTGGTGAGGTTCCCGGGGAGCCTCCTGAATGGAGCCTCTGAAACGTGTTTGAATCCCATCCTTAGTCCAGAAGGCATAGAAGCCACAGCTCCGGCATCTCACTGCCTTACTCATTTAAAATACCTTTTGTTCTTTTTTTAAAATTTAAGTTAAAAAAAAAAAAAAAGGAAAAGAGAGAACAAATTCAATGGATGAACAAACAAAGAGAACCCCTGGGTCTAGAGAGAGACGTGGCTAATCCACTCACAGCTAACTCGCAGACACTGACGGAGAGCCGAAGCTCGGCATGTGGGTCACACGCGGCCACCCAGGAGCTCAGGGGGGCCAAAGCTATGAAAATCCCTGTTCTTGATTTCAGAGAAGCACAGTCCTCTTTTCTAAGGTGTTGTGAACCGGCTTTGGCTGGCTCCCAAGCTTTAGTGAAAGAGGCATGAAATGGGTGTCAGAAATGAAAGGCTCACGTGAATGGGCTAAACCAGACCCTCCTGGCTCTTACTCTTGGGCACTGAACACCAAATACTTCAGGGCCAGGCCTTTGGGCAGGATGACATGGGCGTGAATTTGATGCAAGCTGCCCAAGGATTGCCTGACTTTCCGAACAACTGGGAAGAGAAGAGAGGTCAGCCTCTGTGGCCTCCTCTGCATGCCCTTGCAAGATGACAGTGAACCCACCTCAGGTGGCAGTTCCCGTCACCCAGGCTGGTCCTTCTGCTTTGACCACCCTCCCGTCTGAGCTTCCTTCCTCACCTGCTGTAGTGGCACAGTAAACCTAAGCGCACACACTAAGACTGAGCTCTTATTTCAAACACCAGTGAGAATTCATCTCAATGATTGGAGACACTTGGGTCATCTTCTGATATGTATGAGGACGTAGGAGATATGGTGGGAAGAGGGAAGAGGGAAGAAGAGAATTGAAACTTAGCACCCTGTCTGCCTCCCCAACCCCACTGATCACTCTGTTTAATTCCAACTGCCAAGAGAGAGAAAATAGATAGATTTCATCCCTTCGAATTTATCTTTCCTCCGAGCCAGTATATTTTCTCTCCCTCTCTTCACGCCTTCCTCCCTCCGCCCTCCTTACTCTAGGACTGACACTTACGTAACATCTGTGGACGATGGAGCCCATTTTGGCACAAAAGATCTTTTCAAAAGTGGATGTGCGGCAGCTTAGCAAGGGTTCAGCACTAAGGACTCTGGAGGAACTGATGGTTTGCCTTTTCCCGGGATCTGAGAATATATGTGCCTTTCATTGTGTCCTTTCTGGGCAACTGAGGGGAGAATGTACAAGTAATCTCCTTTCAATGGGCCAACAGTAATAACCAGTCTGTTTAAAAGTTCATGAATAAGAGATTGTATATAATCTCCACACTATAAATTATGCACAGACTGTGGACAGAAAAGAGACAGGCAACTTCCCACTTGACTCACCTCTGCCAATTTCCCCTTCACTTCCAACATCCCTGGGTGGGGGCATCCATCAGATCTACTTCAATCTATTAAAAAGGAGTTGGTCCAGGAAAAGAGCACTGCTAACATCAAATATCCTTGACTTCGATGAACTCATATAATTCTTAAAATTTCTTTCCCTTGATACTAATTTCAAATCGCCTAAACTTATTTTCACTTCAAAACTCCTGACAGAGACGTTAAATTGCAAATCCCAATTGTTAACCGAGGGGGGGAAATACATACACACACACACACACACACACACGTATGAAAAGTGGGAAACGCAGTCAGTTAAGAAAAAGTGAGTAGAGAAAGAGAGAAAAATGGAAATATCTTAGATGATGACCAGTAAATAACCTTGATAAACTTCTGGATCTGGAGTAAAATTTAGCTGCTGCCTCAAAAAGTAGTGTTATTAAATCCTTTAAATAAGCATGAGCAGCTAGATCTTGGGGAGCCATATCTCCCACACAATGGTGGAATCTGGCCCCCTCTCCCATTTGAGCACTGACAGTAGGCTGAGGATCCCAGTAACAGCTGGAAGTTGCATGGTCTGTGTCTGTGCATCTTGCATGAGCCTGACAAGTCCAGGAATGGACCCCTGGGTCAGGCTAGTCATCAGCATTAGCACCAGGAACATGATCCAGTCCTATTCTCAGAATCTGTAGGAAACCAGGGCTTTCGGTCATCATCTATGGGTCTAACCTGTTGCAATAGATAGAACGCTTTCCTCTACTGCTTTCCTCTATAGCCAGTGTCAGAGGGGAGACAGAAATGATACCTGTTAGTTTATCACATCACCCTATAACATTTCAGGGCTAAAAAGAACCTCAGGAATCATGTTATGCTCTCCAGCCTCCAAGGAAAGCTGCCCTGTCTGGTCTCAAACAAGCAAAAGTTGCCCCAATTTAAAAAATAAGATAAAGGGATGAGAGGGTAGAGATGGAAAGTTTGTGTCCCCCCCCAACATTCATATGTTGAAACTAATCCCCAACATGGTAGTATTTGCTGGGAGGTGGGGCACAGATTGGGGAGGTGATAAGATCATAAATGTAGAACCCCCATGAATGCGATTAGTGTCTCTATAAAAAAGTCCCCAGTGAGCTCCTTCACTCCTCCTGCCTCGTGAGGACATAGGGAGAAGACAGCCATCTATGACCTAGGAAGCAAGCTCTCATCAGACACTGAACAAGCTGGTACCATGATCTTGGATTTCCCGGCCTTCAGAACAGGGAGAAATAAATTTCTGATGCTTGTAAACCACCCTGCCTATGACACTCTTGTTACAGCAGCCAGAACAAACCAACACAGAGAAGACTAATATTTTTGAGCATCCAATATGTGCCAAATAATATATAAAATATTCACCCTGACCGGTGAAACAAGAATGGTTGTTGAAGTGAAAACTGAGTTTTTGGGAGCCAAATGACCTGCCAGATTCCCACAGCTGAAAAGTTTCAGTGTTTGGAACCTGACTGGTCTTGTGTCAAAGACCACATGCTTTCCTCACTGTTGTGGCCTCTGTTCCAAGAGAGTTTTCAGTTTTGCTTGGAAGCCTATGCCAGTGTGTGTGTGTGTGTGTGTGTGTGTGTGTGTGTGTGTGTGACCATCTAAAACCAAAAAGTGCTTTCTTGTATCTTGCCCAAATGCTTCCTGTTATAGAACACGTGCCTCCCACTTTTCTCTCTCCTCTATGTCCAACAAATCTTTAAAAAATTACCTTTACAAGCCTTTGGAGGGAAATACCATATAATTCCTTCGGGGCTATTGTTTCCATCATCTAACCATTACAAGCACTGTGTCAGGTTACATTAGGGTTCAGGTACTGATGTGATGGGAAGATCAAATGGAGAAAGAATTCTGCCTCATTGCTAAAAGTAGGATGCTCCCTGGCTGAAAATCTGCTTTCATAAATTCAGGTACAGTGAGCTCTATTACCCATACTCCATGCTATAATCCACCCTTGTCTCCCAGGGGCTCCCCATTACATATTAAATATATTGGGGGGTTGCTTTAAAGCCTTTCATTATCAAATAGTGTTAGGGGAGCCAGTGTGTAATGAGGAAATTGGCAGGCATCCCAGAGTGATCTGAGGGTCTGGGATTCAGAATACTAAGCCACGATTCAAAATGTAAGTAATTAAAATTAATTAAAAATCATTAGATAAACTTTCACTTTCGCAATTTCAAGGTGCAACCCAAGTCACCAGAGCTCATAAAAGATGTGCACGTGGTCACATCTATGTGAAGTATTTCCATGACCTGAGCATGGATGAAGGGAAGGACTGAGCTGGTGGAAGCTGTATCAAGGAACCATGGTGAGTCAAACCTTTGTCTAAAAAAAATGAATAGATATGGGGCGCCTGGGTGGCTCAGTGGGTTAACCGCTGCCTTCAGCTCGGGTCGTGATCTCAGGGTCCTGGGATCGAGTCCCACGTCGGGCTCTCTGCTCGGCGGGGAGCCTGCTTCTTCCTCTCTCTCTCTGCTTGCCTCTCTGCCTACTTGTATCTCTCTCTGTCAAATAAATAAATAAAATCTTAAAAAAAATGAATAGATAAATCGGCGCACATTCATACGCATGGATCCCTGACTGGCATGGCTCTGCTTGATTCACTCACGGTCAGATCGTCACTCAACGGTACTTGCTCTGTTACTCTCCAGTGCTCAGCATGTCTGAGAGCTCTCCTAGTTCAGCAGTGTAGAGAGCCTCAGACCTCCCCTCAGGTTACTTATGATCCCATCTGTATGGGGAAGATGGACTAGAAGCCAAGAATGACACAAATGAGGGAATGGAGAAGAATGCATCCTCCGTTCATTCAGCACACGTTACCTGCTCCCATAAAGGCAAGCATTGTGCTAGTGTGTGTGGTTACGGAGTCCTTGCCTTCAAGGCCTGAAATTTGCAAGGTAGAATGAGGACAACTTGAAGGGTAAGGTGTGTTACACTCATGGATTTAAGCATGAGCGTAATGTGTTTCTGTGTTAAGCTGATGACAGTAAAGATGCATAGTAGAGATCAGAAGAAAAGACCACTCCTGCAACCCAGTGATGGGTGAGATGGGGGTAAGGATCAAATTAAGGAAAACCTTCATAAGCAGGAAATGCTTCTCTGCAATCACATCTTAGGCAGTTGGGATTCCACATACAAGAACTTTTTAGACCAGAAGTGACCTGAAGAGGGCATGCCCTCCATTTGAGAGCCACAAACAAATGAGAACATTCATTATATAATTTTCAGCACTACCATCATGTTAAAGCGTCCTCACTGTTTATAATACTGAGAACAGATGGTCCAGATGAGCATGTTCTTTAGCAGATTGGGAAGTCAAAGTCTAGTTCCTGTGGAAGGAGCCAGGGAAATTTATTCTGAAGGGAAGAAGGGATTAGCATGTGGAAATGATGGCTACTTTCAAACACTTGAAGAACCAGTTCCTAAGTGGACAAAATAATTCTTACGCATTATTTTTTCCTTTTGTATAGAAACCTCTGACAAGGAAAACACTAACACTGAAATGTAAAGGAAATGAGCAGGAAAGAGATGCTCAAATTGAAGCAGGAATGTTCCGAGAGAGAGAGAGAGAGAGAGAGAGAGAGAGAGAGAGAGCTTTTTCCTCTCATCACAGACAGAGATGGGGGGGATCCCCAGAAATCCCAGAGCCAAATAGAACATTCTTTGAAAAACATGCTCTGGAAGCTAAAAGTAAGATTAATCAAAGGGTGGTTGAAATCAGGAGTTAGAGTTTGACTCAGGTTAAGCAAGAACTTTCTAATAATTAAAGCTCACCTACAAGGAAATGGGGTGCTCTATAATGTAGTGGCTTCTGTGTCTTTGAAATGTTCAAAGAGTAGCTAGACCGCCACTGTCAAGAAAGTAATAAAAGTATTCCCTGCTCTGAGGGAGAAGAAAGAGGACATTACCTCAAACTCCTTTTCAACTCTCAGGTTCTATGAGTCTTTGCCATATTTCAAATTATATTTTAAGGTAGCAGGAGGCCTAAGAATTGAACCCAAGCCTTGGCTTCTAGATCTTGGAAACTTAGAGTATACCAGTGAGTGAGGCATCAAGAAAAGCTTGAATGCAGGGTTTTGCCCAGGAGCAAAGGAGCAAATGAAATTCCTGCACATCCAACTTGACGGCAAATGCTCAGGGATCTTGCTATCATCAGTCTTCCTACCAGGTCCTCAGGAGGAAGCTGATGATGGTAGGCCTCTCCTGCCTTGTAAGGAGGAGACCCAGAAGGCAGAACATCTGCTTCTCGATGCAAATCTCAAACATATTTATAGAGAATGTGTCTTTCCATGTGCTGTGGTCCCCATGTCTTTTGGATGACCTTCCTTTCTCCTGACAAGGAATTCAACTTATTCTAACAAGTGTTTTTTTTGTTTGTTTGTTTGTTTTTTTTTTTTTATTGGTTGGATTCCCCTCTCCTGAAAAAAGATAAGTTGAACATCTTCAACCCTAATGACTGAACGTAGGGTCACTGCAGAGGTGATTAGTTCAGATGAGATCATAGTAGGGTAGAGGGGGCCCCTAACCCAATCTGATTGACGTCCCTGTAAGAAAAGAGCCAGGTGAAGACAGAGACCCAGGGAGAACACCAGCTGAAGACAGAAGAGCAGTGATGAATGTACAAGCTAAGGAATGCCAAACATTGCAAGTAAGACCAGAAGTTAGAAAGAGTCAAGGAAGGATTCCCCTATAGGTCTCTAAGGGATTATGGACCTGCCAACATCTTGATTTCCTGTTAGCCTCCAGAACTGTGAGACAACAAATTTCAGTTCTCTTAAGCCCCTCAGCCTGTGGTACCTTGTTACTTCAATACTAGGAAACTGATATGCTGACTTTCCCCATGATGGTCTCCATTACCTAGAACAGAACAGAATTGCTTTTTTTCCTTCCAGGTCATGTCATAGGGTCCACAATGGGCAGAAAGTTGACAGGTGGTTTTCTCTGCTTTGCAGCTCACTACCTACGTTCCAGTAGGATCATCCTCCCAAATCTTGAGAATCTTGGCAGACAAGAAAGACAGGAATGAATGTTAGGCAAGTAGACACTGTCTTTTTTTTTTTTAAAGATTTTATTTATATATTTGACAGACAGAGATCACAAGTAGGCAGAGAGGCTGGCGGTGGGGGTGGGGAAGCAGCCTCCCTGCTGAGCAGAGAGCCCGATGTGGGGCTCGATCCCAGGACCCTGAGATCATGACCTGAGCTGAAGGCAGAGGATTAACCCACTGAGCCACCCAGGCGCCCTATGGACACTGTCTTGAAATTGATTTTGGTTTGATTGACCTAGGTGCCTCATCATTTTGGAACATCGTCTAGCTGTCTACAAAATGCAGATCATACTCTTGTCATACTGTCTACCTCTCTTGTGGTCATATCTTATGGGTAATGTGAGGGCACAAAAAGGGGGCAAAAACTTGGAGCTGCTCAGACAGGAGCATAAGGAAATTAGCACAGGCAGCACTGGGCTGTCCCAAGCAGCATGGCTGGGTTGTTCAGGAAGGGCCAGGAACCAGAGCCAGACAAGAAGGATGGATAGACCTGGGGCACTGGCGAGGTCAGAGACAAGGGAGTAGTTAGTAAAGCAGAAAGGACACATGGGTATCATGAATCCAGGGAAGAAAGCCAAGTGCAGATTTCAGCATGTCGGGTCAGCAAGGAAGGGACAGGCAAGGTGTGGAATACAGCACAGTCAACAGAGCTAGCCAACTGGGCAGGGACATGGGCAAATGTAAAGACAGACTACAGAGAAGAAAAACAGAACATTCTGAGGCATAAATGGAAAGACTGGAGTCAAAGCAGAGTGACAAGACTGCCCTTGGGTTTCTATAGGAGCAAACTGGATTTAATCACTGTTCCTCAGACGGAACTGTTTGCCTTCTTTCCAATTCTAAGAAGCCTTCTCGGTCTGCATCAACGAAGGCCAGAGTACCAGCAACTTCTACTTCTAAGAGACTAAGTGATTAAAACCTTGCATTTAGTAGGAGCACAATAAACATATTTTCTGCAATTATAATTACTTTTCAGTATGATACAGGTTCAGTGGGTGTTGGTGGTTACCATATGCATTCCACACCACTCCTGGCCCCCAGCTACTTTTATATCAAATGCATTGTTTGTCTTAGAACAATAAATACAAACAGCTTTCATGACTCAAAAACAAAAAACAAAACAAACAAAAACAAAACAAAAATAAGCAAAATCCTCACAACAGCCAAAATCTACTGCAGTTTGAAAACAGCCCCAAATTTGCTATCTTTTTGTGTTATTTTCTCATTACAGCTTTAACCTACTGATTTTCTAAGCTGTGAGCTTCAAGATTTTTAATCTATAAAATAGAGGCATTGTGGTAAATACCAGTCAGATAAGGCCTGAGGTTAGAACATTTCAGAAGTCATAAACTCCTGCCACAAGTTACACCTATGTGTGGTTGTGGAGAAAAGAGCCTAATAACCCAAAAGGAGGACCACGTTTGGGAGAGTCAGGTGCAATGTCTCCCAAGAGTTCAGTGAGAAGCAACAAACAAGCCAGAGAAGCAGTCGTATTCTTCAGTCAGTTGGTAGGATTGTTTTTCATTTCATCAAAAGAGGCAATGAAAGATATTTTCGGGAATAGAGACAGAGAAGCTGAATGCCCTCCCCAGCCCTCCTCCTCTGGGATGTGCACATCTTCCTCCCTTTATAGCTCACTTGTCAACATTTTGGATGAAGCAATGCATTCTTTCCTCTTTGTTAGTAAAAATCGCACAAATTCCAGCCGGTATAATTGCTTCAGCCATCAATCCTATACCTGAGCACGTTTATGGACACTTACCAACAATACCATTTATTGAATGCCACTGTATGCTACACCCTCTGCATGCCTTATCTCACCCGATTATCCTAACAACCTTCTGATACAGGTGCGAACACCTCATTCCATTAGGAGAGGAATCTGAGATGCCATATGGTTATGTCACATACCCAAAGCCACATGCTTCATAAGCAGCACAACTGAGATGGGACACCTGGATGGTCACAATTGCAAAAAGAATCTCTAATAGTGGAATTCATTATGAATGAATCATGAAATACTTTTGGACAGAATTTCCTGTTGAGAAACAAGTCAGGGAGGTAAAAAGAAGGAAGAAAGAGAAAAGAACCACTATGGGTTGTGTACCCCCTCCGCAGGGCACTCCTGACATACCTTTCATTCCCCTGGCATAGCAGGCTTGTCTAGCACTCCACGTTGGCACTTTCTCTGCTACTTTACACTGCTTCTCAGCAAGAATCGGGTTCTCACTTGTCTTATTTTGACTTCTAGTCTTGCATCCCCCCCACCTGTCTACATGCCCAACTGACTTCCCAGAATTTTGGAACTAATGGTTATGATAGATAATGATTCAAAGTGACATTTACGGCTCACTTCCCTGGTGCCAGTCTCTGTGTTGAGCTCTCTAGGTGGACCTTTTCCTTTCAATCTCCCAAAAAGCCATGAAGAAGATGACATTATTGTCCCCGTTTTATGGATTAAGAATATTGCCATCATCTTGTTTTCTCTATCTTATTCCCTCATTGTATTAAAATATTCCCTCATGGATCCAGGGGTCATGACTTGGGAAGGAATACAAGTGTTACTAGAAGTAACACTATGAACAGACACAACCGCCCTTTCCCCCACTTACTGTCCAAAGAGAAGATGCTTTATCCTACTTCCTAGTTCATAGCAGCCTCAAAGTCAGTGCATGGGCAGTTGTGCTCAGATTATTTAGATTCTCACAGCACAGCGGGGAACGACTAATGCTGAGACCTATCAGGGTTCAGCGGGCATCATATTAGTGCCTTTATTCAGGGGCTGATAGAGCCCTCCCCACCCCCACCAATGCAGCTATCTTACCCTGATGAGGTCTACTTTTGAAAGGGGATCCTGACAGGCCTACCTAAAGAAGATGAAAGAGGCAGCAGGGCAGGGGACAATGGATAGGCTAATGTGTAGGAATAAACTTTACAGCTCTGGGCAAGGCCACCATAAACCTCCTCCACACTGCACCGCACAGGTTGTGATGGCAGCAACGTGCCTTGGGTGGTGGTTTTCCTCGGGACCCTCCAGGGAGCTCTGGTTGGCAGACTGCCATACCAGGGGCCACCATTCCTGAGCTCTGCTGCTGCTACACACTTTGCGACCAGGAGACAGGGTCTGCGGTTCTCAGCAGGGGCCTCAGTGGACTCTAATGGCCCAGGTGGTCCCATGGGATTGAACTTGTTCATGGCAGACGTCGCCTACAAATAAGACCTAGTGACCCATTTGAACACATTTCAAACAACATCTTTTTTGAAGATTGTATTAATTTGTTTGAGAGAGAGCAAACAAGGAGGGAGGGGGAGAAGGGGATGGAGAAAAAATCTGAAGCAGACTCCATACTGAGCACAGAGCCTGATGCAGGGTTTGACCCCAGGACTCAGAGATCATGACCTGAGCCGAAACCGAGTCTGACACTGAACCGACTGAGCGACCTGGGCACCCCCATTTCAAACAACTTTTAAAGGTCATCTCATGCATGTCTCTGTCTCTTCTTTGGATCGATTCAAAATTATTTCAGGTTAAAATTTTCCCTTTTCAAAAACTGCCAAGTATAGAATTATGGGTGTGGGTTAATTTTAACAACCTTAGATGACAAAAAAAAAAAAAAAAAAAAATCCTTAAGTCTAACTTTAACCACTCATACATCAGGAGCCCAGGCTATGTTTTTTTGTCCTCTGCCATCTGGAGTGGTGAAGGATATTCCACTGACATCTTGAATCATTTAGAGGGACTCAGGATTCAATTTAATACAATAAATATTTACAGAGATCTTCTGTACCTAATACTGAAATGGGGCCAAGAGGTTCACAGGTTGATACAACTGTCTTACACCTATTCTCAAGAAACTCTCGGTCTGGAGAAGGAGGACCATTCTGACATCACTAATTATGCAGAATGTGGTAAATGGGATAGTAACACCACATGAGGAGGGATTCAGGGTCATTGATTTTTATTTGGAGCCAGGCAATCCTACGGTGGAGATGAGGACCCGCATCCCATCAGTGCCAAACAGATGGGAAGGAAAGTCTGGGAGGGGAAGACGGGAAGGAAAGAACCATGGCACAGGGATCTGCCCAGAGGAGGGAGCTGGCGGAAACAGCCTCGGATGACCGTGGCTATAAATCCGGATTCCTGCCTCCCTGCTGGCGCTGAGTCGTCTCTGTGTATCACTTTCTGCCTATGTAGCTTGTGTTTTTCCTTCCTCCGTTCATTGGTCTAATTAATATTTATTAAACACATGCCTACTGTGTTATTGGCCCTGAGCTATGTGAGGGAAATTCAGTGGTGAACGGAATAGACAGATGGGACAGTCCCTGCCATTGTGGAAGAAGGCGTTGAAATAAGAATAATTAATTAACAAACATGCATTGAGCATAATCCACAGTATGAAATACTGCAGAGAGGCAGTGCTGTGAGGAGCCCTCAAGGACCTGGCCATGCAGTGGAGGTGGTGAAAGTAACAACCTAAGGTCCTCTTCAGATGTTGTTCCATCTTTACCCCAGCCCTTCACTACCAGTACATCACGCTGCTTTCTTCTTCTTCATCTCATCTACGCACACCTAATAGGACATGACATTGTTTATTGCCTGTCTTGTCTGAATGGAAACTCCATGAGGGTAGGGGGTTTGTTTTATTCAATGCTCTATTCTTATAACCTAGAATCATACCTGGCACATAATAGGAACTCAAATCTGTCCTATCTATCCATCTATCTACCTACCTATCACTTATCTACTTCTTTATTTACTTATAATAGCATATAATAGCGAGTGAAATTTAGAATCAAGTAATTATTTCAAGAGTTCAGAAGAGAAAGAACTAAGTGTATGAAAAGATGCTTAATTAATATCTCTAGTCATTACAAAACTGGAAATTAAAAGCACAATGGGAAGCCATTACATGTACCTGTTAGAATGGCTAAAATTTAGAAGACTGACCCTACCAAGTTCTGGAACAACAGGAACCCCCCAGTGCTATTGTGGGAGTATAAAATGATACAACCACTTTGGGAAAGAGTTTGATAATTACTGAACAGTCAATCATCTACGGACCATAATATCCAGCCAGACGCTTCTACGTCGGCTCTCCAAGAGCAATGAAAGTGTTTGTCCCCACAAAGACTTATACAGAATGCTCAGAGGATCTTTATTTGTAATAGTCAAAAACTAGAAACAACCTCAATGTCCATCAACAGCTACAGATAAGCGAGATGTGTTGGGGACTATTGACACCTAAATATCATGGATGAATCTCAAAATAATTGTGTGGAGTGAAAAGGAGCTAGAATGACAAAAATACAGAATTTATTATTCCATTTATATAAAATTACAGAAAATGCAGACCCAGTGACAGAAGCAGATTAGTGCTTCCCTGGGACGGGGGTTGCGGGGTGTGCAGGGAGGGTTGGGAGGCAGCACAAGAAAACATGAAGAAATTGTTGGGGATAGAAAATATGTGCATTATCTTAATTGTGGTGATAGCTTCATAAGTAGATACTTATATCAAAACAAATTATAAAAAATTATCACTTTTAAATATGTACAGTTTACTATGTCAGTTGTACTTAACTAAAAATGAGGAAAAATTAAAAGCTACATTCTTGAAAATTTCAAGATTGTTGTATGAATATATAAGTTAGGCAAGACATGTGCCTGTCTTACAAATTTGACTCTAAGAGTAAGGCATCTGTCTCTCCTACCTAGAAGAAATATTAAGAATATTCATTAATATACATTAAGAATATGCGATGTGCCTGCGACTAGACTTTCTGCGTTCATTATCTCAATTCAGCCCCACAACAATTGTAATGCTGGTACTTTTATCACTCCCCTTTTCAGTTAATAAAAATGAAAATCAGGAAATTTAGTGACTTGTCAAACACCTCAGGAAAGAAACAAAATTTGAAAACAGGCCCATTTGATTTTTGAGTTTAAACTCTTAATCACAGTGCTATTAATAAAACACACCTAATGTTAGGAAGAATTGGGGATCAGTTTGCGGGAAGTATTAAGGACACAGCTGAGTTTAATGCGAAGCATTCACTATTAGTACAGCACTTAATTGGAATATTAATTTCCCAATTCAAAAATAATAGAGTGAGAACAACTGCTGTAGTTCTATTTTTAGAAATCCTCAAAATCATCTTCTTACCTGTCTCAGAAGTGACCTCTTCCACCCGCACCTCTGGCTCTGTATGTGATGCCCCTCATCTCTCTGCCTATCTGGCTATCCAGCCTCCTGACTGGTCTACTTTGCTTATAAGGTCCACATCTCAGCCTGAGGGGTGGTTTTGAAATAATATCTTTTCACTTGCTTGAAATCACCTACTTGTTTCCCAAAGTCCTAATTCTAATGTGATCTTTTCATATACCTAATGCTCCCTCCTCCTCAGATCCACCAGCCACCTCTCTGTTTCTCAAACACATACTATGGGTTCCTATCCAAGGGCCTTTGTAATTGATGCTCCTTCTTCCTGAAATGTTCCTCTAGATTCCTGTATGGTTTGCCTTTTCTTACTCTGGTCTCAATTCAAATGTCTCAGTTCAAATGTCAGGCCTTCCTGAACTATCCTAGGTAAAGAAGTCTCACACTTGACCCCACAGCTGTTTTTTTTTTTTCCAAGTTTATTACCAACTTTATTACCAAGTTTTTAATTTTTGTAACATTTACCACTATATGAAATAATCTTATTTATTTGTCTCTCCTTAATTGATTTGCTTGCCATTAGAATAGGCAATATGTCAAACTCTGTTTACCAGTGTATCCCCAGTGCTTAGAATGGTGTCTAGGCACATAATAGCTGCTTAATAAATATTGAACGAACATATTGATTCCAGGAAAGAAAAAAGTCCATCATGAGATGCAATCCCATGATGTTATAATCATGTATAACATGATTAGGTGTTATAATCCAACATCTGACAGTTTCCACTTACAATATGTCAGCATGGACGGATACAACTACCAATAGGTCAAATTCTTTGTTAATAATTGATTTCTTTGGGGAACTTGGGTAGCTCAGTCAATTGAATGGCTGCCTTTGGCTCAGGTTATGATCCCAGGGGCCTGGGATGGAGCCCTGCATCAGGCTCTCTGCTCAGCGGGAAGCCTGCTTCTCCCCTGCCTGCCATTTCCCCTGCTTGTGCTTGATCTCTCTCTCTCTCCCTAGTACTCTCTGTGTCAAATACATAAATAAAATCTTTTAAAAAATAGTTGATTTCTTTATTTTTTAAGTTTAAAATTCCATCCAGTGAGTGATATCAAATAGACAGTGTCTAGTAAATCTGATGCAACCCAAAAATTACAGATTTTCTTCTGCCTTAATTGACCTAAACTCGCCATTAAATGCCATGCCTTTCTGCTCTCTCGGGGTTCGAGAGACACAGCCTGGCCCAGGACATCGGCAAACACTGGGGAGCAATTCCTTTCCTCATTTCCAACTTTCTCTCCCTTTGAAACTTTCTTTTGTGGTGATTTGTTTGCGAAATAACCTCAACCTAAATCCTGAACTAGTTGAATATTCACAACTGCTTCTGAGTATCACAAATCATTTGCCTCTTTGGTGCTCTTTGGAGGAGAGATCTTCATAGTGCCTCTTTTTGGATTACCAAACCTGCCAGTTTTCCCTTCTGGCTGCCAAGAATTAGCAGCATCAATGAAAGCTCAGGAAAGCCGGCTGTAAATAACCCAACTTTCTACCCATTATAATCAATCAATAAATCGCTGTGGTGCTGGGCAGCAGCCTGCCTCATAAGTGTTTATTAGAATCTATGGTTTTTCTAGAACTCAGGTTTGAGGTGACTCTCTTTGGTAGTGATCAAGATGCACTGAAAAGAAATCCAGATCATAAAGTTGATAGGGGCAGAGCTAAGTAGCCTGACCTATCCTTGAATTATGTGGCATTTCTTTAAAAATCCTTCTTCTTGAGGACTGTTTCCTAGCTGCAGTGAACCAGAAAGGAAAGAAAAGAATCTTTTTTTTTTTTTAAACACAAAAACAAACACAAACTATTCCTTACTTCTTTGTAGATGGGTGCTGTTGAGAACACAGAGAAGACGCAACCCAAAGAATGATGCAAGCCCCTTGCCCACATGCAATCAGGCATTTGGGAACAGAACAAAAGCAAAGCAAAGCTACTGAACAAACACAATGGCCTTGTCTTTGAATTTCCCTGCATAAAGCAGGACCAGACAGCACTGTCCTCCCAACCCCACCCCCACCCCCATCCCCATCCCTCTCCTCCCTAGTGTTCCAGTTCCCTGGCCACTTGCTCTGGTTGCACCTCAACCCAAGGCTTGGTGCTGACCAGCAACTTCAGAGTCTAGCTTGTACCTTTACCCACCAGCTAGCACTGCAGCCTCAAAGACAGCCTTGCAATCTATGAAAGAGGTGGGTGGGGGGGGATTGCCCTTGTTTGTAGACAATGGCAGCTGAGAGTGGTGCCCCCAGGGAAGTGGGGGCAACACGAGGGGATCTTAAGTAGATGGTGGTATCACCCCCTCCCAGAGCCTCTTCTGAATTGACCTTACTCAGGAGTCTTGAAAGACCTTCAAGCTACCTTTTCAGAGCTCTTGGCAGAGCAGTAACTGGAAAGGTTTTGTGAAGACCAATGTTCAGAGGCCTTGGTTGTAACAAAGGATCCCAGGGATGGAGAGAAAACAGTAGCACATGTCTGATTCCATACACAGGTGTGTAGGAGTGTGTGTGTGTGTGGGGGGGGTTGTCACGCTCGCACACATGCACTCACAATAACAACGAGCATGAGACCTTGGAGTCAACATGGATTTTCAAAGCACTAGTTGAATAAATGAATGAATAAAGGAAAGCTTATGATACATTGTAGTCTGTAGTTACCAACTCTAGTAGACTTCTTAGGATCACTGATCTCTAAGAAATATTAACATTTAGTCCAATAAATCCAGGTAAAAAGTTATCAGTCTCTTCTAAAGCCCACATTTCTTTATCACGGACATCATTTCCATACCATGGATATGCCACAAACATTCCAGGAGGCAACTATGGGCTTAAATTCAGAATTCACCATTCGATAACTAGGAACGCTTGAAAAAGAAGTTAAACTCTTTGGGCCTCAGTTTCCTCCCCCCACAAAGAAGATAGTAAGTGTCTATCCTCAAAGGGTGGGAGTGATGCCTCCCAGAAAAAATCCAAGTAAAAGTGCTTCGCAAAGAGTGGGCTGCAGAGGGACGGGAGTTGCCATTTTGTTCATCGTTGGTCTTTTTGGCCTTTGGATAAATACTGTAGTTGAATATGACAAGTTTTGTGTTCAGACAAGGTGGCCCCAGATAAGCTATTGTCACTTCCCGTGCCAGGATGGCAATGGTTATTTCTGGTTTCTGGGCTCTCAGGAAGAGGAGAGAACTGTCCCGGGTGGTGAAGGCAGAGGAAAGGCGGCGTCCTGAACACATCATGGAGCTGGGTTCATGGTTCAGGCTCAAGACAACTAGTCGTTTTTAACTGTGGGTTAAATTATGCCCAGTGTGCATTGTTTGAAGTTTGTTTTATATAAAATGTATGTTTTATATATGTGTGTTTTATATAAAACTTAGTAAGTTGTAGTCACAAAGCAGCGTTGGTCTCAAACCTAGAACACTACACAATCAGACAGAAGGCTGGATGGCCACTAGCTGATCCAGTGAGTGGAACTCCACTCAGATTCATCTCCATGGAACACAAGATGCTGAGGATTTTAGGAAAACAAGGAGTGAGGTATGCCGGAGAATGGGAAAGAGAAGAGTTTGAATGGGAACGTGAAGGTGGGATCCCTTGGATGCAGTTACACAGGCAAAAGTAGCCAAAGGCAGAGGGTTTTGTAAGGGCAAGGGCCAGTTTTCTAAATGTGGCAAAACAATTTGGCAGCCTAAGGATCATGAAATATTTTGATGTACGAGTCATATTTGACCTATGGGATTTCCAAATGGCCGTAGGGTATTGGCAGAAAGTTAAGGTCACTCAACATCACTGAACTGGGTATATGCTTATCAGACAAACCATTTCCCTTTATAAAAAATTCACACTGAGCTTCACCTAAGCTTGGGTCAAGGAGTAGCAGTGCCCTTCTCCATGTTCCAGAATTACCTAGAGCACTTGGACTCTTCATGAGTCACCATGGGCCCACGTTCCCTGGATGAAACATGCATGTCTGGAAGGACTTTAATGTTACCTGTAGTCATTCTTGCCTTGCAATCCTAGGAGTGCATAGTCAGGAATCACAGAAATACAAAGTAAAATGTCTGCAAGGGATTTGAGGGATCATTCAGTCCAATGCCTTCTCTTCTCGGGTAAAGAAGATGAAACCCAGGCAGAAGTGACATGCTTAGCATAGGTTTGCATATGAGTAGTTAAACTAGATCTTGACTTCTAGTCCTATGGTCTTTAAAAAGAGGGAAGAGATGTCACCCAGTTCTTTTCAGGAGAACACAAGGTTGTTATTCTCTCTATGGCACATTTTACTTAGTAATCATTTCTTGTGGTCTCCCATTAGGTCTGTCTATCTGCATGTCCATCAGTCCAGCAAAGACACAGAAATTTGCCATAAGGAGCTAAATATATCATGGAAAGTGCCGCATAAATAATCCATATTTTGAGAAGCCAAATTTGAGTTTTCACCTAGAAATGGACACCCCCTAGCCTACTTCCATAATTCCAAGCTGGCTCTCACACAAACCATCTCTACTTTCCTGTAAGTAGATGCAGATATCAATTGACGGGGCCACTAATCTTTCCACTCGAGGTCAGTGTACTGCCTCATGGATGGAGAAGCCATATGTTCGGGAAGGAAGAGAGGAGAAAGGGAGGAAAGAAAGAAGGAAAACAAAGGAGACAATGGCAGATGTAAAAAGGAAGGATGTACATGAACACTTTTGTCCACCTAGAACGAAACAATTCATTAGACAAAAGTTTCTCAGTACTCGACACCCAATGCCTCTTACATATCAAGCTCTGAAATACGAAGTTTTGCCTTTTCATTTCACCACCCAAAATAAAACTCAAACCTCTCACTTTCTCATTTTTTTCACGTCCAGCTCAGATCTTAGAAGTAGCATCTTCCACACCTACCCTTGTGTCATGTCTGGCCCACTCCCCTGCACCCTTGAATATCACAAGAAGTTCTGAAATTTGCTCAGTTGCAAATATATTTCACCACTTTCTTTGCAGCTCCCACACATTCTTGGCTTTCCAAAGCCACGTAGCATCGACCAGGAGAGGAGCTGTTCCAAAGTCTGGGCAGCTGTTGCAAGGTGACATCATAGCCCCCAAGGCCCGCTGAGCCAAACCTGGCAATGAGTGATGTTTCTATCTGCCTGCCATCTCACCCCTTAGGTACACATCACAGCAACCCTCCCTGATTTCAAAGTCAGATACTCTTTCCTCCATTATTAAGATGCAAAGTCATTATTAGAGACGATCCGTAAGTTTATACGTTTAAATTTATCTCTGTGCTTGTTACTTTTTAGCTTCAGAGTCTCTCATCCTCAGCTGGCAACTCCACCCCAACATGGTGCCGTCAGCCTGCAGTATTGTGATTTATAAGAAATATGTGCAGTTATTCAGATGACCAAAATATACTTCTCAGAGATATTTGGTCCTCAGCCACAGTTCCTGGATTACAGCTCCTCTTGGACTTTCCTGAAGGACAAGAGCAGTAGGATCACCTTTTGTTATGATATTTAGTCTCTTGTCCTCAGTTCCTGAAACCATCCCATAGACATAAAGGTGAATTAGTTGTCTTGTTATTCATAAAAAGCTCCTATCCACCACAACCAAGTTTATGTTAAAGAAGGTGACTTCTTTTAAGCAGCTAAAGATGGGGCCAGTTGCCAGAGAAGCAATCGTCAATAAAGGGTTGGAACTTTTAGTTCACACCTTGATATCTAGGGAAGGGAGAGGGACTAGAGGTTGGATCAATCACCAATGGATCAATCACCAATGGCCAATGAGTTAATCAATCAAGCCTATTGAATGAAGCCTTTGTAAAAACCGCAAAAGATGGGGTGTGGAAGACTTCTAGGTTGGTGAACACATGAAGATTTGGGAAGAATGGCATGCTTTGAAAGTGTGGAAGCCCCGTGCCTCTCCCACATAACTTGCCCTGTGGTTTTCTTCCATCAGGCTCTTCCTGAGTTAACAGCCTTTTATAATAAACAGCTGATCTAGGGAGTAAATTATTTCTCTGAGTCCTGTGAGGTGCTCTAGCCAATTACTGAACCTGAGTAGGAGGTTCTGGGAACCTCTGATTTATAGCCGGTTGGTCAGAAGCTCAAGTGACAACTTGGGCTTGCAGAAGGCATCCAAAATGAAGTGGGGGAGTGAGTGCTCATATAGTCTTGAGGGACTGAATCCTTAACCTATGGAATCTGATGCTATCTCTGGGTAGATAATATCAGAATTGAGTTGAATTGTAGGACATCCGGCTGGTGTGGAGAATTGCTTGTTGGTGTGGGGAAGCCTCCACACAAGGCTTGTGCGCGCATGCACACATACACATGCACACAAACACACACACACGTATACACTGAAATTGGGTCTAGGAACCCTTTCACAGCTCTCACCTAAGATTCTACACAACATGGCTTTTTAAACATGACAATTTCCTGTGCCCTGATATGGTTCCCAGGCCTTATGCTTTCTCTCCTTTGATGGGTCTCCCTTTAACTTCCTATTTCACCATACTGCTGCTTTCCCTTTGTTTATATCTCCCTTCTCCCCAGACCCCCCATTCCATCCCATTTGATAATTAATTAATTAATTAATCAGACACCAGGGAAGCACTTTGGGGTTTGCAAAAAAGTATAAGACATAGTCTCTATCCTCAGAGAACTTCCAACCTAGCAGTAGGCGTCAGATCAGCACAGAAATAATTATGAAGCAAGAAGAATGTGATGATTCATTGCCTTCTAAAATGTGTATGAAGTCAGAGAGGAGGGAGAGAGTCATAGTGGTTTGAGTGGAGGGAGGTGATATGTCTCACAGAGTGTGTAGGATTTCAGCATGCAGAGTTGGTCTATGGTGCCAGGAAATGCAACAGCAAAGGCAGGGAGGTAAGAGTGTGTGGGTGGGTACGGGGGTATATGCAGTGATTTCTCACACCTGCTCCATCAAGTAGGGTTCTGGAGGGTGCAAGTAACAGAAAAACCAATTAAAATTTGTCTAGTAATAAAGACATTTATTATCTCTTATATCAAATAAATGGTTCCAGAGTTGGTTAATTTAGCAGCTCAATGATGTCAGCATTTTGTGTCAGCTTCTCTGCAATTTTCTTGGAACCCCCTCTCATACCTGAAACATAGCTCCAGAAGCTTTTAGTATCATATCCTCATGCAATAAAGTTCAAAGAGTAAAGGGGGTTGTCACGTCTGCAAGACTTTTTACAAATGCGAAAAACATCCCCAGAAGCCACAGCAGACTTCTTACGATTGGCTAGAACAGCACCCCTTGTCCATGTCTTGACTGATCACTGGCAACGGAGAATGGGATTGTCTTAAACAAATCAAAATTCGTCCCTAGGATCTGGAAAAGGGCTCATGAAGCATTGGGCTGCCAGATACTAGAATAAAATGGGCACTTGAAATAGCAAAGAATAGGGAGTTATTGCCCCTATATGTTTGCTTTCTCTCATTTTTGGAAGCCTTTGCACAGACAATTCTTTCTACCTAGGATCCCCTATTGACACTTTCACCTTCCCGCCAGGAGCTCCCAAAGTGTTCTATAGGCCCCTGACCACACGGAATTACAGCCCTTATCTTATTGCTCATCAGCTCAACTCAACTGTGAGCAAGCTGAGAGTAGGGACCATTTCTTATCCACTTTGTATGCCCAGCACAAGGCCCGGCCTACATTAGATGTTTAATGTCTGTTTGTTGAACTGAATAAATGTTTGGCGAATAAATGAATCGCTGAGTGGGGTAAATGAGGCTCGGTGATTTAGGTGGAAGGAGGTAGCATTCAAGGTTTGTCATGTAGGTGGTTTTACTCCTCTCCCTTCCTTGCTTCTGTGATTAACCATTGTCCAAACTCTGCAACTGATGATGGGGTAGCTAGTGCCAAGCAGCTCAGCACGACCTTTAATAAGCTTGTGTAACAGAGACAGGTAAGTAATTTCCAGGCTGTAACTTGATAGAATGGGAGTAAGGGAAGCCAGGAAGGGGAGGTGAGGGAAGGGAAAGTCCTCCGTGGAGAAACAGATGAAATATTCTTGGCTATTTAATAGAATCTCCAAGGTACTAGCCTGTATCTTCATCCTCACCCTCCCTTTGATAATTCACAGTTTTTAATTCCAGGTGAGAGCTCGTAATGAATGGGTCACACAGCCACAGACCTAATGAGGTTGAATATCTTTGTGTTGATAAAAGCTTCCTGTTTCTCTCGATAAGCCATCACCAAGTACGTACAAAGTACGTATAGCCAATAAAGCCACTTGCAGAGTTTATCAAAGTCATGTTTTCATCTTAATTAGACAGATGGCAGGCAGTGGGGTTGTAATTCTAACCAACCTCCCTCCCCCTAAATAAAACCCAAGCAGGAAGGATCCCTGGGTCTTCTGGGAGAGAGCATCAGTACTTTCATCCCAAGCTGTGTGGTGTGGCCTCATCCCCATGCTCAATCGTAATTTCCTCCCTCACTAGTTCCGAGGAAAGCAAAACATCAGGAGGCCATTGCCACAGCCTCACTTCTGTCCTCTTCTGTGTTAGACGCCTTCAGTCTCCAGGGAGTGGAGGGATGCGATGTGAAAATGGGATATTCAAACTCAAGTTCTGTGTCGGGGGCGTGAGTGTCATGTGGGGCTTATGAACCCAGGCTTTGTAGCCAGAGCACCTGAGTCTGAATCCCGACCGCCATTTGTGAACTTCTGATCTTGGCTGAGTTACTCCCTAGACCCTTTGTGCCTGTGTCTGTTGCTCTGTCATATGGGGATAATATTAGCGTTCTCCTCGTAGGACTGTTGTGAGAAATAAAAGCTGTTATGTGTAGAAAGCCAAACAGAAGGGGCCCGTTACAGAGTTACATTCAATAACTATTATCTTTTTTTTTTTGTTACTCTCATAATAAAAAAGAAAGGCTTGTTTGTTTTTTTTTTATTTTTTATTTTAACTTTATTTTTTGAACCAAGAGGGGTTGAAAGAAGAGGCTCCTTGGGAAAAAAAGAAAAAAAAAAATGAATGATTTTATTCCACACGGAGCTGCATGCATTCTGTCCTCCAGAAACATCCTCCCAGGAAGAGGAACAAAAACAACGGTACCACCAGAGAGTGAGGATGATTTGTTTTGAAAGAATCTTAGGATTGGAAAAGAAAACCAAATCTGCTCCATGAAATTGAGTTGCGGATAATAAAAGTGTCAACGTGGGACAGTGGTCAGAATACCGACTCTGCTGGAACAACAAAAAAAAAAATCATAGTTCCGAAAAATATATATTCAGGCACCTTGTCAGTCCACATCTCGTCGCTCTCTGTGTCACGCTAGCAGCAGATCTGCTCCGTTTGCTGATAACAAAAAGAGAAGAGAAAAGAAGAAAGTTTTTTTTTATTATCTCCCAGCTGAGCGCCGCGGGGCCAATACAGCCGTGGGTGGAAGAGCGCGCCAGCGACCGGCTCCCAGCCTCATGCATCATCGGCCGAACGGACAGCTGCGCGCAGACTTCATTGTTCCCCGCAGCCCCTGGGATGAGGATCAAGGGGAGGCAGAGAAGAGTCTTCCTGTTTGGGGGGAGAACGGGGGTCTTCCCTAGAATTACACGCATCCCTATGAGCCCGACCATAGGAGAAGTGGACGACTGCGGGAAAGGGGCAGCGTGGTGGCTCAGCGACATGGAAATTGAGCGTCCCCCAGTGAAAATGTAGGCACATGCCCTCTTCTTTGAGTCACACACAGGGGGCAACTGCGATCTGGCTTCCGACCACAGCACTGGCTGCGTGGCCCCGCGAGAGAGTAACCGGGTGAGGTGGTGCAGGTCTGTCTGCCCTAGTCCCCAGTCCTCACGCATCCCCACACAGACTGTAGGCTCTTGGAGGCAGAAGCAGTGGCCCAGCGGCTTCGGTGCCCACGTGACCTCCACCTGGCCCGGCTTCTAGTAGGCTCTCAATGCACACACTTACGAACTAACGAAATAGAACTGAAGGACAGTTATGGAGGAGGAAAAGGGGCAGGGGTATGTTTCTTCGGGAAGTTTCTGACACCTCTGGACCAATGACACCTCTAAGGAAAAGAGTTCTCTGTCTTTGATGTATGTCTGCATCACTTAGGCTGCATTTGAATGTGCAAATGACTGAACCTCACCCAGCTTCCAAAAGCTCATTTCCTCTGGAGTGTCCAGTCAGAGACAAGGTTGCATTTGGGTCAGACGGAGGCAGACATAAGGAGGGAGGGCTGTGCCCTTATAATGATTAACTCTTTTCCTTGTGGGTTTGATTTCATTGGAAGAGTACATGGATCCTGCGTATTTCACAGTGATCAGGAATGAACTATCAGTAACAGAGTCTTCTATCCAGAAACACCACATTGCCATTGCCTGTGGAAGCCCCTTTTACAACCTGACCTAACAGAGAAGATGTGAGAGGCAGCCACAGTCCCATGAATCAAAGACTCTGGATTGGGGGGGAGGGGGTGCACGTGTCATGTGCTTATCAACCCTGCATTTCTAAAACCTATGTGCAGAAATCCCTCTGCTGTCTCAATCCTGATCCCCTACTCCAGGCTTATTTTAATATTTATTTATTTATATTTAAAGATTTTATTTATTTATTTGACAGAGAGAGAGAGAGCACAAGTAGGCAGAGAGGCAGGCAAAAGCAGAGAAGCAGGCTCTCTGCTGATCAGGGAGCCCAATGTGGGGCTTGATTGCAGGACCCTGCTACCATGACCTGAGCTGAAGGCAGACGCTTAACCAACTGAACCACCCAGGCGCCCGAGATTAATTTATTTTATTTGAGAGAGAGATAGTGAACATGTGAGTATGGGGAGAGGCAGAAGAGGAGGGAAAGAATCCTCAAGCAGATTACCTGCTGAGCTGAGCAGGGAGCCCGATGCAGGGCTCAATCCCAGGACTCTGGGATCATGACCTAAAAACCAAGAGTCATTAGCTGAAACCAAGAGTCAGATGATTAATTGACTGAGCCACCCAAGTACCCCTCCAGTGGGATTCTTATTCCTGGTTCATTGCTTACTGAGGGCTGGCCTAACCTACAAATCAGGCCTGGTGTTCTTCCATGACCCAGAACTCAGTAGCTCAAGGTTGGCAAACTTTCTCTAGAAAGGACCAGAGAGTAAATGATCTGGGTTTTGTTGGCCATGCCATCTCTATTACAATTACCTCAGTCTGTCAGTGAAATTTAAACTTTATATAATTTTTATGTGTCATGAAATACTATTCTCCTTTTGGTTTTTATTCAACTACTTTAAAATGTAAAAGCCATACTTAGATCTCTGGAGAGAAAAAAAGAAAATGAAAGAAGGAAAGAAAGGAAGAAAGAAAGAAAGAAAGAGGAAAGGAAGGAAAGAAAAGAAGGAAGATAGGGAGGGAGGAAGAGAGGAGAGAAGGAGGGAGGGAGGAAGGGAGAAAGTAAAGAAAGAAAGAGACAAAGAGAGGAAGGAAGAGGAAGGAGGGAAGGAAGAAAGGAAGGAAAAGTTACTAGGCTGGCCTTAGCCCAGGTGCTATAATTTGCTGATCCTCACATTAGCTAAGGGGTCATTGCCAGAGCTGGAGAAGGGCCCTGACTGAGCCTGTGTCAGACATGCAGGGACAGAAGGAATACAAAGACAACTCATCATAGGCAATGACATGGGCTGGCTCTGCTCAAAAAGACCTAAATGTGAGATAGGAAACCATCAAAATCCTGGGAGAGAACACTGGCAGCAACCTCTGTGACCTTGGCTACAGCAACTTTTTGCTGGACACATCTCCAGAGGCAAGGAAAATAAAAGCAAAATTGAACTATCGGGACTCATCAAGATAAAAACTTCTGTACAGCAAAGGAAACAACTATGCAACTATAAGGTCACTGAAGGAATGGGTGAAGATATTTGCAAATGACCTTTTGGATAAAAGGTTAGTATCCAAAATCTATAATGAACTTCTCAAACTCAACACCCAAAAAACAAACAATCCAGTTAAGGAATGAGCAGAAGACATGAATAGACCCTTTTCCGAAGAAGACATCCAGATGGCTTATAGACTCATGAGAATGTGCTGAACATCACTCATTATCAGGGAAATACAATCAAAACCATGATGAGATACCACCTCACGTCTGTCAGAATGGCTAAAATTAACAATACAGGAAAGAACAGACGTTGGTGAGGATAAGAAAAACGGGAACCCTCTTACACTGTTGATGGGAATGCAAACTGGGGTAGACACTCTGGAAAACAGTATGGAGGATCATCAAAAAGTTAAAAATAGAACTACTTTATGAATCAGCAATTGCACTATTAGATGCTTATTCAAAGGATTAAAAATGCTGATTTGAAGGGGCACATGCAACCCCATGTTTATAGCAGCATTATCTACAATAGCCAAGTTATGGAAAGAGCCCAAATGTCCATCGACCAATGAATGGATAAAGAAGATGGGGTATATATATTCAACGGAGTATTACTCAGCCATAAATAAGAATGAAATCTTGCCGTTTGCAATGATGTGGATGGAACTAGAGGGTCTTATGTTAAGCGAAGTAAGTCTGAGAAAGACAAATCTCACATGATTTCACTCATATGTGGAATTTAAGAAACAAAACAGATGAACATGGGGAAGGGAAGGAAAAATAAAATAAGACAAAAACATAGATGGAAGCAAACCATAAGAGACTCTTAACTATGGTGAACAAACTGAGGGTTGTTGGAGGGGAGGGGGGGCAGGATAAATAGGTAATGGGCATTAAGAGGGGCACTTGTGATGAGCACCGGGTGTCATATGTAAGTGATGAATCACTAAATTCTACCCCTGAAACCAATACTACACGATAGGTTAAACAACTTGAATTTAAATAAAAGTATGTAAATATATTTAAATTTTGATTAACACGTCCTAAAGAAAATTAAGCTTGTCTTAGATGTTTATAAAAAGGCACTGAGGAAGGTTCAGGAGGGACTCCAACTGTATATTCCCACAGAAGAAGGGAGTTGTGCAGATGGGTGGGTTGAAGGGGGGTGAACAACAGCTTTAAATTTTTTTAACAGGTGCTCGCAAGTATGGGGTCTGTTAGAAGCATCTGGCCGACCCCAGGAAAAGCTCCTGATGGTACTGGCTGAAACTTTTTCACACGGTGATGCTTTTTTTAGGGTATTAAAGAAGAGGAAATATGCTTAGGGAAAATAGAAGGAAAAATACTTAGGAAGAAGGAAACAATTAGTTTCTATTCCTATACTAGGATCACCATTTGAAAGACAAACAGAGACAGAGAGAGAAGCATTTGTCTCTCTGGTCAGAGTAGATATATATATATGTATATAGTATCATTTTCAGATCACCCCCAACAGATTTTTTCCTTGCACTGTGACCATTGTTAGGCTCTGAAACTCTGCTCAGTTGTTTAAGTCATTGGTTGAAATAATTTGTCTTCCCACAGTCTCCTCCCAAACCTTTCCTGTCCTCATGGCTGAGGACTGAGACAGACATAAGAGAAGCACATACCCGCACATGTAGAGCATGTGACACAGTCCTGGGGTGAACACGATCTCCTGTCTGTGAGAGGGGGTATGGATTCCATCTGTGGTAAAGGATGGAGGGATTTTAGAGCTGCCTTTTCGGAATCCATTGCCCTGGGTACTGTGGGGAAGGCTGGAGGTGTCAGCCAGGGAAAGTTGAGTCCATGCTGATCAGGACATAGCTGACAGACAAATCATTTCTTTCCCTGGACCCCCCTTCTTTATCTGTAACCTCAAATCTGCTTTAGTTTCAAAGCCCAGTTTCCCCAAGCCCAGAGCCAGCAAAGTCCTATAGACTCTGGGAAGTCGGTCTACATGGTCTATACTCCTCTCCAACTTGTGGCCCTGATGTCTTGGGGTGTCCCATTCTGCTTCTTTGCTTCCTGGGTGGTCATCCGGGCTACCATCTAGGGTGATGCAGTTATGCCCTCCTCCGGGACACCCAACAGAGGCCAGGAGGGATGGCAATCCAACCTGCCTTGTGCTTACCAAGCCCTGTACCTTCAGGGTTGTGTCTGATTCCCCTGACCCACCTTCACTCCAATGAAGGGTCACTCTTTTCTTTGCACAAATCTGGTCGTCAAACAGTATGGACAGGTGACTATGTTCACCCACACGGGCACCCTTTTCTGATTCACCTAAAGATACTATATAGGCTTGTGTTGGCCCGGTGTGTGTGGGGTTCCTTTTCAGGACTATCACCCCAGGGCATTCATTGTTCTCTTTATTTAACCATCCATACTCATCCAAGGTTAATGGAAAGCAAGATATAGACCTTCTCAAGGAACAAGGGAACACTGTATGTGAAGGCCTGAATCCAGTGGGAATACAGATGTGGCCAGGTGCTCATCACTAGTCAGAGGTTCCTAATCTCTTCAAACGTAATGTATTAAGTCTCTTAGAGAATAAGGCTACCTGTAGGCTGCAGGACACCCTAATTTCTCTTCCTGGCTTCGGTGCTCACTAGGGTTTAAAGCAAGTCCATTTCGGCTTCCAGTCCTGAGAGTCGGATACCCAGCAGGCTGAGGGCATCGAAGGCCTATACAGCCCTCTCACATGGGAAACAACACAGCTGTCAGCGTCGGGGGCCCTGGAGAGTGTGGTTTCTGCTTGGCTTTCTTTCCCCTGAGGTCTGGGGTTTCCTTCATTTTAATCCAATTAAAGAAAAGAAAAATCAGTAAGTTTTTAGCACTAGTGGGAAAGGGCTCAATTGACAGCATCTTAATCATTGTGCTAAGTGAGGTTAATTTCCACCCTTGGTCTTTAATAGGCCTGGTTCTGGAGATGAATTTTTCAGTTCATGCCACACTCAGGTCACTGGGCTGCCCATTTTAATCAGAAGGCCTCCCAGCTCTAAATTTTATGTTTCTAACCACTCACCCAGGCTTCTCTGGAGGCAGACATCACATGAGTTGCAAGACAGGTTCCTCCTGTGCTGAGTTATCTTGAGAAGATCCAGTCTGTTCTTAGCCTACTTCTTCCACCCCTAAACACACATCTTTTCTTCTTTGCAGACTCTGCCATCCAGTAGAAGATTGTGTTTGAGTGTGAAGGTAGAGTCCTGAGTCCGTCCTTCCTCGCAGGTCACCGAGGGCTGGGGGTGGGTGCTTGCTGCTGCACCCTCTAAGCAGAAGGTGCTGGAAGATCAAAGAAGTAGGAGGAGACCAAGACAAATTAAAAACTATGCCAAAACTATACCAGATGAAATTTCATTAACTGCTGATTTATGGTTTGATGACCCATGATTGTTCGCTGGCTGATAGAAGTGAGTCTGAAATCTGTGAGTGTCTAGGTATGTTTGGAGAAGCCCAAACAGCTCTGAAAAGTATTTCTCATTTAGGCTGGATTAAGTAAGATCTTTTCAAGGGGGTTTTCTGGATTGAAGAATATTCTGCAAAGACTACTCTTCTCCAAGAGAAGTAGCCTGATTAAAGTTGGGGCTGATGTAACCTGGTACCTTGAAATGTCATGTAGCACTTCTGGATAATATCCGAGGCATAGCAGGGATACTGACCATGTGTCAGGCCCAAGTTTACTCTAGTGGATCCCTGGAGCCATATCAAAGAACCAGGGTTTAGTTAGAGACTAAGAATCGAGCATAGCAATGGCTCAGACAAACTTATGCTGTGAATCTCTCTGGACTCATTGCCTCCCTAGAGAAGCCACAACCAGAAATTCCTACCTGGATGGACCCAACCTAGAAACCGTAGCTCCTCAATTCACATTTCTGGTACTTTCTTTGAAAGACATCAAACTAGAGTGGAAGAAGTATTTGGCCTTGGTCCAAAGAGACAACAAGGGCAATAATTGGCTTCAGAAGGCAGAATGAACTTTGTGCACTTTTGTTCTCCTCCTCTTCTTCCTTCCAGTTATTTAAAAATGGAGTAGGTTCTCAGTGCAATGGAATTTCTAGGCTGACGGACAGAGGAAGCAGATCATCCACACTGCCTGATCTCTGTAAGAGGCCGTCATACCCTAGACTCTGCTTCATGTTCCTCACCTGGACTGAGGGAGATGCTGTCCTCCATGTGAGGGTGCCAGAGCAAACAAGGCTCCTTTGGCACTGTTGTCACATATCCTGCTATATCACTGCAACCAGAACACCTCTGTGCCACCTTCTGCCTACACTAACTTCCTTCCAAGCTACCTGACTCTGTCTGTCATCATCTGGACTGCTGCTCAGGTCCTTCTTTTGATCACATGCCCCCTCCTTCTCCTTCCCACCACCAACAAAATGGATAGTTCTTTACTCTCCTCGGCTTATTTTTCATTTGTACTACTTGTAGACCTTGCTCATGTCATATGTTCTTTAATTACAGACTCGTCTGTAAACAGAGCTCATCCTAAGAGCCCCATAAAACAAGGACTGGCTCTAACAGATCCTTGTAACTTCATAAAACCCTAGTCTGTGGCCTGATCATAGGAAGAGTCTATAAAAGTAAGTTGCATTGAAATTAATAAACTGGATTAAAATTCATCTATGTCTCTCAAATGCCTTTGTTGCAGAAGGTGTATAATTGCCTTCATCAAACAACAGGCTCTTTATTAAGGCATTCCCTGCTAGAACCTGGGAAAGTACAAAGAAAGTCTCCACTGATGTAGTCCCTCTGGTGCTTTGACTATTTCTGCATTTATAGTTTTCTCTAAACTCCTTGTGGAAACTTCCTGAAGAGCAAGGAATTTTTTTTTTTTCTAAGTGCCCACCAAGTATTGATCACATGGCCTGTGCATATATCATTTTAGCCAAAATCATCAGAATTCTATAAGATTGGTAGTTTTAACCCATTTTACAGTGGAAAAGGTCAAGGTTAGGGTACATTAAGTATTTTCCCTGCAGTCACAGTTAGAAAAGAGCATATCTGGGATTCAAGCCTAGTTCTTTCTGGCTCTGAGGACTGAGCCTTTCCTATTACACTCCTCTGTCCCTTAGTGACCCCACCTTATTTATCTTTGTGTATCAAGACCCTAGTCTTACACAAGGTAGGTACAAACCAAGTGATTGATGAGTAAATGAAAATACAGTCCCTCAACTCCAGGAATTTATTTACAATCTAGCTGCAGAGTCAATACATAAGGGGACTAAAAAATAAATAACGATTCAAAAGATATGTAACAGTCCAGTACAACAATACAAAAACTGTCATAAGACTATACAAGATTAATTGCTAAATGAATGATGCAGATAATAAGTACTGTAGGGCTAGAATGGTCTGGAAAGCTTCATGGAGAAAGAGGGATGTTCTTAAGTACAACTTTCATACTCATGAAGTGCCTATTCTAGGCAAAGCCTTATATGCAAAGATCAACAAAACTCAGTCCCTGATCTCCACACACTTTGAGCATCGATGGCGAAGGCCAGTAGGCAAGTAAGTACAAAATGAATGTGGTCTGCCAAATGAACAGGGCCACTGACAGACAGGGGAGAAGAGGAAATAGCTGTCCAATCACCTTCCTTTGTTGTCCTTTGCCTGTGCTCTCCTAAAAGACCTTATTAGAGCCTTCCTACTCAAAGAGTGACCTACGGACCAGCAGCATCTGCCTCATTCGGAAACTTGTTAGAAATGCAAACTCTTGGGAACAACCCCAGACCTACTGAACTAGAATCAGCATTTTAACAAGATCCAGAGTGGATCGAGTGTACACTGAAGTTTGAGAAGCACTGTTAGAGGGTGCAAGGCATTTAAGCAGCTGGCACAACCATGACTCTCCACATCTTGGCCACCTGCCCCACTCCAAAGCTGTGCTGTCCTCTTGGAGGTGGTTTAGTGCAGCATTTGAAGAAGCAGCTTCAGGAGTCTTGCTGTCTGTCCTTCCACCAGTGTTGATGGATAATTTCTCCATCTTTACCTCCCCCAAATCCCTGACCCATTCTCATCCCTGCAGTTCACTTGCTGCTCCAATCCCTTCTGTTCCAAGAGCCCAGTAAATAAGAATTACTCTTGCTACTCGGTGCCCTCAAATGTCAAATTCTCTCTGGCACTGCTGGACGTGTCAAGGAGAAGGAATTATCTTTGTGGTTAAATATAGACTCTGACTCTCTTTCCCCTACGCCCACCCCAAATCCCCTTGAGTCAGAATCAGCAGCAAGGAGAACAGAACAGAGAGAATGTTTTGCTTCTTCAGATGGGAAGGTATTGATCAGGCAGAGAAGAGAAACAAAACAAAATATAAAAACAGGAGAAAAAGCAAAGGCATTCAAATTTCAGATGCAGCTGGTCTGGATACAAAGGGGCCTGTTTTCCTAGACATGGATTTCACCTTCAAGAACATAATGCAAAATGTGAGATAGAAAATCTGAGAAACTGAAGCAAGTATTTGCAGTAAGAGACATATTAGCTATGATGATTGAAAACCAACCCAATGGTTTTCCAAGAAAATTTTAATTCCAGATTAACAGTTAAAGGTACTTGCCATGGATAATCTGGTAAAAACAAAAAACAAAAACAATAACAATGAAGATTCCAAGTGGAGAGAAAGGGAAGTGAATGGGAAAGAGTAAGAACTTTGCTCCTCGGTGTCTGAGGGAGCGTACTGTGTGTTCTGCGGATTCATCCCATGCATTATTTCTTTTAATCCTCACAACAACACTATGAGGAAGTATTATTCATCTTATGTTATAGTTTGGCTTAAAGAGAGGAGGGAAATCATCCAGTATCAATATATACACACATACACACACGGTTCATCCTCAGTATTCACAGATTCTGTATTTGAGAAGTCACCTACTAGTGAAGGTATATTTGTAACCCAGAATTCATCCTCGCAAAACTTTTATAGTTAGCGGAGGACATGTGTAGAGTGATGAAAAATTAGAGTTGCCCAAAGTGCACATTCTCAGATAAGGCTGAATGAAGTGATCTCTCCCTTCTCATTTCAGCTCTCATACTGTAAACAAGTGTTCTTTTCATGGTCTGTTTAGTGCCACGTTTTTTATGTTTGTGCTTTTTGTTGATGATTTCACTGTGTAAAATGGCCCCAAGCACAGTGCTGAAGTGTTAGGGCTTCTAAGCGCAAGAAGGCTGTCCTGTGCCTCCTGGAGAAAATACGTGTGTTCTGTAGATAAGCTTCACTCAGGCATGAGTTACAGCGCTGTTGGCTGTGAGTTCAATATGAACAAGTCAACAACATATAGTAAATAAGTTGCCTTTAAACAAAAATGCACATAATAAAGGTTATGTGTTGACCAGGGATGAAGCTGTCGTGACCAGAGGCTCACAGGAACTGAACCCTGCATCCCTAGGAGCAATGGTTCTGTAATCACTAATTCATATTCATAGCAACTTCATGGAACATAAAGGCTGCAAATAATGAGAATCAATTATATATATATTTTTCACTCTCAAGTAAAGTTACACATACACACACATATACACATAGATATTTATCTTCAAGGAAACTCCTGGAACAGAAGACTTTGAAAACCCAGTTGAGAGAAGAGGCAAGACCTCTGGGGAACCTGGTAAACCACCATTTAAAAAGCCAAACTCTGAGTAAATGCCAGCTTTTGTTTTGCTGGTTGAGGGTTGTAAATGGGGTTGTAGTTGAGCCATGGGCTCTGGCAATCTTCCTTCTCTGCCCTCCCCTTCATCAACCAAATATGTGTTGGGCACAGTTTTTAAAATTTTAGGTCGAAGAGGGGCTAAATCATGAGACTTCCCAGGGTGCCCCTAGGTACCTGTCCAACACTGTCCCCATGGCTGAGGTTGGAAATTCAGGTATGTCATGTTCTAATCCCGTGCTCTTTCCCCTACATCTGTTCACATCTGCAATGTCCAGCAGGTTTCTATATCTTGAATTCTAGAACTTTGGTAAATAAGAAGAAAGATCTTATCACCCTTGTGTTGAAGACAAGTCACTCTCCTCTGCTTCTATGAGCATTGTCTTCTTGCCAGGTCATCCTAAAACAAAACTGGAACCCCTTGGAAATGCCATGTTTCAGCCAAGACTAGTGGATATTTTTCAAGAACTGAGAAGTATTCTATAAGCTGAATAGCATATGACTACTTCAATGGCTTTTGCATATTCTATGATGAGGTATTTTCACATTTTTATTGTTTCTCTTACCCCTAATTTCATCAGACTCATCTTTAGCTCTGGGTACGGCCCTTTTCCTCCTTTACAATCTACTTCTACTTCTTTCCATTCAGTCCTCAACTCAGTGTGTTCTTCCACCCCAACGACCCCATTCACCAAGTGCCAAAATCAGCAAACACCTTTTCTTCTTTATTTTATCCTATCCCTCTTCAGCCTTTGACATCATTGACTATGTCCTCATTTTTTGAGGCATTGTAGAATGAGAAAATAAAATTTAGGAAGATAGAATTTAGCGCAAAAGGGCCTCTGGAGACTGTCAGACCAAACCACTCAGGCTCCAGGGGAGGAGGTGAGTAACTTGCCACAACTCATGGCTCCAGCTAGGAGACGAGTTCCAGTGCTGTCCTTCCTGTAACATCTGGTCTTTCAGTCTCCAGCTTGCTATTCCAATTTGATCTCTTACCCAAGCATTATACAGGTCTGACCCTGGCCAACTCTATGATTGGCTGGGCTGGAGTACGTTCAAGGTGATAGATCTATCTTTTCTGTCACTTTAGTCTCCTTTGCCTCCCAGGGGCCTCTACCCCTCAAGCTGGCCTTTTGCTGATCATGACACCAGAGAATCAATACCAAGAGGGGAAGATGATTGAAAGTGCCAGGCAGAATCCTTGAAAATGCCATGCCGCATGGATAAAGGTAAACTGATTAGAACTTACAGAGTTAAAGACCTCTGGACCTTTATTCTGTAGAGCAAAACAGTTGCCAAGCTGTAAAGGGATATGCATTTGGGGGGTATCTTCTACATAAACTTGTGCATTATCATTTGTCCTGATGTCCTGGTCAACTTCCTGTGACCTCTTCTAGTGGGTGTCATGGATCCTTGCAGGTGAAGAGGCCCACTCCACATACAGTATTAGTAAAAAGACAAGACTTTCAGAACAAAGAGGGAGGAAGGGTGGGAGGAAAGAAGGGAGAGGATAAGTCAACTTAAGTCATCCCCACACTTGGCCGCTATAGGGGTGGGACACTCAGTTCAAAGAAAACTCCCTCTCCATATGAACAACAGCAAAGATTCCTGGACTCCAACTTCTCCATGCAGAGCTGCTTCTTTGTCCTTGAGCCTTTGGGAGGACTCCTCATGCGATTGGGAAACTGGTGGAATTCATCATCCTGGATACACTGCACCATGGGACTTAATTCACGTAATAAACAGCCCCAAGTTCTGCCAGGGCACAGATACAACAGACTTCAAAGACGGACCTTTGTTTCTATAAACCCTCAAAGTGTCCTCAGAATTTGAAAGGAGCAACCATTTGTTGAAAGGTTTTCTCTTTCTTCTAACTCACCCATCTTTTACTAATGGACTTCCAATATGCTAAAGTCTAACTAATCTTTGTTGTCCTTAAATTTTTTATTTCTTTTTATAGGGCAGTCAAAAGCTAGATAGTCTTTATTAAATTGAAGAAAGTAATGCATGTGGAAAATGTGTTGTTCAATGTGAAACACGCTATGAATGTTAGTCATTGATATTGTCACTTACGAACCAGCGCTGATTCTCATTAGGAAAAGTTCAGTGAACCTGTCTCCCACTAGCCACCCTCAGCATGTTATTTTATGATGAGAAATAAGTCGGGAAGAGAAAAGAAGCAATAAACTGTCCATGTGCCACATGCTATCAGAAGCGGGGGGGCCTCTATTTAAAAGGTTTCTTCGTTCAGCAAATATTTATTGAGTCGCTATTTGTGGGAATGATACAGAGGGCGCTAACTAGTTTCCCCTCAAAGACCTTAGTGCTTTCTAAGTGCTTTTTATTTTTTTTTAAGTAAACAATAAATGTATTATAAAAAATCGTGTTAAGTATGAAGAAGAAATAGAATAAGGTGCCAGGAGAGAATATAGAGAAGATACCAGGAGACCTTAACTATACAGGGAGAGAGAGTCAAAGATGAGTAGAGTGCCTCACCATGGAACAAGTGCTAGATTTGTATTCATTGAGTGAATGAACCAGTAGTAAATGCGTTAATTAATGGTCTCTCTGCATAAGTGATATTTAAGCTGAGAATGGAAGGATGACTAGGAATGAAGCAAGAAAAAGAGCTTGGACTTTTAAAGAACTGAAAAAGACCCGTAGAATGATGAGAGAGGAAGAAGGTGGTATGAAGGGCAGAAGGAGGAGGGCGGGGATAGTGCAGAACTCCGCAGCCCCCTGGCAGGAGTTTGTTTATTCTAACTCGCAGGGGAGGAACATAATCTGATTTAATCTCTAAAAGGATCACTCTGGCTGTTGCTTGAAGAATGGAGGGAGGGTTGGGACCCAGGGACACAAGTAGGGAGACCACCTAACAAGTTTTGTAGGAGTGTAGATGAGTAACAGCCATGGTGAGAGCTAGGGTGGAGGCAGAATGGAAGGAAATGAGCAGACAGACTGATGAGGTTCAAAAATTCACTCTTTTGAACGTAGAGTTAAGAGGCCTTTGATGATTGGTCAGGAGTTAGAGATCGCCTTGAGGTTTCCGGCCTGGGCAACTGGGTGGGTGAACTTGGGCACACTGAAGGAATTTGGAGTGGGAGTAAAGCATAATTTTAATTTGAGAATGAAAAAACAAACAAACACTTCGTCGGCTGAGAGCAGCATGATCTGTCTGGAGAGTAACATGGGGAAGAACTACAACAATAACTTCCTTTTTCTCTGTGATGGGGTTTGTGAATATATCCTTCAAAAGCTCCTTGTGTGGAAGGTTCTATCAACTCTGATTAGACAGTGCAACAAGACACAGAGCTTTCCTCCCAGCTCAAGGAGACCAGAAAGGAGGAAGAACCCTTTTCACGTGTCCCGGGTTTCAAGATCCCCGCAAAAGGAAACATTGTAAAATTAACTAAGCTATGATCAGTTTCTCCCCTTTCCTTACCCTGGCCCTCTGCTCCCTGCAAGACGTTCTCCTTTCCCTGATTCTTTTACTTCTGATAACATTTCAGAGAATACCTCGATTATGTGATAATAGTCCTTTTTTTCTAATTGTGTTAAAGTGTACATAACATACAATTCACTCTTTTGACCTCTGTCAAGTGTACATTTCAGTGGTATGAGGTATGACCATCACCACCGTCCATCTCCAGAACTCTTCATCTTGCAAAACAGAAACTCTGTCCCAGTTAAACAATAACTCCCCACCCCCCCGCTCCATGATAGTAGTGGTTTTAATTTAGTTATAACAATTTTAATTGCCTTATAAAGAAAGATCTCCTTCTTTGGCTGGGGCAGATTAGACCTTAGGCAGAGGAGCCATGAGTCAGCCAGCAGGGCTCTGCACGGGTGAGCATCAGTTTTCTCTGGGCATGGAAGCTGGAAGAGAATGACAGAACCCCAAATGGGTACCCAAACCGGGAGGGGTCGGAGCCCAGCACTTGGCAAAGCATTCTCTCACTAGCAAAAGGCGACTTTCTGTGCCTTCTGGGATGAAACCTTGGCATTACAGTGTTTCTCTTAACAGCTTTATTGAGATACGATTCACCAATAGTTCAAATAGCTTTCAGCCTATTTACGGAGTTGGCAGCCATCTCCCCAGTCAATTTTAGAACACTTTTATCACCCCAGAAAGAAGCCCTAAACCCATTAGCAGCCACACCCCATCCCCTCCACTACCCACCAGGTTCATTGCCCAGGCCCTAGGCAACTATTCATCTATTCCCTTTCCTTCCGGCTTTGCTTCTTCCGGACACTTTTCCATTAATTGAGGCACACCATATGTGGTCTTTATGACAAACGTTTGTTTTGTTTTAACAGAGGAATGCGCTGCTCTTTTGCTAGGATTTCCCTTAGTACGCAGTGGAAAACAACAGCCTTAACCCCCAAATCACAGCCAGGCAAGCCTGGAGAGCTGCAGTGTTCCAGGAACTGCCAGAAATCCCCTCTACTTCAGGGTTCCCAAGGAGGCAGGGGATCAGGATTTCAGAGCTCCCCGTGTCATCACTTTTGAAAGGCATAAGGCCCTTCCTTCCAGCCCTGGGGGAGTCCCTGGGGCTCCCTGCTCCTGGTGATGGGAAAGCCTCAGGCCTACATGCATTTAAGGTCACAATGCTCTGCCCTTTATCATCGAGGGCTACGCTAGAAGCAGGAAAGACTCAGGCTGGCTTGCTCTGGAACAGGGACCAAACATCCTCCCAATGTCTCATGGCAGAGCCACTGGGAAGATTTGCCCCTAAAAATCTGTCTCTGCTGGCATAGGAATTCCTTAGATAGCAATTCTTTCCTTTGGCTAAATCATAACCCCCCTCTTCCCCCACGTGTTCTGCGCTTTCGTTTCCCGAGCACTCGGGCACATATTGCCTTTGCAATATCTTTCATTCTATTAGTTCTGATAGAGCACTATCCATCTGTTTCCTTGTAACCAGATTGTTGAAGATGCAGTGCCTGGCCTCACTGATGCTCCCAGAACGCTTTGCACTTACCTCGATTAGAGCACTTAGCACCTTTTATTATAGCTATTTGTTTACACAGTCTACTTGCCCCTTCAGACTAGAAGCTACCGCAGAGCGGAAGCTACCGGCCCCAGCACACAGGACACATAGTGGGCGGACAGTACAAAATGGTGGCGCTCACAACCCATTTTACAGGAAGGCCAGACCTTCAGCCTATAAAGATGGAAAGTGATTTCCTGAAGGACACGATCCAGTAAAACGCTCGAACCCAAGTCTTGTTATCTTCAGACTCAGGGCTTTTCACTTGGCAGAGGGTGCTTATGAATACGCCTGTATGGTTTACCTATAGGGCGTTCATATAGATGGTCTCAAAGGCTTTCCTAATAGCCTGGTGAGGGAGGGACACCATTTTTTAACTTAACGAAGTAAAGGAACAGTCTCAGAGATGTCAGGCAATTTGCCAGGCCAACCAGCCCCAAACAAGGGCTTTGTAGAGCTGTGTTTAAATGCTAGTGCCGTCCCTTCTTGCTCCTGATTTAACTGAGGTATGGCTACTTCATTTCAAAAATGGGAATTGTAGTGGAGAGGGCATGGATTGCATGGGGCACTGGGTGTGGTGCAAAAACAATGAATACTGTTACGCTGAAAATAAATTTAAATTTTTTTTTTAAAAAAAGGGAATTGTAAGCCTCGCTTTGCTGAAGTTGCTGAGATTGATAGACTATGTAAATATATTGCTTGGCTCATGGTAAGCATTGAATGGATAGTAACCATGCCTGCTGCTAGTTGGAACTTGGAAGCTGAAAGTTACATCTGCATTTTCAGAAAAGCCCTTCTGCTCTTGTAGTCAATGCCTGGGGAGGGATAATACCTGAAGACTGGAATATCAGAGCAGAAGGGATTAGAGTATAGTACTGGGGAGTTAACACCAGAATACAGAAGGGAACTGAAATTTGGGCTGGAGGGGAAGGGACAAAGATAAATGTTACTGACCTAGCATTTTTTTTTTTTTTCAGTGTGGTCTTAGTGCAGGAAGGGGCAGGTGGGCCAGCGAATGTATTTTCATGCTCTCTCCTGCAGCCCACCACCCACTTTAATTCTCTAGGAGAGTGTCACAGAACCCGGACCCAGGGACCCTGCAGCCCTTACACGCTTCATGCCCCAACACCTTCCTTTCTCTGTTCCCTCTGTTCATGCTGTTCCTTGGGAGAGAACATTTTGCAAATTCTCATGCATCCTCGAGGCAGAGTAAGTGGGTTTCCAGACTGGTTATGGATCAGAGAATCATGCCCCTCTGTTTGACTTTGATGTGTCAACACTTGTCTGCATGTGTCTCCTTTTGCAGCCTTTGGGAAACGAGGGTCTAGAAGATGAAGTGTTACCTCTTGCCTTGGCCACACTTGGAATGAATAGCCTAGTCGCTCTGAATTCATTCGGTGTTTATGGGAATATCATGTGTAGTTCTGTCGACATTCCCTAACCATTATAATGCAGTTACCGTGGATAATACTCTCCTAGTGCAATATGTTATCGCCATTTTAACAACCTGACATACGATCGGCTCATATTATCACTTAAATGAATCCATTAAGCAGCTAGAGGCTTCCAGGAGTTGGATATGAGAGCATCAAATGGCCAAACCTGTGCCACTTCCAACACGACCGACCTCATCAGGTAGAGGAAAGACTCATTCTATCTGAGGGTCATCCAGTCAGCCCGTCCAAGGACTCGGGAAACTGTTCCCTTCGGAAGCTAAGTTAGACCCCAGGCCCTGCTCTAGGAGAGAAACTCCCACCTTATTACAGCCTTCTTTAATGTACAAAAGAAATGTTGGTGCCTAAGAGCAAAGCAATGAGATGTAATCAAATTCGCACTCTGGCTACAGAGCTGAGTAGTTTAGGTCTGAGGGAGGCAGCAAATTATGCAGAGATGGAAAATTGTGCCTGAAATTACTGCTTGCCTGCGGGGTTGGATTTGAAGGATCGACTAACATTTGTAAAATGCATGAGGTTTACAGACTCTTATCACATACACTGTGTTTTATTTGCTCCTCGAAAGTACCCAATACTGTAAAAACGATTATCCCCATTTTACAGATGAGGAAAGGGAGTTTTTCCTCCAGTCAGCCTCGCAGGCTTCTGTGAGGAGTAAACAAAGTAACACACGTGACTACCTAGCATTTAGTAAGCACTCCCCATGTATTATTTCTCTTCCTCTGAGATCTTCCTCAATGGGAAGGAGCTTCCATCCCAAATTCTCTCTCCATCTACCCTGAGCTCAATTCCAAATTCCCACCATCAAATCAGCAGTCCAATTCATATGGGATCCAGGAGATGGGTACCTCATAGGAGTCTGGCCCCTTGGGTCCATTTTTATAAACTGACTAGTGATGGGTAGAACCAATAATTTGGGAATCAAAAGAACACGATGTAATTAAATAATTGAATGTCATGATTAGTGGAGTCTCAGTGACTAGGAACCGGCCAATTAATTCTACAGAAGGTGCCCCTTAGACCAGGAAACAGTGAGAAGTCCCAGAATGCTGAGAAGTTTGGATCAGGAGAGAGTTTGAATTTTAAAGTCCAACAATGAAAAGTCTATCCTCAGTTAGGATAGCATAGACTTTTTTTTTTTTCTTTCTTTCTTTTTTTTTTTTTTTTTGAGAGAGAGAGAGCGCATGCGAGCAGGGAAGGAGGGTGAGAGGAAGAGGGAGAGAGAAAATCTTAAGCAGGCTCTATTCTCAGCATGGATCCTAACCCTGGGCTTGATCTCATGACCCTAAAATCATGACCTGAGCCAGATGCTTAACCGACTGAGCCAGCCAGGCACCCCGAGACATTTTTTTTAAGACAATTTTGTTTTAGAACAGTTTTAGGTTCACAGCAAAATTGAGAGCAAGGTTCAGAGATTTCCCACTGCCCCCACATACAGCATGGACTTTAAGAGCCAGCTTCTAGGACTCAGGGGATAAGAAAAAGTGTGAAGCTCTCATGGCTGAGACAGGAGGAAGAAAAGAAGGAGCCAGTGACACAGAGGTGGTGCTGGCCGGCAAGGGCTTAGAGCAGATCATCCCAAGACAGGGGAGCCGCAGAGCCCGGAGCACACCCAGGCTCATATGGGAGCACAAACCCACTCTCCGTACACTGGCTGGGTCATCCCTGTGCCAGCTGGGGCTCCAGGCTCCTCAAAGCTTTGGGTGAACCCTTCTCTTGCAAGGTCTAATTCCTCCCCCTAGCCCTTTGCTTTCAGGGCCGCCACTCTCGATTTTGTCTCTTGGTTGGAGGTCAAAGTCATCCTCTACATTTTCTTTTTCTTTTTTCTTTTTACTTTCTTTGAGGGTTTATGAGATCATAGAGGGGGTGGAGGGGTGGGGTCACAGAGCCACAGAACGGCTCGTCCTCTGCTTTCTCTACCTCTCTGCTGACACCTTCATGCCCTTTTTCCTACTTCCTTTAGAATCAATGTGTGGCCGTTCCTCTGCTTCCCTCCTGGGAGCAGCCCTGTCCAGCCAGTTTACTGTCTGTAGCCCTAAACTGTTCTCAGCCTTGGTGCCCTGCCCACCAACCCCCGCCCCCCCATCTTGGGAAATCTTGGTGGAGAATCAACATTCTCCATCTTATTTCAATCATTTTTAAGTGCTTTTTAATTTTCTTTCTGTATCTCTGTATTTCTTACAGGGCCAGAGGGGAGAAAAGAGGACGACCGAAGGAAGTTAAAGGGCGCTCCAGCAAACTAGATCTACTTTACAGTCGTGTCCTGACACTAATAAGCTGTAAATGGCATTCACCTGCGGACAAATAAAGTGACCGCACTAGAGATGCTGACTTAGTTAGCTGCCAGCGGGCGCGATATGCAAACTACTTAGCCAGCAAGGCAGAAAGGAGCTCCCCAACCCTACGACCCTGGAGCTCACAGGGTGCAAGTTTCTCCCTCTTCCAGACACTTCCATCTTCTGTGCATTTTATACTGTGTCTGAATGAAGAAGTAGAGGGGATACAAATGGAGGAAAATGAAATCAGTGCTCAGGCCTGGATTGGTGGAGATGGGAAGCGCCGTGGTTAGCCCAGACAAAGGCGGAACATTCGGGCAAGGTGAACATTCCCTGCCCACTGGGGCAGGTTTGCCCTAAAGAAAGTGACAAAGGATATTGCCCCCTCTGTGGCTAATGGGGTAAAAAAGGGTACTTCCTCAGCTCTGCAGCCTGTACCATCACATAAATGGAAACAGACAGAATTACCATTGATACAAATTAAAAACAAATAAAAAGGGTACACAGAGCTGATTCTGAGAGTTCAAACTCCATTACCCGCTGATTTACTGAGCAGTGACCTGTGATTGTGGGGGGAGGGCGGGAGGAGTGAGGAGTCTCTGTGAATCCCATCAACCCCATTGCCATGTGGCACACCAGTCAATAAGCTATTTAATTTAATGGGAAACAGTATTGACGAGCAGGAGAATGCAAGTCACAAAAGATGCAGCTGCAAGGAGCAGATAAAGTCTTCAACCTGGCCTCACTCTCGGGGTACCCACCCCTCAGCATCCTCCCCGCATCAGAATTGGAGGAGGGATCCATGGGATTTGGGGGGTGAAGGGACCCCAAGGGGACGGTGCTTAGGAGGGATTACCCACACAGAGAGATGGAGTCAGCAAGAGGTGGGCTGCAGGGAAGATTGGCAAGGAAATGGGAAACAGATCTTTGGAACTGAGGACAATGTTATCAATGACCTTTCAGAGTGAAGGCAGCCAGAAAGGGGGAGGCCAGCAATTCTACAGGGAAACCCAGCCACGGAATCCCAGGAGAATGAGCCCATCTGTTTGTTTTACTCTTTCCTATGGGGTCAGATCAGGAGTGAAACGCTCCCGGAACCAGAAGCACTCTTTGTCCACCACGAAATGGAAGCTGAGCAAACCAAGCAGTCACACTCCTGTTTGGGAGATTTTTAGAAAGAGGTTAGATAAGTAGAAAATTAGAAATGGAAAATGTCTGGGAAAGATTCAAGCTCAATTCCCCCCTCCTCCCCCCCACCGCCCCCGCTAGCTGGGGACAGCCAGCCCCGGAGAAGAGGAGAGAGAAAGAGAAGGTAAGGAAGGCAAGTGTGATGGAGGGGGTCAGTGCATCCCAAGTTCAGTGCACGTCCCACTGCTCTGAAGAGTGTTAACAGCCTCAAGTGAATGCACAGGACTTCCACCAGCCCCAGCCTAGCACACCCCAAGTTTCAAGATACATGAGTTTTAAGGAATAAACATAAAAGAGGGAGTTGGTAGCGCTGTCCCATAGACTGATATTTATTTATTAAACAAACACGGAGAGAGTATGTATTTGTGCAGTTGGTATTGTTCTAAGGGTTTTGTAAACATCAGTTCCTTTCATCTTCAAAATAACCCTGTAGGAGAGGGACTATTTTTATCTGTGTTGTTACAGATGAAGAAGCTGGGGTGTGGAGAAGCAGCTTTCTCAAGCTTCATCCAGCAGGGACTGGAATGCAGGCCGCCTGACTGTGCAGTCGTTAGAAAGTGCTGTGCTACTTCCAATAATAATAAGAAGAAGAATAGTGATAATAATAATAATGTTAACCATCATTGGTTGATTGCTTACCAGGTGCCAAGTGTGCTGTGAAACTTTTAACACAGTTCCACAAGGTAGATTTTATTATTCTCATGTGATAAGTGAGTAAACTGAGGCTCAGATTAGGAAAGAGATTACATAAATCCCACCGCGAAGAAGTGCCAGTGCCAGGCCTTAGACCCAGGTTGATCCTACTACAAAGCCCATTCTCTGAACTACTGTCGGAGCATGTCCTTCCTCCAAGCATGGCGGAAGAACCAAGTCCCAGCAGTGGCTCTCGCCCTGCTCCATGATGCCACCTCCAAGGTCAGCTTCTCATTGTCGAGTAAACTCCTGACCCGAGCATGGCTCCATACCCTCATCTGTTCAGTGGAAGGAAACTACCTCTTAGGACTGTTCGTGAAGATCGAATGATATAAATATATTCATGATTAAAGACAATCATGGTTATCATGATTAATACATGATCATGTATTGAATGATACAATGATTCAACTACTATGCACGAGGCAGTGTTCCAGGCTCTGGTGACGTAGAAGCAGGGCTGGCTTCACGGGGAGACCACCTGTGCCGGTGCATGGAGTCCTGTGTTAAGAAAACCCTCACACGTGGGGTTCAGTGTTCAGGGGTTGCTCACTTAAAATTCTCAGTCCCTGTAGTTTTGAATTTGCATTTTGTAAGCAAAGTCTAATAGAACGATGGAACGTAAATGAGGGCTGAGAACCTCAGCTGCAGGTCCGGGCCTCTCTCCCCGGAGCAGATGATGACCACCTGCTCCCCTGCTCCCTGAGGCTCTGACCCCGCCTGGCCTCCTCTTTCCAGTTCCCATCCAGCTACCAGTGCTGCTGTCTGCTCCCGGTGGGGTTCGAACACATACCTGGAAAGAGTGAGGTACGCCTGCCCCGTAGCATCTTGGCTCAGAGTGTGACAGTGACCATTCCCTCTCTGCTCGAGTTGTGCCAAGGTGTAAGTTGGCAGGCGGCCTTCACCACCCCCAGCCCAGCCAGGGAACTAGAGCATTCCAGCGCAAAGATTACAATACCGTTAGGGGATGCCCATCCATCATGGGTTGGAGTAGTGGGCCTGTGGGAAAGGGAGCTCCCTGGCTTGATTTTTCCGCCTCTGTGCAGCACAGTGCCTCAGTCCAGCAGCTGGAACCTGGCAGTCCGTGGACCTCAACTGCCTCGAGGCACCGGGTGGTCATGTGGGCAGCTGTGAGGGTCTGCACTGGCTCAGCCACTAGGCCCGTGCCTGATGGAGTGCGACTTTACACCGCCAATAAAAACCACCACGACAGTCCTGGAGAGACCGGAAAAAAAGAAAAAGCACCTTTTTTCTGCTTTTTTAATAAAGTGCTTGCATTTTCATTTACTGGGCCCCTATATGAATTTGCTAAAGCTTCATAATAAAATACAAAGTTAATGGTTTGAATGACAGAAATGTATTTCTGGAGGCTAGAAGTTCAAGATCAAGGTGCTGACTGGTCTGGTTTCTTCTGAGGCTTCTCTCCTTGTTGTGGACCTGGCCACCATCTGGCTATGTCCTCACATGAACACACTTCTCTGAGTGTGCACATTCCTGGTGTCTCTTCATGTATCCAAATTTTCTCCTCTTATAAGGACACCAGTCCTATTGGATTATGCCTCCACCTAATGGCCTCATTCTAACTTAATTACTTCCTTAAAGGCCCTGTCTCCAAATATAGTCATATTCTGAAGTACTAGAGGGTAGGGCTTCAGCATATAAATTTTGAGGAGAACACAATTCAGTCCATAATCGTCCCTCAAATGACGTTACTAGTGTTGCACAGAAGTGGAAAAAAGATAGCGTCCTTACAGAGCTCACTTTCATGAGCGAGGAGATAGGTAATTAAAAAGCAAATATGCAATGTGTCAGATGGCAATAGGCGCGCTGAGGAACCAGCACACAGGGTAAAAGGGATTAAGAGTAATAGGGAAGACACTTGCTGTTTTACATAAAATGACCAGGGAAAGCTGCTCTGATATGCTAACATTTAAACAGAGACCCGAAGGAGGTCAGGAAATGAACTGGACGTCTATCTAGATGAGAGAACGAAAAGGACAAAGTTATTAGAACAGAGTGTGGTGCATAGTTTCATATAAATATTTATCATCCCTGTCCCGTAGTACTTGTGATTATTTTCCTTGGGTTCATTCTGCTGGAGGTAATAGAGACCTAGTGCATGCCTCCATCTCGAATCATTCTGACCAAGTTCAAGGATTCTGTACCCTTCAAGTGGCCAAATCTCGAATTCATCTTGTTAATAGACTCCGTACCTAATGTGCCCAAAGTAACTGAGCCCTATGAGCCCCATGTGCCCTCTGGGCCCCAAGAAAGGGTCCCACCGATCGTGAGTGAATGGTTTCTACGTTTGTGACTCAGCTGCAAAAGTCCTAAGACTTCTTTCTGACTCTTCATTTCCCAGTCACGACTGGGGTGCAGGCTGCAACCCCAGGTTTTTGGCTTGGGACTTTGCTCTGGGCGCTACTTCCTTCTAAAGCCCCTGACATCATGGTTCTCAACTTGGGAGTGTGGGTAGAGGAGGTGATTTTTCCTCCCAGAGAATACCTGGCAATATCTGGAGATGGCTTTTGGTGGACACGATCGGGGGGCCTGCTCCTGGTACGTGGTGCATGAAGGCCAGAGATGCCACTAAGCACCCTCCAATGTACACCACAGTTCCCCCAGTGAAGAATTACCCAGTCCAAAACAGCAGTACTGCTGAAGTCGGAAGAACTGCCCTAGAGGGTAATATAGAAGGAAAATAATACACCAACTGCCAGAAACAGGGCAGAATAGGGGAAACAGGAGGAAATAGGAGGAGAAACACAGGCGAAATGTTTCCTTAATGCAGTGTGTCCACCTTCCCTAATCACCCTCAGCCCTTTTGCAGGGACCCCAGACAGTGCCTGGAGGGGTCCCTGTAGCAGATGGCTACCCTGGGAGCTGCCACCCAGACCCTGGACCTTGCTCCCTGTCTATAGGTGTCCTGCCCTGCATGCCCACATGGCTGGACACCCTTCCAATGGTTCCATTGGGCTTCACAGATGCCTTTGGAGACTGATTTTTGCAGTACTTGCTACACCCCCGGGGATAAGCCACCAGCTGGGAGTCTTGCCACATGAAATCAGCCCAGTTCCTTATCCCTTCCCAGGTTGTCTTACTGCTGACTCCACCACAGGGATGACACTGAGGTTATTACATCAAAAAAGTCGCCATGTAAGATCATAGTCAGATCACCCCGGTCTGTCACATAAGCTCTGCTTTCACTCCCCGTGTGCTTGGGAATTGTTCCCCTAGCACCTCAAGTAATAGAGTGTCCATAGATGTTCTTTAAATTGAATGAAACTTCCTCCTTACACGTGGAGTGACTGTCCCTCGCGCTGTCTTTGGGCGGCGGTTTGTGGGCAAGGTGGTGGAGCCCTGGACTATTTCCCATTCATAGCTCGGGTGATAATGGCACAGGGACCAGCTGGTCCCAACAGTGTCTGAAAGCTTTTGTGATCCCCACAAGGCATGTTTCAGCAACCCGAAGACTCCCTTCAGACAAATTTCTATGGCAACAGACAACATCTAAGAGATGAAAGGGATGTTCTGAGTGTCACTAGCATCTCAGGAACTGATGAAGTAGGGTCACTTAAAGATGTGCGAGGGAGGAGGGTGTGGAGAGGGAAAGAGGACATTGGACTAGGAAGAATGTGTGGTGAGGTTGAAGCCAGGTTATATACAAAGCCTATGGAAGTTCTCCCCAAAGGGCAGAGGTAAAAGAGAGGAAGAAAGTGTACCCACTGCTAACTATAAAACAAAAGTGAGGGAGAGGAGGAGGTAGGCAACATGAGGCGGGGTGTTCTGGATGTGGGTTTGCTCCCTATTGTCTGCTTTGCCCTTCTTCCCCTCACCCAGAGATAGATGTGCTACTTCTCAGAAAAGGTCACAGAATTGCCTTGAATTCAAGGGTGGTAGCAAAGAAAGAGACAGGGAGAGATTATGTAACAGGCTGCTTACTCTTGAGAAATTGACTGCCAGGCAAAAAAAAAAAACCAAAAACCAAAAAACAAAAAACAAAACAAAAAAAAACACTGGGCTGAGAATCAAGAGGCAGAGACTCGAGAATGTGCTTCTGGCCACCCAGTCCTGGCCAATGATTGGACCTCTACAAACGGTGGCTTTTCCACTGTAAAACCCTAATAACCACTCTGCCTCCACCAGAGCCTGTTTTGAGAACCAAATGAGATAATAACTATGAATATGTTTTGTAAACGGTAAAACATTAAACTAGCATTTCCCATAATGTTCTCTGTAGAACATTAATTCCATGGGATGTTAGTGAGATTCTCGAGTCAAAAAAAAAAAAAAAAAACACAATAAAGTTAAAGGGTTGTGTCGGTTATTTTAATTGTGGGATTTGTGAATATCTTTCCAATACTAAATCGACTGTGGAATCTTTTATTGCAGAGTATCTTGCATGACTAAAGTTGCAGAGCACACTTTGGGAAATGTGTCCCTGAAGAAATACAAGAAATTATTCATACTGTTCTCGGCTGTGGTAGGAATGGTAGCCATGTGCAGAAGAGCAAAGGGTCGGGTTACCCGGAAGCAAGAGGAAGGGGCCCTGAATGTGTTGCTCCACAGGCAAGGCTAGCACATAAGAAAAGCCAAGTGTGAGAAGCCTACACTTCCTAAGAACATGAAATAGGTTGAACTGTGTCCTGACACAAAGATGTGTTGAATCTCTACCTCCCAGCACTTCAAATGTGTCCTTGTTTGGAAAGAGGGGTCTTTAAAGAAATAATCAAGTTATAAACGAGGTCCTGAAGGTGAGCCCTAATCCAGTATGACTGGTTTCTTATAAGAGGGGGAAATCTGGGCTCAGGAAGAGGTGGGCCCTTGGTAACCAGCTGTGGGAAGACGGAGGCAGAGATCGAGTTACAAACCAAAGAGTGTGAGCAAACCACGAGAAGCTAGGGGAGAGCCACAGACCAGATTCTCCTCATGGCCCTCAGAAGGAACTAACCCAGGGAGCCTGAGTGGCTCAGTCAGTCAAGTGTCTGTCTTCCTCTCAGGTCATCATCCTGGAGTTCTGGAACCGAGCCCCACATTGGGCTCCCTGCTCAGCCTGCTTCTCCCTCTCCCTCTGCCCGCCACCCTCACCCCCATTTGTGCTTGTTGACTTGCTCTCACTTGTCAAATCAGTCAATCAATCAATCAACCAACCAATCTTAAAAGAAGAAGAAGGCGGGGGAGGAAGAGGGGGATGGGCAGGGGGAGGAAGAGGAGGAGGACCCAACCCTGCCCACACCTGGGTCTGGGATTTCTGGCCTCCAGCACTGTGAGACAATACAGTGTAGTTGTTCAAGGCTCCTAGTTCAAGGTGCTTTACTATAGCAGCTGGGGAAGTGACTCTACCATCTCTCCTCTAAAGAACCAGCAGTCTCATACACCCACTTTTGCAAGGTCCTGACATGTCTCTGCAACTGAAGACACAGGCGACATAAAGCTGAGCTCCATTTAATAAGGTCATAATATAACTGACTAACTCTCCTGATGACCAGGCAACTCTAAAGACAAGTTGTCTTCACTGGGGAGAAACACATCCCCACCCAGAGGAGGATAAGGGGAATGGCATACGTTGGCAGGGGTTGAGATATTCCAGTCCCTTCCAAAAGATATACCCAGCCAAGCCATGGCGGAGGTAGGGGCCAGGGGTATTGACTTCACATATGATTATGGTGTCCAGCATCTGGCACGAAGGGATGTCTGCAAATGGGGAGAAGAACACAATAGTCGGGCCTCAGTGGCTGCTCAGAGGGTTCCGGATAAAACTCCAGTCAGCTTTAAGCAATCAGTCTTTGGAGAATTACAAGGGTTATTCGAATTTCTCTTTAAAGAAATTGCTTTTTTTTTCCTAAGGTACCCAATTCTTACAAATATTTAAACAACATATTGATGCGTTTCTCTATGACTTCCGACAGGGTCAAGTATTTGTTCTCTAGTGGAAAATGTTTTCAGGGTGGCAGTGTGAATGCAGTCCTCAAATCACATTCTCCAGCCTTTCTTTGCAGGGAGCGTCATTAGCACTATGCCATTTCCCCAAATTTCCTGATGCATTGCATTGGGCAAACTCACTTTTTCCACAAGCTCTAACAAACAGAAACACAACATGGACAGAGTATCAGCTTCCATTTTGTCCAGACTTCCAGGAAGCTCCAAATGACATTAAATGTTCAACCTCAATAATTACTAGAATTTTCATTTCCTCTGTTTTTTTTCTATAGTGGATGATTTCTGTTTTCTACTTCTACCTCTAAAGCCTTATTTTATCATCATCTATCTGAAGTATGTCTTAGATTATCTTTCCTGAGCTCCAAACTCCAAATATCCAGCTGTCTACTATCTATGAGTCTCTGCCTGGATACTCTACAGTGACTCAAGCACAGATCAAATTCAAAATCATGCTTTTATTTTTCCTTCTAAAACAGGCAGATCCTCCTGCCTTCCTGTCTTAGTGGCATCACCACCATTCACTAACGTTCTGAAGCCACGTATTCAGGACAACTTACATGTCTTTCTTTTTAACCACCCACACTCAATCCATTGTCATTCTGCTGACCTTGACTCTAAGTTTCTCAGATTAAGTTTCCCACTGTCTCTGTGCCACATCCACCTTTATTTGGGTCTTCCTGGATTCCTTCCTCCAATCTCTTCTTTCAAAGAAACCCTTCCAATAATGGCATTTGGCTTTTAAGGCCTTTCTCAAGCTTGTTCTCCTTGTGAGGATGGATTCAGGTCCCCATAGCATGGTACACATGGTTACCCCTCCAGCTTTAGGTCCCTTAGTGTGTTTTCTCAAGTTTACCTCCTTAGACTCGGGCCATAGCAGAATGTATATTCATGATTACCCCCTCAGACTCAGGCCATAGCAGAAAGGATGTCGATGTTTACTTCCTCAAACTCAGGACTCTATGCACAGGACCTATGCTCAGCTTTCCAGCTTCAAGCCTCAATATGACATTCATGAATACCTTCACATTTTCAGTAGATTTAGATTGTAATTTATGCTCCAGACATTTTGAATTACCTTCAGTTTCACAATGAGAATCGATCTTAAATGTATACATCTCTGAGCCTCCTTCTTCTGGGTCAGTAGCACTACCATTAAATATCTCAATAGCTCTTACTCAACCAGAAATAACAGTTGTCTCCCCAAAATAAAGTGTCAGAGGAAAAGAAATGCCAACCCTTTGAACCGGCTGTTTTCTTTTCCTTGAATGGCATTTTCAAACCCAATTCGCTTGGATAATCCCTCGTCATTCTAAGACTCAGCTCAAGCATCACTTCTTCCTCTGGAAAGATTTTGCTGTTTTCTCACTTCTTTTTAAAACTGTCTTGCCTGTGTGCTTCTCATGTGTCTTAAACATAGTTCTACTATCTTATCACACAGCATGGCAATTACACATCACCTTGTCTGTGCTTACCACTACCATGATCACTAAATTAAAGTTCCTTGAAAGCAAATAAGGGTACCACTTATAAACCTGGAATCTAGAATAGTGACTATCATAGAATGTAAATTCAATAATAAGCTAGTCCAGGAAATGAACAAATGAGAGACTTCTTGGAGTTAAATGAATTATAATAGGTAAATAAAACATAACGACCTTTAAAATGTAAAGCAATATCAAGCACAGCTAGTTGTAATTACTACTGATCTACTTCAGGGCAACGTAGTTCGGGTCTATGAATATGTCTACAGCCAATGTAATGATGTTCCTGAGGTAAGTCATGCAATTAACTGAAATATACATTTTTTACTTTTTATATAGCAAAGCCTTAGGGTATCATAGGCACCAAGGACATGATCTCTAACTGTAAGAATACAAGATGAGGTTCTATATAAGGATAATGAAAAGGAGGCACTAAAAGAATAAGTAACGTTCAACGGGTCACTCAGGGAGGAAGTGGCCTGATGAACATTCTCATTGGGGAATACTGCCTCCAGATTCAAACTGCTTTCCATTTCTACTGACTGTGCAATACTAGAGAGAAATCAAAAGAATAACATCCTTTTTAGCTCAAATTTTGATTGTGCGAAAACTGTAAGAGGTCAAAGAAGTAGATAGAAAACACAGGATTTGAGCTGACTCAAGAGAATTGTCCAAAAATACAAAGAAAACAGAAAGGTATTCCCAGAGAGGAGAGTATCATAAACTAAGTCGCATGTCTCGACAAGTCATGGAAAACGTAACAAGAGTAGAAGGAAGAAAAGTATTAATTATTTACAGACAAGTTGTTAAAATAGTCTTAATCTATTTTTCTCCCAAGGATTTTTTTTCCCCATCTAATGCATCAGTTTCTGTTTTTCAAAATTGAGACCATATTATAATGACAATATTGAATCCTACTTTTAAAAACTTGAATATATACTGACACAAGCATTTTGTTGTTTTTATAAACTATTTGCAAACATAATTTTTAATGGCTCCCTGATCATCAAACAGATGTTTGGTGGTTTAATTAAACATTTCCCTTTTGTTGAACACTTAAATTTAAGTATAAATTTGTTCTTCAGATTAGAAATAACACTGCTAAGAACATCTTTGCCCATAACACTTATATATTTACTTATAATTCCTCGTGATAAATTACTACAGTGGAATTCCTAGGGCTAAAGTTACTAACATTTTTACTGTTTCTTCCCCCACCCAACCCCCCAATAATGAAACTAATACTTGCAGGAATTAGGGCCTCAGTAATAAATAACTTAAAGTCTCTGTCCTCAGGGGTTCATTTTCTAGAGCAAAAGTAAGGAGGCACAGGCAAATAACAAAATACTGCAATACAAGTGTTTTAATTGAAAGGTGTAAGAGTAAAACTAGAGGACCATGTGCAGTAAAGAACCATTTCTGCTGGGAGAGCGAGGGACATCTCAGAGAAAGTGACTTCTGAAATATGTTTTTATTAGTGTAATTCAACTTTCATTTTGGAGAGACAACTGTTACGTCTGACCGAGTCTGAGCTGTTGAGATAGTTAGAGCTGGCATTTCTAAAACAGAAGAAGCCCAGAGATTATCTACATTTTAAGATGTACTTCTCTGTACTATTAACTAATTTAATAATCATTACTCACATATACAACCCACTCACCAAAAACAAACACACTCAGTCAATGAACCCTAATTCGAAGAAACAGCTCAGGGCCTTACAGGCATCATTGGACTTTGTAGTGTTTGAAGTGGGAAAGAAGCTCCTTCTATTTTGGAAGATTTGGGTATCAGAGGCACCTTGTCCTAAACCACTGAGAAGAGAGTGGAGACAGCCCCAGAGTTTCTAAGACTATATCCCTCTCACTCCCCCTCTGGCTCAGAGGTTTCTAGACTTTCTCAGTTCATGGCCATTCTTAGTCCCAGTAATTGATTTTGTGTGTGTCCCTAAGCCAAAGGAAACAATTGTTTCATTTATTATTAAATAATTAGCTTAGATACATACCTAGCTCAAGTTAGGTTAAATATATAATAATATTGTGACTTAACAAGATAGTAGCAATTTAAAAAATAATACACATTAATTGAAAGAAAAAAATAGCATTTTATTCTCAAATAACCACAATTGCTGACAAATGGGACATGTGCAGAACTCTCGACCTTGGAGTCAGATTAAATACGATCACTGTGATTTCCTGTTCCACACTGTTTTGTTTTTTTTTTTAAAGATTTTATTTATTTATTTGACAGACAGAGATCACAAGTAGGCAGAGAGGCAGGCAGAGAGAGAGAGAAGAGGAAGCAGGTTCCCTGCTGAGCAGAGAGCCCCATGCGGGGCTTGATCCCAGGACCCAGAGACCATGACCTGAGCCGAAGGCAGAGGCTTTAACCCACTGAGCCACCCAGGCGCCCCTCCACACTGGTTTTAATGTAATACTTGCTTATTCTCATAGCAGCTACTATAAACACAACTTCACAACGGTGTCACAGGGCATTGCTGGTAGGAATGTAAAATGGCGCAGCTGCCACAAAAAATGATATGGTGGCTCTTCAACAAGTTATGTATAGAATCACATGATCCAACAATTCCATTTTTGGGAATATCCTTGAAAGGATTGAAAGCAGGGATTTGAACAGACACTTGTACACCAATGTTCATAGCAACAAGAGTCACAATAGCCAGAAGGCGGAGCCAAGTCGTGGTTCTATCTACAGATGAATAAACAAAATGTGGTCTACACATTTAATGGGATGTTTCACCATTAAGAAGGAAGGGAATTCTGACACCTGCTGCTACAGGGATGAACCTTAAAGATATTGTACAAAATAAACCAGGCAAGAAAGCTCAGCTATTGCATAATTCTGCTTACATGAGGTACCTAGAGCAGCCAAATTCGTGGAGACAGAAGGCAGAATGGTAGTTAGCAGGGGCTGAAAGGAGGGGAGAATGGGAGTTGTTGTTTATTTTTTTTTTTAAAGATTTTTTATTTATTTATTTGACAGACGGAGATCACAAGCAGGCAGAGAAGCCGGCAGAAAGAGAGGAGGAGGCCGGCTCCCTGCTGAGCAGAGTTGTTTAAAAGATATAGTCAACATAGAATTGTCAGGAGGTGATAATGAAGCAAAAGCATTTGTTTGGGATCAAAGAATTGTAATGGGGTAGGGGGCGGTCTACAGATTTGGGCAGCAACCCAGATAGTGTTCCACTAGGAAGCAAAAGTCAGGGATTTTTAAAGACAAAAAAGGAATGCTTGTCTACATTGTTTACAAAGAATTTTGATTGGTGTTGGTGGCAGAAAAAAAACTTGGCTAAATATAACCTGTTGCTAAAGTGATCACAAAACGAACGTCTGTTCCCATAGTGAGTTGCAGGTATTCTTGTGAAGTCCTTGGGGTACTTCCCGTTCAGAATGTCATCGTTCCACTCAGTGAGGAAGTGCATGAAGCCTGCCTCCGCTATGGTCTCCAGCTGCATTTTAAGACGCCGTAACATAAGTGACTCCGTTTGATTCCACCTTCTATAGTACAGAGTTTCAGTTTGGGATGATGAGAAAGTTCACAAGATGAGAGCAGAGATGTCTGCCCAGAAATGTAAATATACTTAATTCCACTGAATTGTACTCATAAAAATGGTTAAAATGGTAAGTTTTGTTACCACAATAATTTTTAAAAAGATGCAATGACATTAAGGGACATGTCGTGCAATCTAATGGTGAAGCATGAGCTAGCCTGAGCTGATAATTTATATGGTATCTGACAGATGTTGAGTCTTACTATAAAAGTTAAGCCTTACTTAAGTTAAGTCGACTTAACTTACGTAAGTTAAGTCTAACTTAAAAATCTGAAATCTACAGGGGCGCCTGGGTGGCTGAGTTTGTTAAGCATCCAACTCTTGGTTTCGGCTCTAGTCATATTCTTAAGGTCATGAGATCCAGCCCCAGCTGGACTCAGCACTCAATGGAGTTTCTGCTTGAGATTCTCTCCCTCTATTCCTTCCCCCTCTATCCTCTCTATCTCTCCCACAAATAGATAAATAAATCTTCAAAAAAAATTTTTTTGAAATATCCAGCAACATGCCAGTGAGTTTGTTACATTACTGTGGGGTGCTTTGGCAGACAATTTGGAAACCACAGCTATTCTCTAACTTGAAGCTTACTCCTTCTCTTTCTGGGTAGGTATGGACAAAAGGGCTTGGAAAAAGCTATACATAGCTGTTCTGCCACTAACCAGCTCTGTGATCTCAGAAAGTGACTTACCTCCTTCGTCCCCAGCTTAAAAGGACAAGCTAGATCCTGTCCAATCCAGTGAGGTCCACCTCGTGGCCACTGCTCACTGCCCCCATTTCCCTCATTCACTCTATCCTGGCCATCTGTGAATTTTCTCTCTTCCTAACGTGTCCCCAGCTCTGCTCTCCAGGGCATTCTCCATGATGTACGTCTACCTAGAAAACTTCCTCATTCCACTCTCTTTACCTAGAAATCCCTGCTTGTCCTTTAATCTCCAGTCTGTCACTGCACCTGTCATCTTCCCTGTTGTCCCAGATTAGCCAACTGGGATCACTCCTTTGTGGCCATTGGATAAGTCTTCCTTTCTAGCCTGGAAGCTCTTTGAGGACAGGCAGCTACTGCCCTTCCCATCACTGGGTCCGTGGGTCCTGCTGATGGGGTTCTGGGAATGTAATTGTTTGTTCAATGAATATGCAGACATCCTCACTCACAGGAAATGTCACTATTGGTACAACTGAAGCTGAGAGAAAAGAAGGAGACTGACTGCATTGTTGGGAGCTCACTTGATCCCTTCATTCATCTCAAGGTCGGTTTGTTTTCCCTCCTCCCTTCCTCTTTGTTAATAGCTTCTTCTTTTTTCTAAAGCACTGTGTGCCCTCATGCCAGGGACAAGAAAGTACTGCTCTGTTTTTTTGATCCAAGGGTGGGGGGGGGGGATGAAAGTTTTTCTGTCTTAGGCACAAAAAGATGAGATTGAAAAGTATCTTTGGAAAGTAAACAATTCTGCCCTCAACCCCCTCTTCCACCAAGCTATAAACAAGCTTCTGCCTCTTCTCTGTTTAAAAGATCTTCACCAGCAACTGAGGGGTGGGGGGAGGGAGTCTCCTCTTCGTTTTCCACTGGCAATAAAGCACTGTCTGGGCAAATCCCACCACTCTCTCCCTTATTACTAAAAACCTCAGATGTGCAGGGATTGGGCAAATCATTTTACTCCGGTCTCAGTATCCCCATTTTACTGGTAGGGAGGTTGACTCTCAGAGTGGTTAAGTGATATTCCTGAGGACACACAGCTAACTTTGAACACTCTTGCTATTCTCCTTCTTCCCCAGCCCCACCCCAGACTCACTCTATTTTAGCTTCCAGAAAAAGAAACATTGCAAAGATTTTCCCTTAGGAGCCCACTCATTTTCTTGGGCACTGGGGCTTACAGAGTGCTCAGAGTGCCTATGATTTTGTCTGCCACTTAACTGAGATTAGCTGGAAGCAATCTGCTTAAAGTTTAAGCATCAACTTATCACTTTGTTAACTGTGCATTCATTTTCAAGGGGATGGTTAACTTTAATGGGAATGGGGGATTGAATCATGCAGCAAACAGGTTCTGTGACATGTGGGAACCAGAAGGGAAGTGAGAGGCCTTCCCTGTCAGATGTTGTATGGTGGGAGATCTGGTGTAAAGATCTGGATTAATTTTCTGCCTGCAATTTCCTGCAGCGGACAGGCAGGAAGACTCCCATTCTGTTATCCTGTGATTGACATCAGGAGTTCACTCTGTTCAAAGCAGGACAGTGTCCAGTGCCTGAAAGAATGATGGAAGAGGGGAGACAGGTGGAATTCTTCCCAACCACAAGAAACACAGATGATGTACACACTCTCAGAACTGCTCAGTAGAAGGGGCCTTCATGCCCCTTCTAAACCACTACTTCACTTTAGAGAGGAGGAAACCGAGGCCTAGGGAGGATTCATGGCTTGTCCTACAATACAAGGCAGGTTGCAGCTTGACTAGAATATAGCAGACTTCTTTCCCCATCTCTCAACTTCTAAGAGTCTCTTGACTTCTCAATGGCAGCAAAGTTCAGCTCACTCAATTCCATGAGCTCAAAGCCAACCATTCTGGACTTTTAGTAAAAGGTGTTCACTGATTCATGCCCATATGGTTTCATGTTTTCTCCAAAAGAAGTAAAACTTTTTTTTGAGAAAGTTAACAGGCTCACAGCTTCTTGAGTGTCGATGATTTTTTTTTCTCCCATCTTTAATCACTGTAGTATAAAACATCCTTTTTTTAATGTATAGCATATGTATTACGTTTCCTTATTAGGTAGGGAAGGCCTAGGGATTTTAACCTAATCAATAATGAATGAAGCAACTAGTTGGGAAGGGTAGTTATGAGAGAGCCTACAAAATCCAGAGAAGTCAATCTGGTTAAGAATCTGGTGGCTTCAGTCTCCATCCTGTTAGCTGCATTAATGATGTTACCCTGCCTGGCATTTTAGAGGTGACAGCCCCTTGATCCACTTTAATCAGCCAACTTTCTCTTACAGAGTTGGGCAAGTTTCTTTACCAGAGCCTCCAATTTCTAAAGTCATTCATAAAATAAATAATGAACACCTACTATGCATATGACATTGTCCAATATTCTGAAAATTGAAAAAAAAAAGAAAAATCCCATTGGATAACTTGTCAAGGGTCTAATATAAAGTAGGATCTCTCAGTCTGTAGGTAGTGATCCATTTGTAAGATAAGATAACTTATGATCAGTAAGTAGGTCATGACCAGCATTTTCTTTTAGTGAAATTGTGGCAAATTGCTAGAGTCAGGGCCCTCAATTTCTTCTTGCCTCCATGTGATTCATGACCAATGGAATAATGACAAGCATCATGCAAGCAAGGACTTCCAAATGCTTGGGCATTGGAACTTGCCCTTTCTTGCAGTTGTTGAAAATTCTGAGGCCATCATTATGTGGATGAACCTGGACAAGCTTGTGGAAGAAGAAAGACAGCTCAATCACCTGTACCCCGGACTGCCACCATATATGTGACTGAAGCCCATCCAGACCCAACCAGCCTCTCTTACGCTCCACAACTGACCCACCAGCTGACCACTGATTCATGAGCAAGCCCAACAAAGGTCAGTTGAACCCAGTCCAGTCAAGAATAGGTGTACGCAATTTTGGCATTATTGACATTAGGGTCCGGTAATTCTTGGGGGCAGACTGTACGCTAAGCATACATGCTTAGCGGCATGCCCAACCTCTACTGACTAGATGCCGTAGCACCACTATCCCAATTAAAAAAGCAAAAAATATCTCCAGACATGGCCACATGTCCTAGTTGATTACTACTGGTCTAGAAAAATCACCCAACAAAATCATGAGCAAAATACATGATTCTTGGTTTATGCCATTAGGTTTTGTGGTGGTCTTCATGTAAATAAAACTATCTGATATAGGATGGTCGATAGATCAGGAAACATTCCTCAGTAAAGGCAAGCACTATTTTGTGAAGCAATATCTTGTATGTACTAGGTCATGATGTCAAATCTATTTCTTGCTCTGGGCTGTCATCAATTAAGGTTTGAAAGTCTTCTGGATTATTAAAAGAAAAGGCATGGAACTGGATTTTTCCCCCCAGCTCTGATACCTATTGACTGAGTAATATTAAGTCTCTTTTTCTAAATTCCCTAAATCTTAGACTTCTCATCTAATAAGATCAGCCTATTGTAAATTTATGAGGGCTAGGGGCACCTGGGTGGCTCAGTGGGTTAAAGCCTCTGCCTTCGGCTCAGGTCATGATCCCAGGGTCCTGGGATCGAGCCCCACATCGGGCTCTCTGCTCAGCGGGGAGCCTGCTTCCCCCTCTCTCTGTCTGCCTCTCTGCCTGCTTGTGATCTGTCTGTCAAATAAATAAATAAAATCTTTAAAAAAAAAAAAAAATTTATGAGGGCTAACTACATAAAAGTGCATTGTAAACTATGAGAAGTCGTAGAGCTTTGTATTGATGTCATCACTGGGTTGGCTTCTGTTTGTCTTCTGCTTGTGTCTTCCTGTCTCCTGGAGGCTCTCCATTTGCCGGCTCCTAGTCCCCCTACATCCATAATTTAAGGTGAACAGGGCAGGCCACATGTTGCCATGAAGCATTCCTTCTCTGACCATTCACTAACTCATTTTGGCACTTGCTAGATATGCCAAATGTCCACTTATCAAATATCACTTTGACACTGACCACTAATTCAATTCAGTGTTTAGTTCCATTCTATTTTGTTTATATATGGTACATATTTTAGTTTCTCTCCCCACCTAGTTGCAAACTCCCTGAGCCTGGGGGCCATGCTTCAACTTATTTGCCTCCCCCACAGTGTATGGCGCATTTTCCTGGACACATCATAGGTCTTCACAAGGACTTAACTTAATGATTCTCATTCAAAAGACTTGGTGTTTACTTCCTTTCCACTTTCTCGATTTTGCCTTCAGAAGCCCATGGTCTCCTCCGTAAATTAGTCTGCTCCCCTGGTGGACCCCCACAAGTCCCTTCTGGGGCCTGAGCCATCACCCAGTTCCCCTGCCTGACTAATACTGGAGACCAGAAGTGGAATAATTGCACCATGCTGATTGTTTGGGGTATCACCTGATAAACCGTTTCCTAAAAGGAATATCCCACCGGGAAAGCAGCAGCTGCCTGCGATAACTATGCTTTTCAGCTAAAGAAGGCCCCGGGCACCTGACCTCCTCCTTGGCCACAAGCCCTGAGTCAGGCAATTACAGCACTGCAGTCTCATACCCAGCAGGGCCGGGATGGAGCCCGGGCTCCTCTCCTGGTTAATTCGCTCTACCCGCAGGAAGCACACCGGGCTGGAAGGGCGCCCCTGGCAGGGAGGCATCCTTGTTGCCCTTGGGTCCTTGGAGTCTGGGCTGGGCTTTCTCAGCAACACTGCTCCCTGCCTCACCATGTCCCTGCAGGAAACGACCCTGTGGGGCCCGCATGGTGAGTCGAGGCTGAAAGGAAGATTTACTGTTTGTTGTTAGACTATTAACAAGCATAGTCTGTTAATGGACTTTGATTGATTTCTGGATGCTTGCTTCCTTCTGGTCTGTTAAAACTCAGATGCAGAAGGTAGTGTGAGGAGGCAAAATGTTGACTTGGTTTCTCTTCCCAAGGGCAGCTAGAAAAATGCATACGTATCCATTAGATGGGTGCCCAGGTAGGAAATAGAAAGCTAATTTCACCTTCTCGGGAAATCATGTTCTCCAGCAGAGGCAGTGTGGAAAGAAAGCACACTGGACTCAGGGCCTGACTGAGTTTGAAGCCTATTTCTTTCTACTAACTGGTTGTTTCCCAGTTCCCAAGTGTCTGGGACCTTGGATAGCTGGCTTAAGCCCTCCTGGTCTGCCTCAGTAAATAAGGATAGTAATGGTCCCTCTTTTAGGGCTGCTCAGGAGCTGACATGAAATCCTCCCTGAGAAATTCTGAGTAAATAGGATCATCAGTTATGTACAAATGGAATTAGACCATTTCCATGATTTGTAATTCCGGGACTGTTAGGGAAAACATGGCTCCCCTGACCCTCCCTCATCCTGAGAAGCATGTTACCAAATATGCCAGCTGTCATAAAATGAGAGTTTGCTTTGATTTTCTTTGAAGGAGGCAGCTAACTTCCACTTGAAGTTTCCCTTAAGAAAAAAAAAGAAACTAATTTGCTGTGAAAGATTTTAAGTTAAAGGCGAATACTTTTCAATATAGAGGGTATAAAACTAGAGATGAATACATTACCACTAATAAACATCTGTAGGACACTTTACAAGCTAGAAAGGTAGGGTCTTCTCTGGAGGCTTCCGAGAGGATAGCTGACCCCAGTAGCTGTAGAGTTCATTCATTCAACAAATCTTTAAGGAGCACCAGCCCTATGCAAATGACGATGAGGCCCTCAGGGTATAGGGTAGAAAAAGGTAAGCAAACCCCTTTTATATGGAGCTTACATACCCCTAAGAGATAGTCCAGAAAGAATAAAAAAAAAAAAACATGAAAACAGAAATGGAATATTGGGTACTATGAGGAAAATAGAATGGGTAATAGAATAGGAGAGAGTAACAATGGGATGCTGCTTTAGGAAAGATAGTATGGGAAAATTTTCTGGGGCACTGACATTTGAACAGAAAGTTTAATGGAGGAAGGGAGAAATATATATATATGGATTTCTGAGGGAAGAAAATATTCCATAAAGAACGTAAGTGTAAAGGCCTTTAGGTAAGAATTTGCTTGGTGTGTTTGAAAAACAAGCCAATTCAGACCCATCCCCTTCCAGATTAAATGCTTTCTCAAGATTCTCTTCAGCATGTTTTTGTCTCCCTAGAAGAGATTTAGTCTTTTAATTATTATTTATTCACTCTTTCGGGGTAATAGAGCAGCAACATAAACTTGGAATTCAAGTGGGATGGAATTTCCAGTCAAAGCTGGCTGAGTTCAGCCTGTCAGCTGTTTTAAATAAGGGCCTTAAACTCTGAAAGAGCATTTGGGAATGTTTATCTCCTTCAGACCTCCTGAGGACTCCACTCCCTGTTTATCTTCAGAGTTCAGTTTGAACTCTGTACGCGCTGCGGTGACAGAAACCATGGAAGGACTCATTGCAACCCTGTGGGTCTCCTGAAAAATCCCCAACAGGGAACGTTGGAAGGGACCAAAATGGACCATCTCAGCTGGGTGGGGAGAAGCACACACACTTGCTTTAGCATCGTATTTATAGGAAGACCCCCATCCAAACCCGACGATGGAAATCCACTTGCCCCACTCATTCCTCTCTCTCATATGGTGGCAAGTGCCTCACAGGTAGCCCGCTCTGCTTCCCAGGACAAACGCACAGAAAGCTCAAACTCTCCTCACTCTTCTCTGCCACCTCAGTCACAGCGAGGAGACAGTTGGCACCACGGGGTCAGAAAACAGGACCGTTGTGACCATATCAGGGTTAAACCAGTTAATGACGACCCTTCTATTGCCTTCATGTTCCCTCTTAGAGGGAAGACTGTCATGCATGAGATTTTACTTCATTTTCCTGCTAGGAACTCAGAAGGCAACTATCTGAATGTGCTTACTCAGGATCCCTGGGCTTGCCATGAAGGAAGGAGAAGTAGACCAGAGCAGAAAAAGGACATAGATCAACAGAATTCGCCTCTTGGCTGGCTTCTGTGGAATTACTGGGGTTCTGTCCTTAGCCCTTTCGCCACTCCTAACCAATCATCCCAATCATCTACATTCCCACATAGGAAGATTTGAAAAGCAGACTGACTTGTCATTTTCTATTTGTTAGAATCTCTCCAATGTCCAATTTCTATCGAATATGGCGATGTGATCCGTGTCTGACAAACTTTTGTTTCCTAGGCTATGCCTGGGCCTACCAATCCCTCTTCACTCTTCTCTTGGGTAACCCTCTTTTACCATAGTTTCAACGTATCTAAAGGTCAGTCATAGGCAGTGTGGTCATACACTTTTTTCCTCTTTAAATATTTATTTTGTTTATTTGAGAGAGAAAGCATGTGCACAAGAGGAAGGGGAGAGGAGGAGGAGAGGAAGACAAGCAGAAGACAAGCAGAGACAAGCAGAAGACAATCCCCTACTGAGTGGGATGCCCAACGTGGGGTTCAATTCCAGGACCCTGAGCTTAAATCAAGATCATGACCTGAGCTTAAACCAAGACACAAACACTTAACTGAGTGAGCCACCCAGGCACCCCTGGACATACATATTCTTGAAATTGAGTGAATTTCTACAGCCAGGCCACTTGAAAAAGCCTTCAGAAACTCAAGCGCTGAATGCCCTTTCTTCCATCCATTAAGTGGGAATATTCAGATTTTCCCACAAGTGATAACTAGACGGGTTTTCCCCTAAAAGGTAGCTCTGCCCACCATCACCATGTCTACCAGGAGTGGTCACTCATCCCTCAGATGTAGTAGCTGCTCCGGGAGATAGGGACATGAGTCTTTTCCTCTTCTGCAGTCTTGGTTGCCTCGTTTGTAGCCTACGGGCATTCGGAGCAGACCGTGTCCCACCCTAGTGTTACTGGGTCAGAACCCCACAGGTGGTCCCATCCATCTGCCTTTTCATAAGTCCTCCAGCTGATCTGGAAGATAGTCAAGTCTGGAAACTGCTGCAGAGGAATGGAGTCCACCCAGTTTTGCCAAATTCTCTTACAACTCCCCATCCCATCACTTTCACCCTATGTTTTCTAGGCCACAACAGACATATACTGCCAACTCCTGGAAGCACAGCATGTCAGCTTCCAAAGGGAAGCGGGAGAATCCAGAACACTGGCCTACAGCGATGATGAGGTTCAGGGAAGGTCTGTGTAATTGCATCCAACCAAAGGGCTGGTTCCTTTCTGCAGCTGCTTTCAGGACACCGGAGCTTTCCCGAAGGAGGAGCCTCACTTATTAACATCATAACTCAAGCAAGTTGCTTGGAGTCGCCGCACATGGCAAATTGCATTCTGCAAAGTGTTGAAGCTGCAAAGTCACCGGCTGAGTCGATAAGACTTTTATTTTAACGATGGTTGTGATCAATATTTAAACAGGATTGACCCAGCCTGCTGCTAGTGCACCTCTCTCCTTCCAGCTGCTTGTGAAAGATAAAATATTTACTTGGGGGGGGGTTATGATGGTCTGAGGCCAAGGCAGGAGATGATGGGGGTGTGGTAGAAGGCAAGAGTGCCATAGGATACATTAGCATCAAGCTCTAATGGTTCTGGGGTCTCTTGGGGCTTTGGTTCAGACATTCTGGGCTGATTATGAGGGAATGAGAAGAGTATTTAAGGAACAATTTGGTCACTAGCAGTATAAACTTTAGAGTATTAAGAGATTTTTCTGGGAAACAGTCACTGCATATTTAAGCTTGCCTTCACTGAAACCCAACAAGAGTTAGTAGCTGAGAGCATGGTTTTGGGTTCACACAGCTCAGGTGTGACCCTGTCCCCCACATCTCCACAGACACTTATTTTATATTTTGGAGTCATGTTTTACTCATCTATAACATGATTCCTCATAACGCTGTAAAGGTCTAAATGAAACACAATGTAAAGCAGTTGAAATATTGGCCCTCCATGGTACGTGCTCAGTAAGTGTTAGGGAATCACTGGTCGATCTGGGCCTCAAAACTCAGGTCTATTTGTCTCTCCCACCCTACTTTCAAAGACTTGTATGATCTATGTACAATATTAGATAACATATTAGGATGCGGTATGATTAGAGTGCAGTCTTCATGAAAGGAAGTGGAAGTAAAAAGAAACCAGAAGTGGCTTGAAAAATCTGGAAAACCCATATGGAACAGGCCACACTAAAATTAGACATGAAAGGCCAGCAGGACGATGGAGAGTGGCATTGGGAGAAGAGCATACATGAATGGACAGGGCCTCCAAGAGGGACCTGTTGAATCTGAGGTACTCCTTGCATCTCAGAACAGAGAAAGAGTTAAACGCCCAGTGAACAGGAGACACCAGAAAATGTGTTGTCTGAGGGGAGGCTAGAACTGTGCTTCCAAAGGATGGGCAGCACAGAGGAGCCCGTGTTGGGGCCTGGGCAGGGAAGATTTATGAGGTGTGCCCGGGTGACCAACCTGTACTAGTGTGTCTGGCACTTTCTCATCTTAGCACAGAAAGTCCTGAGTGCCAGAGACCCTTCAGTTCTGGGCACACCAGGACGGTTGGTTTCTATCATGAAGAGGACAGGCTGCGTGTGATCTCCTAAAGCCAAGGGAAGCAAAGTTCCAGAGACACTGACTGACAGCACCAAATGTCAGGGAAATAAAACCTGAGAACTGCTAATCGGATTTGGCAATTAGGAAGTCACTGGGGACAGATTAAGGAGAGCTGTGATGTCGAGATGTGGGTTCTGGGGCTGACTTTTTGAGCCATGGGAAGTCATCACGGTTGCTTTCTTCAGCAGGGGAATGACGAGATGAAAGCCATCTCTGAAGAACGTGATTTGTCTTAGGACTTTTTTAGAGCAGTATAAAAATCACGCCATCCAAAACCAAGCACACAGCCCCCGAAGGGCCATCGAGGGGGCCTGTGTGTTCAGCCTTCCTTACCTCTGGTGCAAACAGTCAGAGGAGTTCGATACGCTGGCCTCTGGTGTTTGGTTCATAATGATTCCGATGTTACATGGATGGCCAAATGACTGACTTTCCCATTGATCATGGGAGCCTGAGATGGGAATGATGGATTGAGCCACCCCAGCGGCTGCTTGTGGGAAGTCTGATTTTGTTCAGATGAGCTACTTCAAACAACCTCTCCTCCCCATTCCCTGATGACCCTATATCTCAGGCTCTCGGGTTCCCTCTGACTCTCTCATGAAACCTCTTACCTTCCCGACTTCCTATCCACCCACCCTCCCTTCCGTTTTTCTTTCCTTATTCCTGTTCCTCTGTTCCTTCCCTTCCTCTCTTTCTCCTTTTGGTCACATGTCTCCCTTATCTGTTTTTTCTTCTTCTGGCTTATTTCTTAAGGTCCATTGTTATTTAGTTGGGACTTGGCAGGAAGAGGGCACAAGAAGCATTAAGATTCTTTTAAAGCATGGGATGAAATCCAAAAGTCCTCTTAGCATATCCCAGGGTCTCCGAATCATATCTACTCTGGTTTTGGCTGGGGGAATTACCTAAATCAATGGAAAGCCATGTTTCCCTTGAGCTGGCCTCCGTGAGACAAGCCCCACTGGAGGAGATAAGCAACTCAACCCCTTTCGACCCAGATCATTTTTTTCCATGGTTCAGGAAACAGAACCTAATAACTTGAGCTTCACAGACCCGTCTATTGTAGGAGACTGAAGGACTCTATTTCAGGAATGCAAAACAAATACATATTACGGAAGATGGGCTGACTTTCCTTACTATTTGAAGGGTTGAACGGAAGCCAGCATGGATTATTTTAAAAGCACAGATACATTTCTAAAGTCAAATCAGTCTGGATCTTATTAAACTTGACTGTCTCCATGTGTGTTTGAGTAGGCTGTGGATATGGATGTGTGTCTTGATGTTTTCCTCCTTCTGCAATGTTGTGAAGTCATTCCTCCACCAACAGAGGGGATCCGCTTCTACGTCTTCACTCGCCCACCTCAGAAACTACCGTGCGGACTATGAGGGTCGAAGTTCACACAAACTCAGCCGCTCCTTTGAAGTCTCCGTGGGTGTCTCGGGGCTGTGTTTGAATAGGGATTGCAGGTTCCTCACTGTGTTTCTTGTGAGATCAGGGAAAAGAAAACTGAAACAAAAATTTGATTTGGTTTGCAACACACATTGTGCTGCCAATGGCAACCAGCCACACAGGCTGTCATTGACGCAGAATAATTCTGTCTGGATTGTTTTACAGCCTCCCTTTCCCTCTGTTCACCACACAGACTATCCCGACACCCTCCTAATGCATTCGTGTCTGTGTCTATACGTGTCTACAAACTATAAAATTATAAGTGTGCAGATACATATATATAAGCTCATTGGGGGAGATGTATTTTAAGTGCCGTGCTCTGTACGATCAAACTGATTTGGGTTTCCTTTCCTGCCTATGTAAATTCCCTCCTGCCCGTATGTGTGGCCCTTTGCCCAAGGAAAGTGTTTTCCACAGTAAGTTAGCACATCTCCCTTGCCCTGTTTCTCTCACTTCCATACGTCCCCTTGGTGTGTAATTACAGTCTGCTTTATCTCCACAAGGCCTTCACTGCAACTTTTAGAAATTCTGCAATACTTAATCTTCCTTCCCTGACACTCAAAGCTGGTTACCATTTCCTTTGTCCCTCTTGGGCCTGCCTGCGTGCACCCCTGAGATTCAAGACTCACCCGGGGTTCCTCTCTGCTTATCACCGGTCCTCAGAGAATCTTCCCTTCTGAGGATTTTGGCCAAAGACATCAAAAACAAAGATCCTCAGGTCTCCATTCTAATTTTAAGCCTTACCTTTCACCTGCAGATTACTTCTACTTTCTGAGCCACCTACAGGAATTTTTAACTGAAATTTGCTCCCAGATTTCATTTCAAATCATGCCTGATGTGTTTTCCTTTTGGACAGATTCTCAATCTTCATTTCGCACATCCCATATGTATTAAACCGTTGACATTGTCATTTGATTGCCCGCTTCAAGCGTTTCTGGTCAGTCCCCGAGGGTGGTCAAGTTTGCTGGGAAGGCTCACATTCTCTTTTGCTCACTCATCCCTCAATCAATACGTCCTTGTCAATACATCCCTAGATTCATGCAACACATTCCTTGTTTCCTCCTCTGCCCTGTTTTCTCCCACCTTCCTCTCCAGTGTCTGCGTCACTGACAGAAGGTTCTGCAAAATATCACGAGCCCTCAGCATTCTCATCAGTGACTGGGTCACAGTCACATTCAAGACTTCCTCTTTTCTAGACCTAAATTTCTCCTTTCTTTCTCCAGTCATATTCATCACCATTCAATGCTTTCACCATTCACCACACCATTCTACTTCTCAGGTATCCACCAAAGCTGTTCCCTTCAAGTGAGTGCTCTTCTCTGACTCCCTACCAATCCAACTTTCATATTTCCTTATGGGTAAATTTCAGATCTACAATCCAGATAGAGTTTTCCCAGATCACTCATACTCTTCAGTAGGTTTTGAGTTGGAGTTCTCTAAGCAAATTATCAGGACACTTATTAACATGTCCTTTACGTGGTTTTTTCTGTATATATTTTGATTGTCTCCTCCCTGTATTTCCCTGAATGTGTATTGTATGACTTAACAAACCAATCCTTGTTAAAATTTCCAAATAGTCAAGTGCAACAATAGATAAAAGTAAATACTTGTTGAATGGACTGATCGTGTTTTAGAAGAGGTGGTAGGATTGATAAATGCACATGGCAAAAACTCAACTCAACAGACTTAGGCAAAGAGGGATTTACCTAGCCAGATTTACTGGTTAACATCTCCAAAAGGTCCAGAGGCAAAATTGGTCCATGGTATGGCTGGACTAGGGGCTCAAGTCTGACCTATTAACTCTTAACTCTGCTCTCCTTCAAGGTGGCTTCACTCTTAGGCAGGGCTCCTCTGTGAATGGCCCCCATCAATTCCAGGAGTATGACCTATCTGAAAGGAAATTCCCTTTCAACTGATTATCCTGGAGTTAATTTTTGTTGAACTAGCCTAGGTGTGTGCCCGTCCTTACACTCTTCATCATGGCCAACAAAATGAGGATTGTGTTGATTGGCTGGGCTGGTTCACACCTCCATCCCTGAGTCCGTTGATGAGATGAGGGAGTGTGATGCTCTGGCCAAACTAGCCTTGGTCATTTGCCTACTCCTGAAGCCATTGCTCAAAGGACAGGAACTAAGGATGAGGAAGGGGTTTTTCTCAAGTAAATTAGGTTTCTGTTGTCAGAAGAAAGGAGAATGGTTGCTGCCACGGTAAAGCAACCTTCTAGGAGATAATTCCCCGCTTAGGATCTGATAAGACTGAGTACTCTGGAAAGGGGGAAGAGAGTCCAAGGTCAGACAACTGAAGAAAAAAATGTTGGTTAGTAAGTGGTTTTTCCTACTCTCATATAATGAAAGGAAATATGGCTCTGAGTAGAATTCCTCTCTCTTCATGTCCTCTGCCTCCCTCTGCCTCAGATCTACTACCTTCATTCATTGTCCATGGTAAAAAGAAACTGACTCCAGTAGACATTAAAATATAGTCAAATTACATTGTAACCTCAACTTAGAAAGAAAACACAAAACAGACAGAAAGCCAAGTCAAGCTATAGGATTTCCTATAACATAAAAAAATGGTCCTTTCTTGGCAGACTTAAGAAGGATTCAGGTGTGTTAGATCTGTAAAATGAAGTGGGGTCAGATTTAACATATAATTAATTTTTGTTAAGTTTTTAACACAACAGACATCGTTGAAGTGAAAGCCTAATTATTGGTTCAAATTTTCTTACATAAAGCTTGACCTATCCTTGCCTGGACAGTTTCCAACTTTGTGAACAAAAGACAGTGCCATGTAATTCTCATGCTTATGAGGTGGAGAAATTGGTTTTGAAAGACAAACCGAAACTACCCCTTTTTCTTTTTCTTCTTAATAGAATGAAAAAAATGCATTGATTTATTTGCCCCATCAAGTCCTGCAAGTCTCTTCTTGGTCTGTCATACAAATTCAAGAGAGCTTGGCAGGAGGCAAAATGTCTGGGCTCCCAAATGGATCACCAAATTGGCCCATTAACCACATTTCAGTTTTCTTCTCTCCCGTTGTTGGTGGCCTTCGCTCTCTAAGTGAAAACTAATATCGTTCCTTCACATGGGGCTCCTTAATGACACCAGGAAGCAGATTGGTGACTTCTCATATTAGAGCAATTTGTACAAAGCCCAAAGGAACTCTGCAGCGACTTCATCAAACCATTTCCTTCTTCCCAGCCACATAGCGTGGCCATGAAATTCGGACTAGCTGCCCAGGTTAGTCATGCAGTTAGTCTAGCTTCAAGACACTGACGATTAAAAAATCATAAGGAAAAGACTTTCTGAGGGGCCTAGTGGGAGGGATAGCATGGGCAAACATGTTTATCCCTGATTTTGATAATCTACCCCCGAAATGAATTAGAAGAGCTAGTTGCTGTGTATCCATGCAACAGGGTAAAGAGAAAGAATCATTTCTCTATTCTGAGCCATAATCCCAGCTCAGACAAACAGGGTTCCCCTGTTTGGGATATAATGGATTCCTCCATTATATTTTGCATTTCTCCCCCTGAGCTAACTAGAGACCTAGCCCCAGACTCATCTCCGCCAGGGGTGAAACATTTCATTCCATCCACTGCATTTTATTAGCATTATCCAGGGTAAGTGGTTAGCGTGGAGAGTGGGGACACAGCATGAGGCCCTGGGCTGGGTGCTCAGCGTTGGGGCCCACAATGGGCTCCCAGGGCTCCACCTGCTCTCTGCGGGGCTTCACCCACTGCTGTGTTGGGTGGTCTGAGCAACCACTGAATAGCCATTGCATAGATGGGGTCTGAGACTCACGGCCCATGACTTCTGTATGCAATGTTTTTCTCCCACTGTCCCTCGTATCTATTTTGGTACCATCTTCAGTTGCTTTTCAATTCTAGTCCTGTGCAGTCTTTACCATTATGACTATTTCTTGTCACCTCACCCAGGATTAGTCATGGACCCCTTCTGGACCAACAGACATATATGAAAGGAAGTGAGCTCTGGGGCCTCCGTGTTTCATAAAAGCAGAATATTAACATTTCTTCATCAGTAACTCCCCAGCTCATAGGAATGGTTTGGAAATTAAGGAAATAAAAATGTGTAAAGTGCCTAGAAAGTGAGCAGCAAAGAGAGAACACCCAATAATTCTTAACTATTTTTGCCATCGTCACCGCAGTATCCCAACCTGAACTCCCCTGGATGTTCCTCTCTGTTAGCTACCAGAGAAAAACCAAGCAAACTAATTCTGTCTAAGAAACATAAATAAAATAAAAGAAAAACTTCATCACTTCTGGAAAGGCACCGCAATGGGCCAACTGGCAGACACATTAGTGGACTGTCCTCAGCCAAGTAAGTCCCAGTCGCGTTCTGCCGCTGCTGCGGACATTGGTTGTCTTTTCAATGGAAGTCTAGTTTATTCTCATCCCTAAGGTACCTCCACAATCTTCCTTTCTTTTCCCTTCCAATGATGTAGTCCCAACCAAAACAGGAGAATAAAAGGCTCTATTTGGCAAGTGGCTAGCCAGAGCAGCCCTGGAGGGAAGGAAGCAGAAGGAAGCTTCTCCCATCTTTTAATTAGCAGTGTGTGTGCTGTCCAGTGCTGATCATTGAGCAAGGGCTGGAAGAGCAACAGGCATCTCTTTCCCCACCCATTTTGATTTTTCCCTCAACTACCCCTCCCTCCACACCCCACCCTTTTACTGTCTAACACCCAGCCAAATGTGATTATTTGCATGAAATCAATACCATGATTCACACACAAAAGCCCAGAAAAACCTGCGATGCCATTGTGTGAGTAATTTTTCATGAACCAGACTTCTAAGTGCTTGCCAACAAGCTAAATTATCCTCTTGTTAGGTGTTATATGTTTTTTCTTCCCTCTTTCTTCTCTTCCATGTACTTCTTAATATTGATAAGCTTCTCTTAGTTGAAGAGAACATTTGCATTTTTCTTTAGTTCTCTGTGTAGCAAGCACATCAAAGGACCTGACTCCCCCTGCCTTTTTATTTTTCCTTCTCAGAACCTGAACTGTCTTTAGCCAAACTCTTTGAAAAGATGGTGCTATTTTAGAGGGAAAAGGAAAAGCTGGGGTTTCAGAGTCCAGGTTTTAGATCGAATACCGAAAGTCACATGAAAGCTAGGGTTTAACTTCTGATAATTTGATCGATTAATCAATTAACCACTAGGTAGTTACCACATGGGTTTCCATCCCTATACTCAGTACTTTGGTAGCAGTAAGAATAAAAAGAATTTTTAAAAATAGTCTATTAGTGCCGATAAAATAAAAGTGGTTTGTAAACACTAGTATAACTGGGGGGCACCCAGGTGGCAGAGTTGGCTGAGGGTCCGGGTCTTGGTTTCAGGTCATGTTGGGATCTCAGTGTCCTGGGATAAAGCCCTGAGTCTGGGTCCCTTCTCAGGGGGAGAATGCTTGAGGATTCTCTCCCCCTCCCCTTCTGCTCCCCCATCTCTCTTTCTCAAATAAGTAAATAAGTAAATCTTTTTTAAAAGTACTGGTGTAACTATAAAATTATGTGCCCTGGGGCATTAAGGCAGCAGATGAGAGCAGGGAGAGGAGTCAGAAGGGCTAGACAAGGTAAGCACAGCTTCCCAGAGGAGGGGCAGGGACATAGACGCCTGAGAATTGGGTAGAATTTGGATGGCGGTAGACAAGGCAAGTCATTTTAGATCCATTCATGATCAATGGTGACCATAGGCCCTCTTCCATACATGCAGGATTCAAAGCCTCCCAGGCTCCAGGTGAGTCAGCCTTGGTGCCCGGGGAGGTGACCTGTTAGAGAAGGGCAGATGGGGGATCCAGCGGAAACGAATTTCCTCTCAGCGAGGTAGGAGGTGATGCAGCAGACTTAGCAAGATAAAGAAAAGTGACATTTCTTGGGCTCCACTATAGTATAATATAAAAGCATACCAACTAAACATTCACATGCACAATAATAATTAGAATCATAACATACATACAGCTTTCTAGTTTTATTCCCTTAATAAATCATGAGCTGTTTTGGCTATGCTGATAATTAAATACTATTTTAAAATATAATTTAATTGCTGAATGATCTATCATATTGCTTTGCTACAATATATTAAAACTCCCTCCTCTTATTGCCCATTTATATTATTTCCAATTTTTCTCCATTACAAAAAAATGGCGATACATACCCTTAATATTAATGTTTGATAACATTTCTAATGATTTTTAAGACATAGTCTTACAAGTAGTATTATTGAATCACCAAGTATGAACAGTTTAAGACTCTTTGTAAATAGTCCTAATCGCTTTCCAGAAACATGGTACTCATCTTAGTCCCAGAAGAAGCAGTGCCAAAAATAAATAAATAAATAAAAATAAAGAAAATTATATATAGGCTTTACTAAACCCATGTCAGACATGGGATGCTGCACATAGTTCTTCCATTTAAAATTTTAAACTATATCATACATACAATGGAATATACTGTTATTTGCAGGTATCAAATGTGCATACAATTTAAAAATAATTCATGAAAACTTTAAAGCATGAAGAAACATGTTAAACCTGGGTTGCCTGGGTGGCTTAGTTAGTTAAGTGTTTGCCTTCAGCTCCGGTCATGATCCCAGGATCCTGGAATCAAGTCCTGCAAGGGGCTCCTTTCTCAGTGGGAGCCTGCTTTTCCTTCTGCCTGCTCTGCTGCCACTCCCTTTAATCTCTCTTTAACCTTTAAAAAAAAGAAAGAAAGAAAGAAAGAAAGAAAGAAAGAAAGAAAGAAAAAAGAAAAAAAACATGTTAGACCTGCCTCGCAACCTAGGAGAATATAACTGAGTGTTGAAGCTCCCTACCTGCTTGTCTCCTACACACCCCCAGGCTTCTACCTATAAGAAGTCAACATGACATTGAATTTTCTGTCAGTTACTTCCTTATAGTTTTACTATGTATGCATATAACTTAAATGCTACATAATTTAATTCAGCTTGACCTTGAACTTTGCAAACATGATGCTGTATGCATTTTTCAGCAAGTTTCTTGTTTTCCACTCATTTATTTCACTGCTATCAAGTATTTCATAAATGCATCGTGACTTATCCTTTCTCCTGTTGATGGATATTGGGGTTGTTTCTAGTTTCGGTCTGTTTTCGGCCAAAGCTGCTGTGAAGGTTCTTGAGTAAGAATTGCTCCTGGATCATGATTTACAACCCGGAGTGTGTGTGGCCCTGTGGAGACCTGGGGCTTTCCAAAGACACAAGATCGCTTTCAGGGAACCAATTTACAAACCACATTTTCTGTTCGTATATTTTCCTTTAACCAATACCTGCTAACCTCTCATATTTGATAGCTCTTTTCTTACTTTACAAAAGAAAAACATACCTCTCACTCATCAAGATTCCTATTACAGTGCATTAAACTGGAGTATAAAAAATTGCAGAATGATAAACAAAGAGACATTTTAAATTTTTATGATCATGTTGAGAAAGCGAATGACTTTAATGAGTGGTAACAAATCATTTTGCACGTCGGATGCATCCCAGTCCTTTGTTGTCTACAGAAGTGATCTTTCAACTGCTAGATTATTGAAAATAATTTCCGACGATAAAATCATCAATCATAAATCACTAGGTGAGATTTAGCATATAGCTGGGAATGAATTCAAAGAATTGAGTGACACTACTCAACAAAACTCCCACTCTATTTATTTACAAGAACAAGGGGTCATTTTAGCCACAAATAATACTTACCCTTAGATATACGAAACCAATTGGAAAAAAAAACCAAAACTGTTTCAATTAAAAAAAAAAAAACAAAAAACTGTTTTCAGTGCACCTGGGTGTCTCAGAGGCACCTGGCTTGCTCAGCGGGAACCTGCTTCTTCCTCCGCCCCACCTCCTTGTGCTCTCTCTCACATAATAAATAAATAAAATTTTTAAGAATCATTTTAAATAACATTTTAGTTTTCGTAATTACTAATTATCTAACAAAACTTTATTCATATTGTTGTAATCAATTTTGTCCTACTAATAACTGTAATGATAACTCAATCCAGAAGAAATTTTCAATACTTAGAACCTCGTGGTCTTACAGAATATCTTTGAAAAACTCAATTTATGCATATATATTTGCTCTAAAGATATATGGCAGGATAATCAATTAAAGGTTTTCAGACAAAAACAATTGTTAAATTTAGATAAAATTATTTAGGGAGATGTGGAATAAAAAATATAGGTCTAAAGAGTAAAAGAAATGATGAACCATTTAAGAACTTGACCTTGATTTTTTTTTTTTTTTTTTTTTGTTAAGTAACCATTACACCCATTGTGGGACTCGAATTCACGACCCTGAGATCAAGAGTTGAGCGCTCTACTGACTAAGCCAGTCAGGTGCTCCTGCTTGTTTTTATTTAAAGTTAGTACACAGGAAATTATATGTGTTGCCTGCATTAAAATCTCCAATGAAAACTGTTGATGACAATTTAAAATTGCATCAGCAGTGCACAGTTTTCTCTTAGAGGTGTGCAAGTGAAAACACTTAACAACCGTCACATGAGGGCAATAACCCCAGGGTGACAATACATCAACTGGTGGGCATCCCTTCACAATTTCTAGGTAATATTACATTGTTTTTCAAGTTGTCTAACCCTATCAAAACTGCAGAGTTCCTAATTGCTGAACATCCTCCCAAACCCTGAGTATTGCCAGAGTTTTCCATTTTTGCCAAGCTAGTGGGTGTAAAATGGCATTTCATTGTGGTTTTAATTTGCATTTTCCTGATTTAATGAGGTTGAGCATATTTTCATATGTTTATTGGCATTCATGTTACTATTATTTATTTTTAAGCTTTGCTAATTTGATTTACAAAAAGTGATGCCTCATTTACATTTCTTTGATAACTAACAGGGTTAATACTTTTTCATATGCTTATTAGCCATTTTTATTTTTTATGTGAGTTGTCCATTCATATCCTGCCCATTTTTCTATTGGGATTTTAGGAGCTTTCTTATGAATTCAAATGAGTTCTATTAAGGCTAAGCCCTCTACTTGTCATATCTATTGTGTTGCAATCTTGGGATAAACTGTACTTTTTTATATTATACCATAGTTCTTTTAATATACTTATGAATGTGATTTGCTGATCTTTTGTTTTGGATTTCGGCATCAATATTTATAACTCAGATTGTCCTGCCAGTGTTCTGCTCTGTTTTGTTTTGTTTTGTTTTGTTCTGTGGGGGTGGCACTGTGTCAAGTTTTAGCATCATATTAATGCTTGCTTCTTAAAATGAATCAGAAGATTTTTATTTTTTTCTAGGCAGATTAATCAATCGTACTCTCTGGAAACTGTTGCTTGAAAAATTGACAAAAGACAACTATAAAATAAACTACAACTGATTTTTGTGGGGAAAGAGTGATTCTTAAGGCAAGTTATTAGGTTTTCTTAAAAAAAAAACAAATTTAGTGTATATACTTTGTCCAGCATATCATCAATTTCATTAAGAATTTCAAATTTATTACTATTGATAAGCATAGTTTGGCTTATGAATTTTGTAATGCCCTTTATACTGATCATATATCCCTCTTCTCATTGCAAATTTTGTGTACTTATACTTTTTATTTCTTACTTGAAATGTCAGAAGATTTTTAAAATTTGTTTTTCTCGAAGAACTGTTTCTTAAATATGTTTATAAATTTGCAATTCATCTTATTAATGATTTGTTGATTTCTCCTTTTATCTTTCATCTTTCCCCTTAATTAGGTTTGTTTCTAATATGCTGAGTTCACTGCTTAATTTATTTATTCTTTTTTATTGACTTTATATTTAATCATGAAAACATTTAAAGCTATTTCTTGTTCTTATTATGTCTTTAGTCAAGGAACAGCTTTCAAAAGTCAACTAAAATATACTGTCTGTATCTTCTTCTTGTGATTAATCCTCCAAAGATATAACTCTTGTCTTTGCCCTCCTTAAAATACCTTCACTGGCTTTTTGCCAGGTACTAAAATAAGTTTCAAGTTTTTATCTTCCATTCAATGTCCTCCATACTCCAGCCATCATAGACACTTCTAAAGTCCACCCCGAGTACTTCTTAATCTAGAACCCATTCTAGAATAAAATTGGACCCTACTTTTTCCAAATGCTCTAACCACCATGCATTTAACTAGGCTTTTTTTTTTTTTTTTTTTAACTACTGGGAATGCCTTCCTTCTCACTTCTCACCCCTAGAACCATAATCATCTTTTACAATTTGATTCAATCCTACAGGTACTTGTGCCTTTCTGGGTTCTGGAGTCACACAGAGTTAGAGCCATCAGGTTCTCTCTTCTTGGTCACTTGACTTCATTTTGGACCAGTGCCGCACACAGGCTTGATGATGGGGTCTTGTGTACTCAACAGTACCTTTTTTTTAAAGCTGATGTACCAAGCCTTCCTGCCATAACATCAGCTTAGTCGACAGTAACCAAATATCATCCAAATCAGGACACTTGTTTTGCTGCAAGGAGTCATTCAACAATTATACCATCACAATAGACATAAACCAGGCCTTTTCTGGCAAACCAGGACATATGGTCATTACCCAACTAGATCTCATGATCTATACATACCATTATATATATATATATATATATATATATATATATATATATTTTTTTTTTTTAACTTCTCTGTAGGAGGTAGATGGGATGATGGAAGGGGATGGAAGAGTTTATTGCATAAAATTGCAGAAAGAAAGGATGCATTGATACAGATGTCTGACCTAGGATTCTTCAGTGTGCTTATTTGGGTTTTCTAGATATTTGTATAGATTTTGGGTCTTGCCAATAACAAGTATCAGAATCCTTTGCCCTCCCTCTAGCCTCTTAGGGTCCAAACTAACTGAGAGGAGGCAGAGACCCATCTGGCTCAAACAATCTTAAGATATTACATTGACCTCCTAACATCGGAGACATGTCATGAGAGAGAGGGATGTGATGTCCCAAGCTTATCACAAGAGACACACTGTCACAAAAATTTTATAGCTCCCAGTGTTACAATATTTTCTCAAGTCTTCTCCCAATTCCATTTGCTCTCCTATCACCATGACAACACACATTTCATTAATAATGGAGACCTGAGGGAAAGCTGCTGGTGTCAGTCCCCTCTCAGGACTCACCTCCTGCTTTGGCATTCTATGAAACCATTCTGATTCTAGACGTCATGCTTCGAAGAGTCCAAGTTATCTCAATTTTGCATATCACAGGAGAAGCTGATGAAATACTGCGGATGGTGACAGGACAGGAGTTTGCCAAGACGTCCTGAAGAGATTAGCTGAACAACAGACGGAACTGAGAAAGCCATTACAGAAAAAGCTAAGCCTTTCGAGTTGAAGATCAATGCCGAGTCCTGGTTCTGACACAGAGAAATGGGGAGAGATGGATTCCAGAGTTTCCCACCTGTTTTCATAGTGCCTCTCAAATCCAGGACTTAGGAATGGGAAGAATACAACTTGCAAGAGGAACCGGTTCCAGCTGCTTAGCTAAGTTGCTGACATCGGTTGGTCCCTGGTGCTTTTTCCCATATATACTCCGTCAATGTTAAAAAGCCTTACAGTGTAATTTAGAAGAAGGAGGAGGAGGAGGAGAAAGAAAAGGAAAGGAGAAGTAGCCACAGAGACCTTGTGACCAGACAGATTTACTGTTAAATCCCAGGTCGAACCCTTACCAGATGGGAGACGTTGAGTAAACACATATCATTCTTCTAAATCACTGTTTCCTTGCAGGAAAAAGGAAACAGTAACTACTAATACTGAAGAGGAAAATTAATACATCTCAGCCTGTAATGTGAACTCATCTCAATAAAGTTAGACATCATTATACTAAAATCGGCGGCGGCAGCAGCAGACCCATCTATGGGCTTTGGGAGGACCAGATCTGAGCCCTTCCTCCGGAAGTGCTGTGGTCAGACGGGGCCCACCCCAACCATAGTCCTGGTTCAGGAGCTCCAGGCATCCTGTAGAGCAGTGGAAGAAATCAGACGTGATTCCAGGGCCCAGTAGACCAAAATAAGTTAAGGTCAGCAACATGAGCAGTCAGAGTCAACAACAACAAAATCCTGAGTTCCAACTTTCTGTTCTCAGAAGAGCAAACAGGCAGGTCAGAATAAGCATGTGTGCCTGAGGATGGTCAAGATGGGGCAGACCCCGGGAGATTTCTTTGCCCCAGCCCCTCATGCTGCCTTGTGTGGCCATTCTGCCTTCTCCCTCATAGGGTCATGGTGGCCTAAAGATACTGGGGGAGTCTGAGCAGCAGAAAACAGAGGCAAACAAATGAGCTTTCTCATCTCTCCAAACATGAGGGCTCTGGCCCCAGAGTCCAACCCATTTTAAGTTTTCTTTCTTTCACTTCCCATTACCTCATCGATCCTTTCGACCCTGAGCCTTCTCTTCTGCTCCAATGTTTCTCTTGCCTGCCTTTTCTGTTTTAGTTTCACCGTTACCTCTCTACCTCCAGCCCTGTCAGCTCATGCCTGATTTAATTCAGCACCTTCCACGCAGATGTCCCTGTCTCCAGGGTCTGCCGACTCCAATACATTCAGCACAGCTGCCAGGAAAATCCTCCTTAGGCAATGTTGGCGTCACACCATCCCCCATCTCCAGGGTGCCTGAGTCTCCGGTTCCCCTTCCTGCTCCTCGCCCCTCCTGGATCCCCTTCCTCAGTCCTCATGGCTCCCCTCCACCCTCCCCTGCCACTGAGCTCAGTGGCTTCTCCAGGCAGACTCAGAATTTTCTTTCATAACCTTTGCATGTCATTCCCCGATCTGCAATGTTCTTCCCTTCCTCTCTGCTCACCGTGCCCCTGATTGCCCTTCAAAGTTAACTGAAAATTATACCTTCCTGTACACATCCTCTGCTGCAGTCTATCATCCTCGGCTTGTGCCGGACCTGGAGATTTGTGGGATAAACCGTGATCCCTAAAATCCCTCCTCGATACCCAAGTTAGCCACTAAGTTTGATCTTGATCCTTCCCCAGGTGCCAGCTTTATAAGATGACTCCACGGCACAGTAATTCTTGCTTGATGATAGGTTAGTTTATAAATGTGACTTCATTTCAATCTCTCTCCGGAACTGGCAGAAAAGTCCCCAAAGGCGGATTCTTCTTTCTAGTCGCACCCCCCACTGATCACAGATGCATTACTGGGTGCATGAAACCAGCTCAAGAAATGTGTGTCGCTGCCCTGAGTACGACACTCAGATGGCCCTGGGAACACTGACCTTTCAGTAAGAGAAAGAAATTGGAGATAATCTCAGTAGTCAACTTTATAAATACATTATGGGATAATCTTGTGAGGTAATATCACTCCCACCTTAAAAACATTTTTGAAGAGGTTTTTAATGACATGAGAAAATCTCACTACATACACTTGTGTTATGTTATATAAATATACATATACACACACACACACTTTTTCATATAAATATGTCTATTTTATAGTATAAAGATGAAAGATGATGAGAAAAAAGAAGGAGGGAGGGAAGGAAGGACAGATGGGCCAATGGGGAAAAAAAATGTAACAACATGTAAATGATGGTGATCCTGAGTAGTTCTGGGTATTTTTACATTTATTTCCTTCTTTTGGACCTTCTACTTCTTTAAACCATCTAAAATAACACCACACTGCTTATAATATAAACAGAAAATATAGGCCTTGTTAAGATACAATTGCTTATCAAAAGGTTGCATTTTCAAATAGTACTTTTTAAAATACAACATCCTAGAGTGAAAGAGTAGGCCATTGATAGGGTGGAGAAATGGATTGGTCATTGAAAATAAAATTTTGATATTTAAGAAATTCCTAGTTGCTATTAAAAAAAAAGGCAGCTGCCTGGGTGGTCCAGTTGGTTAAGTGTCTGCCTTCAGCTCAGGTCACGATCCTGGGGTCCTGGGATGGAGCCCTGTGTCTGGCTCCCTGCTCAGTGGAGTCTGCTTCTCCCTCTCTCTCTGCCCTTGCCCTGTCCCTGTGCTTGTTCTTTCTCTTCCAAATAAATAACTAAGATCTTTAAAAAATAAGTAAAAGGGGCAGCCAGTTTTCAATGAGTAATATCCTATTCCTCAGACCAGGTAGGAGACCAATTTTGGTGTTTCCATTTTGAAATGCTGCCACTTCCATCCCTTGAATGACAAAATCACCACGTCCACTTCCACCACCTCTACAACCACTAACATCACCTTCACCTCCACCATCACCTCTACCTCCGTCTTCATTTCCATCACCCCCTCCACCTCTTACCACCACCATCAATCTAAAAGAATAGACAAGTCCTCTGCGGCAAATTGGATTAGGGGAGAGTGTAGAAATATAGAAAATTATAACACATTCCTCAGAGTTCTATACTTTAAATATTAAAAATAAGTAGAAGTTTCTTGTTGGGTCCACACATCCATGGCTCAGAATAGATGGGATTTGGGAGTAGTTGGCCAATGGAGAGTGGCTACAACAATATGACCATAGGTGGGGTAGCTTATAAACAACAAAAATTTATTTCTCACAGTTCTAGAGCTGGGAAGTCTAAGATAAGATGCCAGCATGGTTGGGTGAGGGCCCTCCTCTGAAGTCCTACCCAGTGCCTTCTGGCAGTGTCTTCAAATGGTGGGAGAGGATGGGGATCTCTCTGGAGCCTCTTTAGAAGGGCACCAATATCATTCCAGATGGTGAAGCCTTCATGACCTAGTTATCTCCCAAAGGCCCACCTCCTAACACCATCATCTTTGGTGGTTAGGATTTCAACATACGATTTGGGCAGAAGGGAGGACACAAACATTTAATTTCTTTCATGAGTGTTCTATAGTTCCTCAAGTATAGATCCTTTACCTCTTTAGTTAGGTTTATTCCCAGGTATCTTATGGTTTTTGGTGCTATAGTAAATGGAATCGATTCTCTAATTTCCCTTTCTGTATTTTCATTGTTAGTGTATAAGAAAGCCACTGATTTCTGCACATTGACTTTGTATCCTGCCACGCTGCTGAATTGCTGTATGAGTTCTAGTAGTTTGGGGGTGGAGTCTTTTGGGTTTTCCATATAAAGAATCATGTCATCTGCGAAGAGAGAGAGTTTGACTTCTTCATTACCAATTTGGATACCTTTTATTTCTCTCTGTTGTCTGATTGCTGTTGCTAGGACTTCTAATACTATGTTGAACAAGAGTGGTGAAAGTGGGCATCCTTGTCTTGTTCCTGATCTCAACGAACACAAACATTTAGACTATAGCGTCCACTCAGTACCTGAGCTGAAGGGGGAAGAATGACCTTGGAATGAATTTTGCCTCTGGTGGGTCAAGAATTCATATCAATTCTCTAAGAACTGGACCCCTCCATGAATCCAGTATCATATCAATAATCCAATAGCTCATGTAGTGTTTGCTTAAAAAGATCTATTATACTGAGTTACTTGGGTGGCTTAGTCAGTCATGCTTCCAACTCTTGATTTTGGCTCAAGTCATGAACTCAGGCATGAGACTGAGCCCTTGTTGGGCTCTGTGCTCAGCATGGCGTCTGCCTGAGATTCTCTCTCCCTCTTCCTCTGCCCCTCCCTCCGCTCTCTAAATAAATAGATAACAAAATCTTTAAACAAAAACTAAAAACTCTTGTATATTGACAAACAATAGAGGACAAGGACAAAATGGAAGGTGGGGGTGAGCACAGCTGAGGCTGAGGAGAGCTGAGCAGGTGTGTACGAACGAGCACGTGCACACGTACCAATGCTTGTCCAGCCACTGGAGCGCACGTGAGCATCACAGAACATCAGGATGTCTGTAAAGCCATTTGGTTCTGCTTAGGTTATTACATATTTTCATATCCAAATTGAATAATAGTCATTTTTGCCCAGCAGCATGAAGGAATGTACTGTTTCAAATTAACCTTGTCTCTGAAGGAAAACGTGTACGTGTGACACAGAAAGACGGAAAATGGCTTCTCTTCTGTCACACCTGTTACAATTCAACCAAATCTGCTGAAAGATTCTGTAGCTCTTCAGGAGCACAGCGCAGAAGAGAAGGGGAGGCAGTCTTTCAGGGCAGAGTCTGGAGTGGGGGATGGAGGGCAAGTATCTGTGAGGCTGGGCCATGAGACCAGTCATTTGTTCATGTGCTCATATCCAAAGGAGAACGCGGTGGTGGTATCTCTGCTTCGCTCATTCATTTCTTCATCTCAGTAGCAAAAGTTCATCGAGCACTTACAATGCCAGCACACATTGTCTGGGTGTTAGAAATAGAGAATGTTGTGAACAAAATGAACAAAGTTCTTTCCTTCACAGACAGGGCTTATATTTTAAAAGGGGATATAGATAATGAACACATAAGGAGCTTATAATATCAGGAGTAGTAAACGGGATGAGGGACATGGTGAAGAGACAGTGTGACCACAGTGCTAAGGGTAGTGGTCAGGGAACGCGTTGATATTTGAAAAAAAAAAAAAAAAAAAAAAAAGATATTTGAGCCGAACTTTGAACAGGGGGAGGGGGAAGCCGTGCAAACATCTGAGGAGAGAATGTTCTAAGCCAAGGCAATCCAAAAATGCAAAGGTCCTGAGGCCAAAACAAGCTTAGGGTGTTCTACTTTTTGGTGTGCATGGTGGTGTGTGGCCCAGCCTTCAGGGTGTTGCTGGAGAGGGATGAGCCAAGGTAAGAATGTAGGAAATGAAGTCTCCTGGGCAGTCCAGGTCCAGATCATGCAGAGCCATGGTGGCCAAGGTCAGGGACTTGGCATTTTATTCTAATTTGATGTAAAGCACTGGGGAGGTTTTTCAGTCAGGACGTGTTCATAATTTTATATATATATATAGATAGATAGATAATCATATATAATAAATATATACTATAATGATAAATATAAATATATAAAAATAAACATATATTATGTATACATAATATATAACTATATACAATTTTTATATATTAATAATTATTCACTATAATATATGTAAATTTTTTATATAGTGTTATATATTCCTTTCTTCTACATGGGATCCTCCCCTGACTGTCTATCAGATGCACTACACTTGAAACCCCTCTCCTTCCTTCCATGACTCTGTCTCTCCCGCAGCATCTCTAGGCTCTACCTCTTACTTCTGCCTCTTCAGCAGGGCCGTGACCCGAGAGCTTCCACCAGCTTTGCTCAGGCACATCCTGATAGCACCGCATCTCTGCCTCTCCGTGCACCCCCACTCCCTGCCCCAGAGCTTCTCTCATTTCCAACGTGGCACTCACAAGTCTAATCTGGAAGTGCCAGCTGGTAACACCCAGTGGGGGATCCCTTGACCAAAGGGTAACAGGAAATGATGGATATGTGCTTCTCCTTTTGTTCTCATTTTCATGTCATTTCCCCCTTGGAAAACCCAGTGGGATTAAGCACCCATCTCTTGCTCAGTATTCAACTCCGTAACTCCTTGTATCACCCTGCCTGACCCTTCTCCCTGCTTTCACTCTGTGTGTCTTGTTCCTTCTATCTGGGGTCAGATTCCTAAATAAACTTCCTGTATATTTCACGTTGTGACAAGGAGAATACAAGATAAGACAATATAACCATCCCCATTTTATAGATGAGGAAGTAAGAGGTTAGGTAAATTGTCCAGGGTCACACCGGAATCAGAAATGGAACTGAGAGGGGCACCTGGGTGGCTCAGTGGGTTAAAGCCTCTGCCTTCGGCTCAGGTCATGATCCCAGGGTCCTGGGATCAAGCCCCACATCGGGCTCTCTGCTCAGCAGGGAACCTGCTTCCCCTTCTCTCTCTGCCTGCCTCTCTGCCTACTTGTGATCTCTGTATGTCAAATAAATAAATAAATAAATGGAACTGAAGTTTATCTGGTTTCCACAACCATGACCTTAAACAACCCATTAGATGCTGCCTCACACTCAGAATTTGACAGATGGCATTGGATCTTGTCTGGATGGTCCTTCCTTTTGGGAGCAGACAGAACTCTGGGCCCATGATAGAGCTATAGCAGATTGACAAGAATGAGAGGGGTTTCAAGTGCAGTCCTTCTGATGGAGTGCCAGAAGAGGGCCTGGTGTAGAAGAAAGGATCAGAACTAACCAGGGCTGAAGAAGAAGCCTGAACCCGTGGCTCAGGAAACAGAGGGCTGGCTCTGGACCAGTGATACAACTATCCTGGATACCAGGCCTTGGTGACAGAATGAATTTCAGAGCTCACTCTGCAACAGGCAAGTGAGGAATCTCACCTGTGGGCACATAGGTAAGCAGAGAGGAATTATTGTCAGCTATTTTTTTTTTTAAGACAGATATAGTCAAATGGATAAGAAGCAAAGAAAAAATATCATAATTTCTAGTAATAATAGCTCCCTTATTCAGCACTTACTTGTGCCAGGCCCTGTGCTAAGCGCTTTGTATAAATTACCTTTTCAACAATGCCATGATGTAGATACAATTATTATTCCTTTTTTAATGATCAGTGTTAGAGTGGGTTGACTCAGTGAATGTCACACAGGTAGTAAATGATAGAACTGGAACTCAACCTATGTCTGTGTGACAACAAAGCCCTTTCTTCTTAAGCACTTTTCCGGAATGGCTGAGTGAAGTCTTTTTTGGGAGACAGTGAAAAGCTGCTGGAGATATTGGGGCAAGACATGGCAGATAACATTACTCTGATGCCAGCATGGCTGTTGAAATAATTCTAAGAGGAAACCATTAGAATATTTTAATGGTCCAGAAGAAGGTGACATGAGATGAAATTGAGGGAGTTAAGACAGAATCTGACCCAAGTGACACTGAGGAAAGAATTCTTGAGGACCACGGTTCCAATTAACCAGAGCACAAGGGAAAGAAGAGAGTCTTGGAAGATTCAGAAGCTTTGATTCCAATGGAACAGTGATGGTGCCATTAATAGTTATAGGGGCACCAGGGGGAGAGGGAGGGGAATAGTAGGGTCAGAATCAGGGGATAGAATTTGAAGGCTCTTTTGAAATGCATATCCCCCAGGTTGATTGAAATGGATGTGGGGGCTTAGAAGTGAGAAGGCCTGGAGATCAAGATTTAGAAATCATTCCTTAGACCGACTGTCTTAGTCTTGCACCCTTGGGGGTGGTCAGCTGGAGAAAAACGTTCAGGCACTGCAGCCCACTTCTACAGAAGAGCCTGGTTTCCCTCCCTTCTCTTGCCACCTGCCTTTTGCCCTTTACCAAGTCTACCTGATTTCCGACTCTGGTTTCTGACAACAGATTCACCCATGAGCTGTCTTGCTGGTTTAGATTCCAAGCTATTTGATGGTAGGAACCATACCTTAAACTTCTTTTTCTTTTATACCAAATGATATTCTTGTGGGTTGTTAACACAATCTTCTACTGGGCTTTTATTTTTTATAGGAGGAAATCTGAAATGCAACACGTATCATCATCATTCACTTCGGGTCTGGGGCCACTCGGAGCAGAAACGTAGACATCCAAAGCATTCATCTAAAGTGCCTCATTTTAACCTCAGTCCTCCGCAGGCCTTCCCATGTACGTCTTCAGCTCTTGGTTCCTGCTTCTTATCCACGCTCCAGTCTCCCAGTCTTCCGGTTCCGATTTGTAGCCTCAGGCAGCTGAGACAGAGGAGCTTTGCAATTAAATTCTCCCCTCCAGCCAAACTGACCCCAAATCTTCCTTCCAAAATTGTTCAAGTTTATTTATGGTGTTGATTTTGTTTCTACATTTTCTGGGGGCACACAGAGCCTTCCTCACGGGCAGGGCTGCTTTGCCTTGCCCTGAAAGGCCCTCTACTTCAGGGCACTGGCCCCACATCTGCTGAGCCTTCCTTCTCACTGGATCCACAGAGGGACCGTGGGCAGAGGCAGGCCAGGCCCTCTGCAAATGTAGAGCCAGCAAGGCAAAGCCATTAAACCATCCTGCCCATTCGCCTCATAAGCTCCATGTGTGCTGCCTTGTTGGCTGTGGCTGCACCCTCTGGACACCATCTCACAAGCTCGGTTTTCCTCAACTACCTCGCTCATGAAGAATGGAGTGGCTGCCTGTGGGGTAGGTCCTGGGTAAGGCACAAGAGCCCACACTGAGTAAAGCCCACTCCCCTCTCCTTAGGAAGCTCCCCGTTTAGGTGTGTGGCATGTGCAGAAGGAGGGGATGCTTACGGGAACAACCCAGAAGGTCTGCCTAACTGTCTCAGGTGGGAGGAAAGGCCTCTTAGAGGCACAGCCGACTTAACCACTGGGCCAGGAGTCATGCCCTGGGGTCATGACCCTTTTTGGAACCCATGACCATTTTTAAAATTTTAAGTTCTTTTAAAATCAGAAAAAAAAGGATGAATATCATTATAGAATTATAATGAATATATAACAATAAATTCAGCCTCTAATCCAATGCAATTGTAAAATACACTTCTATTTATTTATTTAGTTAGTTATTGGGAGAAGGGTCCACAGAGGCAGCATGGCCTAAGGCCAACGAGAGTCACAACATGGTCCTTCCTGGACGAGGTGACTTCAGGGCAGAGGAGAAGACATGTAGGAACTGTGGGAAGAGTGGAGTAGACTTGCTAGTTGAGGGACCAGTGGAAGCATGGGTCGAGAACAAGCAACCTAGAGATGTGGGGGAACCACTCGCCTACAGGGAGTCGTAAGATGAAGGCAGGGATGTGGCGGAGAGAGCCTTCCCACCATAGTCACAGCCTGTGATTTGCCCATAACCTGTGGACTCGCGCCCACTGACTGCTGCATTAAATCAACACTTGCCAACCCTGTGCCCCACCCTCTGCCAGCAAATATTTCCTTGTAACTCTCATCTGGGTATCGAATGTGTGACAAGGTGTCACCACCCGGGAACAGCTTCCTCTGTCACCTCCTCTGTGGAGGGAGCCATGCTTCAGATGGCAGGTGAGGGCTATGATTTGGGAACAGGAAGGCTCTGGGGCACCCAACCGTCTCTCTCTGTGTTAGGGCCTCAGCTTGAGGCCCTCTGGAAGGCCAGGGATGGGCCATTGGCTGCCATGTTCCTTCTGTTTACAAAGTGCCCAGAGGTCTGCTCGCTCAGTGACCGTTTTCGAAGCTTGAAGTGAAAGCAGATGAAAGACCAGGAAAAAATGTTCATTATGCAGGCGTATCAGAGCCCCCTCCCCATCCTAATGCATGTGTCATTTAAACACACTTGTGAGAGGTGTTCATTAGTTCCCCCATTATTTAGAAATGTGCTTCAAAGACCCCTCAAACAGCAGTGTGCCGTCACATTGTTTAAACATATGATTTGTGAAATCACCACCCTTACCGCTCTGAAGCTCCGGGGTTATATCATCTCGGAGCCGGCACAACTCAGGGGTCACCCTGCTGCTGAGGGCTGTCTCAGCGACTCCCCACCTCATCCTGATGGTTAATAAGGATCAGCTTTTGAAAGGCAAGGTCAAAAGAACGAAGTGACTTCTGATGCTGGCTGATGGTGTGTGAGTTCATTGTTCCCAAGGGCTGTTGAACATCCGGTGAGGAGGGCCCGTTATTGTCAAGAAGCTATGGAGACAAAGCCTCGCCCCGCCATCCACCTGCGCCTGGCACTGAATGGAGGCTTCCGGAAGGATCCAATCCTTGACTTTAAGAATAGCTCCCTTTCGGAAGACCTGTTTCCATGAAAATGGAAACCTGTAAAAAGATGTAGTAAGTGCTGACCATGTGCCTTATCGAAGCACACCTCCAAGCACCTTTCCTCCCCGGGGGCACTACAATGTTTACAGGTTTTAAACTGCAGGATAGAGACGCTTATGGCAAGCCACTGATTATAGAAAATCAAACTGAGATGCATTCATTGATTTGAGGGGAAAATAAGAATAATGGGGAGAAAGGTTTCCAACTTTAAAAAAATCAATTTATGTAAATGTATCGAGAAGATGTCTGCTCCATAAAGAGAAGTCTGTCTCTTCCTTCCTCTTGTTTGTGGCAGCGCATCGGGCAGCTCTCATCTTCTCACTGCAGACTTTCTCCCTAACCAGTCTCTGCCTGGCTACTTTACAAAACACAGTTTTTTTTTAGGTGAACCTACAGTAAAATACATAAGGGTCCTGCGGCAGCTCATCAGTTAAGACCTACCTTTTGTGGAAGGGGGTGGACATCTACTGGGGTGGCTAGTCATGTTGTTGGGGCTAGAGTTTCTATCCCTTCTGAGAGTAGAGGCAGACCTCCGATGACTCCCCTTCTCCCAATGCCTTTGCTTAGTTAGCTGTATAGATCAAGCAGGCTCCAACTCTTGGAGATAGTGTCAATCAGTACTTTTGCTTAATCCCGAGATGCTGTCAGCCACCAAATCCACACCATCCTTCCCTGGTCCTTGTCCCTCATGGTGAGTTCTGACCGTCCCCGGCTTTCCTCACCTAAGGCCTGAGAATCTATAATAGCCTTTTATCCCTTCCCTCTGCTACTTTCCACTCTGGAAACTTTCTTCAAGTTTGCTTGGTTCAGTTGCCTGCCATGCTATGGTGGACAAATCCCAAAAGCGTGCAGGCTGTTTTCTGATTCCTGATGGTTTCCTCCGGTTGGTCTTTTCTCTATCATGAGGTAAAGAGTATGCCCGCAGCTCCTTCCCGTCATTTCCAGGGCCTGGCTTCTCCATCTCCTGTGAGCGTCACTTCAAACAAGGACTCACGCATCTACAGAACAAGCCATGGTCTGTGGGCGCAGCTCAGTTCAAACACCTGCCTCGAAAAGAAGCGTTCCTTCCGTGGAAGGAGTGTGAAGATCTGCGGCGCAGCTCACCACACAGACAGACTTCTTACCAGGTCACGGAGGACGGGTCAGCCCCTTGCAGCAAACGCCCTTCCCCATGGCAATCTTCTCCATGACAGACTGGTGCTTGGGTTCAAAGTTCCATACCACACACAGGATTTCCTGGAACACTGTGTGAAAAGTGTATGCAGGTGTCCACTTCTCACAGGACAGGAAAAGGAAAAATTCAGACCCTGGGCCAACTTTCAAATGAGGTTTTCTAGCTTCACTATTTCAGTCAAGGTTTCGAAAGCCTCAGGACCAAGTTTCATTTAGGAAGAGAGTTCAAGAAAAATGGTTTTCCCCTCCCTCTCTTCAGACCATTTGAAGAGACGCAAAGTGAATTTTTTGCAGAAAGTATTAGCTTGTCCAGGAGATAGTTGATGTTCTTTCCTAATGTGACATTATTAAACTATGCCAGGCTTAAAGGAAAATTCTGAATCTTCATATAAAATTTTACTAAGAAGCCACCCTTATTACCTTTCCTCTAGAGAAAAATATAAAAATTCCTTAGTGGACAACATGGAATCTGTGTCCTTCCCTGAAAAAACATTGACCAAGACATGAGTTCAGTTCCCAGTTTTTCTACTAGCTAGTCCTTGACTAGTCCCTTCTCATCTCTGGCTAGTGAGTGTGTTCCTCTCCCAGATGAAGGAAGGCAAAATGTAAGATGCCCGAGGCTTTCTGTCCTGGAACAGGGCTGTGACCTTGTGGGGGTTGTTAGAACATGCACCAAGTACAGTCCACCAGGGAGCTCTGAGACCAGACAAAGAAGCCCATCTCCAGAAAGTTCCCACATTAACCAACTGTAGTGACACCCAAGTTAGGCGAGCATATTTTTGATTTCTGATTTTAGATCTTGCAAGGGAATTGGAGAAAAACAGTATTTTCTGCCCCAATCAAAGAAGAAAGGTTTTGTTCCCTCGTTCATCATCAATCCTAGCATGTTTTATATAAATGCCCCTAGAAAGCTCATGCTTTCACTCCTTGCCAAAACTGGCTGAGCTCCTGGCTCGGGCTGGGGAACAGAGGAAGAATTACGAGTGTGGTTGAACACACTGGCATGCATGAGGCTTGAAGCAGTTCTGTGTATCAGTAACGTGTAATGACAACCGCCCATCTGTTCTCTGAAACTCTTCATCTGAGCCTTCATCAAGCTGGAAATCTGGAAGGAGATAAATGCAAGGGGACTGTTCAACATGAACTCAGAAGTACCTGCAGAAAAAGATCCACCCTGAGCCGGCAGTGGAGAGGCTGACTGACTGCGGAGCTCAGGGTAGTGGGGCAGGGGTCTGTGAGGTCAAAATGAAGGTCAAGGACTCCAGCCCCATCGACTCTGCTTCTGAATAAGGACTTGAGCTTTTCATGTAATAAAGCATCAGCCCAGGAAGCAGTAACCATTCTCCAAACCTTTGCTTCAGGATCACGAGACCCCAGATTTTCCCAATGTCCATTGCATTGGGGCCAACACTGGAACTGAAAGTCTGACAAACACTCAGAAAGTCCCCCATTCCTGTCCGGTTCCTCCGGACACCCTGGCCTCTACTCTTGGGGAAAGACAAATGGGCAGCAGGGGAAAAGGAGAGGGTTGAAGACAGCCTACACCCCCAAATGGTGGTGTCTTTGAAAACAAAATGAAATAGAAGAAGGTCTGGGTTTATTCCAGGGGTATACAGCTGGAACTACCTAAGCTCCGGGAGTCCTGGAGAAACGCTGCCCAGGGAAAGCAAGCAAACAGAATGCAATTTGCCCGCTGCATTGTGAGCACCGGCTCTGCAGCGAGCAGCTCGGTGGTGGCAGCGGCCAGCATCTATCACCAGCTATCTGGGAGCCCAGGGCTGCTGGTGTTTGCCGCAGGCAACTGATTAGATGGCTAGAAAGCTTATTAGATCCCCAGTTTCCCCCAGTGAAGCCTCCCCCTCAGGGGACAAGAGGGGGACATTTTCATGGATTTGATGAATACTGTTGGGGATCTGAGATCACAGGCTAGGGAAAAAAAAGGGGGGGAATGTGAGCAGGAGATTATGGAATTTGTTGAGGCTAAAATATGACCTGTGAGAAGCTATGGGGAGTGCAAGCTGCCTGCCCCAGTCTGGGCCTAGGACCGCTGCCTGGCTGCAGGCTTCAGACTTTTCAGCCTCCTGATTAATGGAGCAAATTCCCAAGCCTGCTTCATTGCTCTCTGTGCCCCATGAAGCTTCCTCCAGCCAGCCCTCTCTGCTTTCTTTCCCCAAAATTTGGGCTGCTGAGAAAGACCTCTGAAACGGGAAGCAGACAGGAAATGTTTACTGAACATCTGGAGCTTTTGTTAAACATCCCTCCCAGGGAGTGTTGGTAGAAAGAAAAGTTTTGAAAGAGGTCTGGCTTCATTCATTAATTCATTGACTTAACATGTCGGAGGGCATCCCAGATATCAGGCAATGTGGATAAGGAGCTGTTTAGTTGGAGGCGGAACACATGCGTAGAGAAGGCCATTATGGAACCAATCTAAGGCAATTGTCAGGGAGGATAGACGGTGAGAGATAACAAGCCAAGTGTTGCTATGGAGAGAGATGCCCGGGGGCTTGACCTGGTCAGAGAGGGCTCGGAGCAGGGGAGTGTAAGGCTAGCCTGGCAGGGCGTGGAGGCTTTGAACGGAGCGCAAGGCCAAAGGTGTCCTGGAAAATTGGCAGAGGAAAGCCTTTTGCTTCTTTTCAGACAGAATCCTGGCCCTTCCTCCCCATCCTTCTGGAATTAGTAGGAGCTCACACCAATCGAGATCTCTGTAAACCACAACCTCTTACCCCAAACACATGCCTGAAATTCACGGACAATACGTCCCCAGGAGACAGGGGCAATGTGGTCCCCAGATCAGTGACAGCAACAGCATCTGTGAGCTTGTTGGAAATGCACAAGCTTGGGCCCCACTCCAGACCTACCATCAGAATTTGCATTTAATGGAGTCGGGGACCAACACGCATATTAAAGTTTGAGCAGAAAAATAGGCTCCCAGGTTCTCTCCTCCAGGCTCATCTAGCAGGGTATGGAGAGCTGTCCCAACCAGAGCCCTGATAGGAGTTCTCAGTGCCTATCAGGAAATCTCAGCATCCTGACTCCTCTTGTGTCTGTCTCCACTTACTCTTCCTGCCTAGCTAGGGAAGTGCACTTCCATTCTGCAAGTGTAAAGTGGAAATAATAATAGTAACACTGCAAGCATTGTAAGGAGGATTGAGTTAATATTTGAAAAGTTTTGAGAATAGTTTTTGACGTACTGTAAATGCTACATAAGCATTTATGAAATAAATAAAATAGAGCATCTGGCAAAGTGACTGGTCTAAAGCAAGTGCTCAGTAAGTGTTTGTTGTTTTTGAATTTGAAAGTCAATAAGATAAAAGCAGAGAGAGAAAGAGAGAATATGCATGAGCTCCAGGGAAAAGAGATACCCACCTCTGCCTCTCTGGTGGCTGGAGTACCTGGTGAATGAGACTAGTTTTGTGTGCAGCCTCCTGAATGGGGAAGGAGCTGGAAGGAGAAAGGGGGTGGGGGAGGCATGGCAGGGCATGACGAGATAGGCAGACATGTCTGCCCTTTAGTCCCTGTCAATCGCTCCCTGAGCTGATGATGTGCTGATGCGTGTGAGGGTCCAGACAGTGCCCGCCTGGGCTGGATTTTCACGCATCAGTCCCCGGGGAGCTGGGGCTCTCACCATGTCCGAGTCACGGAAGAGGAGGCGCGCCTCCCCAGCCCCACATTGTCAGGCTTAGCCTACAACATAATTGCCCACCAGGCCCTCGGCCCCTCCTGCTTCCACTTCAGAAAAACCAGCCCGCAGTCCTGCTTCATCCCATAACCTCTACCTGTAGCATCGAGTCCCCCAGCTGGTCTGTTCAGCTGGGAACCCTGCTGCAAAGGAGTAGAGAGTGTGCCAGGGAAGGAGATGATTTTAGAAATGAGGACCAACCTTAAGGAGCTTTCTCTCCCAGACCCCCACCCCTCCTGCCACTCCTTTCAGACACATCTGTCAACAGCTGCTTCATTGTGTGGACCCCTAGTTAAGACTCTTCTTTTCTACCTTTTCAAGTTGAAGCCGCCCTACCCTTCCTGGGAGCCTTCAGCAGCACGGAGCTGCACGGAGCTGCACGGAGCTGCCGGCCTCTCATTGGTGCTGACTCTAGCAAGACCCCTGTCTTACTCTACATTCTACCCCCATGACCATCTGTGGGACTATGGTCATCAGTGAATTAGAGCCAAGGTGGTGACAGAGACGATCTGACCTCAAAGCCCAAGACGCTGGCTTTCTTGCTTGTGTTTCCTGTGTGTGAGTCATAGAACACTAGTTCTGAGGCTTGGTGATAGATACTAAATATATACACCCACACACACACACACACATACACACACACACTTATCCATAAAATATATGTGTGAATGTATATGTATACCTGTAGCAACCTACATTTGAAAAATTCTAGATTAAATTAACTGAAAGGATTTCTTTATTGCAGGACTACTCAGAGCCTTAAAAATACAGACACAAATAGCTAGCTAGCCTCAGAAAGACGGGTAAAGCCCATTGACCTGTAGGATCTTGTCTCCCTCACAGTGCCACTTGCCGGCTGGGGCTCTCCGCAGGTGTGCACTGCTGTCTGCCATGTTACCCCTCAGCACTGATTTCCCCCTACTGTATAACCCCGCCACCCCCACAGCCTTCAGGCAGCCTGGTCTTCCTGCCTCATGAATTTTTCCCGAAAATACAACCTCGTCACAGGTTGCTCCTTTCCTTTGTGGTGTCTTGGTCCTCTGAATTCTCTCTTTTTTCAAGATTTTATTTATTTATTTATTTGGGAGAGAGAGAAAGAGAGTGAGAGAGAGAGAGCATGAGCAGGGGGAGGGGCAGAGGGCAAGGCAAACACCCCACTGAGCAGGGAACCCGATGTGGAGCTCAATCCCAGGACCCTGGGATCATGACTTGAGCTGAAGGCAGGCGCTTAACTCACCAAGCCACCCAGGTGCCCCTCTTGCTCCTCTAAGTTCTGTCTACCCGTCAAGGCCCCAAGCAAGCCCTACTCTCCCTTAGGAAGCCTTTCTTGCACACTCCAGACTTCCTCTTACCTGCTTCTCTCAACTTCTGCCACATTTGTCATCTTATTTAAACACTGGTTGGTGTACTGATGTGACTACTGACCATATAATGCCCTTAAAATAAGAAACAAAGCTTAACACTTCCCTATTGCTTACAGGGTCCTTGATAAAGAGTGGAAAATACTTAATCGGGACTTGCTGATGGCTTGGATTATTTAAAACAGGAATGGGGTCCCCGCTCCTTGAGTGCAAGCCAGCTTAAAGAACACCAGCTGGGGTGAAGAGCAGCGTCATTTGCATTGTGACCTGGCTCCGGGCCAGCTCCCCTGCTGGGTCCCCTTCCTGGGTCCCTGGGGGAACAGATTCAGAGCACAAGTCACAGGGGGCGCTTTCCTGCCGAGTCCAGTAACTCTATTGGTTAAAGAAAGGGACCTGTGCCCTGGGACACTGGTCCAGCTACAGCCAGCCCCACTTCCCACCCCACCCTCTAGTGGATGTGCTAGACTGCAGACTCCCTGTGAGAAGGCAAAAAAAAAAAAAAAAAAAGAGTTTCTGCAGGCTCTGGGATCATTGCCTATTTGTAATCTTTTTCTCTTCCTGAGCTTCAAGTCTCCTTCTGTGTCTCGTTGTATCTGTCTCTGCCTGTCTGTCAGTTTGCCTTCCTTTTCAAAAAACCTGAATAAAACACAGAGCAAACTGTCTCCCTTTCCTATCTGAGAGCAGAGAATAAAGCAGTCACATGTCAGGGGCACATTTTCAGGTTTTATTTTCATCGGCAATATCCTGCAAGCACCCCCACCCCCATAATTGATGTAGAGACACCAAATCCCCCTCCGTCCTTTTGTGCGTGCTGACAGACTTCACGTTAGCAGACCCGCAGACGAACCTCACCAGGCTCCGTGCCAGCCCCGGCACCCGTCAGTGCCCAGGGGTGTGCCAGAGTCGGCTGAGGTGCACCTGTCCTATGCACGCTGGACGTGCTCTCCCTTCCCCGGCTCCAACTCTCTCTCCTCTAACTTAAGGTGCAGCGCAGAACATCAGAGCCTGACAGGATGCTGTCTGTGTGGTAGCATCAACAACAGAGGCAGGCAGCGCTGTGGGAAGACAGAATGCCAGCCAGGAAAGGGGGGCGGTGGGATGCTGCTAGGGCGGGGGCACGGGGGGGGTTCTGGATGTGAACCGATCTGTGCACCAGGAGGCTGGCCTTGCAGAGGGGTCCACCTCGGACTCAGAGCTCCTGATGCTCTGCATGGCCTGAAGGAGAGAGGAAAGCTCTCTCGTTGAGGCTGGAACCCAGTCTCCTCACGCACTGGCCCATCTGGCTGCGTGGATGCTGTTTCCAGTGGAGGAAAAAGGGAACTGGTCCCTGCAGGTCCAGCTTCTCCAGGTCTGGCACAAATGTGTGCGCTCCTGGAAGGAAGCAGGGCCAGAAGAGGCTGTGCACGTCTTGTCTGAGCGAAGGGCCTGTTGTGACTCCTTTTCAGGGACTCCCAACAGTTGGGAAGGAGCTTCAGACAAAGACGGGGATGGGGAGCGGTTGGTTGTTCCCAGTCACAGTGAGAGAACCTGGAGGCTCACCATGCAGAGGGGTCAAAGACTCCCCTAAATGCCTTTTCCCGGGGGGTCTGATCAAACAGAGCCCAGCTGGACCTGGGAAAACCCTGACCCCCTCCGCCCCGGAAGGATTTAGCTTGAGGCAATGCAGCCTGCCCAGACACACGGAGCGTGAGTTATGCATTCTACAAAATGATCCCATAAATCCTGAAATGAGTTTTTTTTTTTAAAAGAAAAACAAAGCAAATCAAGATGAATAAATATTAATGAATCGCCTCCTCTCCGTGGCAAGAGGAACGAGAGGCGGAGCTAATGACTCTGTCAGCAGATCACAGACACTCTGAATATTTCATGGAGCAGCGGAGGTGGACCTCAGACATGGGTCCCTCACCCCATGTGCACTTAGAGACCGACAAAAGCTGCGTACGAGGGACACATCTCAGAGCAGAAGGCTGGATTTCCTAGCCAACTTGCTGGGGTTAGCTGGCGCCCGACACACAGTAACAGCCCTCCATTTGCCGAGCGCTGGCTCTTTCCTGATGCTTTCCATCTATTACCTCGACCCAGGAGCTATTACTAAACCCACTTCCTAGGATAGGAGACCCGGGCTGAGAGGAAATAACGTGCCACATGATATTCGACTAGTAAGTGGCAAAGCTGGCATCCCGAAGCAGGGCTCTCTTGACTCCCAAATCCAGCCCTACCCTACACAGCAACGGCTCAACACATCGCTCCCCTTCCCTCCTTCCCACGCATCTTCTCGGCCTTGGGCCATGTCTCCGTGGCTCCACATGAGCCTTTCATTGGCTCAGCATGGGGGACAGACTCTCACACAGTAGGTGCTCAATAAATCAATACGTGTTTGTTGAATGGGATCGAATTTCCTGCCAGGGGAAGAAAATGACTTTGCCCTCTTCTCATAGCTAGATCGAAATTCACAAAATAAGTCCTTCCCCCAGGGTGGCTAACCCCCAGGGTGGCTAACCCCCAGGGTGGCTAACCCATGCAGCTAACCCATGCCTCCTCGGAGGCAGACTCGAGGGATATCATCCTCACAGACATCACTGCTGTTATCATAGGGCCTCCGAGGGCTTGAACAGGTGAGGCAGACATGAAAGAACCGACAGACAATTAGGTGGTGGTTGAAAGAGAGCCCCCCTTCAGTGCCCTGGCTTTCAAGGGGGACCCCCAGGGGCTGCCAATCACAACCCCCCCCCCCGCACCAAATTCACTTAAAACATCCCCCCCCCCCCAAATTAACAAATGGAAGAACAGGAGCAGACTTTCTCCAGCCTCTCCAATGCGTCCCCACCCAGCGACAGCTAAAACGTTTCACTTGTCAGTCAGCAGTAAATACCACGTCTCAGCTTTGTACTGAACATCCCCAGAATAGACGTTGCTAATGGCCTTGATGACAGTCTCTGATTTCTGAAGCATATGTGAGAAAGTGAAAGAAGGGGGGCGGCCAGTGGAAGGGGGGCAGGAAGGCAGGAGGGAGGCTGCAGGAGGGAGTCGGGCTGATGTGTAGCTTGATTCTTTCTCCTTCTGATGTTTCCATTTTTTTTTTTTTTCATTTTCCCCAAAAGCTTTTTCAAGTGTCCACAACATTCATGGTGCTGAGCAGCTTTAGCCCTAAAAGTCAAGAAGAAAAGGACAGAGGGAGAAAGAAATAGCCCTCTTCTACGGTCCACCTGACTTGGCTTCGGGAGGACCGCCTCCAGCCTTCTTACGAACCCCAAGGAGAACACATGCTCTGGGACATGCGCACTCTCTCCTCTGATGGAAGTGGGGGCCACCCAGCCAGCCTTTCCTGGGGCTGGGGCGCTCACGCCCAGGCTGCAGGGAGCAGGGGAAGGACGAGGCCTCCAGATCATGGCCCACAGGGATGCTCGGTCAATTTTTCTAAATACCTGATGGCCACTCGTTAGGCAATGGCTAGAGTGGTTCTTCCTTCCGATGAAAAGAAAGCGGGAATAAAACCAGAGAGGGGTGGTCAGCTTGGAGGATTGATTCACACAAACAAAAGTCACTGATACTGTGCTGTGGCACCCTCACCAGTTTAGTGAGTCAGACCCAGCCTCTGTTCTCAGAAGCTTTGCCATCTCCCCTTGCCCTTGTCAGATGCACTGACTCAACTCAAATTAGAGGGACTTGCGGGTTAAGGACGTGACTCTGAACCAGGGAAAATGGGCATGAATCTCCTTGCTTTCTCTGAAACGAATCCCTACCCCCACACACTACCCATTCCACCTCCCCACAAAAATATGTTGCTCTCCCTGCCACCCACCCTGAGTTCCTCAACCGGAAATAGTCCTTAGAAATCCTCCGGGATCAGGTCTCTTTAACCCGCCTAACATTTGTTAAGCCTGACTGTGTGTCCCTTGCTGTTTCTAAGCGCCATATGGGCCTTACCTCCAGCACCAGCACAACAAATGCTCCATTTTACAGGTGGGAAAATGGAGGCTCCTCTTTATTAAGTAACTTAATCCTGTGGTTCATGAGCTCGGACCCTCTAGCTGCAGAGTATACTTGCTTGTTTCCTGTCTCTCGAGCCTATACTGGCTCTGATCCTGTCTGTCCTCTCTTAACTGACAAATCTTTGCCCTCTTCTTTCCACAAAGAAAAATAGTATCAGATTCTTGGCTCCTGTGTGCTGTAGGATCCTGGACTGAAGATCAGCGGTGTGGGGTCATTTAGCTTCCTCCTTCTGTTCTTTACAGATAACTGCAACTAGATTGTCTGAAACACTCGGGCTGAAAGAAGAGGCCACAAGGCTCAGGGGACAATTGGTACCAGGCCATGTTCTGTGGCACCTGTTGACTCATTTGAATGCTTTTTCTTGACCTCTATCATGAGCATGGTGGTAGTGATTTCAAACACCTTACAGAGGGCTGAGAGGTCTCCCAAAGGTCCTATAACTTGTGGTGTAGAGTGTCTGCAGACAAATTGGGATGCCATAGGCAGTCAACTCATGAAAAGCTTATTTTTAAGGATAATGATTAAATTGCTGTTTCTAAGGCCTTCACCGCTAGCCCCGAATTGACTTCATATTCTCGAGACGCCTGCATCCCCATTCTCTCCAGAACGTCAGCTTTAATTTAAAGCCCCATCAGAGATCTTTGAAGGCCTAAATCTTTCCCTTCCAGCTGGTCAGAGATATTGGCATATTAATCTATTTAGTAATTATGCGAACAAGCTCTGACCATGTGTTATTGAAAATTAAACTATCAAAATGTGTCCAATCAAATTGCTCAATTTCTCAATCCCATCCTGTCATTAGATTCAACACTAAGATTAATTACGAAGCAATGGGCCAGGTTCGCCAGATGTTGCGCTGACTTCAGTCAAGGTACATCTGTTCATCCACCTACCATCACTGCAGATTCAGCCGCTGATTCTACAGCTCCAGGTCTGGTTCAGGGTTATATTAGCCCGAACATGCCCGGTATTGACTTTGTCCAATACTCCTGAGTCTCCTGCTCCTTGCAACTGCTGTCCAAGGCCACTGTCAGCCAATGGTCTGTCCCAAGGGAGTCCCAAGGGGGTGAGAACTGCCAGCCAGCGTTGAGGTAAAGGAAAGAGGCTGCTGCTTTGAAGGGAATTACAATTACAGATATAAGGAAGCTGTAGAAGTGGCTTTTGGCCCAGAACCTCTGATCTTTGCCCTCATGATACAATTTCTTGGTAAACTGCTTGGCCTTCTGGCTAGGTGGTGTCACCACCTGTTACATAAACCCACCCAGCTGAATGCCAAGGGCACCGTCTGAAGAATAGAACCTTAACAGTTACATGCAGTCAGTCTTACCCTGGCTCTTTGCTATTTGCTGGATGTGTGACTAAGGGCAAATCAGTTCTTACCCTCTCTGAGATTTCTTAGTTGTAAAATGCAGAGGTAAAATTACCTACCTTCTAAGGTTATGAGAATTGTGGAAGTATATAAAAAGTGCTTGGCATTTTAGGAGAGATTAAGCCCTTAGACTCTTGAGTCAGCCCAGGTGGGGTTCAGTTCCTGCTCCACACCCTGCTAATCACCGGACAGGGGATTTTGAGTGAGGAACCTCACCTTCCCAAGACTTGGTTTCCTCATCTATAAGATGGGATGATAATAGGACATCAAAGGTAGGATGAAATTACATAATTCATAGAAGTGCTAAGCAGAGTGCCTGAGAAATAACAAACATTAAATAACATTCACGGGCACCTGGGTGGCTCAGTGGGTTAAGCCACTACCTTCAGCTCAGGTCATGATCTCAGGGTCCTGGGATCGAGTCCTGCATCAGGCTTTCTGCTCAGCAGGGGGCCTGCTTCCCTTCCTCTCTCTCTGCCTGCCTCTCTGCCTGCTTGTGATCTCTCTTTGTCAAATAAATAAATAAAATCTTTAAAAATAAATAAATAAATAAATAACATTCATGAATGTTACTAGTATTATTATCCTGGAATTTGTAGTAGACATGCAGAAAACATTGCTTTCATTTTCAACTCTCTCTTTTCTTCCTCTACCTGTATGTTTCTCTATGGCCCCCAGACTTGAAGGAGTCTTAGGAGTCATATAATCCAATCTTATAACACACAGACATCCATTCCTTTCATAACATTACAGGAAGAAGAGTTTGCAATTATAAACCTAACTCTTTCCTTAAGTAAGAGGATATATTTTATTACATGGAATATATATTGTTTAACCAAACTCCTTATGATACAAGTATGGAAATATAAGTTAAGATTGAATGTTCAGCCTAATAAAGAAAGAAAATAAGTGTATCTCAACAGTGAGGTCAGGAGGAAGAGGGTGAAGAATAGAGAAAAGCAAAAAGGAGAATGGAGAAGGAAAGAGGACAGCAGGACAAAGTTCTATAAAATAACCCCTTCTCAATGACCATTGAAAATATCAGTTAAATCCTACTTAAAGTGCGAAGTGAGCTGATTTATTCTGGAAGCCAGTAAAAGAATTGATTTTTGTTGACATGATGTAAAAAAGAAATTAGATTTATGGATAAACGAGTTAGAGGTATAGATGACCAAAAAGTGCAAATTTTCAATGCTTCAATCAAGATATTCTAGGTAATTCTATGTTAGAAAATTTAGAACCTTAAAATAACGAAATCTGACTTCAACTTCTATTAAAGTCATAGAAAATCATAAGAACATGTTGCTATCATTCTAACACTAAGAACAAGATGAATAACCTACAACATCATAATTCTTAAGACAATCAAAGAGCCAAAGATGAACACAGAAAGCTAATAAACTAAAATTCAGAAAATCTCATGGCCCTCCTAGGAAAGAAGAGACTCATAAAAATGGTATTTTTAAGAGATTTATTTATTTATTTTAGGGGGCAGGGACAAAGGGAGAGGGAGAGAGAAATTCAAGCAGACTCCATGTTGAGTGCAGAGCCAGATATGCGGTTTCTTCACAACCCAAGTGGAAACAAAGAATCTGATGCTTAACCAATTGTGCCACCCAGGCACCCCCAAATGATATTTTTATCATTATAAAATAGTGGCAGAATGAGAAAGCCATCATAGATACATGTAAGAAGAAAACAGCTAAAATTTTAATGAATTTCTAAGGTTTGAAATTAGATAGGAATGACGGTTAAAACCTATAGGGGCCCTAGAAATAAAATCTGAATCCACTCACAAACTTTTCCACTGACTTTCCTTAAGTGCTCACACAGAATATTGGGGTAAGAATAAGAGAGCTGTTAAAGTCTTGAAATACAAACATGTGTAAGCTGTAAAAACCCAAAGAGCAGGAGAATTGAGACAAACCCTCTAGGAATTCAGACCCCAGTCCCTGGTAAAGGTAAGGTTCTAACCCTGCCTTCAAATCAGTTTAAGCTTGTGATAAACTACAGTCAAGCCCTGATTCAACTCAACAACAAACTAGATCAACTCAAACTCACAAACCGGAAGACTGACAGAGAAAAAGAGGATGTCCTATTTCTGGAGTAAGCATTATTTACTTCAGTTTCTGCTGCATTTTTATCCATGATGTCTGAGAGTCATTCAAAAGCCATGAGACAAAATGTCAAGACTGTGAAAGACAAGGAAAGACTTAGGAACTTTCACAGATTGGAAGAGACTAGAAGACATGACAAATAAATGCAATGTGGTATTTATATTGGATCCTGGAACAGAAAAAGGGCATATGTAGAAAAACTAGGGAACTCTGAATAAAAATTGTAGTACAATGAATAGTATTGTATTAATGTTAATTTCTTAGTTTTGATTATTGTACTGTGTGGTCATATAACATATTAACATTAGGGGAATCTGGAGGAAGGGTATCTTGCAATTTTCTACACTATGATTGGAACCCTTCTATAAGTTTTAAATTCTTTTTTTTTTTTTAAGATTTTATTTACTTGACAGACAGAGATCCCAAGCAGGCAGAGAGGCAGGCAGAGAGAGAGAAGAAAGCAGACTTCCTGTTGAGCAGAGAGCCCGATGTGGGGCTTGATCCCAGGACCCTGGGATCTTGACCTGAGCCGAAGGCAGAGGCTTTAACCCACTTAGCCACCCAGGTGCCCTTAAATTCTTTCTAAATTAAAAAAAAAAACAAAAAACAAAAAACACTTTATGAGCTGTTTAGAAAGCAAAAAGATATGAATTATTATCAAGAGAATAAAGTCAATAGAAACAGTCACGGGGGGCAGCTGGGTGGCTCAGTGGGTTAAGCCTCAGCCTTTGGCACAGGTCATGATCTCAGAGTCCTGGGATCGAGCCCTGCATCAGGCTTTCTGCTCATCGGGGAGCCTGCTTCACCCCTCTCTCTGCCTGCTCTGCCTACTTGTGATCTCTCTCCCTCTGTCAAATAAATAAATAAATAATCTTAAAAAAAGAAACAATCACAGAGATGATCTATATATTAAAATTAGGAAAGGAGTTTTAAAAGAATTATGATTAATATGGTACACAATTTTGTGGACAACATAAGAATATAGAGAAGGAAATTCAGCAGAGGCATTTCTATTTTCTATGATAAAAAGAAAGCCCAAATAGAAATGCTAGTAATGAAAAATATAGTGGATGAAAAGAAGAATTCTTTCTTTTAATGGGTTATCAACAAAAAGACCAAAGAAAAGAATCAATGAACCTGATGTCAGGTGAATAAAAATTAAAGACAAACCTAAACAGAAAAAAAAGGGTTTTTTTTTTTGTTGTTGTTGTTGTTTGTTTGTTTAAAGAACAGAGGCTCTCAGCTATATGATATATTATTAAGTAAACTAACATTTCTAAAATTGGAGCCCCAGGAAAAAGATAGAAGAATGAAGCAAAAGAAATTGATGAAATAAAAAAACCCATAGTTATGAGTTCATAGTTATGGGTTCAGAAAACTTAAGCAGAATAAGTACAAAGAAAACCACATTTAGAGACATTTTTGAAAGCAGACAGAAAATAAAAAGACTCATTACATTAGAAGAAAAAGTAAGAGTCACAGGTGCTCTCTCATATGAAATCATGCAGGTCAGAAGACAATGGAATAATATTTCCAGAGCATGAAAGACAAGACAAAACAAAACAAACCTAGAGTTCCATACCTAGAGAAAATATCCTTTAAAAATATAGGCAAAATAAAGACAAGTTCCTCCAAACAAATGCTTAATTTGCTTCAGCAGATGTGCAAGATGAGACATAATAAATAAAGTTCTTCAAGCTGAAAGGAAATGACACCAGATAAAAACCTTGTTCTTCAGGAAGAAATAAGGAACACTAGACATGGTGAGTATGACAATAAATCACATAGTTAGATGTTCAAAGTAAAAATTATAGCAATATATTTGGGGGATTTTAATCTATGTAAAAGTAAAATATATAACAAAAACAGCCCCAAAGGCAGAGAGTTGGTAATTGGAAGCATATTGTTCCAAGGTTTTTAAATGTTTAACAAGTAGTAGAATATTTTTTAAAGTAGAATATTTCTGATACATGAAAAGTACATGTTGTAATCTCTTGTGAAACCACATATACACACACAAATAATACAAAGGGGCATCATAAAAAAGTTAATACAGACATACCTTGAAGATATTGCACGTTCTGTTCCAGACCATTGCAAAAAAGTAAATATCAAATTAGAGAGAGTCAAATGACTTTTCTGCTTTCCCAGTGCATATGAAAGTTACATTCACATTATACTGTAGTCTATTAAGTGTGAAATAGCATTATGTCTAAGAAAAATATACATACCTTAATTAAAAAACACTTTATTGCTGAAAAGTTCTAACCATCATCTAAACTTTCAGTGATCATAATGACTGATCACAGATCAACACAACAAATAATAATAATAATGACAAAGTTTGAAATATTGTGAGAATTATCAAAATGTGACACAGACACACAAAGTGAGCAAAAGCTGTTGGAAAAATGGTGCTAATAGACTTGCTCAATGCAGGGTAGCCACAGACCTTTAGTCTGTAAGAAACACAGTATTTGTGAAGTGTGATTAAGTGAAGCCTGATAAAATGAGGTATACCAGTAAAGGAGATAGAATAGATTACTTTAAAAATCATTTTATTCACCAAGAAAACAGGTAGAATACAAAAAACTGAGTAGCAAAACCCACATGGGACAAATTTTAAAAAGACATGAGACTCAAATACAAACATATCAATAACTATATTAAAGTGTACTAGACTCCCCAATTAAAAGGTAGAGATTGCCAAATTGGATAATAAAAAGTAAAACATATGCTATTTATTGGTAGCACACTTTAACATGAAGTCATGGGTTGAAAATAAAACATGGGGAAAATATAAGCCATTTATGATAAAGACTGAGGGTAGCTTTCAGCCAGCAATCAGCTAGGAACTAACAGCGGTCTGTAGTCAGCTACCAGCCCCAAATTGAGTCCCTTAGTCCAACAGGATAACAGTAACTGAGCTCCACCAATATCCACATGAACTTCAAATTGGATCCTTCTTCAGTCAAGTGTTCAGGTGAGAACCCAGTTATTGTTAACTTTGCAGAGAACTCATCTAAGCCATGTTCAGATTCTTGACTCACAGAACTGTGAATAACCAATGTGCTTTTCTTCAGTTACTAAGTGTGTGGTAATATTTTTAGGCAGCAATAGAAAGCAGGCCCCACAATGGGCTCCATAATCAGTGGGGAGTCTGCTTGAGGTTCTTTCTCTTCAGCTCCCTCTGCCCCTCCTCCTGCTCACTCACTCACTTGCTCTCTCTGTCTCTCAAATAATAAATAAATTAAAAAAAAAAAGAAAGCAAATACACTATGTAAACACTAAGCATAGGAGAGCTGGTGTGGCCATATTAATATCAAAACTTTCAAAGAGAATTACTAGAGACAAAGAAAAATATTTCCCAAAGATGACAGGGTCAATTTATGGAGTCAGTTCTTTTTTCAAGTTTGTTTGCAGATTTATTGAGATATAAGATTAAGTTAAACAGGATAATGATTTGACATACATATACTATGAAATCCTTACCACAGTAAATTTAATTAACATTCATCACATCATATAGTTAGAACTTTTTTTTCTTGTGATGAGAACTTTTAAGATCTATTCACCAAGTTTCAAGTATATACAGGGTCATCACAGAACAATCTTAAATGTTCTGCACCTAATAACAAATCTTAAAAACACATGAAACCCAAAATTGACAGAGGTAAATAGAAATAGACAAATCCATAATCATAACTAAAAATTGTTACATTATTCTATCTAGTAATTAATGGCACAGGTAACCAAAATAATCAGTAGAGAATTGTATACCTAGCCAAAACATCTTTCAGATGAATGCTAAGTAGGTTTTTGAGGCCAACAAAAACAGAGAGAATGCACTGGAAGCAGTAGTACCCTACAAGAAGTGTTAACAGAAGCTCTTCCACAGAAGGATCATTATCCAAAGGGATTTTTTTAAATTAAAGTACAGTTGATATACAATATCATACTAGTTTTCATGTATAACACAGTGATTTGACAAGTCTCTATTATGTTATGCTGTGCTCACCCCAAGTGCAGCTACCATCTGTTACCACACAATGCTACTACCATCAGCTATATTCCCTATGCTGTGCCTTTTATGGTGGTGACTTAAACATTCCCTAACTAGAAAGCCTCCCACTCCCCTTCATCCTTTTTGCCCTTCCCTCAATCCTGCCTCTGCCTCTGACCAACACTGGCAACCATCAGCTTGTTTTCTTTATCAAGGGGAAAATTTGGATCTGCAAAAATTAGTCAAGAGCTCTGAAAATAGTAAAATAATAATAATAAGGGTAAAGATAAGAGACTATGGTTTTCTTATTTTAATCACTTTAAAAGAAAATTGGTAATTGAAGGCAAAAATAAAGTTTTTTCATGGGTTATAACATATATAAAAGTGTGAGAACAATAGGATTGTAAGGGCCTGCCCTTCCCAGAAGAATTTGCTTGTGGACCCCGGATGTAGGGTCAGGGCAGGCTGAGTGGAGATGTCCAATCGGTGGGGTGCGCGTATATCCACTAGGGTGAATTGAGATCCGATTGGCCACCTGTGGAGGGGCGGAGCTCAACTAACCCCAAAGGCTGGTGTGTGAGGCTGTCAGGGGAAGCAGGAGAGCTGTCCCCTGCGGGAGCAGAAGGAAGAGTCGGTGGGAGCGGAGGAGCTGTAACAGCTCTTCTAAGAGCTATAACCACCGCCAGCAGTCCCGCCGCGGGCAGTCCTGCCTCTGGTGGCCCCGAGCTGCCTATGGCCTCCAACTGCCTGCGGCCCCGCCTGTGGCCCCATCCGCCCGCAGCCTCCAGCCCTCTGCGGTCCCGCCTCCAGCGGTCCCGAGACATCAGCGGTCCAGCTGTCTGCCCCTACAGCCCCTAGATGTCAGCGGTCCTAAGACTCCAGCGGTCCAGCTGTCAGCAGTCCTGACGCCTGCAGCCCCGAAATGCCAGTGGTCCTGAGACGCCAAAGGCCCCTAGCCGCCAGCAGCCTCGCTGCAAAATGCCTCATCACCCCGAGCCAGAGTGGCCTTGTCTGCAGCGGTGGCCTCCTCTGGGTGGCAGTCTGGTCAAAGTGGCGTCATGGGGAGCAGAGTCTGTGTCATTGGGGTTGTCCTTCTTGTCATTGTCGCTGTCATCATTGCCTCTTCGTTGTTGGGAGCGGCCTCGTCTGGGAAGCAGCCTCCTCCAGAGTGGCCTCTTCTTGGGAGTGGCCCTGTCTGGGGAGCGACCTCATCAAGCAGCGGCCTTGTCCTGGGAGTGGCCTTGTCCGGAGTGGCCTCTTCTTGGGAGCAGCTCTGACCGGAGAGCAGCCTCATTTGTGGAGCAGCCTCATCTGGAGCGGCCTTCTTGGGAGTGACCTTGTCGGGATCATCATCGTCACCTTTTCGTAAGAGACAGCCCTGACCGGTGAGTTTGATTCTTGATGCTTGGCGTGAAATAAAGCTTTGCTTGACCTTCGCTTTCTATCAGTCTTGTTCCTTTGATCATGGACCCTAACAGGATAAGAGATTGGAGAGAGAAAAAGTTGACTGAAAGACTCTTACACTATATGTGAAAGGTACAATACTATTTCAAGATTGACCATGATTAAAAAAAAAAAAAAAAGATTGACTGTAATAAGCTAAGGATACATTATAAACCCTAAGCAACCATTTAACAGATAAACCTGAAAAGCCAAGAGTGGAAATAAAATGAAATTATAATAAATACTCAATTCAAAATTAGGCAGAAAAAGAGGGGAAAGTAATAAGTAACAGATGCACAGATAAAGGATGACTTGCAGGATTGCATATTTAAATATGATCATATCAATATTTTCATTGATGATCAAAGGTCTAAAACCTTCACCAAAAGGCAGAAATTGTCAGACTGGATAAAAAGAAAAGATCCAAATACATACTACTTATAAGATACCCACAGCAAATACAAAGATAAAGATAGGCTAAGGTCCAAAATTCTAGTTATAAAATAAATAAGACACAGGGATGAAAAGTACAACATAAGAAATATAACCAATAACACTGAATAATTTTGCATGGTGACAGATGGTGACTACAGTTATCATGGTGAGCATTTCGTAAAGTACAGAATTGTCAAATCACTATGATATATACCTGAAACTAACAGAAAATTATATGTCAACTATAGTTCAACAAAAAAAGATATATAAAGGTGGAAAATAAAAGGATAGTAACAGATAAATAATGAAAATACTAATCAGAAGAAAGTTGAAGCAGAGTTCTTGATATAGGTGAATATTCAGTATTAGCCTCTAGCAGTAGTAATTGTAATGAGATCTTCAACCATCTCAGGTAACTGGGAAAACAACTCACAGTTAATACAAAACAAGGAAAAAAATCAACAGTGGGTTGCGTGCTCCACCAGTCAGCTGGTGCCCATGCACTGGGTAACTGGTACAATTTGTAGACAAATCCATAACAACCTCCCCTCTTCTACTGCACAGCAGTAATACTTATTTTCTGATGCTTAAAAAAGTATTCAAGTTCTTTCTTTTATTCCGACATACAAACCTATGTACATTATTATTATTATTATTATTATTATTTTGCTATAACTGGAATTCTCATGGGCCAAAGAACAATTTACATAGGTGGAAAGAACATGAACCCAGACTATGTTCAAATCCCAGCTCTACCATTATTGAACTATACATGATCTTGGACAAATTACTTAACCCCTCCCTGAACACATTTCCTCCTTTGTAAAATGGGTTAATAATCCTTACTTCACAAGATTATTGAGATGAATAAATGAGCTAATTTATGTGAAGAGCATAGAGTATGTTCTTAGTATGGACCCTGATCTCCCAACTTGCTATGAGATAGGAAGATACTGTAGGCCTATCAGGGAGTATCATGGAAATCCATTCTATCTCTGGAGATGGGGAGGTGCACTATGGACCTTTTTTCAGAATTGGATAGAATGTGGCCTGGATGGTGCTTATAACAGAATGGGAAAAATCACCTTCTCCCACTCAAGTTTGGTAGCAGGAAAGTCAAAACCCTGGGGGAACTTTCACTTTTCTGTCCTTGAGATTAAAAAATGGAAAACCCATGCCTTGTGCATTCCAAATACTCAGCCTGATAAGTCAACAGTAGTTACTGAAGGTGTTAGAAAGAGCAATAACCATATTGGCTCCTTACAGGTAAGGAAGTCATCAGCAAACATCTGAAGTTCTTTAAGAAAGGCCGAGTAGTGTTGGCCTTCAGAGCAAATCTAAGTCAGACTTGCAAGAAAAGTAAAATCTGGGGTGCTTGGGTATCTCAGGTGGTTGAGCATCCAACTCTTGGTTTTGACTCAAGTCATGATCTCAGCATCGTGGGATCAAATCCCAAGTCAGGGGGGAGTCTGCTAGGAACTCTCTCTCCCTCTTTACCCCTCCCCCGCATAAAAGAAAGGAAGGAAGGAAGGAAGGAAGGAAGGAAAGAAGGAAGCTGGGTGAAAGAAAGAAAGAAAATCTTTTTAAAAAGAGTAAAATCACAAGCCCATATTTGTAAAATGTTCATTTGTTTGCTCATTCATCCATCCATCCAACCATCCATCCATCCATCCATCCATCCATCTATCTCTCCTATTCATTTATTTAACAAACCTTTATCAAGGATCAACTAAGTGCCAAGTATTTCATCATAAAACCAGTGCAATGATATCCTTTTCTATTTCTTGGCAACAAATTATTATTCATGGAAGCAAGTGAGTAAGAAGTTCCTTGACTGATGGTCAACCAAATTTCTCATCCTTGTCCTCCATAATGTATGTTCTTAGTTTTTTATCTAGACTGGCTGCAAAACCTGTAAGGCTTCATTGGGACAGGAACCAAGGCTGAGGTGAAACCCCCTGCCTTCAGAAGATGGTCACAGCTGATGAATGAATTAGTCTTGGAAATGTTTTCAGCAGGTGATCTGCTTGACTCATTAGGGGAACTATCCGGTTCATTAGCCGATATACCTGATTCAATGGATAATACATCTGATTAAGCACGTGAAACATGACTTCCTTTAATAAACAGACCCCTTTTCACCCCTAACCCTCATCCCCTACAGTAGTGGGAGCTTCAACTGCTCAGAGCAACTTTGATTACTTCTGTTCTCCTCTTCCCTGCCTTAATGCCTGTGAGTGATCTGCCCCAGGTATCCCGAGGGACCACATGCCTGTGTGAGACCCGATCTGTGCCGATACAGGCAAAAGTCTGGATTTGGCTATTTCAGTAAATCACTGTCATCCAGAGTGGTTCTGAATTCTGTAAGAAAAAAAAAAAAAAGCCTCAATTTGCTATGCAGACAGAATGGGGCTGTTTTTATCCTGCTGAGAGTCACAGCCATGAAATCTTTGTTTGCACATCAGGGCTCTTTTCAACAATGCTGGGTGTGGGGACCAAAATAGCAATTCTAAAGTCACCTCTCTCTTCCTCAGTCTGCTCTCTCTGCTTGGGGAGGATGGAATCCCTGCAGGAGGAACAGCTGTTCCCTGGCCACACTTTTGTCACAACCAGGAACAAAGAGTCCCTGGAGCCATCCGAGCTTGGGCTCAAGAAATGTGAACAAATCTGAATTGTGGATTTCTTTAACACTGGGGAGGGAAAATCAGAAGGGATTAGAGTCCCCAGGAGGGCTTGTTAAAACATGGATTTCTGCATCAAATGTTATCCTAATAAGTATTTAACAAACTTGCTAGCTTTCGAAGAAAAGATGTGATTTGAAAATTGCATTTGCCAATTTCTATGGTGTAAATACTTCTAAAATAGTCAATTTCAAGCTGTGTGGAAATTGGGAAGAGATGCACAATCCCATTTTTCTTAGGAGCTCTTCCTAGCCAGCTCCAGCACCACTGAGGAGAGCCCCACTCTCAAGGTTTCTGACTTAGCAGGACAGCGGGAGGACTAAATACTCCAGGGAGGCAAAAGCACGGGGAAGGGAAGCATGGCAGGAGATGAGGCTGGAAAAAAGTGGTGGGTTCTCTACTTTATCCTAAGACCAAGGGGTACCATGGAAGGATCACAGGCAGAGGAGGGCAGATCACATCTGGCCTAAGAAACTGTTGCCTTTGGAAATGGTGCAGCTTGCATGATTGTGTCTTGTTTCTAAATCAGAAACACAGACATATGCCCTGTTATGCAAGGTTATAGCTGAGCTTCTTCTTAATCCTGTTTATGTCAGCCATACCATTTCCTGTCATCCTCCAGTTGTGTTGCTCTTGTCATCCAATGAAACGAAACTGTTCAATACCAAGGCTGCCATCTTTATTCCTTCTGTTGTCCCCTTGTGCCTATAGTGGTGCTGGATGATCCCTGGGTCACTGGTAAACAGCCACAGCTACTGAAAAGATCATTTGAGTTAATAAAAGGCTATCGAGCTTCCAGTCTACTTCCCATTCATCAACTTTGAGAAACTAAAACCCCTGGGTTGGCCCCTCTGGCCAACTCAGTAGTCTTAAAGTTTTGGCAAGTACCTTTAGCCTGTGTGATTGAGTAACTACACCTTTCTTTGTATGTTGACAGATCGTGAATTGTTTCCTGGAAAGACTGGGAACCAAACCCTCCCACGCAGCCTCCCCCAGGGCACCAATACACAGCCTCTGAGCCCTGTGCTACCTCTGCCTGGCAACATTGAGTCTGCACACAGTCAAGAAGTATTACAGACCACAGTGCTCCCCTTTTACTGATTAACTGCCCTAAAGCTCCTTTAAAAATCTTTGGGCCAGGCACAAACCTTGGAGTTGGGTTTCAGACAAGAGTCTGCCTTTTCCGCAGGTGGCTGGGCTCCTGAATAAATCTCATATTCCTTTCCAATCAAAAACTCATCTCTTGAGTATTGGGTTTATTTATTTATTAGAAAGGGAGAGAGAGAGTTAGCGAGCAAGTTGGGAGAGGGCCAGAGGAAGAGAAACTTCAAGCAGACTCCCCCACTGACACAAGGCTCGATCTCACGACCCATGAGATCGACCTGAGATGAAACCAAGAGTCCAAGGTTTAACTGACTGAGTCACCCAAGCACCCCTTGAGTGTTGGCTTTTTGAGTGACAAGCAGCCAACTGGGTTTTTCAGTAACAAAATCAGATGTATTTTTTTAAAGGTTTTGTGAAAGAATGTCACAAGCAGAAGTTCTAGAATGCTACACATTTGTAAGATGGTACAGTTGATGACAGGTAGCGTGGTTAAGGACAGTGGACCAGATCGTCACCCAACACTGTCCTCCTATCTACCTTCCTGCTCCAAATTAACCAGCCACTGCCTCCTGTTTTGGACTTTCCTCACACTTTGCAGGCTTCCAGGGTGACAGGATGGGGCTGCGGCCAGCACCTGGGAGCCCAGAAAAACCTGTGTTCCCTGATGCTCCTCTCACAGCATGCATTTGGCGCTCTCTGATATCCAACGTGCCACCCTGTCAACACCTGTCCTCATAGAGACATGTCGCTTTATAGTTTCTTGGAGCAGAAGGAGGGCACTGTGGTTTAGGGAAGTCACTTTTACATTAAAGTCCATGGACCACCCACATCAAAATGACCCAGACTCTTACTAAACCTGCAAATCTGTGGGCCCTACCCCAGCTCTGCAAGATCACATCTGAAAAATGAAGGCTCCTGACTCTGCTGTGGTCTATAGAAGAACATCCTTCAAACTCACCCACTAAACGACGACCCACGAGCTCCAACAACCTGACCCCAGCACCCTCGTCAATACTTTGGATTATAGATTATATTTTATATGAACCTCTCCCTTAGACAGGGGCTGTGAGGGTTAAATGCAGTGAAATACACACAGTGCTTAAAACAGCTCTTGGCACTTAGAAAGCACTGGATGGTTACGTTTATTATATCACCCTGGCTCCTCAGCAGACCTGTGCGTGTGTGAACGGTGAGCTGATATCTCAAAAAGCAAAATAAGTTACCAGAGGCCACACAGCTAATTAGGAGCCGGGCAGGAGTCAGCCCCGAAATGCCGACTCTGAATCCAGCACAATTTCTGCCACACCAGGCTGCCTTCTTCAAACCCTGATTTTCCCTAAATGCTTCTCTTCCGCGGACCTGTCTCTAGGTAGTCGAGCAAAGCTCTACATGGCTCCCTTTCATTAGCAATTTATCAGGATGTTGCGTTGTATCTTGCAAACAGATAACCAGCCGCGCTCGGCTGACCTCTAGAATCCCTTCAGATATAATTGAGTTTGTACTATCTGACATGTAGCCCATCTTGGAGCATTTAGGAAAATCACAGAGCCTCCCCACCTGGACCCCCGGGCTCTGAATCCTCGCCTTTCTCTCCACACATCCCCTCCCCACCTTCCCTTTTGCAAGCAGACCCCGACCCCTCTGTTGAGGGATGCGCTCCTCACGTTGATGGCGACTTAATGCTAAGCACGTGAGAACACAAAGCCTTAACCGCTCTCCTCACGGATCCCAGCCCTGCCTTTTGGAGACCGGGGGGAGATTTAATTTAGATAGAGGTGATTTTTTTTTGCGATATGGATGTCCCAGCCTACCCTTGAGGAACAAACAAGGCAGGAGTCAGATGCTGGAACACAGCAATGTAGCCTCCAGAATCTAGCTGTTGCCTTTCTCTGTCTGCAAAGAATTAAGGAGTACCTGGGTTGAGGCACCTTTCAGCTTTCTCAAGCTACTCTTGGTAGAGGAGAGGAGAGGGTAGGTGGTTTTCGGGGGCCAATGTAACCTTTTCTTGCAGAGTCAGCTGTTGGACCCCTTAGAGACTGTACCTCTCCCTTGACCGCCCCCTTCATATACACCTGCTCCTCCCTTCACCTCCCCCTGCAATCTAGACATAAAAAAATATGATTGGACAAGTCACCTCAAGGTCTCAGGGTGCCTACTTGCAAATGACGATGCTAATCCTGATGATTTAAAGATCTCTTCCACCTCTAACTTCTTGAGCTTACTCATTCTTAGCTATCCCCAGGCACTGGGCCGGTACAGCTATCCGCCAACGATTCTTACAGCATAGGTGTTCCATTTTTTTTTCATTCACGACACCCTCAAAGTTCTTGGTCAGTTATTCACAGTCTCCAGAGGCCCAAAGCAATACCTAACAGATCTATTTATTGTGTGGTTAGTTCCAAAGAACTTAATGAGTATTTATGTCCTAGCTATTAGTAGCTATTAAAAAAATAAAAAACACCTAAATTGAAAGAAAAAGAACATTTTTACTTTATTCTAGGAAAATAACAATCAGTTACTAAGGGAACATATGTGCCTGATGGACACTGTGCGAATTCTCAACTGTAAAAGCACATGGGACCCCGTCTGCCTTGTTTCCTGCTTCACCTCGATCCTTGGCATGGTACTTGTTTTTTACCCCAGCAACTGCCAATAATCTAGCTTTGTAAAACTGTGAAAGGGAGGTTGCACAATCCAATGTTGTGACTGTATATGAGCTAATATTTTACAGTATCTGATGGATACCGAGCAGCACTGTATTTCCCTAGAAAATTAGAAATAGACTGTGGTATCTCTGTGAGTTTACTGCAGTCCCCCAGGGTGCCTGGGTATGGGGTTTGGGAACTGGGGTTCTCCAAGAAAAAAAAAAATCTCAGAGTGCATCTCATTGTATTCCTTTTCACTCTGATCTCTCAGAAGACTGGGAAGAGCTAGTCACCCTTGTCTTTAGAAAAGGCTCTTGCGGCAGTCTGGTTTGAGAAACTAGAATAACGTTCTACATCTTCTTTCATAGCCCAGGCTCAGAAACAAAACCAGCAGACCACTTACACTCTGGTACTTTGAATGCCGATTGTGTTTTCCAAAGACGCACACAGCTAGGCTACATCCTAAACATGCTCATGGCGGAGAAAGAGACAATAGAGAAGGCTGCCATGGAAGGTGATCAGGTCAGCAGCACACAAGATCTGGATTGCCTGCATCATTCTGTAGCCCGACATTTTGTGTGCAGAATGGACACAACCAGGATAAAATTACGCATAACAAATACTTGAAATGACTGTCGAACCTGGCCATGGGCTGGTGCTATGCTGAAATCTTTACTCTCATGGATTTTCCCTTGAGAGTGTACAGCTCTAGAAGGTACATCTCATTGTATCCCCAACAAACCATGAAGGCACCAGGGCACAGCTCGTCACACAGCATGAAAACAGTGACACCAGGGCTTGAACTCAGACCTTCTGACTACACACACCCAACTTTGAGCTTCGTGCGGTCTCTTTGGAAGTGTGATTTTTCCCCTCAAGGATGCCAAATGGCAGGGGCATCCAGGAATTTCACTTCAGAATACTTTACCAAGCTTACAATCCTCAGGCCATGGTTCTCTAGACCTGAGACCACCTCAAATGCAAAAGCAAATGCATCTGTTTTCCGTTTACCAGTCACTATTGCCTCCCATTTCCATGAAGCCTGTTTCTTCTCAGTGTTGTAGATGGCTGTTTCCCGATCTTGTTCACCTCCTCTAATAGCAACACTGAGAATTACCTTCTTTCTGGGTGCCCCCTCACCTGGTAACTGGGAGGGATAGAACACCAAGTGTCCTTTAAAGAAAAAAAGTCAAAAGCTATAAAAGAAAAAGAAATGGGATTTGTCTCACATAAAGCATTGATCATTTAGTTATAGAGAAACTATTAGGCCAGGCTCATGGACATTTAGTTCTCCCTCTTGCCAACACAGGGAACCCGGTTCTGTCTTTAAAGCAAATGTCAGGGAAGCTGTGGCTCTCCCCTCCATGACCTGCCATTGATGCAGGTGCAAAGCACGAATGCCTGGAATTGGTTGCTGGCTTCCACCTGCATTGTCTCTGAAATTCCCTTTATTGACAACCTAAGTGTATTAAGACTCGGGGAGTGAGGCAAAAGGAAATCCTGGTGAGAACGAGAAGCCTGCCTCCTACACGGAGAGAATGCTGGCTCAACCACCTCTCAGACTGCTGCAAAGCTAACCCGTAATAATTGTCCTCCTTTTGCTTTCCTGCTGCCACACCTGCTCCTGCTGCTCTCCTTCCTGCTCCTTGTCTTCTGCTCTTATCGCGGTATAATTCACTTTTTGGTGTAATACTGTATCGTTTGACCATTGTGTCACCACCACCATGATCAAGATCAAGAAAATTTCTATAACAACAACAAAAAAATCCCACTACACCCATTTGTCATCAACGCCTACCCTCCATCCATCTCAGGCCCACCAACCACTGATCTGTTTCCTGTCCTTATGGGTTTCCCTTTTCCACAATATCATGTAATTCGGATTACATGGTATGAAGCTTTCTAATTTGTCTTCTTTCTTTTAGCGTAATGCATTTGGGAGTTTCCCCGGTGTTGTTGCATGCCTTAGTAGTTCTGCCCTTTTTTTTATGCCAAAGATTAGCCCATTCCATGGCTCTAGCTCCCTGTATAGACATACCATGGTTTATTCACCAGTTGAAGGATGTTTGGCTTGTTTGAAGTTGGAGGTGAATATGACTAAGTTGTGGTACACATTCCCATGCAGGTTTCCATGCTAACAGACTTAATGATCCTCAGGCCATGGTTCTCTAGACCTGAGACCACTTCCTTCTCTAGCTCCAAAGCAAATGCACCTGTTTTCCATTTACCATCCATTATAGCCTCCCATTTCTGCCAAGCCTATACCTTCCCCTTGGTGTAGATGGCTGTTTCCCCATCTTGTTGACCTCCTCCAACAGCAACACTAAGAATTCTCTCCTTTCTGGGTGCTCTTTTCACATGATAACTGGGAGGGGTAGAACACCAAATGTCCTTTAAAGAAAAAGGCCAAAAACTATAAAGGAAAAAAAATGGTATTTGCCTCATAGAGAAGATGGATCATTTAGAGGTTGTTGCTTTAAGGTTAATAAGATTAATATGTTTGTTTGCTTATTTACTTATTTGTTTGTTTTTAAGTAGTACCTAAAAAGGGGATTGCTGAGTCAGATGGTAAGTTTATGTTTACTTTTATAAGAACCTGTGAAACTGTTTTCCACAATAGCTGTGTCAGTCCACATGCCCACCAGCAGTGCATGTGAGTTCCAGTTGCTCTGTGTCCTGACTGGCACTTAAAATTGTCAGGCCCCCTCCTTTAATATTTTAGTCATTGTATAGCTATGGAGCGATAGCTCAACTTGGTTTTTAAATTGCATTTTCTCTAACAACTAATGATGGTAAGCATCTTATTTGCTGATTTGCCATCTGTGCCAATTGTTGCTGAAGTTTCTTTTAAAATCTTTTACCCATTTTTTAAATTTAATTTAAACTTTTTTCAGTGTTCCAAGATTCATTATTTAGGTACCACATCCAGTGCTCCATGCAATATGTGCCCTCCTTAATACCCACCACCAGGCTTACCCAACCTCCCACTCCCCTCCCCTCCAAAACTTTCAGTTTGTTTCTCAGAGTCCAGTTTCTCATGGTTTGTCTCCCCCTCCAATTTCCCCCAACTCAATGCTCCTCTCCAACTCCCGTACCCATTTTTTTTTTTAAATTGGGTAGTTTTTCTTCTTATTGAGTCTGGAGACCTTTGATATGTTCTGAATTTTGTGTTTTGCAAATATTTTCTCCTACTCTGTGGCCTTTCTTTGCATTCCTTGAACAGTGTCTCTTGAAAAACAGAAATTTCCAATTTTTGTAAGATCCAATTTATCAATTTTTTTCATTTAATAGCTCATGCTTTTGATGTCATGTCTAAGGAATCTTTGTTTAACCCAAGGTCAAAGATTTCTCTGATGTTCCCTCTAGATATTTTGTCGTTTTAAATTATATATATAAGTTGATGGTCCTTTTTGAGTTTATGCTTCCTTTTTAATTGGTTGTCTTTTGAAAACAGAGAGTCTGGGACACCTGGGTGGCTCAGTGGGTTAAGGCCTCTGCCTTCAGCTCAGGGCACAATCCCAGAGTCCTGGGATCAAGCCCCACATCGGGCTCTCTGCTCAGCAGGGAGCCTATTTCCCTTCCTCTCTCTCTGCCTACTTGTGATCTCTGTCAAGTGAATAAATAAAATCTTTAAAAACAAAAAACAAGCCAGAGAGGCTGAAGGCAGAAAGGGAGATTTAACTTAACCCCTGTAAAGAGCTGGTCTTATGACAGTCAGCTCGTCACTGGATAGGAAGCCACTGCCATAGTGGGTGGTAATGTCTTAGGCTCTTCAGCAGATGCCTTGAGTTTCAGTCAGTTTTCCATATCCTAAGTTGTAACACGGAGTGATTACTTACCTCTCAATTCTCACTTAAATGAGCTGTTAATCAGCAAGACTGAGATTAGGACCAGGTCTGTAGCACTGAGTTGTATCAAAAAGCCTGGTCCTGTGTGAGGAATACAAGAACTCTTAGCCAGGGAATCCATTCTAAACAGTCCAGGAGAGGTGGCCAGAGTTGTTTACCACTAAATACTAGAAAAACCAATGAGGCTATAAGATCAAGTCCCTTGTATCCTTCATACTGTGTGTAGCCAAACTTCAACTCCTCACTGCTCCTTCTGAATCAGAGTTCATCTGGACCATTGGCCCCCTTTGGGTTCTTCTGCTTGCTGCTCAAATACACTCAGATGTGCTCCTGCTTTATCTGCTTTTCATCTTCCTAGGTTCCCCTTCTCTGGCCTTTTGTTTGTAAGGAGCAACTATCAGCTCTTGTCTGGATACTTTCTTCCAACAAAGACATCAACATCATAATCCAGAACAGATTACAAATTCACAGCTCGATATGATAAAAAAGTGTTTACCTTATGTGTCTCCAGCCTCCCAGCAGCCCTTTCCTAAATCTCCTGGGAAACGAAATTATTTAGATGAGAGGCAATATAGCATGGTGGGTGGAGGGTACATAGTTCTGGACTTGGACTTGGGTTCGGATCATAATTCTGGCCCTTATTTTGCTATCTTGTGCAAAGCATTTAATTTTAGCCTCAATTTCCTGATCTCAAAGTAAAGAATATGAAAATCTTTATTTTTTTGTGAGCCTTAAATGACAGACTATGTGAAATGTCTGGTATATTGTGACACTTCCATAATTATGATGATGAAGCCTGCTCAGCCTTCCTCAAATACTGTTTCCAGGATTCATAACCTTCAGTTGGAGGCACTTTTTTTTTTTCTTTTCAAATCAAAATGCACCCTGCTGCAGACCCAGCTCATTTCTGATGATCACATCCAGTCAATGGCCCTCCAGCTATCAGATAGGAGTTGAGAACATCTTAATGGCTTTTGAATTCTTTGAAAAGCACATATGTATGTACAGTGCAAAACACTTGTGAAGAACTTGTAGCAGATCAATTCCTGTAAATACCCTAAACAGCTTTAATTGATTGCCATGTGTGATCTGAAGTTTCGATTAATCGAGGCTTTGTTTAAAAAAGAAAGCATGAAATGCCTAGGAATAAATTTAACCCGGGAGGTGAATGACTTATATTCTGCAAACTCTAAGATGTGGATGAGAAATTGAAGACAGCACAAAGTAAATGGAAAGAAATACTGTGCTCATGAGTTGGAAGAATTAATATTGTTAAAATGTCCATACTACCCAAAGCAATCTGTAATCTCAATGTAATCTTTATCAAAATACCAATGGCATTTTTCACAAAACAAGACAAAATAATCCTAAAATTGATATGGAAGCATAAAACACCCTGAATAGCCAAAGCACTCTTGAGAAAGAACAAAGCTGGAGGTATCATTCTCCCTGATTTCAAACTATGCTACAAAACTATCATAATCAAAACAGCGTGGTACTGGCATAAAAGAGGACACATAGATGAATGGAACAGAATCGGAATCTCAGAAGTAAATCCATGCTTAGATGGTCAATCAACTTATGACAAAGGAGGGAAGAGCACAACAATGGAGAAAAGACAAATCTATTAAGTGGTATAAACAGTATTGTCATAAATAAATGGTGTTGGGAAAACTGGACAGCATGCATGAGAATGACACTGGACCACTCTCTTACACTACACAGAAAATAAACTCTAAATGGATTAAAAACTTAAATGTAAGACCTGAAACAGTATAACTCCTAGAAGAAAACACAGGCAGTCATCTCTTTGACAATCGTTGAAGCAATATTGTTTTGAACGTCTCCTCAGGTAAAAGCAACAAAAACAAAAAGGAACAAATGGGACAATGCCAAAATGAAAAGCTCTACACAGGGACGCCTGGGTGGCTCAGTTGGTTGGACGACTGCCTTCGGCTCAGGGCGTGATCCTGGAGTCCCGGGATCGAGTCCCGCATCAGGCTCCCAGCTCCATGGGGAGTCTGCTTCGCTCTCTGACCTTCTCCTCGCTCGTGCTCTCTCTCACTGTCTCTCTCTCTCAAATAAATAAATAAAATCTTAAAAAAAAAAAAAGAAAAGCTCTACACAGTAAAGGAAAACATCAATAAAACAAAAATGCAACCAACTGAATAGGAGAAGATACTTGCAACCCCTGGTAAGGGGTTATATACAAAATTTATAAATAATTCATAAAACTTCCCAACAAACAAAACCCCCAAACAATGTGATTAAAAATTGTGCAGAGGGCCGGATTTTTCCATGGAAGACATACATGTAGCCAACAACACATGAAAAGATGTTCAATGTCATTAATATCATCAAGGAAATGCAAATCAAAACCACAATGAGATACCACCTCATACCTGTCAGAATGGATGTTATTAAAAGACAAGAAATAACAAGCATTTACAAGGATGTGGAGAAAATGGAAATCTTGTACTGTGTTGGCAGGCACATAAATTGGCACAACCATAATGGAAAACACTATGGAATTTTCTCAGGAAAATTAAAAATGGGACTATCATATGATCCAGCAATCTCACTTCTGGGTATTTATCCAAAGAAAACAAAAACGCAAATTCAAAAAGATATATGTACCACCATGTGCACGCAACATTTTTTGTAGTAGTCAAGATACGGTATCAACCTAAGAGACCATCAGTAAATGAATGGATAAAGAAGTTGTGGTAGACATATACAATGGAATACTACACAGCCACAGAAAGAAAGAAACCTTGTCATTTGCAACAACATGGATGGAACTAGAGGGTATTATGCTGAGTGAAGTATGTCAGAGAAAGACAGATACTGTATGATTTAACTTATATGTGGAATCTAAAATGAATAAACAAAAAAAAACAGAAACAGATGCATAGATACAGAGAACATACTGGTGGTAGCCAGAGGGGAGGTGTTTGGGAGGGTGTTGAATACCTGAGGGAGGGGTGTCTGGGTGGCTCAGTGGGATAAAGCCTTTGCCTTTGGCTTGGGACATGATCCCAGGTCCTGGGATAGAGCCCCGCATCGGGCTCTCTGCTTGCAGCCTGCTTCCCCCTCTCTCCCTGTTTGCTTACTTGTGATCTCTGTCAAATAAATAAAATCTTAAAAAAGAGAGAGAGAGATTAGAAATTAAGAGGTACAAGCTTCCAGTAATAAAATAAATGTAAAACGAATCTACAGCATAGGAAATATAGTCAATAATATTGTAATAACTATATGGTGATAGAACAAGGCCCATCAGCGATCATTTCATAATGTATTAAAAAAATCACTATCTTGCTCCTCTGAAATTAATACAATATTGTATGTCAATTATAATTCAACCAAAAACAAGCAAACAAAAGAATAAAGAGGGATCTTGTGTACCTTCTACAAATTTTCTCTGCATGGTACAAAGTTGCAGTCTTACAGTACAGTATCACAACCAGGATGTAGACACTGATTCAGGCAAGACATAGAACGCTCTATCATCCTATCTTCACCAGCATCCCTCATGTCATCTTGTCATAGCCATACCACTTCTCTCTGGGCCCTACCCCTTCTACTCTGTCTTCCTGGAAGTGGAAGTCTTCCCTTTTTGTTTTTCCTCCAACTGGAGTATTTTAAAGCAAATCTTAGTAAACCATTTAATCTGTAACTACTTCACTTTGCTTCTCTAAAAAATAACATTTTAAAACGCAACCATGTACCATTACTTCACCCATCAAAATTAATGAATCCTTAAAGAAAAGCATAGCATTTCTAAGAAAGAGAAGGAAAACACTACTGTCTACGCTTGCCAATATTTTGAATTATGAGGTTGTGAAATAGTCTCCTCTGGCAACTCTCTGAGTCCAGCTACCTGCTCCTTCCAGAACAAGTCTCTGCTTGGACGAGGACATCTATTTGTTGGACTGCTTGGAGAGAATCAGCTGGGATCATCTGGTTCCAGTATACATTGTGCCCAGGTTCTTAGACTGAAAGGGCTATTACGTATTCCTGGGTGAGGGGCTATCTCATGTATCTTAATCCCGTGCAGTCCCGGTGACTCACCATGGCTCTTTGGGGCTTAGCTTTGAATTCCCTTGACTTTGAGGTTACAAACATCAATCCTTGCACATTGCTTTGCTTTCATTTCTGAAGCACTGGTGTGCATATCTAACTCCTGCGTGCACATGAGTATTCATTTGCCTGGAAGTCTTAAAAATGCTAATGTGAAATTGGGTTAGAATTCTACAGGCCAGACTCTGACCTCAAATATTAATCATGCCCGAGTAGCCGAGGGGAGCCTTGGCCATTGTAGGGAAAAGGCGAACGTTCAGGCATGCTCCCTCTGAAGGAAGCACTACCAGGCAAACTAATCAAAATCAAAACCACATTTTAAAACATTTCACTCACCAGCAGGCTGTTCATTTTTCTCAGGTGTACATCTTGCTTTTGATTAGACAGAAGCAGTGATCTGATCAACTTTTCGATTGAACAAGAAACAAAACAAGACATGGCCAATTCATATCATGTTTCTAGAACGGCTTTTGATAGAAATTTACTTCTCTGAATTCCATTCTTCTTTATTCAATATCATCTCAAAGATTCTCATCCTGGCTCCCCCACTTTCCCCCTTTACCTCCCTTCTCCTACCAACTTTCTCACCCAAACACTTTCTTCTACACTGAAGAATTATTTAAAAATTGATTCTGATGTTCAATGTTCCAGAGAGTTGCCTCTTGCTGACTCTGGACAGTCCCTAACCAGAGGTCTCAGAAGGGTCTCTTGGGAGTGCACATCACCTGCCAAGGCGAGCAGTGTGCATGCTCTGAACCAGATCAGTGTCAGCCAGTCCCTGAAGTGGGAGCCACGATCCCAGTGTGGTCACTCTGTCCAAGAGGTCTGTGCAGACACAGCTCCCTTCTCCTTGATGGTCTGGCCCTTGTCCATTCATCTGCATGAATGGTGAGTTCTGTGCTAGGCACTTGATCTCATTTGATTCTCACAATTATCATGTGACTTAGATATTATTACCATCCCCATTCAGGCATAAAGATGACCTAGCTAGAAAGAGGTAGAGTCAGATTTTGAATCCAGATTTTGACCACAACCCCCCTTTTTACCCTCTGTGTCTCACTGCCTTTAAGTTAGCATCTAATTTCCTTCCAAGAAAATAGAACACAATTATTTCCAGGACCTTACTAATTGGTCTAATATCTGAAATTAACCAATAAGAAAACGGAAGCCCAGAGAGCCCTTACAACTTACCTGAGGTCACACAGCTCTTGAATGGGCAGAGCTGAGACTTGGATTTGTGTCTTATTGATTTGAAGTATTGCACCACTGTTGTATGCACTATACAGCCAGTCAAGGGGATAAAGAAACTAAGGTTCAAAGTCAAAGAAATAAAGTCAAACTCATGCATTCTCCTCCTAGAGGAAGCTACTGCTTCAAAATGGGTACAAAGATTGCTGTCCTAGTACATCTCATGCTTATAATATGGCCTCTCCACCACTTCATAAACTCTTTATGAATTATTTTGATTATTTACTGCTTAATTTGAGATTCTTTTGTTCGGAATATGGAGACAGAAACAAAACAACAAAGTACTCAAAACTGCCATATAAAATACAAACAACTCTGAGATTTTCTTTAGGCTTTCTTAAATTTATATGAAATATCTCCCTGAAATTTACATAATATCCTTTTTCATTTTATCTGCACTGACCTGGTCTAGTTGTTTGTCTCAGAATAAGAATGGGGTAACCTCAGAGACACAGCATTCTAGGCTATAGCCAGGTCCATTGTTAACCAAGGGTAAGAAAGAAAGAAGGGAGGAGTAAGAAGGAAAGAAGGTAAGAGTGAACCATATTGGAGGGAGATATTGCCATTGTTAGATGGTTGCAGGGATACCAATGAGAAGGTCTCAACTACAAATCTTATCTTCATTTACTGGGCTGTAATTTACTGCATTTGAGAACATACTCCCTAATAATGCAGTAAATTACAGCTCTGTAAATGAAGATAAGATTTGTAGTTGGGATCTTCTCATTGATCTCCCTACAACCATCTAATTATTTGTTTTGTCATAGAATCTGTTCTCCAAGGGTATTGACCTATCAAAAGACCAAAAAAAAAAAAAGAAGCATTGTTAGGAATTAAATCAACTTTTCATTCTGGAGAGATATCTCCCAAGGAGAATGAACGGATTGTGGGTGCTGGTCTAGTTCCCCAGACCTGCTTCTATGCAATTCCCGACTTCCTCTGTAAGAAAATGGATGGAGCCCATACCACAAATATATTGAATTAGAATGGCAAGAATTTTGTCAGTGTTAAGTATTTGATTCATTGGTAGGCTAGCCTCTCCCCAGCATAGCTATGGGATATCTCCACTCAGTACGATATATGTCATTTATCCATTCAACAAATGCCGAGCGCTATCCTTTTAAGTTTTAGGGATATAACTGTAAACAGAATTGACCAACAAAAAAATTCATGCCCACTTTGTTAGAGAAATAAGGAAATAAAAGTAACAGGTTAGGTGTTGATGAGTACAATGAAATGAAAGTGGTGGAGGAGAGTCCACAGTGCAGTCAATAGAGGAAGAAGATACCCAGGCCCTGGGACGCTGGCCTCCTTCTGTCTATCTGTTTGTGCTCCTCCCCACTGGCCACCATCTTCAGAATTCTATTTGCTTTGGCCAGTTGCATCTCAACTCAGGGATCTTCATCTTGAAAAGGAAGTCACTAAACTCAGCTGTGTCCACACTCCCAGACCCAGGTGTCTAATAGCTTCCCAGGTTCCTGTCTTCTTCCTGTTGCCCTTTTCCTTGCTCTGGCTTCCAATATCTCCCACTCTGCTTCTACCCAGGAGCTCCCTTCCATGTTCTATTTACATGAGCCAACTCATCTGGCTTTGTCATCTCTTTCCTGCCCCATGCCTAGAACTTGGTGGCCCCCAAACTCCCAGGGAAGGGTCTCCACTTACTCTGTTCCTCCACATCCCGTGGTAGAATTCCAGCACAATTCTGTGTCTGGTGCTCACACAGAGATTGCTCGGCCTGTGTGTGCAGTATCTAATTGGAGACGATTATTTCCAAATATCATAAAGCAAAGAAATAGCCATTTCCTATGCCTACATAGGTGGTGCTTTAAAAAGTTGTCATCTGAAAAAGCATGAGCTTGCCTTGGACATAGCCTCCACGATGCTTCATGCCCCTCACAAACCAAATTCATTCACAGGGCAATACTCCCATGGAGATGGGGCTGCCTGGTTTTTTTCAGCCATATGCTTAATATGCTCTGAGTTTCTTTAAGCTCTTCCTCCCAACAATATTCTGCCGCAGCCAAGGTGCTCAGGTTAATTACACCTTCCTAATTAATACCATTTCATTTTTTAATCCACTTAAAATATATGTCCTTTAGACCAGAACGCTGGTCTACCCCATCTGGAGATGTCATATTACTAGATACCTAAATGGCTTTCAGATGTAATAATTACTTTAGAGCTCTGTCTCCCATCCCTTCTGTTACCAAAGCCACGATCATTGTTGCTCGCCAACACCACTGCCCAGTTGACCCAGCTATGCCTGTTCCTTCTGGCTATGGGACTGCCCATCTGAGACAAGCCACCTACCTAACTTCATATCCATAGACTTGCAAGGCATCAGCTTTGGATCGTTTTAAAGTCTCTACAAATATCCACGGTACTTCTCCAGGCGAGGAAGCCTACCTTATGACAGTTATTGTTTAAATTTAATAACAAATCATGTAAACTCTAAATGAGCACATTTTTACTTTTTGTCTTTTAATACACATTATATTTTATGTGAGAGTTAAATTGGAGAACTGTCAATTATGCAGTTCGTCCTAAATACACATGGATTCAGAAACCCACGTTCCTTTCAAGAGTAGGTTTATGAGAGCCTGAATGTTTACACTGGCTTCTGCACAAACCATCTTTCCAACCCCTGTGGCAGTACATAGTCTCATGTTTAAACAGTAGATTTGGAATAAACAAGGAGGGTGCAGTGATAGAAAAAGCAAAGAAAGAGAATAGGAATAATTTCTGTTTTGTTATTCTATATGATCTCTTGGAGTATTTATTTGTGTTTAATATTTAAAACAATAAAACAGTGTAAAGCACGAAATGTCTTCCTGAATCTGAACAGTATCTTTAAGATTGAAATTCACTCATTTTAAGTAACTGTTTAAAACCAGAACATGAATTAGGAGGAAAAGTAAGTTTAATCATAACTTATTGGACAGTTATGTACATTAAACATTCTATCAGATTATCATCAAAGGATCAAAGTTCAAACTATTAGGTAGATTAAAAAGTGCAGAATAAATAGTTGTGGTTTTTTGTTTTTTGTTTTTGTCTGGTGGGAACATGGACAAACTAGAAATAATCACAGTATTTGTTCATGATTACTCTGTATTTCGCAAAGAAATCTGAAGTGAGGAACTAACATAAAATGACATTGGCCTAGTGAAGCTCAACAAAGAACAATGAAAAAAAAGAAACAAGGGACAGTGAATCAATATCTATATCTATTTTGAAATACGTAGTGCCTTCGCTATTACAGAGAGCTTCATTTCATGACTGACACTGAAAATGATTATGTTGCATAGAGGAAAGGATGATAAAAAATCGTGTGTTTCAGGTGTCACATGTGCTAGACACACCACAGAGTCACTGTTGTCTAGTTTGTATGCCTCTAATTAATGTGAAACTCAGCACATGTTCACGTTTACTAGTCAATCAGGTTTCTTCTTTTATGAAAAGCCTGCTAAATGTTGTGTCTATTTTCCTATATGGTTTTAATATTGAATTTAAACAATTTTGTGTATTTTCTCAATTTTAATCCTGTCATCCTCAAACATCTGTCACTTTCGCCAAATTCCCAGATCATGTACCAATATTTTAGGGGTTTATGTGAGGCTATTTTTTTGTTAATAATTTTAAAATCTATTGCATTGTGAAATTTGTGCTCTATGACAGCAATTTCTTGATATTCTGAATTTCACATTTATTTTTTGTAAAGAACTTACTTATTTGAAATCATATTTATTTTTTCTAGAGTCCATTTCTTTTTCTCTTATAAATATATTCTATCAGGACTTCTGCTTCCCACCAAGTTGAGGTAACAATGACTGGATTTTACCATCCTTCTTGAAAAAAAAAGAACAAAAAACACAAAACCATCCTCCTTGAAAAAAAAAAAAAACAACAACACAAACAAAAAAAGCGAAGCAATAATTTTCAAACCACTACACAGCAGGCAATGGAGAATAGCGATCCCTGATAGATGGGAAACAAATGAAGTGAGAAATTGGTCCACTTACTGACTTGAGAATTTCCAGGATGTGATGCAGGAAGAACCCAGGGAGTTTGACAGACTCTCTGGGTAAAAGCAATAGAGCCACAAGTCAGGGGAGAACAAGGTGGCTGGAGTTCACAGGACAGAATACTGAAGAGCTGCACGAAGAAAGAACTCCACAGATCTCCCAGGCGTTCCCCTGGACACGGAACAGGAGAGGCATGCGGAAAACACCTGAGGCTGGGGAAGGATCCACCCAGAAAGGACTGGAAGGAACAGTGACCCAAAGTCAAAAGGACGGGGAATAGTTCCATTTTCTCTCAGCCAGACCGGAAAATTTCATAATTATGGGTCTTCAGGTATAGTAACATGAAGTATTTTTCCTCAGTGGTGGAGAATAATTACTGCTCCTTCCTAACAAAGATTGAAAGTGAAATCCAAAAGGACTAAACTGTTTCAAGGTAACTTAGCTGTATTCAAGAAAAAAGCTCAAGGCAAAAATCACAGGAGTGCAAAAAAATAGCCAGGACTCAAGGTAAAATTTATAGTATTTGGCATCCAAGAAAAAAGAAATCACAAGGTCTGAGAAGTAAAAATAAATAAATAAATAAATAAATAACCCAACTGAGGGGAAGAATGAGTCAAAGCAAAGCAACTGAGAACATTTTGTAATGTTTAGAATTAGCAGACGTTGTGGCAACCATAATTGTATTCCACCTGTTCAAAAAGTAAAGCAAAATCGTGGAAGATAATATAAAAGATACACCCTGGAAGACTATAGATGAAAACTACAATTGGTGAAATGGAAAATACGTTATATGAGATTAATGGCAGATTAGAAATAGCAGAAATGATTACTAAGTTTGCACTGCTGTCAAGTTAGATCGATCAATGGGACAGAATAGAGTTCAGATATAGATCCACACTTAAACCAACAAGTAATTTTGACAAATGGGCAAAGGCAATTCAGTGGTCAGAGAACAGTCTTTTCATGAAATGGTGTTCAAAGAATTAAATATCCATATGCAAAGCTAAATCAAACTTTGATCTGTATCTTGCACTCGGTACAAAACATGACCTCCAAGTGGAATCTAAAACTATAAAACTTCTAGAAGAAAACAGAGAGAGAAAAATTGAGTTGGGCAAAAATGTACTGAATATGATGCCAAAAGCATCTGTAAAAGAAGTGATACCTGATGAACTGATCTTCATCAAATATTTGAAAATCTGTTCTGAAGAAAACTCCATTAAGAATAAAAAGACAAGGGGCGCCTTTGGGTCGGGTCATGATCCCTGGGTCATGGAATCGAGCCCCGCATCGGGCTCCCTGCTCAGCAAGAACCGGCTTCTTCCTCTCCCTGCTGCTACCCGTGCTTGTGCTTTCTCACTCTCTGTCAAATAAATAAACAAAATCTTAAAAAGAAGAAGAAGAAGAAGAAGAAGAAGAAGAAGAAGAAGAAGAAGAAGAATGAAAAACCAAGCCACAGAGTAGAAGGAAAATATTTGCAAAGCGTGAAGGACCTGTATCCAAGTTACGTAAGAGCTCCCAAAACTCAGTAATAACAAAACAACTTTTTTTTTCTAAGATTTTATTTATTTATTTGATAGACAGAGATCACAAGTAGGCAGAGAAAGAGAAGGAAGCAGGTTCTTCGCTGAGCAGAGAACCCAATATGGGACTCGATCCCAGGACCCTGGAATCATGACCTAAGCCAAAGGCAGAGGCTTTAACCCACTGAGCCACCCAGGTACCCCCAAACAACTTGATTTTTAAAAGTACAACAAAAGATTTGAACAGAGAGGCACTTTACCAAAGAAAACACATAGATGGCAAATAAGCACATGAAAAGATGTTCAACCTCATTAGTCCTTGGGGAAATGCAAATTAAAACCACAATAAGATACCACTACCGACTTATTAGAATAACTAAAATTAAATAATTGGTTGTTCCAAGTGTTGGCAAGGATAGGGAGGAGCTGAAATAGTCAGTCCCTGCTGTTGGGAATGTAAATGGCAAAATGACAAGCATTTTAGAAAATAGTTTCTCAGTTTCTTACAATGTTAAACACTCACCTATGTTCCAGCCATTCCATTCAGAGGTATTTACCCAAAAGAAAGGAAAGTATATGTTTGCACAAAAATCTGTACAGTAGCTTTATTTTTAATAAGAAAACCTGGAAACAACACAAATATCCATTGACAGAATTACTAAACAAATTGTGCTGGAATACTATGCAGCAATAAAAATTAATGAACTATCAATTTTAACAACAGTGGATAAATCTCAAAAATAATTACACTGAGTAAAAGCAGCCATTAAAAAAAAAAAGAAAGAATGACAGCACATGTATTTTATAGAAAGTTCTGAAAAAATACAGACTGATCTGTAAGTGACAGAAAGTGGACTGATGGTTGCCAGGGGACGGAGGGGCTGAAGGGAGACATTACAATGGGACACATGGAAACTTTTGGGGGTTCATTATCTGATTATGGCGACAGTCTAATGGGTATATGCATATGTTAAGATCTATTCAATTATACACTTTGAATATGTACCATTTACTATAGGACAACTACATCTTAATAAAGCTATTTACAGAATTGTTACACCAGCTTTCCTTTGATAAACATTTTACCTAATATTTCTCTTTTTCCTCCTTTGCTTTCAGTTTTTCTGTCTCATGAGTATTGGCTCTGTCTCTTATAAGTGGTTTATGCCTGGATATTTTTATCTCTGAAAATCTATCTGTAACAGAAAGATTTAATCCATTTATGTGTGTCATTCTCACCAATTTAATATATTTATTTTTTTAAGGTTTATTTGTTTATTTTATAGCGAAGAGAGAGGCAGAGGGAGATGGAGAGAGAAAAAGAATTTCAAGCAGACTCCGTGCTCAGCTTGGAGCCTGACAGGGATCTCCATCTCACAACCCTGAGATCATGACCTGAGCCCAAACCAAGAATCAGATGTTCAACAGACTGGAAGTCCTCATTGTACAAATATTTAAGTGAGGATCAATGTTATTTTTCTTCATATGTGAACTAGGTTTGCCAAAAACTCTACCCTTATAGCCCCCCAGCTGTCTGTCAAGTGGGGCTCTGAGGCTCTATCCTCAGATAGAGGCTTAGCCTGCAGGAGTGCCATACCATTCCTGTTGACATGGCTTTGTAAGGTGCTCACAAGGTATCTTGTAAGGAAAACCGTCTTCTTGCTCTTTTTCTAAGTTGGCTTAGCTATATGTGAAACTCACATACATTTCCAAGTTTGATCAATTCCTTAAAAAGGGCATCTGGCATTTGTATTAAAATTAAATTTATGAATTAAGTATAATCAATATCCTTAGAATATTTTTATCACATCTCAGCACAGAATATGTAAGATTTTTGCATCTTTTCAGATTTTCCTCTGTGTCCTTTAATATATTTTTATTTTCTTCATCAAATCTTAAATGCTCATTATGAATTCCTTGATGCTTTATCATTTTTTTACTCTTGTGAGTGGCATTTTATTTTTAATATTTTCTTGACATACTTTTATAAGCTGATCTTTTATTGCTTTATATTCACTTGAATTACAGAATTTTGTCTATTAATTTGTGCATGTTCTATATAGACAATCATCTTGTTTGTGAATATTGATTGATAGTTTTACCTGTTCTACTTCTTTAAGTTTTATTTCTTCTCTTTCCCTACAACATCAGCTGGGACCACTAGTAATAGCAGTCATCTGTGAATTCCAGGTCCCCCCAAAAATGTGTCCAAAATATCACCATTAAATATAATGCTTGCTTGACACTTTTGTCAAGTTAGAATGTTCAGTTATACTCTTAGTTTGCTAGATTTTTATTACACATTTGGGTGATTTTCTATATCTGATAAGATAATCAACATTTTGAAGAGACTATTTCATTGTCTTTGGCCATCTTTCATTGTTGATAAGATATTACTATCAATATTGTTATCATTTCTTTGTAGGTAATCTGATTTCCTTTCTAGTTAGTTTTTCATTTATGATCTGAAATTCCCCTACAGTGGCTCTAGATATAGAATGTTTAATTTGTCTTCTTTGGTTTTTTAATTCTTCCTCAATCTGCAGACTTCCATATTTACTCAGGTCTGCAAATTTCCCCTAAACTATTACATTTCCACGATTCTTAACTTCTGGAATTTATTTATTTATTTATTTATTTATTTATTTTTAAAGGGTGGGAGTTACATAGGTTTTTGTTTTATTGATTGATTGAAGTCATTTATTTATTCTTACTTGTTGAAACCATTTTTTTTTTTTTTTAGATTTTATTTATTTATTTGACAGAGAGAGAGAGATCACAAGTAGGCAGAGAGGCAGGCAGAGAGAGGGGCGGGGAAGCAGGCTCTCTGCCAAGCAGAGCCCAATGCGGGGCTCGATTCCAGGACCCTGAGATCATGACCTGAGCTGAAGGCAGAAGCTTAACCCACTGAGCCACCCAGGTGATCTGAAGCCATTTTTTAAAGTAATCTCTGCCCCCAATGTAAGGCTCAAATTCATAAGCCCAAGATCAAGAGTCCAACAATCTACGAAGTCAACCAGGTGCCCCATGAAATTTCTATTACACAGATTTTGAATTGCCTCTATGATTTCTTTTTTTAACTCTTATTCGTATTCTTCATCTCTTTACCTCTCTTGGAATCATAGTGCCAATTTCTTTAGCTATATCTTTAAGCTTTTTAACTCAATATTGTTTTAATGCAAGATTAATTTCTATAACCAACTTGTGTACTCAGCACTGGAAGTTCTTTGTGAGTCTTCATATTTGATTTCCTATACACAGAAACAAGACTGTGGAAAGTTGACTTATCTGTGCACAGCCAAGGGGGACCTGCTAAATCTGGAAAATGCTTTAGGGGAAATTGAGAATCAATTGAAGGAGCAACACAATGAAAGAGAGCTTTAAGTAAAACAAATGTCAAGTTTCCTCTGATTTGTGACAAGTAGGACACAAATGGCCCCATTAAAATGTACTTGGAGGACAATTTAGCTCTGGAAATTTGTACACCTGCTGTAAAAATACATCCAAAAATAATCCCCTCGAAAAGAATTTGTTTTTGTCTTTTTTTTTTTATCTCAACCTAGATTCAACAGGTCAGCAGATTTTCAAGGGCCTAAGTGACCTGTACTTTTAGTCTATGTCCATCCAACTGAAATTCCATAAATGGACCAACACACATGACCTGCAGTCTGTTCCTCTTTGTCTGCCACACAACATGAGGCAGACTGGACATCTGGTGACATGAGCTTAGGATGAGAATGAGCACCTAGAAAAAACTGTCCTCTTCCCTCACAAATGGTAGCAAATTAGGGAGGGCTGGGTTCTTTATCAGATGCTTATTAGTTACCAAAAGTTATGAAAAATCAGTTTTGTGCAAATTTGGTAAATATTTATTGTGAGAAAGGAACTTTGAAATTTAAAGTTCTTAGGATATCTAGCTAAAGTTCTTCGATACCTAAAAAATAAAATCAGCACTCAAAGTGTAAAACATTACTCAAAGATTCAAACTAATTTTACCATTCACAAAATTATGCAAATATGATGTGTACTTATCAAAAATATGGAATTAGCTTGGAAATACCTTTTGGGAAAATTGGTTTAAATTACCTCAAAAACTACTGTATGTAGCAGAAATATTTTTATAAAATGAGATCCTTAAAAGGGATATAAAGAATCTTTTTAGAAGACTTCAATTTTAGGCCAACTAGACAAATTGATTAGCAAGGGACTGGTTTTAGCCAAATTGCTTTCTGGCAAACTGATCATTAACCCATTTTGTTGTTAACTCACTGGGCCAGAGGGAAGAGGGGTTCTTCTACTAAGCTACATAAGGGCAGAATTGGAAAGATGTAAAATTTTTCATTGATTGAAGTAATGATATAGAGGAGAAAATAAAGGTTAGAACAAAGTATCAAAGAATTTGGGATGAATGTCTCACGAGATAATGAGTCTAATAGGATAAGAAAGCTAAAAGGACCTAAGTTATCCCAAGTGTAGAGGCAGAGTCCATAAAGAAACCTGAGGTCAGAGACAGGAGACAGAGGTGCCAAAGGAGCCATGATTGGGATAGCTCATGTTGGTTAAGCATCGGTCTCTGGCTTTAGTCATGTTCTTGGAGTTCTGGGATCGAGTCCCACATCAGGCTCCCTACTCAGGAAGAAGTCTGCTTCTCCCTCTCTCTCTGCTCCTCCCCATACTCATGTTCTCTCTCATTCTCTCTCTCTCTCTCTCTCTCTCAAATAAATAAATAAAATCTTTCCTGAAAAAGGAGTCATGATTGAGAAAAGATACAAAGAAGAGTTACTACAGAGCAAAGAAGAGTAAGCCCAGAGATACTACAGCTAAAACCAACTGCCCTTAGCTATTTTGCAGATTTAGTATGGCTTTGATCAGAAACCAAACATGGTGATCCATAACCCAAACAGAAAAGGTTCTCTTTTCTCCCCTGAGATTAGAAGAGGCGTCATAAGTGGGAGGAGCTGTGCCACCGCTGCTGCTGCTGCTGCTATGATGAGTGGATTGGCTCACAGTAGGTAGACCAGATGCCTCACATGCCTGAGTTGTGGAAGAGGATCTTTGAATTAATGGGCAATAGTAGAGGACAGCACCTGGAGGAAGCTGTAATAATATTTTGATTATGAAAAATGTCCATAATGATAAAATACTTTTGATTATTTTTATTTGTTGGTGAAGCAGAATTCTATCTGGTAGGGGCAAGGAGTAGGGAAAAGTTTATATTCAAATAGCTAGTGGCCATCAGCGTAGTCTGGGCTGGAGAAACCTCCCCATTTATACTCTTGGGTGATTCAGAAAGTCAGCCTTTGGATGCTGTAAGCAACTGGGTGTAATCAGCACCTTGCACAGGAGCTTTTCCTGTTTCCATACCCTGTCACTCTCACCTGCCCCACTCCCTCCCAGTCTGGCTTTGGTGATCTTCATCTGAGTACCCACAGCACCCTGACTTATCTGTCTTATAGCATATGTACGTGTATTTACCTCTTTTTCCCCTTCACTACACAATGAGCTTCTGGAGGACAGGAACCTCTGTCTTTCATCTTTGTAACCCCAGTACTGAGCCCAATGCCCAGCACACAGAAATGATGCTGACGGAATGAAGAGATGTAAATAGTTGGATAGATAAAAGAGTGGATAGAGGAGCACCTTCCACATCCCCATACATGAACACACATATGCAAACAGCCAGGCTCACAGGCTCCCTCATCCCAAGGTCAGACTCTCTATGTTGTTGAATATAATCCTAGGAGAGACTGCTTTCAGCTGTCAACAGTTCCAGCTCATCATCTCTCTAACTGTCGTGTTTAATATCAGCTGTGAGATTTTGGAGTGTCGTCGGACATTCCATCCCCATCTCTGGTATCCATCTTCATCCTTCCAATCTCTGCTTTTTGGGTGTTGTTTGGCATTTTCTCTCTGTTAAGAAGAGGGCAGCAGTGATTTGCTTTCTTGCTGTGTTTACTTTATGTCTTTGTCCAATATCTATTTATCATTTTTATTGTATTTTTCTTTCTCTCTGCATTCATCTGGAGATGAGGCCTCATGTTCAACATCTGCTTTCAGAAATGACAACAGGATGCCTTGTGGAGTTAGGAATGAATGTCCCGTGTCCCTCCTGAACCCAGCTTTGCAGGAAGTAGAACATTGGTACACCCATCAGAGACTGCAGAAATGTAACACTGTGCAGTGAGTTTACATTCTTCAAAGCAGTTTAAGGAGCATTAGTGCAGTTGAGCCTCACCAGGGTAATTTAGGGCAGGTATCATCCTCTAAAAATAGATCAGAGTTTTGAAAAGAGCACTTAGGTCTGATTTGTATTTGAGCTCTTCCTCTCTGCTAGTGTGACTATGAGTGAGTCACTTCCTACCCTGAGCCTCTTTTTTCCTACCTTTTTCACAGTGATAAATAATACCTATCACTTTCCTATCTTTTAAGTTAGAACAAGTATATATAATAGCATATGCCTAACCACTTCACAGAGTTTTGATAAGGCTTATTTTTGAAGTCATGAAGCATTATCAAAAAAGATAGGGATTGCCATTACTAAAGCATTATCATTATATATAACATACTGGCAAATTCTGGGGATGCAGACAATTTTTGATGATCAGAACTCAAGTCTCCTAACTCTCATTCCAGGGTTCTTTCCGTGCTATCGTGCTACCTGTGCTGGTACAGAGAGAGGGGTCCTAAGACACCTCTTTGCACCAGGGCACAGGTGGTAAAAGTGTGATCCTCCTACCCTCACTCAGCCTTCCTCTTTCTGGGTGGAGAAGCCTTGTCTCTTCCACCAACAAGAGCCACAATCTAGGTTTTTTGTTTTTTGTTTTTTGTTTTTCCATCTTAGTGACTCTTGCAAGAGGGGCTTGGGCTGAGCACCTGTGACCATCCCCCCAACTAGTCACCATACAGCCAGCTCAATGATCTGCTAAAGGAGTGAGGATGGAAAATCATATTTGCTTCTTTTGGGTTTTCCATGGTATCTCAGTCATGGCTGCAAGACCTGGATGGTTTTCTGATTCGCTGAATGGTTGGACTGTCTTAAAACCTCTTCCGACTACCAACAGATTTCCTTTCTGGAAAATACTTCAGCGGTTGCCATCTGGGGGCATTCTCTTATGTGGCATTTGTAATTTTTTTTCACGGGGGCTAACCTTTTAAAGTGCATTTGCATATTAAGCCATAACTGGCCTGAGACCCGCAGTGAGATGCTCTCTGTGGCCAGGTAAATGGATTGCAAAAGGAGAGCGACCTCAGAGAGTAACATGAGGTTAAAGACACTCCTGAACAAACAAAATGAAATTATATTTTCTCAATTCAAAAGCAGCTTGATGGGAACATCTTAGCCACAAATCCAATTGCTTTCAACAAGATGCTGATGAGACTGGCTCTGTTGATAAAAGCTGGCATATCTCCCCTCCCTAATTGCATCAGCTTGACCCTCTCTTCTGATTAAATGCTTATAATTTTTCTCCCAGCATGTAATTTTTTAATTATAATACGTTTGAAGAACATCAAAATTATTTGGCTGTTTGCAGGGTGATTGTTGACAGCAGAGTCAATTCGTTTCTTCTCTGATGTGCGGAGCACCCAGTGGGTGCCTGTGAAATTGTAATTGATGACAGAGACAGAGATGTCCCTGTGGATGGGTGACGGGCTCATGGACAGTTATGTATGGGGAGGAGAAGTCTCTGGATCCACTGGGTACTGAATTCCTGCCTCTCCATGCCTTTTGGGGTTGTACGAAAGAGAAGAAATCCCAGGTTATATAACCTTACCATTACTCACTGTAGAGGTCTTTCTGTTCAAAGGCCTCCAGTTAGTTCGCTGGTTTTCTCTGGGTTTGGGGATGGGATGCAGCAATCTTTTAAGAGAGAGATTCTGTTTAGGAAATACTTACTTGTCATGTCTAAAGCAATCTTAAACCGAATAAAATACATTATTTTCTGGCAAAACAATACACAGGAAACAATCGAACAAAAAACTACCCAGAATTCTGCAACAATGGGGTGACAAGAATAGAAAAGAAAAGATAGATTTGGGGAAAAGAGTCTCTGCAAAAAATACAAAAGGAGATCAGGCTTCAGTCTCCCAATTTCAGTGAGAGTTGCGTAAATGGTTGGTCTCAAATGAACTGTCCTGGGATTCTACCTCATCACTTACCAGCTGGGAAGCCTTGAGGAATACATTGATCCTCCCTAACCCTTGATTTCCTCATCTGTAGTGGTGACGTCAGTGCCCCTAACCACATACACAGTGATACTTCTAAGAAGCACTATCTGTAAGAGTGCACAGCACACTCCTCCGCACAGTGATAGTGCTTGAAAATGGGCAACATTCATTAAAATATCGAGAAGTTTCAGAACCAGCATCAATGGTGTAAACACAGTTTAAATCCATTCACTCTTTGGAATCTGTCCATTCTGGAAGCAGGTAGCTGGACAAGATGCCTTTTAGAGGGTACTACCTGAAGGAGCTATTGGTTCCTATCTCTGAAGGTGTGGCCCCCTGGCTCCCTGTCCTGCTTTTCTGATCTGTGTGAGGGGAGGGTGGCAGGAGAGTGTTTGTGTTTTTTGTTTTTCCTGGAGTCAGCTGCATGACCCTCAGACCTGAAAAGGATACTGAATTGCCAATTCAATTTACCTAAAACTGGTGGAGCCTGAAAGCCTAGCCTACATTGACATACAACTAATCTAATACAAATTGATTTTGGTTTTAAATCCAGGCAAGTCAAGAAATTGCTGTGGATTTTTCCAAAACACAAAGGACCCTGCTTTGCTACACCTGCAGAGCCTCTGACTTAGCATTCTGGGTCCTAGTCTTCGAAATCCTATTCATGCACCCCGTAGCTGGAGCTACTCCCATTTCCTCAAACACCCGCAGCAGCAAATGCCAAGGACGTAAGCAGTGATAGAGCTCCTTGCATTGTAGCTCCCCTTTCCTGCCTGAGTAGCAGTTTGAGTCCATCCTTGAACCTGAAATATGATTACTGACTCCATAGCCATGCACTATTGTTCTGGAAGCTATATCCTTGGGTGTGAGCCCTTATCCAGAGTAACTTGTGACTAATTGGGGTCCTCCAGAACTCAGAATCTGCACTGTCTGGGGCCTCTATTTCTATCAACAAGGACTGACTTCCTGAATTCTGGGGCAAGGCTCAGAGCCTTATAACTCAGGACCCTTCTCCATTGCCAACTGTCTGCCTGCTTCCGTGGGTTTCCTCCACCTCCTGATGTGCAACTCTCCATTGTCCATCACTCACTTCAGATTTTACAGACATCTGGGCTGGTTTTCTCTTGCCCAAAACAGCCATAGTTACTTGTCTACAAAGGACTCTCCAAAAGCATTTTTATTGAGCTAACCAAAAATCAACTTTAGTCTGGATTTCCGGATATGAAGGAAAAGAGGGGATTTAGATGTGACCATCTGGGGGCACATGGCAAGAACGATCACTGTATAACAAGTTTGTGGCAATAGAAATCATATGTTAACTTTTCCAAGGATGTATCCAAATGTAGCAAAATAATAATACCTACTGAGTGAAGTTTGGGCCAAGAAATGAGATCATGACACATAATAGTCACTTAACATATGGCGACTATAGTCTTATTGTTTTTGTAAAAGATTTTGTTTATTTATTTGACAGAGACAGAATACAAGTGGGGGGAGAGGCAGAGGGAGAAGCAGACCCCCACTGAGTGGGGAGCCTGACTCAGGCCTCAATCCTAGGACCCTGAGATCATGGCCTGAGCATGTCAGATGCTTAATCAACTGAGCCACCCAGGCACCCCGTCATCTTATGTTTTTTAAAAGCCTGAATCAGCAGGATGGGAAATGGACCAACTGAACAGGGACAGAACCTAGGAGAACCAGCCAGCTGAGGTGGATCTGGGGCCAGGGGGAAGGATGCCTCCAGCTGTGGCTTTCAGAAAGATGGATGGTCCAGTAGATGCCACTCTTTTTGTGGTACTGTGGTAACCACTAGCCAGGATCAGGCTGCATATGGAGATCGAAACAAGCAATCAGGTAGGCAAAGAGTCAACAAGGGAACAATGGAAAGGTCTTCGATCTAAGAAAAGGATAAGAAGTTCAGGTCCTAGTTGTATAATCATTCTTAAATTCTAATGTGTGTAAGAATTACATGGAGTGCAAATTGGAAATGAAGATTCCTGGGGCAGCTGAGTGAATCAGTCAGTTAAGCATCTGACTCTTCATTTCAGCTCAGGTCATCTCAGGGTCCTGAGACCCAGCCCTGTGTCTGGCTTTGCAAAGGGCAAGGACCCTACTTAAGATTCTCCCTCTGTGTCTTCCCAGCTTTCTCTTTCTCTCTCTTTCTTGAAGAAGTAGAAGAAGAAGGAGGAGGGGAGTGGATGGGGAGGAGGGGGCCAAGGGGGAGGAGGAGGAGGATAAAAAGGAGAAGAAGAAGAAGAAGAAGAAGAAGAAGAAGAAGAAGAAGAAGAGGAAGAGGAAGAGGAAGAGGAGGAGGAGGAGGAAGAGGAAGGAGAAGAAGAAGCTGCTTCTCTGTCATCATCTACAGAGTTTTTAAATCATTATGTCCTAGACAGGACACTTCTAAGGCGTTCTTTAGATGATTCTGACGTCAGTGGCTTAAAGACCACTCTCCGGCAAACCTGAATTCAGAGAGATAGACAATATCAAACAATCCCAAGGACTAGGGGAACCAAGCCACTCAGAAAGTTGATCAGAGGAAGACTTAGGTCCAGGATTTGGTTAGCATGACAGCAGTGTTAGGAGTCTGAGTCTTCGGAAACAGAGCAAATCCCCTTATTCTTTTGATTACAAAGGGAAGCAAGTCACTCTGGAGGGGGTAGGAAAGGTTTCAAGAAGAAAATGAGTCAAATGTACATGAAAAAAGTGTGTTTTTTTCTAAGCTCAAGAAAAGTAATGATTATTTTGTCCCCAAATCTGATGCTGTTTCAGTCTTGTATTCATTCAGGTAGACATTCATTTATTCATTTATGTATAAGTACATCAAGATTCCTGTCTCTATTGCTCCAACTATGATCTCGCTCCTAAATCTAAGAATTACACCCAAAAATCCTCTTAAGAACTTGATATATATAAAGTCTAATTCATATATTTCTTTTCATCTCCAAATTAACTTTCTCTCCTAAATTCTTATTCTTCAAAGGATCAAGAGAGAAAATGAGAGTCTCTTGTTATAGCTCTGTGACATGGACTAGAATACCAAGAAGTTCACCTATCTTCGCTGTGACAAGTGGCAGAGGGGCACTTGTCATTTCACACACCTTGAAACAGAGCTCAAAGAGGGTGTGTGGAGAGGTAGAGGTATGAACCCTGCCATCCTCATTCCCAGATTGGGGATTGGGGTTCTTTCCATTTGGCCCCCCACTGATGAGCTGAGTGTCCCATGGAAGGAAAGTCTCCATCGTTGTCATCCACAACAACGACTTGAGGCAAGACCTGAAATTCCACCATCAGCAATTCATTCTTTAGAAACCTTGCTTTTCAATGTAAGTAAATGCCATTGCCAGAGGAACTAATGACAGCAAAGGTTTTTCAAACTGAGTTCCCAAGACCCATTGGAGGGTTCCCTGACTACTTTCCCAGGATCATCAGAGGGGCAAGACACACCAAGCTCTCTAATCTATGGGTCTCACCAGCTTTGTTCAGAAGATTTTTTTCTCCCCTGAGAAATGTAGGAATTTCCATGCAAGAGAATTTACAGAAAAGGTACTTTAATGTTCAGAATGTTAAAAAGTCATAAGCCTATTTTGATATTTGAGTAAAAACTAGTTCTAAAATTTCTGAAAGTGATGGGATCAAGGTATCATTGGTCATCGTTAACATCTTGGCAGCTATTACTTCCTGCTTCCTTTCCACAGCGACCATTATCTCAAAGAAAAGGAGCCCCCGAACAAGTAATTGTCTGAGGAGGAAAGGGCTCCCCTCTGGGTGTTGCCTCTCAAAGAGTGGGAAGTGGACAGTTCTGTCCTGTTTGGGGACTGACATTTAACAGGGAAATACTGCCTGATTGGGAGAAAGAATGAATTATTAAGAGAAAAAGACTCTCCTTTTCTGTATTTTGACTTAGTCCTCTTACAGTATAATGCAAAGGATTTGCAGCAGAGAAGCCAGGTTCCTAGGGCAGGAAAGTGAGAGTCAGCTATTAAAGGAAAATCATTTTCTTTGAAGGATGAGATGGCCGTTATCTGGGTTGGACAATGATTCTAATGAAATCAACAAGACTGTGGCTCAACTCCACGTCCTGAGCTTGGGTAAGAAGCAGCAGACTTGTAGGCCTAAGGGTACTGGAGTCAAAATGCCTGGGTTTGTGTTCTAGCTCTACTAATTCATAACTGGCGACCTCTGTGCAATGAAGAAATCAGACCAGATTTTCTCTAACTTCCTTCAAACTCTGAGCTATGTTATAATTCATACACAGGTACAAAAACTTCCAAGGGCTTCCCACTCTCTCCTCTACCTCTGATCCCCTCTTCCAAATAGGTTCTAAAAATCAAGTATCTGCCCCCTCTTGCTGTGAACCAGCTTCTCCGTGACTCGTGTGGGTGTGTATCCATGCAAGTGCACCTGCGTGCCAGGCTGAGCCCGTGTCTCTGTGCTCCCTCATGAATGATTGAACCTCTGTTCTTTTACCAGGGCCCATGGAACAACGCTGTCTGGGCCCTCAGTCACACTCACTCAGATGGAGACCAATTTGAACATCACACCTAATGAAGCCACATCCTTGAGCAGACTCTCAGGGTCCACTTGGGAGTGTAATTTAGGTGGCCCTGGCCAGATTGTCGTCTGATATGCAAAATTATTCTTATTCTCTGCTGTTGTGGGGGGGGGTACAGCAGATGAGGACAGCAGATGAGGAACCCCAACTTTCCCCACACTCCCTCCTCCCACCCTGGTGGGAGGGGGAAAGTCAGGGGTGACTCCGGGCTGATGTCGGAGCTGAGCAGGGGCACAGGTCAAAAGGGGGGGCACTTGGGATCCAGCCCAGAGCCAAGCTCCACTATAAACAAGCTGCTGCCTGGGGATTCTGCATCCTGTTAACTCAGCCTGCCTCCCATTGCTTGCTCAGCTCTCCCGTGGGTGGTCCTGCTGGAACCTGTGGTTTGGAGAGTGTCAAAGAGCTGGTATATGTAAACACAGCGTCCAGCCAGCAGTGCTCACAGGCCAGCCCCGCCAGGAGTTCCTGGCTCCCGTTCCTTTTCTCCACTTGCTCAGGCGAGTCTCTCTCCGTGAACTGGATGGGTTTCCTTCCAGGTCTCAGGTGATGAGAGCTGCAACTTCTGAAGAATTTGAGAACTGCCCTCGACTTCTCTCCTTCACCCACTATCCAATCAGCCACTGGGTGCTGTTGATTAAATTTCCTAAAGTTTTCTCAAATCTGCGTACTTCGCTCCATGCCCCCTCCCTCTCTGCTCTTATCACCCCTTTCTGAAGACTTGGCCTCTCCGTTGGCTTCCCTGTGCCAGCCTTCCTCTTGAAAGTCCATTCTGGGCCTCTGCACAAGCATGAGAATTACCGAATGCAATCCCGAGACTTCCCAAATGCAATCATGAAACCCATAGGAAAACATCACTTGTCCCCCTCCCCAACACACACACGAAGGCCAATCTCCCTGTGGCCCGCAGGGCCTTAGGCAGCCTGGCTCTAAGTTCGCCCCATAACAAAAGCAGTGGGAGCAGCTGCTGGAGGCGAAGTGACTAGCAGGTCCCAGATGACAAACTGGGCATTTCACATAGACAGCAGCGTATTTTAGAAAATCAGATGCAACTAATTGGTTGCTATTCTCGAACATGTCCGGCTCCCTTAAACCTCATCACTTCCGTACGTGCTGTTCCTTCTGCAGGAAGTGCTCTTCTCCTCGATCGCATTCTCTGCTGCTCAGAATCCAGCCCAGTGGGCTCCCTGGAGTCCAAGCTCCCCTGCACATGACTAACTGCTCCTTTCTCTGAGTCTCCAGCAGTCCCGGAGCATCCCAGTGCTTGCTGCGACGGCGAGTGGGCCTGTCCCCTCCCTGAGTTGGGGCTCTGTGGGAGGCAGAGCCCCATGTTCTGTCTTCCATGGGATTTGGACCTTATTTAACTTCGCTTTCAAGGAACAGGGGAGAGAGGAGGACTACGTGGTTGGAAGGCAGGAATCCTAGTTCCTGCAGGGTCAGGTTAGGGCACCCCACTGGGATCTCAGGTTACCACAGAAGGGGAGAGCTTTCATTCTCCTTCCCTTTCCCCTCATCATAGGGTGGGGCTTAGTGGGGAGCAGAAAGCTTCCCTCCTGCAGGACTGGGGAGTTTGCCATTTTAAGCCTTTGCAGTTTGGAGCTTGTCTTCCCCTCATTCCTGGCTGATGGTGAATGACAGCTGGCTTAGTCAGACTGGATGCAAACACTATTTTATTGCAGTGTGACAGAAACCCCTCACTTCCGGGACCGGAGCAGGTAAGCTGATGCAAACAACCTATAGTTGCTAAAAGCCTGATGAACTTGGACTTATTCATCAGGCTCTTTCAACTCACCTCCTGGCGTATGTCACTGCCTACCTGCACCGACCCCCATTCCAGCGTGATGGGGACACGTGATTCCTGTCCCCGCCAAAGATAAATTAGTATCTAGGCAGATCATCAAATCGTGGTTAAAGGGTTCTTTTCTACCTGCCACCCACCTCTAATTTCCACTCAGGGAAGCCTAGTGCTGTGCACCGAGGACTGGCCTGACCATCACTGAGCCTCACTGTGGGTGGGAATGGTACATGTACTCCCCAACTCAGAGACATACTGTGGGGACTGCAAAAGTTTAATCAAGGCCTTAGTGCAGATAAACATTACCTAACGATAGTAACCAGAGACTCCTTCCATGGTACAGGGATGCTATGGACACTTCCCAAATTGTCATCGTTTGAATTTCTCTTCCCAGCTCATGCAACTGGATTCCCCCAAATCGCCATCCTCTGGAGCAACCGCGGTCTTCTGGTCACGTTCCTAAGTGCCTTCAGCGAGAACAAATCATTTTGTTGTCTGGCCTCTTTCTCTCCCAGTTTCTCTCCTTCCTCTTTGAACCCAACTCACGTCCTGGGAAAGACACAGAGAAGCCTCACCCTTCCAGGCGTCCGTCCTGTCTGCATGTCCTAAATGCACAAATGAGTCCAGGATGTTGTACACAATTGTCTTGGGGAAATAAGGGTAGGGATAGAGTGAAATGGGGTATTTACTCCCAGACAATCACCTGATTTTTTTTTTCTTTTGAAACAGACAAATTCTTCCCAGGAATTAATTGAGTGAGCCAGATCTCCCAAAGAAGCGACATAGGAGAAAACCAAACTCAACATGACCTGCTGTGTCTCTCCTTGCCTGTCCCTGCCTACTCAGAGAAGGGGGTGGGAACATCCAGGAGTGCCCCCACCTCCTGCCTACACAGGATTTAGACTCCGAGTCCCTCAGCACTCAAGGCAGAATCAGAGCTGAAGGAGTCCTGGGGTGTCTTGACACCGTAAGCCACATGCCTGTGGGTCATGTTGCCCAGCGCCCTGTCTCTCCCCATCAGAACCCACTCTGCCATTTTTCTGAGGATGGCATCTCACCATGGCATCA